>NC_135810.1:82334724-82989574 GCF_964213995.1 Mustelus asterias
ATAGTATACTCAGCTATCCATCCATCTATCAGTTTTTCTGTGCCTATGTGGACATGAGGCAGGCAGAGCACATAATAATGTCCTCATGTCTGTTCCCATAGCTAGAATTTTGTGGGACAGGTTGGGGTGAGACTCAAACCCAGAGCTAGTGGCTTAGAGGCAGGGGTGATACTTGCAACATCACTAGACCTCCAGCTGTACTTTACCTCATAGTGCCTGACGTGGGTATTGGCCCAACAATGTGACTTAATTAACCCCTATCTCTAAAACAGCCTATACTTCATCAGGGTGATTCTTTCCACTTCCTATCAATAAATACTCCATTAATACCCTGATTGATATTAAACTAGATGTATCCTCAAATTTGTACTGACCAAATTCATTTCACATAGAAGTGTAAATTGTTCTGAACTGGGTTCAAAGTCAACTTGAGAATGTGAAATGTCCTAAAAGAACTGAGCACCTCAGAAATCCTGCCCCCAGATCTGGCACGATTTATTTTCATTTGGTGAGGTGGGTGGGTGTACAAGCATGGGATGGATTTCACACATACGCATTTCACGGAAGTGGTAGCAAATTTAAAATTGCAACTGACTGCAAGTAAATATTGGCGTAGTGGTATTGTCACTGGGCTAGTAATCCAGGGGACCTGGGTTCAAATCCCACCATGGCAGATGTTGAAATTTGAATTCAAGAAAAATCTGGAATTACAAGTCTAATGATGACCATGAAACCATTCTGATTTACTTATGTTAAAGAACAGTACAGGAACAGGTCCTTCGGCCCACCAAGTCTGTGCCAACACAGATGTCTCTCTAATCTAATATTTTCTTGCCTTTACATGGTCCATTTCCCTCTATTCGCTGCCTATTCATGTATCTATCCAGATGTCTCTTGGACATTGTTATATAATCTGCTTCCACCACCTCCTCCGGCAGCGCATCCCAGGTATTCACCACCCTCTGTGTGAAAAAATTGCTCCTTACATCTCTTTTAAACTTTTCCCCTCTCGCTTTCAACCTACGCCCCTGAGTAATTGACCCTTTGACTCTGAAAAAAGACTCTGACTATCCACTCTATCCAAGCCTGTCATAATCTTGTAAACCTCTATCAGGTCCCCGTCATCCCCCGATGCTCCAATGAAAACAATTCAAGTTTGTTCAACCTTTCTTCCTTCTGCCCTTTAGGGAAGGAAATCTGCCACCCTTGCCTGGTCTGGCCTAGATGTGACTCAAGACCCTAGCAAACTGCTCAGTTCAAGGGCAATTAGGAATGGACAATACATGCTGGCTCTGCCAGTAATGCCCACATCCCCTGAACAAATAAACAAAAGGAACCTCTAGGGAGAGTACAAGTTTAAAGAAATGCCACAAATGGGTGTGGCTGACACACGAGGGAGTTGGAGGATGGAACCTGTGACCTTAGAATCATAGAAACCCTACAGTGCAGAAAGAGGCCATTCAGCCCATCGAGTCTACACCGACCACAATCCCACCCAGGCCCTATCTCCATATCCCTACATATTTACCCGCTAATCCCTCTAAGCTACGCATCTAAGGTGCAATTTAGCATAGCCAATCAACCTAACACGCACATCTTTGGACTGTGGGAGGAAACCGGAGCACCCGGAGGAAACCCACGCAGACACAGGGAGAATGTGCAAACTCCACACAGACAGTGACCCAAGCCAGGGATCAAACCCGAGCCCCTGGCGCTGTGAAGCAATGGTACCACTGTGCTACCGTGCCGCCCAACAGCATATCTCTTTGGCTCCCTCTTTGGCTCTGGGTGGGAGGAAGGACAGTGTGCCAAATAAGAAGATAAGGTGCGTGCCAAAGAAGCTGCAGAATACAGGTGGCACCATCGCATATTTACTTCATAGAGACATGAGGACTGGAGCACCTTGTAACGAGAGGAAGGGGACAAGGCCAGGAGTTGGGGACAGCACAGCAGGAGGAGTAACACCAACCACATGGCTTTACCCTGAGACAAGGTTATACTGGCTCTGAAGAAAATATCTGGGCAATGACAGAAAACCAGTGCAGAAGGCAGCTCAGATTAACCTGAGGAATAGTTATACATGGTACAAGAAGATATGATACCACAGTCTGCAGACCCCCCTTGCCTTGCCAAAGGTCAGCCTCACCACTGCGGTATTTCACAATCAGTTGCACACCGGTGCATCAAGGCATTTACAGATGCCCTCTTTACTGGAGAGCACATAAACTATCCAATGGATATGCCGGCACAGACGCAGAGGGCCAGGGGCTTCACTGAAATAGCTAACTTCTCTCAAATATAGTGAGCTATAATAGCACAGGGGCGGCACAGTAGCACAGTGGTTAGCACTGCTGCTTCACAGTGCCAGGGACCCGGGTTCGATTCCCGGCTTGGGTCACTGTCTGTATGGAGTCTGCACGTTCTCCCCATGTCTGCGTGGGTTTCCTCCGGGTGCTCCGGTTTCCTCCCACATTCTGAAAGGTGTGCTGGTTAGGTGCATTGACCCGAACAGGCACCAGACTGTGGCGACTAGGGGAATTTCACAGTAACTTCATTGCAGTGTTAATGTATGTCTTACTTGTGACTAATAAACTTTACTTTTATTTTACTACTTTACTAGCTATAAATTGCACCCACGTTAGCATAATGGCACCAAGTAATCAACCTTCATTAACAGGAAATCCTTCTAATCCTTGAACATGCCAGTGGTATGTGATCACACCAAGGTGTTCCTGTATATGTGCAGGTTATCCTGGAAGTTGCCATGATTGTTTTATACTGAGTAATTCATTGCTGCCTCAGACCCCAACATAGGTCTGCAGTTGAAGCTTGAGGGACAAGGAGGTGGCTGATGACCTTGTTTAAACAGCTGCAAACCGAGCTTAAAAGGCACTACAGCAACAGCCATGTTCTGACCCGCGACACAATTGAGCAGCCTATAGGCAACTTTAAGACGCACATTAGGTGCCTTGACCATTCTGGAGGATCGCAATGGCACAGAACAGGGGTTTACAAGCAGGGGGCTTGGAAACCAGCGCTGTAGTTATGGGCCTGAATTTCTCACCCATCGGGCACACGCATTTGGCGGGTGTGAAATGCGCCTCCAACCACAAGCGGCTCCGGAACATGATTTCACACCAGCTGGCCAATTAGTGGGCAGCCAGTGTGAAATGCATGCTGGGATAGGCTCAGCACTGCCAGGAAGGGTTGGAAGAGATTGGGGAGAGGGTGGGTGCCAAGAAAGGGGAATGTGTGGGCTGGCACTTCTAATGTGCTCCCTTAGGGGTTCAGCCACTGCAGAGATGTCTCAGGAAGCTGCAGACATGTTTAAAGTAAATTGCAATGGAAAAACTTTGCAATGAAAGTGTCCAAGCAGCACGTTCAAACACAAGCCTCAGTCCCCAGACACCTTTTGAAATGTTATTTCAGCGCTGACATTTCATCCCGCCCTGGATCGAGGTTACAGCTAGAATGTAAAGGCCGCCTGACCAATCGGCCTGTCCGCTAACTATAAAAGCATACGGGCCACATAAATTAAAGTCAATTGGCTCTTTGATGGGCTAAGTTGTCTGCTGGATTGCTGGTGGACACAATTCTAACTCTCACGCACACCCAGCCACCAAAATATTGCGCGAGCACATGATGATGTGAGGATGCGGGCCTGACATTTTTATCATGTGCTTCTGGTCCGGATGGCATCAGTGAGAGATGGATCTTAACTTGCCACCTTCAGTGCCAAAGGTGAGAGCTTCATTCGTTCTGTAAATATTTTCACTGAGGTGTAGAAAAACAGACCACAACATTTTTGACAACCGTGATGTGTATTTACATAATGCTTAACTGTGATATTAACAGTGATGTGAAATAAAACCACAGTGAACTTATCAGTAATTGGTGCCCTGCATTCACAAATCCTACGTAGTGCCCCCTCCGTGTAACCTCAGAGGAGAGGGAGGCAGGCTGCTCACTTTCTCATGCTATATGCTATTGAGGGGTATGGTGGCCAGCCCCATTGTGCAGGGACCCAGTGGCGACCTCCTTCAGCCTCTTCACTTCTGCAGGGGTAGTGGGGCAAGTAGCACTGCTGAGGGCTCTGGCACAGGGGCTGGGAGTTAGAAGATGAGGGTGCTGCAATGCCCTCAGAACCTTCACCCTCCTCACCAACATCCACAGCCCGAGGTGGTCTTTCAGGTGCTGGCTGCTGGGACGCACTAGTCATCCATTCCAACAAGCATTGTGCCACCAGCGCAAACATCCTGTTAAGGGCACGCAGCTCCTCATGTATTCCATGAATGTCGGTGCTTATACTCTGAGCAGACTATTCCAGGTTACTGACTGAGTCTTGTACCCTTTTGCAGGGAGTTACGCTGCTGTTGCCTCTACTCCGAGTGATGCTGCATGTGCATCGCCATGAGATTGACCATTCTCTCATGGTTGGAGCTCATGCAACCAAGCCCGCAAGACAAGGTAGAGCTCATCATCACGGTGGACTTCTCTACTCGCAGTGCATGAGCTCACATCGCCTCTGGGAACTCAACCAGATATCCACCCATCTGCTGCCATGTTCCAAATGTTGTGCCCCATAAGGTGACTCCTGAGGCCCTGCCTCCATGCCTACTGCAGCATCACCAAGACTGTCCTCCCTCCTCCGAGGGACACCGTGCAAAGATGTCTCTGACACAAACACCTCCTCCTGCACAGTTCATGCTACATCCTTCCTATGTGCTAGTATCTGTGTTAGCAGAATGTGGGCTAGTCAGATGTGACACTGGCTCCTTGGATATCACTTCCTCTTTCTGATGCCCAAGAGCTGAGGTAGGCCAGGGGTGTGAGCAAGAATCACTGGGATCTGTGTGAAACACAAAAGGAGGTAATGAGGTTTAGCCCTTTACATTGCGAAGCACACTCAGATAAACACCATTGTCTTTAACCATAATTGCACTACCCTTATCATGCAACCCAACCTTCCCACTCCCTCTCATAACAATATCCCTTTTTGATGAACAGGGTCACTTCCACCATTATTACCATGTTCCAAAGTGCCTCCACCACTGCCTTAAGCACCTGTTTCAGACAATTCTCCATCCCTGACAATGATCTGGGGGATGGGGGAGGTGTATCCTGGGGGAGAGGGGGGTGGTACCCTGGCTACCTCCATGCTGGCTCCTCAATGTTTGTAATTACATGTCCACCCCCAGTCCAGGCCATCTCCCTGCCATTGTGGACCCCCTTGTCCAAAAATCAACATACAGAGTGATGTTAGATTATTATTTAGTGCTGCCAGGGACAAAGCTCTTGAACATGGCTTCACAGTGGCCATTCATATTTCTATGCAACACTGTGTGCGCCTACAGGAGAGGTTTGGGCATACAGGCCTCCATGCTGTAGGAGGGGTATGTGCCAAATCTCCCATCACTAGTGTATTGTTCAGATGTGAGCCATCACTTGGACTCCTGTATGTTTCTGATCAACAATGCACTTTGCTGGAGCACAGCAGGACATGGAACCTCTTATTGTATCCAATGGTCTCCTGCTGCACTCACCTCAGAGGCTGTCTCCTGCTTTGCCCTTGTGATGACTGTGGGTGGGTTCTGCTGGCCACTTGGGTACAATGTTTCTCGACATCCCTGAACCTGCCCGACCAGGATCTTGCCACTGAAGCTGGGTGTGACTCCTCCCACTCCTTTCCCACTTGGCCTCCTTTGAGATATTCTGGGATGACAATGAAAGGAAACCTGGGAATGTAAGGGTTCCAGCTTTAATTGCTCTCACACTGAGCACATGTCTGCTTACATACATGAGCCATGTTCTCGAGCTCAGCAATGCCAGACGTTTCAGGGGGTGGGGGGAGGTCGATGTCAGTGGGGGGGTGGGAAATTGGGCTGCATGAATGTAGAGTGGCCTGGCATCTGTTCCTGGCACTCATCAATTATGTGTTGTGCTCCCAAACACAAACTACCCTGATGGTCTGATCCCCAGGAGATACACAGTTGTGCCATGGCAGTGTGCAGCTGTGAGGGTTCTGAGTAAGGTTCAATCATGGAATTATAGAATCATAGAAACTCTACAGTGCAGAAGGAGGCCATTCAGCCCATTGAGTCTGCACTGACAACAATCCCACCTAGGCTCTATCCCCGTAACCCCACATATTTACCCCGCTAATCCCTCTAACCAAGCATCCGGGGACACTAAGGGGCAATTTAGCATGGCCAATGCACCTAACCCACACATTTTTGGACTGTGGAAGGATACCAGAGCACCTGGAGGAAACCCAAGCAGACACAGGGAGAACATGCAAACTCCACATTCTATTCTATCCTATCCTTCTATGACAGTCACCCAAGTCAGGAATCGAACCCAGGTCCCTGGTGCTGTGAGGTTGCAGTGCTAACCACTGTGCCACCGTGCTGTTCTGAGAAATGGGTGGAGAGAGGGTAGGTGGAAGGGCAAAGGTTGGTGGCCAATGAGGTGTGCATGTCAAAGTCATTCCCTGAGGCATCATAGTATTCTGATTCAATACAGAATATTGTGAGCGGGTGCTGGTGCCCAAATGCTGCCATCTCCATATCTGTAACCTTGGGTACCACTGCGTCTTGTGAATCTTTCCCAGCCTTAATTTTGGTACACTGTGCCCCTCCATTTCAAAATGAATAAGCAGTAGTAATCTTAGTAATCTTAACATTTTACTATGGATGGCCCATGACGGGCCATCACTTCCAGTGTCAACAAACAGTTGAAGTTAGTGCTCACCTGACTCTTGATTGACATCTCCTCCCAAGGCCAGTTGTACTTCCTTTCATTTCCTGCCTCACAGCAGGAACTCCTGACAGATTCATCTTTTACACCACACCCAAGATGTGTTCCCAATGCATCTCTACTGCTTCAGGGGTCGCCCCACCGCCCCCGCCCCTCCCCACCACTGAGCAAAAGTCCGGCCATTCGAGGCAGTTTCTCCAGAGGCAACTTCAACGAGTCGGGAAATTTCCTGACTCTGCACATCTGTCTTGGGAGCAAAATTCCAGGCCGTGGGTTAATTAGATTCCGTGCTTAGCAAGTCTAATCACTGCAAAATAGCAATCAACAAAGTACACAGAATATTTCACTGTATAACCAAAAACAATGGAGTACAAATCCAAGGAAGTCATACCCAAACCATATAGTACTCTTAGTGTGACCACACCTTGAGTACTACATTGTTTTCAGATCACTGATACACAGCGGTGTACACTCAGATTAGAGGTTCAAGCACTGGGGACATTTCAGAGGCAGGTTTCAGATACTTATTTCTTGATTTTCACACAAGAAATAACACTTTCTCCATTTATGTCCTATCAAAGCCTTCGAAGATTTCAAACACCTCAATCAGATCACCTCTCGATTTTTCATATGAAAGGCCAAGTTTCTGCAACATGTCTTCATAATTTGACTCTCAAAATCTCAGTATCGTTCCGGTGAATCTGTGCTGTAAATTCAGGCATGCTCCAGAAAATTAGCACTGTGGGGGTCATCTAAGCAACTTCAAGTCTTTGATTAGGAGCTTGGATTAGGGATTGATTCAGTCAATACCGAAATTAACCACCCCATAAACCCTGTAAATCCAGTTTCACATAAAACTACACCAGGTAAGTTAATGCTACACTTTCTTCAAATATTTATCTTATCAACCAATACACATTGATCTGCAAATGGGCTTCACCCTCAGAAATGTAAGAGTCTGAACGCCTTTATTGGCTGGGCAGCAAACAAGAGAGGGAAATTGGACAAAAAGATCACACGACCAAACAGTTCGCTTAATTCTTCTAACATTAAATGAATAGAATGAAAACTGGGCCAGTTCCGTTCCTTCACACGCAATCCTACCCACCAGCTAATAGCACCAAGATGGTAAAGAGGAAATGTTGTCCATCGTTCCTTGGAAGTCCAATTAAAATTAGCGAACCCTCACACAAAAGGAAATCCTTCCATCCATTGTACCTGTGTTGGCTGTCAAAAAAGCTATCCACTTAGTCCCATTCCTCTGCCACTTATTCATAACCTTTTGTTTTTTATTATTTTCAAGTATTTATCCATTGGTAGGTTAAGCCATTGAAATAACCATCATTTTGTTTTTATAACCAGTGCACAGTAAAAGAGTAAAGAAGTAATGAGAGATTTATTTAAGACAATAACTAAATGTCATTTAGAGTATCGAGTGCAAGTTTGAGCTCCTTGTTATTGAAAGAACAATAAAGCCATAAATAGCTGACAACACACAGCATCATCCTGGTTAGCCTAAAAATGAGAAATTATAATTAGATGTAGAAGATTTGAGGCATTAGCTTTATCTTCTCAGAATCTGAGAATGTTAAGATTCTGTAGATGTTTCTAAAATTTTAAATATATTGCGAGAGGAAATTGTTTTTTCCTCTTCATTCTATTTGGGGAGCCAGTAATGCAGAACCATCAATATGAAGTTGACAAGAAGAGAGTTAGGAAGAGTATTAAATTTTTCTTTGCGGAGAGGACTGTTAGAAGTTTTGAGACAACATTGGAAATCCTCTGGCACAATGCCTCACTAGACATGAACAGAATGGCTTCTTTTCATTTATTCATTCATGGGACATGGGCGTCACTGGCTGGCCAGCATTTATTACCCATTCCTAGTTGCCGGAGGGCAGTTGAGAGTCAACCACATTGCTGTGGTTCTGGAATCACATGTAGGCCAAGTAAGAACGGCAGTTTTCATTCCCCAAAGGATATTAGTGAACTAGATGGGTTTTCCCAATTATTGACAATGGTTTCATGGTCATCAGTAGATTCTTAATTCCAGATATTTTTTATTGAATTCAAATTCCACCATCTGCCATGGTGGGATTCAAATCCGGGTCCCCAGAACATGAGGTAAGTTTCTGGATTAATAATCAAGTGATAATACCACTAGGCCATCACCTTTCCACTTGTTGCACAGTAAATGAAGTGTAAGCCATTGCTCAGTGGTAGCACTCCCACCTCTGAGTCAAGAGGTTCCAGTCTCATTCCAGAAACTTGCACACATGATCCCAGCTGACAGTCCAGTGCAGTACTGAGAGATTGCCACGTCGTCAGAAATGGTCGAATGAGATGTTAAACCAAGCCTAGCATTAGCTTGGTCAATTCTTTACTCAACCATTTTTAGTAAAGACAGGTTTGCTTGAGTTTCCTCAGTTTAATTTCCTTTTTGCTCCTCTCTCAGTTAAGGATACCTTAGTTGGTCCACAAGTTGACTGCGATCATAAGAGGTTTTCCCTGTGTTTGCGAGTCTGCCTAAACAGGGAACTTACACTTCATGCTGGCATAGTGGCAATGTCACTGGACTAATAACCCAGAGACCTAGGCTAATGCTCCAGGGTCACTGTTTCAAATCCTACCACAGCAATTGGTGAAATTTAAATAATAAATCTGGAATTTAAAATGGTCTCAGTGATGGCGACCATGAAACTGTCATTGATTATTGCAAAAAGCCATCTGGTTCATTAATGCCCTTTAAGGAAAGAAATCTGTCATCCTTACCTGGTCTGACCTACACGTGATTCCAGGCGCACAGCAATATGGTTGACTCTTATATGCCCTCTGCAATGGCCTTGCAAGCCACTCAGTTCAAGGACAATTAGGGATGGGCAACAAATGCTGGTCTTGCCAGCAACACCCACATCCCATGAAAGAATGAAGAAAACAAAATGAATTATATAAAGCAGGTAATCTTTTCAAAGGAGCTTAAGTGTATGGAGAATAACTAAGACAGAAATTGGCATTGTGAATTAGGAGCTATTTCAAAAGGATTTTAATAGGGAAGTAAATTAGAGTAACCAAGTCCTTATTCTATAATGCTGCATTCAAAATTCTCCAATCAGAGGAGTGTGAGGAAATTTATATTTTTGTGCGTGTGTGTTTTTGGTGTGAGGCAAAAGTAATTTTGTCCTGTGGAATTCATGGAATCATAGAATAGAATCCCTACAGTACAGAAGAAGGTCATTCAACCCATCGAGCTGCATCAACAACAATCTCACCCTATCCCTGTAACCCCTCATATTTACCCTGTTAATCCCCACGAAACTAGGATCAATTTAGCATGGCCAATCAACCTAACCCACACATCTTCGGATGATGGGAGGAAACCCACGCAGACACGGGGAGAATGTGAAAACTGCACCCAGACAGTGACCCAGGCCATGAATCGAACCCAGGTCCCTGGCTTTGTGAGGCAGCAGTGCTAACCACTGTGCCACCATACGCCCTTTTGTTGGATGGTGTAACATTTTAAGGTACAGAATATACCTAACATAGATACACCAGATCTTGCCTTAGAGTAAAGGTGGGACCCTGTTTGGAGATATGAATAGGGGGCAGATTAAACAGCAATGTAAGGAGCAGACAAAGAGGACGGGTCAGCTCCATACAGCTGAAATACCGCCATTAGCCCCGTGCTGCTGAGTGAACAGCTGTCCATGGTGAGCAATACTCACTCAGATGAGCATTTGGAAGAGGCAGCAGAAGGTTGCTAGCTTTGTGCCGCTGAGAAGACAGGGGTTAAATGAAGCCAGGACAGTTATTGACGCAGTGAAGCTGAAGTGAAGAGCAGCAGTTAGCTCCATGAACCTAGAAGTTGGGGCAAAGGAAAGCCTGTGTGTGTGTGTGTGTGTGTGAGGGGGGGGTGGGTAAGGCTAGAAACAACAAAAGCTGGAGAATCTTAGCAGCTTTGACAACATCTGTAGAGAGAGAATAGATTCAACATTTCGAGTCAGCTCTGACGAAGGGTCAGCCTGATTCGAAACATTGGCTCTATTCTCTCTCCACAGATGCTGGCAGCCCCTGTAGAGTTTCTCCAGCTTTTTTCTGCTTATGTTTCAGATTCCAGCATCAGCCGCAGTATTTTACCTTTTTCTTAGTTGTGAGGACAGTCTGAGCTGGAGTGGCTTTTAAGGGAACTCGGAGGGTATCTCTGAAAGAGGCAGAGTTTTTAAAAAATGTTTGTGATTCACTGACATCTGTCTGGGTTCCTGAGAAAATTTAGGGGACATGTCTTGGTTGTACCTGCCATTTAATGTTCAGGTCGTGGTGTATTCCTATTAATTCATGTTTACCTCATGTTAATTCTGGATGGCAGCATATAGGATAGATTGTGTAGACTGTTTGCTTTGCTGGTTTTGTACAGTAAGTGTTCTTCTGTTTGTTTAAAACCATGGAATCGTGTGGTTTTATTCTCTTAGTAAGTAACTGGGATTTCAATTTCATCTTTTTTTTAAAGTTACTGGTCCCTAACTAGATTGTAACAAATTTGGGGAGGGGGTTTCTGGGACTGTAACACGATTTGGGAGTCTGATCTGGGGTCGTAACTATAGTTACTACTAGAAACCAAACATAAGCTTCAGTCACCTTGTTTAATAGAACCAAAATGGCACCCATGCAGTTTCTGACTTAAAGGATTTTACAGTAAGCTAAAACAGTCCCTTAAAGTGACAAATAGTGTAACAAAACAGCTCTACCGAGAACATTTGCTGAGTATTGCAATATTCCTGAGACATCTTCCATCTCCTCACTGACAGAGTGATCTGCGTAGGGGCATCTGTTGGACACTCGTGGGTCTCTTTTTAATTCTCTGCAACTGAAACAAAATATGAATTTATAGTTTTTAAACATACCACACACATACATTAATGAACAAAGTCAAAGCCAGAAATTTACAGCAAAATACCCTGAACATCACCATGATTGACCTATCACAAGTGTGAGAGGTTAAAGGTTAATTGGGTATCTGGATTCTGCACGCTTGATCTTACATTATGTTTCCTATTGAGGCGACTTGTGCTGAAATACAGAAAGTGTTATGTGGTAAACCACTGTCGTGCCTTCGGCACGGTTGAGCTGTATATATTGTTGCCACTACTGTTCGTATATGAGACACTCCCTGACACCTTTAATTCGGCTGCACCTTTAACTGGAGGCTCCGCCCTCAGGGTATAAAGGCTGCAGCCCTCCCCCTCCGGCCTCAGTCAGGAGATCCTCATGCCCAGTATTGTTCTGTTTATTGTCTGTTCCACATCGTTCCTTTTTAGTGAATAAAAGCCTTCTGTTCCTGGCAACATCAGCCTTGTCTATTTATCAGACGCGCCACGTGTTAGCTCCTCCTATTATCAACTGCAAAGATGAGGCTAACTTCACAACTGATGGTGGCATTGTGGTAATGTCAATGGGCGAGTAATCCAGAAACCCAGGGCTAATGCTCTGAGGACATGGATTCAAATCTGAACACGATAGCTGGTGGAGTTTAAATTCAATTAATAAATTCTGGAATTGAAAGCTAGTTGTGATAATGGTGACAGTGAAATTGTCATTGATTGCTGTAAAAACCCATCTGATTCACTAATGTCCTTTAGGGAAGGAATAGATAGAAGTCTACAAGATTATGAGAAGCATGGACAGAGTGGATAGTCAGAAGCTTTTTCCCAGGGTGGAAGAGTCAATTACTAGGGGATATAGGTTTAAGGTATGAGGGGCAAGGTTTAAAGGAGATGTACGATGCAAGTTTTTTTTTTTACAGAGGGTGGTGGGTGCCTGGAACTCGCTGCCGGAGGTGGTAGTGGAAGCAGGTATGATAGTGACTTTTAAGGGGCATCTTGACAAATACATGAATGGGATTGGAATAGAGGGATGTAGTCCCCAGAAGGGTAGAGGGCTTTAGTTCAGAGGGGCAGCATGGTCGGTGCAGGCTTGGAGGGCTGAAGGGCATGTTCCAGTGCTGTAATTTTCTTTGTTCTTTGTTTGAAATCTGCCATCCTTAACTGGTCTGGCCTACTTGTGATTCCAGACCCACGGCAATGTGGTTGTCTTTTAGCTTCCTTCTGAAATGGCCTAGCAAGCACTCAGTTCAAGGGTAATCAGGCATGGGCGACAAATGCTGGCATTGCCAACCATGCCCACATCCCATTAAGGAATAAAATGCACCGAAGCAGTGGTCAGTGACTGGAGTATTGGCATCCTGAATACAGATCTACCCAAGGTTCACTTAAACATCAGAAAATATGTGCTAGGCAATGCAACTGCAGCTACCTAGGTAATATTCAATATAACCAAATGTCTCTCTCTATATAGGGTTGCCCTTGTATGGCACCACTAACCTACTCTTCAATGGAGATATAATGCTGCTTCAGTCAGCCAGTAGCCCTTTATGGTGCTCCCAGTAGATCATACATTGCATACCAGGGGTGAGATTTTCCGGCCGGGCTCACCCCAAGGCCGGAAATTCCCACCCGAGGTCAAAAGACCTTTGCATGGTCCATCCCCGCCCGCTACAATTCCCGTAGTGGGGGGGGATGGGAAAATTCCATCCCAGGAGTTCTACTAAAGTACTGAAATTTATTGTCTTGCAAAGTTAACTAGCTAAGCTGTTCCAGTACAGCTACAACACTACCATTTACCTGGCAATGTGGAAGGTTGCCCAGGTATGTCCCATTCACAAAAAGCAGGGCAAATCCAACGGGGTTTACAACTGTTCCCCACCAACGGGAACAGGCATCCTCACCCCACTGCTGGGGACAGAGGCCTTTGAAGCTCCCACCGGGAGGTCGGAGGCAAGGGGGGTTGCGGGGACGGCCAGCGATTGGGAAGGTCAGCGATCGGGAGGCCGGCAATGGGGGCCACTGCGCATGTGCCGATCTTCGCTCTGACAAATCAGTGTATGCGCAGTGGCCCGCTCAGCACTATGCTGCCGGCCTCTCGGGCAGGAGTAGGCCCCTACTTAACCGGCACTCTGCAATGCTCAGAGTGTCGGGGATTCAATCTGGTAAGTATGCCCAAAGAATAGGTGGGGCACACTCCCACTTTCCTGCCCGTTGGGCACTTAGTTTTGTTTTGGGAGAATCCTGACCAACATTCTTGTTCTTTTCACTGATCTGTAACTAAATAGCATACAATTTATGTTTCTCCAATGCATCATTCGCTAACTTGAGGAAATTTGCCCAGGCAAGGAGATGTGGGTCTGGGCATGTGCGGGAATTAAATCCGCTAAAAGTCAGGAACCTGACATCATTCCAGCCTTTTTTTTGGTTTCCATCCAGGCAGGAGCCCCTGTGCAGCTGTACAATAAGCTATCTACAAATACAAATGGCTTATTTTCTAACCAAGGATTCTGCACTAAGCTGGCAGCAGACCTTTTCCCCAAGCTGTGTGAAACTTGCCAGGATTAGCGATGTGGGTACACAGTCAGGGACGCTGCTTCAAATGAAACCAACAGGCTGAGAAATCTTTCGCCGATGAAGCTGAGCAGCAGCAGCCATGGCCAGATGAGAAAGTAAGTAATAGGAGCAGGAGTAGACGAAATGGCCCCTCAAGCAAGCTCTGCCATTTCGTCTGATCACAGCTGATTTCTATCACTACTTCACGTTCCCTACATCTATTGATTCCTGAGAGATCAAAACTTGGTCTGTTTCAGCCTTAAATATATTCAATGTTGATGCAGCCACGGACCTCTGAGGTACAGAGTTCCAAAGATTTACAGCCCTCTTAAAACATAGAAAATAGAAGCAGGAGGAGGCCATTCGGCCCTTCGAACCTGCTCCGCCATTCATTTTGATCATGGCTGATCATCAAATTCAATATCCTGATCCCCCCATATCCCTTGAGCCCCAAAAGCGATATCTTATTTCTTCTTGAAATCAGATGTTTTGGCCTCAACTACATTCTGTGTTAGTGAAGTGAAGAAATATCTCATCTCAGTCCTAAATGATCAATTCCTCACTCTAATTCAGTATTCCCCTGTTCCAGATTGCTCAGCCAGGTGAAACATCCCCTTGGTGTGCACTCTGTCAAGTCCCTTCAGAGACTCCTATGTTTTAATGAGATCACCTCGGACGCTTACAGTGTATCATCCCAATTTATTCAGCCTCTCATCATCGGTCAACCCTCTCATTTCACGAATCACTATAAGGAGGCGGTAGTGGTATTGTCACTGAACTGGGATGACTGTAGGGCATGGACGTGAGAAGGGGAAGGATGAGGGTGGGTGTGAGCATCGGCTGCTCCTATGGGATGGGAGGTGTCTGAGGAGGGAGAAATGCATGGTGGAGCTGTAAGGGTGTGTTGTTCTGAGGAGTGCTGTGCAGGAGAATGTTGGAAAGTGAACAATACCTGATATTGTTAGACTGCTCTCCTTTCCCATCCTCCCGAGGCCCTGATCATTTGGCATACTCTGCTGCTAACTTGCTTGGACGCTTCTGCTTGGTTGGAGAGTTTGTCCTCTCCCTTCTGTCCCTGAGAGAGCTTACTTCACTGCAACCCCTCAGGTACAGCAGCAGGATCTCCAGGTAAGAATGAAAAAGCCGCAGAGTGGCCTTCCCAGGTCTCCCCTCCAACCCTGTGGTTGTTGCAGCCTCATCAATCCATGTCCAGGTGATCCATTCCAGCCCAGGGTGGGGTGCCTTTATTAGAAACCTTTCATTTGACAGATCCAGCACATCATCCAACCTGCCCTCCCTAATTGGTCAATGGGTTCTCAACCAATGAATGATCCCATTGTTGAGACAGGGAATAAGGAGAAAGTTCTGGCCTTCAGTTCAAAATGACAGTTCTAAGTACATTGTGGAAATTAGCTGTTATTTTGACACAGGAGCACATAAAGTATCTGGAACAACAGACAGCGATCTATACACATCATTATAATGGAATGTATTTTGTCATAATATAAATGCTGTTAGTCCCCTTACATTCACATATTTACATGGTCACATTTCCAAACAACAATATCAGTCCCTCGGAGTCACAGCATTGAAATCAATCTATGCCAAAGGACAGCCTTTTTAAGTTTATTTAATAGTGTCACAAGTAGGCTTACATTAACACTGCAATGAAGTTACTGTGAAAATCCCCTAGTCGCCACACTCCGGCACCTGTTCGGTTACACTGAGGGAGAATTTAGCATGGCCAATGCACCTAACCAACACGTCTTTCAGACTGTGGGAGGAAACATCCGGAGGAAACCCACGCAGACACGGGGAGAATGTGTAGACTTCACACAGACAGTGACCCAAGCCGGGAATCGAATCCGGATCCCTGGGGCTGTGAGATAGCAGTGCTAACCACTGTACCACCGTGCTGGGTGAATTCGAGAGTACACTATTATATAACACTGGGAATTATAGGCCCTTATACATGTGTTATAGTGAATTCAATAAAGATGACGGGGGCGATTCTCCCGTCCTGCTGCACTGATTTTTCAGTGGGCCGGGAGATTTCAGCGGGGCCGGATTAGCACGATCTGTGCTGGTCTGGCCCTGAGTGCGTGTCCCAGTGCTGGATTTCCAGCGCCGTCAGCTCCGGGCTGGAAACAGGCGTGGAGCTGCATTACATATGCAGGACATCATTTTAATCTATTTTGAATGTAGTTAACGGGCCTGGGACTTATCTCTCCGAGCCCATTAGCCTCTCCCCCCGCCAGGAGTGTTTCACTCCAACGGGGTTTACAGTAGCTCCCCACTTGCGGGGAGCTGGCGGCTGAACCCTGCTAGAGTGAAGGAGCGGCAATCGGGCACCCCCAGAGGGTCAGGCACTGGGAGCAGTGCCCCCTGGGCATTGGCACCTAGGCAGCACCAGCCTGGGCCCCTTGCCACTGCCCAAGGGGAAAAGTGCCAATACCCAGGAGGTATCTTGGGCACTGCCCATCAGGCATGGGGCAGTGCCAAGGGGGCAAGGCCTAGTGGGGGTGATTGGTTGAGATGGGAGTCCCGCTGCCACCCTGCAGTTGGGATCGGTGGGGGAGGGAGGAAGGCCAGCGATCAGGGTGGTGAGGGGGTCGGTGCGGAGATCGGGGCAGGCTGGGAAGGGGGGTTAGCGACAGAGCAGGCCAGCAATTGGAAGGCAGGCAGACAGGGGCCACTGCGTATGTGCCAATCTTGGCATTGATAGATCGGCGCGTGCGCAGTGGCCTATTCAGGGCTATGCTGCCGGCATCTCCAGCGGGAATAGGCCCCGTAATTTTTTAACATGATTTTCGCTCGTGCACACTGCAGTGCACAGAGCGTGGGAGATTCCTCTCTGAGCTCCCGCTGAAAAAAACCAGCATGATTAACTCCAGTTTTCACGCAAATTCGACACTTAGAATTTTTTTGGAAGAATCCCAGCTGACATCTCAAACCAATTTGAAAAAGAGAGTGAATTAATGATCTGCGCTTTAATAATTTGAGTGATTTTACTGGACAGGAATTCCTTATTCCTGATGGCTAATGTTGCCTCTCTCTAGATTTCTCACACCAGCATGGTAAACAGAACAGGATGTATTATGTAATTCAATCATTCTGGTGGGGCACTCGATTTTATAGCTTGAAAAGGAACTTTTCATAATCAGACAGAGACCTGCATTGCCCTCATTTGTCAAAGTAATCCAACAATAATGAATTATTTTAGCAAAGTTTGATAACTAGAAATGCCAGTGTCTGAGCAGTGTTACAATATAAAGCAAAGCGCATAGGGGAAGTACAACTAATCCTGCATTGTGGAAACATTCTGCACTCTCTCCTTTCCTTCCCTATGTACGGTGTGCTTTGTCTGTGTAGCGCACAAGAAACAATACTTTTCACTGTATCCCAATACATGTGACAATAATAACTCAAATCAAATCTGAGTGAGCAGGCAATGACAATGGGATGGGTGAGAAACCTATTGCTCTCCCTCTCACTTTACCACAGTTAGCAATTTCAATCTACTCTTCCACATTTAAACTAGCAGCAGAAGCGGGGAAGCCACTGTGACTTTCCTGCCAACTGATAATAGTGAGAAGAGGGCCAAATGCGATCCCAAGGTGTATGTTTTTTGAAACTTTTTTGTGGGGAGCAGTAGTGACGCTCCAAACCCCAGCAGGAATGTTTAGACTCCATGCCTCAAGCTTCTTTATTCTGGATCATGAGAGACTCCTGAAACTCCATCTCCGTGACTTTCCCGAGTGCCAGGGACCATTGCTTCAAGGCCAACAGTCAGCCTCCTACTGGGTGGCATTTCATTCTGACCAATCGCCACTTGCCACAGATTTTAGCAGTCAACTGACCAACCGTACAGCTGAGGGCATGGTATGTTAAGATGGAGACTTAAATGAGGGGGATGAGTTGAATGCAGATACTGAGGGAGAAAAGGAGAGAGGATATCTCAGCAAGACACTGAGGATTTTGGGGGCCAGTTGATGATGAGATTTTATAGGACAAGTGAGATGCTCCAAAGTTGAGAAGTACCAATGGAGTAGGAGGAGAGAACAAGGTACAATAATAACCTAGTAAACAGTGGTCAACATGGATTCAGAAGAGGATAATGCTATATAGAAACATAGAAGACAGGAGCAGGAGTGACTTTCCTTCCCTATGTACGGTGTGCTTTGTCTGTCCACCTAATCCGCACATCTTTGGACTGTGGGAGGAAACCAGAGCACCCGGACGAAACCCACGCAGACATGGGGAGAACGTGCAAGCTCCGCACAGCCATCAATTAATATTATCTGCAAGTTTAACTAATCTTTTTCTGAATCTAAGTTGTTGGTAGAAATGAGAAACATGTGGTTCTAATACAAATCCCTGAGCACCCATATATCATTCTTCCATGCACTTTGACACAACTCCTTTAATAAGTGCACACACTGTTTTTTATCTTTCAACCAACTTCTTATCCATTTCCTAAACAGTATTGCAACTATGACTACACTTGTAAAAGTGCTTCTTTGGTGGTAAGGTGCTTCGAGACATCCGGTGGCCATGAAAAACACAACCCAAATTCAAGTCTTTTTTTTTTTATTTCTCAGATTCACCCTGAATGTCCACAGCATTAAGCTTAACTAGCGTGGAACTTTGCTCAATGCTTTTTTGGGAGTCGCAAGTCATGCAACAGAGAGTTTTCTGAGGTCTACAAAATATAAATCTTTAATAAGAGGTCACTTTCTCAGCATACCAGGTACGCCACTTAGGACTGAAATGAGGAGAAATGTCTTCACTCAGAGGGTGATGAACCTGTGGAATGTTTTACCACAGAAGGCACAGGAGGCTAAGCTATTGTGTATCATAGAATCATAGAATCCTACAGTGCAGAAGGAAGCCATTCAGCCCATCGGGTCTGCATCAACCACAATCCCACCCAGGCCCTATTCCCATAATCCATGCATTTACACCTAGCTAGTCCCCTTGGTACTAAGAGGCAATTTAGCATGGCCAATCCACCTAACCCGCACATCTTTGGACTGTGGGAGGAAACCAGAGCACCCGGACGAAACCCACGCAGACATGGGGAGAACGTGCAAGCTCCGCACAAACAGTGACCCAAGCCAGGAATTGAACCCGGGTCCCTGGCGCTGTGAGGCAGCAGTGCTAACCACTGTGCCACCATGCAGCCCTAGGAAATAGCAGAGGACGGATATATTTAAGGAGGAAATAGATTTCTAGACTTTAAAGGCGTCAAGGAGTGTGGAGAGAGCATGGGAGTGTGCAGTTGAAATAGATGATCAACCATGATCATATTGAATGACGGAGCAGGCTTGAAGGGCCGAATGGCCTACTCCTGCTCCTGTCTTCTATGTTTCTATATAGCATTATCCTCTTCTGAATCCATGTTGACCACTGTTTACTAGGTTATTATTGTACAGATAATCCTCGGGGACTAATGGGTTTGTAAGTTATCTGCTTTATCCCCTTTCTGAGTAACTTGTTTTCAGTCTTCTGGTACCTTCCCCTATATTTAACGATTCTCATCATTACTATTCCCTTTAAAATCCAGTTGCTGTGTACAACCTTTCAACCTTTTTGTTTTAAGTATGCAGTCCCTATTTATCCCAGAACAAGTCCTCTGGGTACTTGTCAGGTTGCTGTGCGGCCATGCAGCATAACAGGAACATTGCTCACAATCACTGTCAACGCTTCACAATTCTTCTCCCTTGTTTAAATCAGCATTATACATTCAAGACCAATTTGTTTACCTTATTCGTCGCTCATTTTGAGCCCCCCTTTGCTTTTCTGGGACTTGTTTCTTACTTATATTGAAGTCATCAATCCTGATTAGTTTATCACACTTAAGGAGACATGTTGCTCATACATCATGTTCATATTTGGAGGAAGTAATCATTTAGACCACTATTTTTAAATAATTCTGCAAGTTCCTATATTCATTCCAATTGAAATCCTGCACCTTCCTACCCACAGGAATTATAAAGTTCTTCTTCCTCCTTGTTTGGCTTCTGCTGTTTTCTTCATCTACCTAAGACAACACTTAATTAGTCTATGGCTTAAATTTGCAAAGGGGCAGTCAGGCCTGATGAATTTGATTGAATTTTTAAAGAGCTCCCCGAAGTAGCTGGCAGGAGAATGTCTATGGATGTTATTTATAAGGACTCCCAGAAAGCAGTTGGTAAAGTTCCTCATAAGAGGCTGGTGACACTCTGCAGGTCACATGTCTGAAATGTTGGGCAGAATATCCTGCTCTGTCTGGTGGCGAACGTGGAGGTGGGAAGAGTATTTAATTAGATGGGATGGTGGCATTCCTGAACCCCCTCTACACCCCACCTTCCCACCTCCGCCAGGATTAACCTGGGCAGGAAGGCCCAAACCACTTAAAGGCCTCACCCCACCACCATTGATTTAAACCCAGCTGTAGGCAGGCCTGTTGCCATGCAGCATGCATGGCAGCTAAAACCACGCGGGCAGTTTGTCATTTCCTGGTAGGCATGAGAGGGGGATCTTGATCAAAGGCACTCAGTGCCTGATTGAGGGACTGGGCTTTGAAAAGTGGGTGTGTCTGCTGAGAGCCCACTCCACTGTCCTTGTTGCTGACCCCCTATATTTCTCTCCCTATGGACCCCCCCACTCAAAAAACCACCTCCTCCCCCCTAACCATTTACCTGTGACCTGGGTCGGCCCACAATCCTGGGACTATAATGCATGTCCTTCCAGCCGCAACCTCGGCCTTCCTTGTGACGAAGATGAACAAGACTCTAATTGACAGGACTTGGACAGTGGTATCTCCCACTGGCCTCTGCTGGGACCTCCGCCATATTTATTACCGACTTGAATTATGGGACAGAAAGCTATCTATCCAAATTTACCGACGACACAGAGATAGACAACATTGTGAGTAGTGCAGATGGAAGAACGAAATGACACGCTATCGATTGAATTATAGAATGGTTACAGTATACAGACTGTATTCGGCCCGTCATGTTGATGCCGCCTCTCTGAAAGAGGAACTAAACTAGTCCTACTCTCTACCTTTACTGCATAGCCCTGCAATATTTTTCTCTTCAGGTTTTCTCTTCCCTTTTGAAAACCATGATTGACTCTGCATCCACTGCATTCTCAGGCAATGTATTCTAGATCCTGTTCACCCACCGAGTAAAAAAGATTCTCCTCACCTCACCTCGGTCCTTTTGTTATTCTCAGCCCTTTTACCAATGTGAATAGTTTATCCCTATCTACTCTTGTCTGAACGGCTCATGATTCCAAATGCCTCTTCACCAGAGCCTCGTAGCTCCTCTACCAATTAGGGAGCATGACAGAACGATCTGCCCATTCTGTCAAAGGAAGTATTTCTAATTAAACGGACAGTGGCATGGATAAGAGAAGCTGAGCAGCGCTTGGAATGTTCAGGCTCCAGCAAGCACAGAAATAGACAGGTTGCTCCCCAGATTTCTCACTCCTGACCACAGGTTCTGCTGTGGGATCTGATGGGCAGCAGTGAGGTGAAATCTCCCAAGGGCAGTAAGGCTCTTCAATCAAGCAGGTGTGAATGAGAGACCAAGGACGTCAACAGCAGGAGATAATACAGCAAGGATTCAAGGCCTTAGGAGGGCATGACAGATAAGAAGCAGAATACCATAAAGCCCCAGACTCTGACTTGTCCGGCATTCAGCTGCAGAGAAATCATCCGGTCAATGCACTATACAACTGAACTTATTCCCCTCTCTCTATAAGACCATAAGACGGAGGAGCAGGATTAGGCCACTCGGCCCATCGAGTCTGCTCCACCATTCAATCATGGCTGATATTTTTCTCATCCCCATTCTCCTGCCTTTTCCCCATAACCCCTGATCCCCTTATTAATCAAGAATCTATCTATTTCTGTCTTAAAGACACTCAATGACCTGGCCTTCACGGCCTTCTGCGGTAAAGAGTTCCACAGATTCACCACTGGCTGAAGAAATTCCTCCTCATCTCCATTTTAAAGGATCGTCCCTTTAGCCTGAGGTTGTGCCCTCTGGTTCTAGTTTTTCCTACTAGTGGAAACATCCTCTCCACATCCACTCTATCCAGGCCTCGCAGTATCCTGTAAGTTTGAATAAGATCTCCTCTCATCCTTCTAAACTCCAACGAGTACAAACCCAGAGTCCTCAACCACTCCTCATACGACAAGCCCTTCATTCCAGGGATCATTCTTGTGAACCTCCTCTGGACCCTTTTCAAGGCCAGCGCATCCTTCCTTAGATACGGGGCCCAAAACTGCTCACAATACTCCGAATGGGGTCTGACCAGAGCCTTATACAGCCTCAGAAGTACATCCCTGCTCTTGTATTCTAGCCCTCTCGACATGAATGCTAACATTGCATTTGCCTTCCTAACTGCCAACTGAACCTGCATGCTAACCTTAAGAGAATCTTGAACAATGACTCACAAGTTCCTTTGTATTTCTGATTTCCTAAGCATTTTCCCATTTCGAAAATAGTCTATGTCTCCATTACTCCTTCCAAAATGCATATCACACTTTTCCACATTGTATTCCATCTACCACTTCTTTGCCACTCTCCTAACCTGTCCAAGTCCTTCTGCAGCCCCCCTGCTTCCTCAATACTACCTGTCCGTCTACATATCTTTGTATCATTTGCAAACTTAGCAACAGTGCCTTCAGTTCCTTCCTCCAAATCGTTAATGTATATTGTGAAAAGTTGTGGGCCCAGCATTGACCCCTGAAGCACACCACTAGTCACTGGCTGCCATCCTGAAAAAGACCCCTTTATCCTCACTCTCTGTTTTCTCCCAGTCAGCCAATCCTCTATCCATGCCAGGATCTTACCCTTAACACCATCTCTCCAGGCATCTCACATACCCATCTGCGCAGCAAACTTTACACACTCATCCTCTGCATATTGCCCTGTTGCACCCATGCCTCAAAGTCACCATCCACAAATGGTGTCCTTCCCTCCACTCCAGACAAGCCATTTTAGACTGTGACACCTCTCTGCTTTCTCTCCATGTAGGCGAAAAGCAGAAGCCCTGGGCCAAGGGATGAAGGGACTGTCAGCCCTTCAGATGACTAACACTTTGTTAGGCATTGCCATTTGAGCTCACCTGTTCTGCTGGAAAAGTTGGCCGGCACAATGGTTAGCACTGCTGCCTCACAGCGCCAGGGACCCTGGTTCAATTCTGGCCTCGGGTGACTGTCTGTGTGGAGTTTGCACATTCCCCCCGTGTCTGCGTGGGTTTCCTCTGCATGCTCTGATTTCCTCCCACACTCCAAAGACGTGCGGGTTAGGTTGATTGGCCATGCTGAATTGCCCCTTAGTGTCGGGGACTAACAGGGTGACTACGTGGGGTTACAGGGATGGGGCTGGATGGGATTATTGTCGATGCAGGTGCAATGGGCCAAATGGCCTCCTTCTGCACTGTAGTGATTGTATGATTCTATGAGGTCTTGTTCCAGGAGGCTGCAGGTGTCAGGAGTGATCTGCTGTGATGTCCTGAGCCTCCTGAGGCACTAGTGCTCAGATAGGCCTGTAGACCCTGTGTTGCATGCATCTAGATCCATCTTATCTTACCTGTGTAAGGACTTGGACCATAAGATATTAGGAGCAGAATTAGGCCATTCGGCCCATTGAGTCTGCTCCACCATTCAATCATGGCTGATATATGATTCTCATCCTCATTCTCCTACCTTCTCCCCGTAACCATTGATCCCCTTATTGATCAAGAATCTATCTATCTCTGTCTTAAAGACACTTAATGACCTGGCCTCCACAGTCCTCTGTGGCAATGAGTTCCACAGATTCTTCACCCTCTGGCTGAAGAAATTTCTCCTCATCTCAGTTTTAAAGGAACATCCCTTCACTCTGAGGTTGTGTCCTCAAGTTCTTGTCTCTCCCACTCGTGGAAATATCCTCTCCATGTCCACTCTATTCAGGCCTCTTAGTATTCTGTAAATTTCAATTAGATCCCCCCTCATCCTTCTAAACTCTATTGAGTACAGGCCCAGACTCCTCAAATGACAAACCCTTCATTCCTGGGATCATTCTTGTGAACCTCCTCTGGACCCCCTCCAAGGCCAGTACATCCTTCCTTAAGTATGGGGCCCAAAACTGCTCACAATATTCTAAATGGGGTCTGACCAGAGCCTTATACAGCCTCAGCAGCACGTCCCTGCTCTTGTATTCTCGCCCTCTCGAAATAAATGCTAACATTGAATTTGCCTTCCTAACTGCCAACTGAACCTGCATGTTAATCTTAAGAGAGTCCTGAAGCAGGACTCCCAAGTCCCTTTGCACTTCTGATTTATGAATTCTGTCCCCATTTAGAAAATAATCTGCGCCTCTATTCTTCCTACCAAAGTGCATAACCTCACACATTCCCACATTGTATTCCATCTGCCGTTTCTTTGCCCACTCTTCTAGCCTGTCCAAGTCATTCTGCAGCCTCCCCACTTCCTCAACACTACCTGTCCCTCTACATATCTTTGTAGGACCCACAAATTTAGCAACTATGCCCTCAGTTCCATCTTCCAGATCATTCATGTATATAGTGAAAAGTTGTGGTCCAACACTGACCCCTGTGGAACACCACTTGTCACCAGTTGTCATCCTGAAAAAGGACGCCCTTATCCCCACTCTCTGCCTTCTGTCTGTCAGCCAATCTTCTATCCATGCCAATATCTTGCCTAACACCATTAGCTCTTAGCTTATTAGCAGCCTCCTGTAAAACATCTTCTCAAAGGAAATCCAAATAAATCACGCCCACTGGATCTCCTTTGTCTAATTTCTTCATTACCTCCTCAAAGAATTCGAACAGATTTGTCAGACATGACCTCCCTTTGACGAAGTCCTATTTTACCATGCATTTCCAAGTACTCCGCAATTTCATCCTTAATAATGAACTCCAAGATCTTACCCACCCAACCGAGGTCAGGCTAACTGGCCTATAGCTTCCCATCTTCTGCCTCCCTCCCTTCTTAAACAGGGGTGTTACATTAGCCTTTTTCCAGACTTCTGGGATCTTCCCTGACTCCAGTGACTCTTGAAAGATCACCAGCAATGCCTCCACAATTTCCTCGGCTATCTCCTTCAGAACCCTGGCGTGTAGTCCATCCAGTCCAGATGATTTATCCACCTTCAGGCCTTTCAGCTTCTCTAGCACCTTCTCTTTAGTGATGGCCACTACATTTACCGCTGCCCCCTGACTCTCTTGAAGTTCTGTGGCTGGGGAGGAGGTATCTGATGCTGTTGGTGGTATGGCTGCCGCTGTCAGTGTTGTTCGACGTAGACTCTGCTCTTGACTCTCAGCAAAGGTGAAGGTAAAGTGCCATATGCTGCTCCCATGTCATGAAAGCTGCAAGCGGGGAAGTGCAGCTGATGCTAAGTGAAGTGTTAGATCAGAGAAGTGGCTTCCAAGAAGTTGGCAATCACCTGCTAAGCAACAAGAGCACTCTCGGAGAGAAGAAATGCTTTGAACAGCAGCCTCTTAAAGGTCATTGCTGCAGCTCCTCAGTGTAACAAATCAAAGCTTTTAGTTTGTCAGTTTCACTGAAGAAGCCTTTTCCCTGCGAAGCACTTACCCGGGTGACCTAGGTGAGTTGTTGACAGGTCAGAAAACAGGCTGAGAAATCCAGGGTTCAAGGCTAAAGCAATTCATAAGTGGCTTCTTAACGACTTCTTAATCAGTTACCCCAGATCCCAGGAGCATTCACCTTCAATACCTTCTCGGGGTAAAAAAACTAGTGGGCACAATCATGTTGAGATCCCAAACCAATGTCAATTTCCCACCCCGCTCACCCCTGCACCTGCCTCCAGCAGCTTGGGAAATTTCTGTCTGTTAACTCTTTGCCTCTCTCCGCAGATGCTGACAGACTTGCTGGGTGGGATTTTCCAGCGATGTTCTCCCCAAAACGCACAATGGGAAAATTCACCCCAGAGTATATCGAGTATTTTCTTTTTAATTTCCTACTTTCATAATCAGCAGTATCTGTACTTTTTGCTGAAAGATATATTGGCTTTAGAGGGAGTACAGCATAGATTTACCAGAATTATACCTGGACTCCAAAGATTAGGTTACAAGGAGAGATTGCACAAACTAGGATTATATTCCCTGGAATTATTAGGGTTAAGGGATGTTTTTTTTTAATTATTTCTGTGGATGTGGGAGTCCCTGTCAAGGCAATTTGTTACTCATTCCTAATTGCCCTCAAGAAGGTGGCAGTCAGCTGGCTTCTTGAACTGCTACAGTACAGCTGGGACAAGTTCACCCCAGAGGTGTATAAGATTTTGATGGGTATAGATAGAGTGAATGCAAGCAGGCTTTTTCCGCTGAGGCTAGGGGAGAAAAAAACCAGAGGGCATGGGTTAAGGGTGAAAGGAGAAAAGTTTAAAGGGAATATTAGGGGGGGCTTCTTCACGCAGAGAGTGGTGGGAGTGTGGAATGAGCTGCCGGATAAAGTGGTAAATGCGGGGTCACTTTTAACATTTAAGAAAAACTTGGACGGGTTCATGGATGAGAGGGGTGTGGAGGGATATGGTCCAAGTGCAGGTCAGTGGGACTAGGCATAAAATGGTTCGGCACAGACAAGAAGGGTCAAAAGGCCTGTTTCTGAGCTGTAATTTTCTATGGTTCTAACTGTTAGGAAAGGAGTTCCAGGAAACGTTTTTATTCGTTCATGGGATGTGGGCGTTGCTGGCTGGGCCAGCATTTGTTGAGCATCCCTAATTGCCCTTGAGGGGCATTTAAGAGTCAACCACATTGCTTTGGATCCGGTGTCACATGCAGGCCCGACTAGGTAAGGACAGCAGATTTCCTTCCATAAAGCACGTTAGTGAACCAGATGTGTTTTAACGACAATGGTTTCATGGTCATCATGAGACTTTTTAAATTCCAGATTTTTATTGAATTCAAATTTCACCATTTGGGATTTGGTGGGATTTGAACCTGCGAGGGCAGAGCATTACGTTGGGTCTCTGGCTTACTAGTCCAGTGGCAATACCACTATGTCACCAATTTTGATCCAATGCCAATGAAAAAAATGATGATAAAGTTCCAAGTCAGGATGGTGTTTGGCTTGGGGGGAACTCACAATTGGTGGTGTTTGTTATGCTACTGGCTTTGTCCTTCTAGGTGATAGAGGTTGCGGGTTTAGAAGGCCGCTATCTGAAGGAGCCTCCGTGAGCTGTTGCAGTTGTATATTGTACACACCGCTGCCTTTGGGGCATCAGACTTTCTGGGAGTGAAATTATAAAAGACTTCTACACACAGAGGGTGGTAGAAAGTTAAAACGCAAATGACAATTAATGCCACATCAATGCTGATTTTAAATCTATGATTGGTAGATTTTTGTTAACTAACATATTAAGGGATATGGGACAAAGGCAGATATATAGAGGGTCTGGCTGCTATGATATCACTGAATGGCAAAATAAGCTTGAGAGGCGAAACACTCTCCCATGCTTCCTGCTCTGAGGTGCACTTTCATCCTGCACAGGATTTATCCTGTTTCACCTGTCCTCTGCTAAACCATTACTAAATAAATCCCACCAGTTAATTTGCTTAAACTGATATCTCACTTTTTTGAAGTCAGTCCTTTTAAACTTATACTCCTGCCTTTGATCTTCTGTATTTCAGAATTCCATAGCATAGTGTGAATGTTACACGCCTCAGCAGACTGTACTACAATCAATTTTGAGCACTCCAGCCTTTAGGTCGCTGTCGTCCATGGGAATGGTTCATTCTGTAACAGATTTCTCCTCCAGTGAGGAGGAGCGGAGAGAAAGTAGCTGGCCAGGGACGTGCTGTGGTCCGGCAAGGTGTGCAACCTGCTGCTGTTCAAGGGCTGTGGAGGAGAGGAAGCAACATCAGGAAGACAGAGGCACGACCCTGCCAGGGTGAGGATGACCAACCTCCATATGTCCGAACGACAGTGCCTTAGATGATTATGGAAGGGGAATTTTCCCATCCTGCCTGCCATGGGATTGGTAGCGGGCAAGGCACACGGACCATGCAAAGGTCTGTCGGCCTAGGGTGGGATTTTCCGGTTTTGGGGCGAGTGCAGTCGAAAAATCCCACCCTATATCTCAGGGGGATGTGTCTCCATCAGATCTTCCTCTGCCAAGGTTTCTCCTCTCTAGGAATCCAGGTTGTGCAAGGCACAGCAGAGCACAACCATGAGTGAGACTCTAATAAAAGCAAATTGCAGAGCTTCTTCTCGTCAGTCTAAACAGCTAAAGTGCATTATGGTCTGCTCAGTTGTAGCCCTGGTGGAATCCTGACTATCATTATGCCTCCTCTCAAGCCCTGTATAAGAATTTCTCATTGAGGCCATTAGCAACTTCTCCTGGAAGCTCGACATCCAAATGTTCCTGGGAGAGCCGAAATATAAAAGCATTGTGACTGCTACCTGGATCCTAATGCATATATCTGCATTATCCTATGTCTATGATAACAATCTGGATATAGATGAAGTGATATCATTCTCTATTGAAAAAGGTTGCATACCTTGCTGGATCACATGATGCACCTGTCCCTGATCAGATGGTGCTTTTATCGCAACATGTGAGCAATCGGTGACCCTCTGCACCTTCGGAAATCCAGCCGTGGCAGCAAGGCTCTGCCTCTGTGTGCCTGACTGGCGTTGTCAGTGGTAAATGCGATGTACTCATGAGCACATCTGAACATGGCATGATGGGCCGCAGGCTGCGAGATTCCACTACGGTCTCCACATGATGCCAAAGGCAAAGATCCTCAAGGCCAGTCACCTTTAACAGCAGAGGCATCAGCTGCCACCAACCCACTTCCCTGGGTCATGCCTTTTTCTGTCTCTGCCTTCCCTTCACAGCCCTTGAACACCATCAGGTTGCATACCTTGCTGGATCACATGATGCACCTGTCCCTGGTCAGCTGTCCTCTTCCTTCACCTCCTCTCCTCCTCACTGGAAGAGGAATCTCCTACGGAATGAACAATTCCCATCGGCAATAGTGATCTAAAGGCCCAATACTGGAGTGCTCAAACTTGATTGTAGCAATTTCTGTATGCCCCCTTTCTCTGGGAAAACATCCCAATGCAGACTTCGCACTAGATAAATTATAATGACATTACGATGAAACTCTCCACATTTCGCTAAATACAGCCACCGTCCCACATGTGGCCAAAATATTACCACTGTTCACGCCGGCGGGATTTTCCCATCCTGCCCCAGTGAATGGAGATTTGGCTGGCTGCGAAATTCTCCAACCTCGTTGCAGCGGGAGCGTGGCAAGAACTGCAGGTAACATCGCACCCAATCTGCCTTTGCAATAGATCCTGATGCCTAGCATGACTCTCTCTGAACGTCTTTCATATGGATGCACCCACCAAAACATACTGTGGGCAATGTAAAATTCACGTCTATTGCTTCATTAACAAGCTTAATAGGTCATTAATTATTTTTAAAATGGCAAGCTGATTGTGGTGCATGTCCAACTTCTGTACTATTGGAGGCTGGCACGATGATGTTAGGTTAGTGAGCCGATGTCATAACACCAGATTTCATGGCAGCTGTCCCAATTTCTAAGTGCAAATTTCACTCCAATGTCTAACTGATCATTGTGTGGTTGCTATTCCCCAGGTGCGGTATCTGATGGCAGTCGGCTATGTAATGCACAGTGTGAATGGTAACAGTGCCATTTCAAAAAGGAGCTTCATAAATTCTTAACTCAATTTGTAGCAGAGTGACATGGAGGGGAATTTGGCATCAGGTGTCACAGCCACCAGCTGGAGAAGCAATGAGATAGCCATGTTAACGTCTGCCAAATAACAAACCTAGCGGGCAATTAACAGGCTGTGGGTGAGCATTCCAGGCGGTCAGACCCGAGGGTGTAAGGTCCTGCACGCCGTTAGCTGATCAGAGGCCGGCAACTCTTCCTCAGCAGCACCACCGGCTGCTGCGGGAAATACACCCACCAGAGGCCCAAAATCGTAGAGCGACCCAGGCCAGAGGTAGTGGTGAGAAGAGTTTTGCAGGAGAAGGGGCTGTAACGGGGTCAGCAGCAAGAGCAGGGGGTAGCTCTCAGCAGATGCCCCCGCCTCTTCCTGATGCTGGGTCCCTCAATCAGGGGTTGAGTGCCTTTGAAAGAGGGCCACCCCACCCAGGAAACCAAAGGAACATGCAGAGGCTTGCTTGTTGTGTTCCTTGTGTGGAGGCAAGCCCGCCCCTGCTGCAGGTTTAATACCAGTAGGGGTAGGATGAGGCCCTTAAGTGGCCCTTAAATGTCCACTTAAGGACCTCAATTGTTGGCAGCGCAGGAAGGCCATCCAGGGGCCTTTCCACCACGGAGTCAATCAACAGCCCCACCCATCTGATTAAATGCCCTTTCCGTCACCAAACTCGCCACAAGGGAAGCAAGTACCATCCAATTATTTTGGCACCTAGGAAGGAATAAGATCTAATGAGTAGAGAATAACAAACGTTAAGGATTCAATGGTGGCACGATGGCACAGTATTTAGCACTGCTGCCTCACAGCTCCTGGGACCTCAGTTCAATTCCAGCCTTGGGTGACTGTGCGGAGTTTGCACATTCTACCCGTGCCCGCTTGGATTTCCTCAGGGTGCTCCGGTCTCCCTTAGTGTCTAAAAATGTGTAGGTTAGATGGATTAAGCATGGTAAATGTGTGAGGCTACAGGGTTAGGGCCTGGGTAAGATACTCTGTCAGAGAGTCAGTGCAGACTCAATGGGCCGAATGGCCTCTTCTGTACTATAGGGATTCTATGATTCAGAAACAAGGATGAATTGTATGGTTTTCTATCATTTCTATGAGATTTTTACTCATTTTATCCCATTCCTAAGGCTCCCACAATCCTTTGGCAATATTGTAATGCAATTGGCTGCAATAGGAACTTTACAAACTTAACAAAAAGATCCAACTCACGAACAGATCTAAAATGCCGGTTGCCACTATTGGCAGAATCAGCCACACCCACATTAGCTTTACATCCACTGGCCTTATTGCTGGTCCTTGAAATGAACCTGCTGCTGGTCGGATAAGCTTTATTTGTTTTTAGTAGACACAAGATAGGGCACATCATCAAAGCAAAATGTAAGGACCTCACAATGCCCAATTCATCCAACTGGGGGAGGAGACCAGTGGTGGGAAAAGCATGGAGGCAAAAATACAACAAAAAAGAGGGAAAAGAAAATCCCATATTCAATGGATTCAACGTAAACAACATTCATTGTCATTTGGAAGTCTTCTAAAATTTCAGTATTTGCTATTGAAATTAAACACCAGAAGTGGCAATAATATGTACGGTACCAGACATTTGAGCTTTTAAGTTAGTTGCGTGGAAATCATCTTGACAAAGCCAACTTTGGAACATTCAACAGCAGTATGTCTAAATTAAGTTAGCATATTTGCATAAAATACCTCTGAATATAAATTATGATCCTTCATTAAGTGTCATGTACAACCATAGTGCTGTTCACAGTACTACTTGCAAGATGTGTATTTTTGCCAAGATGCACAGAAAGCATTATTGCAGAATCTACTTGCAAAGATCACTGGTGCTACCAAGCTAATCACACTCACCCAATCACTTGTTGCTCAAAGTATTGTAACGTCCTCTGCAGTGCCCACTGTAACGTCTGTGGCTGCAGTAACAAGATGGCATAAAAGGTCATCAGCATCAAATATCTACAGCATAAACTACTTAACCAATACAAACAGATTTTAGATACTTCATTGTTTTGAAAAAGAATGGGCAATTAAAAAACAGCTTTGATGAAGGGTCATATTGACTCAAAACGTTCCCTCTATTCTCTCTCCACAGATGCTGTCAGACCTGCTGAGATTTTCCAGTTTTTGAATTAAAAAACAATATAGTGCTATTTTCTGTGATGAAATGCATTGACAGAGGGAGCAGAAAAGTTCAACAACAATCACTCTGTCGTATTAGCTCTCTGCACAGTTCTATGTGATTATTGTCTTCATGTATGTGGAAAGACCACTCACCAGGGCAAATTCCCCCCTCCTGTCTAATGCCACTAGATGGAGATTCTTTTGGCCAAGGATTTGCCTGAGTGGGGCCTTTCACTGCACAAGTTTCACTGTTCACCTCACCCCTCAGCTCCGAACTCTTTTACACTGTAAATTGCTGGAAGTGCAGGTTGATGGCAACACGGTGAGGGGGATGGTGCACCAGGAATTTGGTGAACAATGGGACAGTCTATCTTTTAACCAATCAGAATTAAGGACAGAGAAAGAAACAGGAATGCTGGAGAAGGAAGTACAGTAAATTTGAGACAAAATTAGATGGGGGTGTTGGGGGGAGGGTGGGGAGGAGAAGAGTAAGATTGGACAAAGAGAGAAAGAGAAAAAAATGACAAGGATTTTCTTTTTAATTGACTTCTAAAAATACCTATTTTAAAAATATTGTGTTGAGTACAAGCTGCTGGCACTTTATAGGTTTGACTTCTGCTTCATGGAAGAGAGTTGGATTGTCAAACATTCCTCTATTTTCCCCAACCATCTTTTGTTGGCCAGACTCCTCACACAAGTCTTCTTTGACAGCCATGGCTCAGTTGGTGGCACTCTTACCTTGGGCTCAGAAGATTGTGGATTCACAAACCACTCCAGGACTCAAGGACAAAAATTAAACCAGTGCTGTACTGAGGCAATTGCTGTCCTTCAGATGAGACATCAGGCCTGTTTGCCTTTGAGCTGGATGCAAAAGATCCTATGACGCATTTCAAGAAGAGCAGGGGGAATTATTCCTGGTCAACACGTATCCCTCAATCAACATTGCAAAACCAGGTTATCTGGTCAATATCACACTGCTATTTATGGGAGCTTGCAGTGTTTCTCATTTTTCCTATCTCAGATGCATCTGTCACTGGCACCATATGGAGGATGAACATCCAGGCTGCCTTGTGGAGATGAAGTCCTATCTTTACACTGAGGAGACCTTCCATTGTTTTGTGCAGCACTACAATTGTACTAAAATGGGATAGATTGAGAATCGATATAATAGCTCAAAACTGGACATCCATGAAGCACCATGAGCCAATAGCAGCATCAGAATTGTGGACAACCTCATGACCCAGCATTTCCCCCACTCTATCATTACCATCAAGACAGAGGTTCAATCCATGTTCAATGAGGCGTGCAAGAGAGCATGCCAAGAGCAGCACCCAACATACCTAAATTCGAGATGCTAACTTAAAATCGAGAAGCTACAACAATGAGTTTCACGCACACTAAAGAGTAACAGCTGTATGAGATAAACAGCTGTGATCCCAGAAACAACAAATCAGATCAAAGGTCTGCAGTCCTGCCAGATCCAGTGCAACAATTAAACAGCTAGCCGGAGGAGAAAGCTCCACAAACATCCCCATCCACAATGATGGGGGAACTCAACACATCAATGCAAAACCATCTTGAGCTAGAAGTGCCAAATTCACCTCAGCCTTCTGCTGAAGTCCTTAGTATCACAGATGCCAGTCTTCAGCCAATTCAATCTACTCCAAATGATATCAAGAAAAAGTTCAAAGCATTAAATAGAACAAAGACTGCCCCTGACAACATCCTGACAATAGTACTGAAGACCTGTGCTCCAGAACTCACCTTGCCCATGACCAAGCCATTCCAGTGCAGTTACAACACTGGTATCTACTAGGCTGTATGGAAAATTACCAGATATATCCTCTCCACAAAAAGCAAGACAAATCTAACCTGGCCAATTATTGCCCCATCAACCTATTCTTGATCATCAGCAAAGAGATGGAATCTGTCACCACAATTCCAACAACTTGAACTTACAGAGAAATAACTGCTCTCCAATGCTCAGTTTGGGTTCTAGCAGAGTCCTGACCTCATTACAAACTTGGTCCAAAACTGGACAAAAGAGATCAGGTGAGAGTGACTACCCTCGACATCAAGGCAACATTTGAACAAGTGTGGCATGAAGAAGTCAGAGGAAAATTGAGGACAGTGGGGATCAGAGGGAAAATTCCCCACCGGTTGGAGTGATGCCGAGCACAAATTAGGATCATGTGGCTATTGAAGGCCAATCCTGGGACATCGCTGCAGGAGATGGCATTACCATCACCTATGGTTAGTGTCTTATGCCTAACCATCTTCAGCCACTTCATCAGCGACCTTCCTTCCAGCATAAGGTCAGAAGAAGTGAGGAAGTTCACTGATGTTTGAACAGTGTTCAGTATCATTCACAACTAGCACAGTGGTTAGCACTGCTGCCTCACAGCGCCAGGGGCCTGGATTTGATTCCTGGCTTGGGTCACTGTCTGTGCAGAGTCTGCACGTTCTCCCTGTATCTGTGTGGGTTCCCTCCGGGTGCTCCGGTTTCCTTCCATAGTCCGAAAGACATGCTGGTTAGGTGCATTGCCCATACTAAATTCTCCCTCAGTGTACCCGAACAGGCATCAAGTGTGGCAACTAGAGGCTTTTCATGGAAACTTTATTGCAGTGTTAATGTAAGCCTACTTGTGACATGAATAAATAAACTTAAACTCAAATCCCGAAGGAGTCCATGCCCATATGCAACAAGACTGGGCAACATTTTGGCTTGGGCTGATAACTGGCAAGAAACATTTGTGCCACACAAGTGCCAGGCAATGACCATCTCCAACAAGAGAGAATCTGACCATCTCCCCTTGGCATTACCATCACTGAATCACCCACCATCAACATCCTAGGAGGTTACTATTCAGAAAGTTAACTGGGCCAGCCATAAAGTTAATTTATTAGTATCACAAATAGACTAACATTAACACTGCAATGAAGTTACTGTGAAAATCCTCTAGTCGCCACACTCCTGCGCCTGTGCGGGTACACTGAAGGAGAATTTAGCATGGCCAATGCACCTAATCAGCACATCTTTCGGACTGTGGGAGGAAACCGGTGCACCCAGGGGAAACCCATGCAGACATAGGGAGAAGGTGTAAACTCCACACAGTGACCCAAGCCAGGAATCGAACCCGGGTTCCTGGCGTTGTGAGGCAGCAGTGCTAACCACTGTGCCACCCCTAAAATGGAAGTGTCAGGAGTGGGATACAAATATAAATACTGAACAAAGAACAAAGAACAGTACAGCACAGGAAACAGGCCCTTCGTCCCTCCAAGCCTGTGCCGCTCATTAGTCCAACTGGACCATTCGTTTGTATCCCTCCATTCCCAGAATGCTCATGTGACTATCCAGGTAAGTCTTAAACGATGCCAGCGTGTCTGCCTCCACCACCCTACTTGGCAGCGCATTCCAGGCCCCCACCACACTCTCTGTAAAAAACGTCCCTCTGATATCTGAGTTATACCTCGCCCCTCTCACCGTGAGCCTGTGACCCCTCGTGATCATCACCTCCGACCTGGGAAAAAGCTTTCCACTGTTCACCCTATCTATACCCTTCATAATTTTGTACACCTCTATTAGGTCTCCCCTCATTCTCCCTCTTTCCAGGGAGAACAAGCCCAGTTTACCCAATCTCTCCTCATAGCTAAGACCCTCCATACCAGGCAACATCCTGGTAAACCTTCTCTGCACTCTCTCTAAAGCCTCCACGTCCTTCTGGTAGTGCGGCGACCAGAACTGGATGCAGTACTCTAAATGTGGCCAAACCAGCATTCTATACAGCTGCATCATCAGACTCCAGCTTTTATACTCTATACCCCGTCCGATAAAGGCAAGCATACCATATGCCTTCTTCACCACCTTCTCCACCTGTGCTGCCACCTTCAAGGATTTGTGGACTTGCACACCTAGGTCCCTCTGTGTTTCTATACTCTTGATGGCTCTGCCATTTATTGTATAACTCCCCCCTACATTAGTTCTTCCAAAATGCATCACTTCGCATTTATCTGGATTAAATTTCATCTGCCATTTCTCTGCCCAATTTTCCAGCCTATCTATATCCTGCTGTATTGTCCGACAATACTGTGACTAAAAGAGCAGATTAGAGGCTGGATATTCTATGCTGAATAACTCACCTCTTGACTCCTCAAAGCCATCTACAAGGCACAGGTCAGGAGTGTGATGAAACACTCTCCACTTGCCTAAATGAGTGCAGCTCTAATAACACTTGACACCATCCAGGAAAAAGAAGCCCATTTGATCAACACTACATTCACCACCATAATCAGTCACTCCCTCTATTACCAAAGCACAATGGCAGCAGTATGTATCATCTACAAGATAAGCTGTAGCAACGCACCAAACCTCCTTTGGCAACACCTTTGGTGATCCTTACCAGCTAGAAGGACAAGGGTAGTTGACACATACCATCCTGACATGGAATTATAATCGCCATACCTTTGGATGTAACTGGCTCTGAATCTGGGAAGTCTCTTCCTAACAGCACGATGGGTGTACCTACACAAGATGGACTGCAGCGAATGATGACAGCAGTTCACCACCACTCTGTCAAGCACATTTAGAAATGGGAAACAAATGCTGTTCTTGCCAGTGATGCTCACATTCCATGAAAAAAAAATTTAAATTACGCTGACATGACTTCAAAGAAATTGGTTGTAAGATGCTTTGAGACATTCAGCAGGCCTGAAAGGTGTTATATAAATGCAAGACTATCTTTTTTTTTCTTAATACTCAATACTATGCAAAAGCCACAACCAAATATCACTCTGGGTGTGTGCAATGATTTAGTATGACAGCAAAATACACTTTCACTTTGTTAAATACAATTTGCTCCCAGTACAGTGGCACAGTGATGCCACTCTGCTGCCTCACAGCAGTTCCTGGTTTGGATCAATGTCTGTGTGGAGCTTGCACATTCTCCCTGTGTCTGCGTGGATTTCCTCTGAGTGCTCTGGTTTCCTCCCATAGTCTGAAAGACATGCTGGTTAGGTGCATTGGTCATGCTAAATTCTCCCTCAGTGTACCCGAACAGGCGCCAGAGTGTGGTGACTAGGGGATTTTCACACTAACTTCATCGCGGTGTCAATATAAGCCTATTTGTAACTAATAAATAAACTTACTTAAATAGGAAAACCCAATGGTGTGCTTATCTAAACATCATTCAGTCAGAAGAAAATACTTTTCAATCAGAACAAAAAAGTCTGGGGACATTGCATGTTTGTAAAATGGGAGCACATCACCATTATCATCCATTTGTACAGCAAAACTAACCAATCCAAAAAGATCCCCAGGGAAAGGTGGAATAGCCCTGTATACCTGTCATTGGGGGCGATTGCTTTAACTGTCCCATTCCTGAAGCATTGTACAAACATACATAACAATCCTGTCAATGTCATATTGAATATGTAGAATCTACTGGATCCATGTGAAATCCAAACAAGTTTTTACAAAATACTACATCTTAACCATTGATATATTAGCAGACAACTAATAATTTAGTTACTAATACCTTTATTTTCACAAGGAATCTTAAAGGGCAAGATAATGAAAACTATAAATAGCTTATGGCCAGTTCCAGGTGCCAACAACTTTACTTGTCCCTTTTGATATATACCCCAGTACGTTGTCAATCTACATCATGTAGCTCACATAAAATTATAGGCTCATTTCGCAGAAATAATTGACTACTAAAAGTGAATTGATCTTAGCACCACGAATGAATACTAAGCACGCTTAAGATAGCTGTACAAGCTGAAGTGAATTGGACATGAAATATGGACAATCTAGAATAAAATGGCACACTGTAAGATTCTCCTTTATTAGTTAGTGAAATAAATCCAAATATTATTACTTGTCAAATCATGTAGATTGATATTGCCATCTGCCCATCATTGGCAATCAAACTCAAAATAATTAGCAGTCAGACTGCAGTTTATTCCAAATAGGTGATAGGTCTCAGGTTTAAATGTGATGAAGGTAAATTGTTTTACTCTTCACAATATTGCTTCAAATGTGCTACTCCCTCATACGTCACCAACGGCAGTCCTCAGTAACCTGCAGTGAAAAGCTCCTCAGAGCACCATGTAAATTGTAGGATTATAAGTCAGTTATGTGTATCACAAGGGCCTGGGGTATATACTGAAGGCACGCAATCAGAGAGGGAATTACAACAGACTGATTATGCAGACAATATGCCTGGCTGGAGAATAATTATAAACTGTAAAAAAAACAGAACTACCTCCGAATAAAGTTTTGTTAATATCCCATATTTGAATCCACTAAAGAACTTTATGGTAAATGACATGATTTGATCACTGTGATCTACTATACATTGCTATCATCATCAAGAAAACAGAAACACTGATAAGCAATGGTTACGTTTGTATTTATCAATGAGATTCTGGAGTATATTTCAACAAAATAACATATTTCACTTCTCAGATGATTTTTGTTTGTAACACAGCATAATTGGTGCATTACACTGCAATTTGCCACTTCCGAGTTTAAAATGGACAGCTAATTTGCTATTACCTGCTTCACACTAACACCCAAGACTAATTTCATCTAGAGAAAATTATTCGCTAATTAAAGAGAAGAAGATGACTGGCTTCAGCACCAATTTGCAAAGCAGAACAAGTAATGGCTTGCTTTGGGAATGAAGATTTGCGTGATTACGGTTAAGGTTTGTGCTGGACCCAACTTTCATAGTTTAGTTAACATATTCAGCTGAGATACAAAACACGTATCAAATATTCACTAATTAATGTGACATCCCGGCATGCCTTAAAATATTAATGCAGCTGTTCCAGTAGGTAGCTCCACAATCCGAGACCAAGGGGATCAGAAAGGTTCCAGTTTTGAGCGAGATGGAGATAGAGAGATAGAAACATAGAAACTAGAAATAGGAGGAGGCCATTCGGCCCTTCAACCCTGCTCTGCCATTCATTTTGATCATGGCTGATCATCGAAATCAATATCCTGATCCCCCCCTTATCCCTTTAACCCCAAAAGCTATATCTAATTTCTTTTTGACTCGCACAACATTTTGGCCTCAACTACTTTCTGTGGTAGTGAATTCCACACATTCACCCACCCTCTGGGTGAAAAAATTTCTCCTCACATCAGTTCTAAAAGATTTACCCCTTATCCTTAAACTATGACCCCCAGTTCTGGAGTCCCCCACCATTGGGAATATTCTTTCTGAATCTATCCTGTCTAACCCTGTTAGAATTTTATATATTTCTATGAGATCCCCTCTCACTTTTCTAAACTCCAGTGAATATAATCCTAACCGACTTAGTCTCTGCTAATATGACAGGCCCGCCATCCCAGGAATCAGCCTTCCTTTGCTGCACTCCCTCTATAGCAAGGACACCCTTCCTCAGATAAGGACCAAAATTGCACACAATACTCCAGGTGTGGCCTCACCAACACCCTATACAATTGCAGCAAAACATCCCTATTCGTATACACAAATCCTCTCGCTATGAAGGCCAACATACCATTTGCCTTCTTTACTGCCTGCTGTACCTGGACACTTACTTTCAGCGACTGATGCACAAGGACACCAAGGTCTTGCTGAGTATCCACCTTTCTCAATTTACATGCATTCAAGTAATAATCTGTCTTCCTATTATTGCTACCAAAGTGGATAACCTCACATTTATCCACATTATACTGTGTCTGCCATGCATATGCCCACACATTCAGCCTATCCAAATCACATTGAAGCATCTCTGCATCCTCCACACAGCTCACCTTCCCATACAGAGAGAGATAGAGAGAGATGAGGGGGGTATTTAGTTCTCTTGGTGCAGGTCCCAACGGCAAATCTGAAAATGGGCTGAACTTCCACTTGCAGCAGGAACAGCTGACTGAACACAATAATGCAGCAGCCAACCACACGTGGGGCAAAACCAATGATGCAGCAGGAGTGGTCAGAAAGTTGTTGATGGAGTTATAGGTCCAAACACTATTTTTAGGCGGCACCTGGACATGCACTCAGTGCCTACCGCAGAATTGGCGTGACAGTGGCTGATAGGACCCCAAGAGCATCACCTCAACCGCAGCCTTCCTCTTTACTACTGACCCCAGGAACATCACCTTGACCTCCACACTCAACTGTTAAAGACCAGACAATTTATGGCCCCTCAGTTCAGCGATTCCTCCCCTAGAGGTCCTCCTGTCCCAGAACAGTGGGAGATGCCCTTCCTCACCAACTACATCAGGAGGCCCTCCCACCTGACCAATGGAAGTTGGATGGAGATTGCAGCAGAGGTTAGCAGCCACAGAGATGGGCATAATACAGAAATGAATGTGGTGGTGTTAATGAGCAAGGTGATGGGATAACTGGCACAGGTTGAAACATGCTGAATGTCCCCTGCTTAATATGAATTTGCAGATCTTTGGGCTCATTTTCAAATAGAAGGCGTTAGAGCACATGGTCCATTACTTGCCTTCATGTGCAATGCATTCATAAATGATATGGTGAGTTTGACCAATGGCTTTCTACACTATCGGATGTCAATGAGCCACTGTGGAGATTTCACTTAGCATAGGCCCATCAGGAACACTTTTCATGAATGATAAACATTTCTGAGGTTATCCAACAATACATATATTGGCTTCAATTCAAAACCTATTTAGATGCATGTCAAAGCTTTTAGAAAATGTCAAATTTGATGTACTATGATCTGAATATTGATCTTCAATCATGTTTTAAATTATCCAAGTGAATAACGATGGGTAGCGCAATGACCCAATGGTTAACACTACTGCCTCGCAGCACCAGGGACCGGGATCAATTCTGACCTTGGGTCACTGTCCGTGTGGAGTTTGCACATTCTCCCCGTGTCTGTGTGGGTATCCTCCGGGTGCTCCGGTTTCCTCCCACAGTCCAAAGGTGTGCGGGTTATGTTGATTGGCCATGCTAAATTACCCCTTAATATTAGGGGAACGGCAGGGTAAATACTTGGGATTACCAGGATGGGGTTTGGGTGGGATTGTTGTCAGTGCAGGCTCAATGTGCCAAATAGCCTCCTTCTGCACTGTAGGGATTCTATGATCATTGGTATGTTTAGGATTTCTACTGTTACAGTTCTCCTCCTAATAATTTTATTTGGTTTACATTTATAATTCTTTCCAAATGTTTTTTATTTTTGCCTTTCTTAAAAACCTAACTTTTGCTACTTCGGATTTTTGGCAGCTCACCCATTTCAAAGGGGATAGTGACCATTGGGGCCCTTCAGGCATATAAAAAAGACAATGGATGGGCATACTGCATACACAAGAACAGTTTTCAAACTGGTATGATAATTATCATTAAAATGAAGAAAAACATACAGTACCCTTCACAACCTCAGAACACCCTCAAACACTTTAAAGCTAATGAAGTGCTTTTGAAGTATAGTTACTGTTGTGAACTATGAAATGCAACAGCAAATTTGTACTTCGCAAGGACCCACAAAAAAACAGTACACATGAACACAAGAAATAGAAGCAAAGGCCTGCTCTGCTATTCATTATCATCATGGTTGGTATCAGACCTCAGCTCTGTTCTCCGACTTGCCCCCGATGCCCTGTGATTTCTTGAAAGACCAGAAATTTGTGTCACACCCACAAATGTATGGAAAAATGAAGACTTAATTGTTTTCTAAAACAACATGGTGGAAGGAGAATCTGCATAGTAACAAAATAAGTGGCTGCAGAATGAAACTACACAAAATGGGTGTGAATCACAAGGAGATCCAAACCCCATTGTGTGTTAATGCTAATGTCATCAGGGACCACCAGTGTAGACAATGTGAACACTGATACTGTGGTCACCTGACAGAAGCCAGCTTATAATAAGAAACATTTATTAGTTTACATCTAGAGCAGCAGCCTGAAGGCAGTCAGTCTCGGAGACAAAGGGACCAGAGAGGGGAGAGAACCTACCCAGAAAATCACAAACAGACTGAGAAACGGAGCAATACTTTTACCTGCAGAACCAAGTCGTATCTTCACTACAGGAGCTCGACTACAACTTTGACTGGAGCAAAGCCAGAAACCTAGGGCTCAATTCAGCCACCATGTTAGCCATGGGCGCAAATCCCGTAATGGCTGCTGAATCTCACAAGAGGCTTAAAACGCGATTTTCACCAGCAAAATCTCACAATGTGATCCTCCCCAGCCCGATGACGTGATCTGGTTCACTCCCAGGAAGGATTCGGACCTAATTTGCATGGATTTGAATGCATTATCATGTACTTGTTGGGCCAGACCTCGATTCTTCTGACCTCGTCTGCCATGATGTCATGTTGGTGCGAATTATTACTGCTCTTTTAAAATGGTGGTGGTTGGCTGCACCTGAGGATTAACTATCCAGTAGGTAAAGGATGAAGGGATGACAGCAATGAGCTCCCTAAAGTCTCAAACTTGAATCAGCAGGGTGCCTATTAGCACTGTTTCTATCTGAAGGAGGAACCAACTGTGCTCAGTTTGTATCCTGAGGTTCATGTTCATTACACTAATTGGCCCTCAGAAGTTAACCCTTAGCAACATCAGCTCCCCACAGTTTCAAGTCGAAGGCTAAGACTCAGCTTTAGGTGTCAGGGCTGTCAACTGGTGCCTCAGGAACAAGAGCCAAGGGGTTCGCATCTCCCCAGGGTCCTCATCACCTGCCTGTACCGTTCCTTTTCTCCCCCCCTCCCCACCTCGCTTAACCAACACACACCTCACCGTATAGATGTCCACAGCCAGGTGCGATGATTAAACGCATCTCAAGTGCAAGAAAAGGGAGCCATAGACTGCTGGCCCGTTGCCAGTCAGGGTGGTTGAGGGCAAACTCAAGGGGCCCCCTGTTCTGGAAATGGGAGGGGACTTGATCTAAGTTAGTGTGCAAGCATTGCGGGTCATGTTCCTGGACTGGTTGCTCCCAGATCAATATGGCCAATGGGTCAGGGCATGGAACACTAATCTTTCCCTCTCGCCAATGCCCTCGCAGGGTCATGGGCAATTATGAGATGGAGCCAGTGGAGGAGGAGAGACTCCAGCATCAATGTGCGGCTGCACTGAGGCTGGAGCGTCAATATGGTGAGCGGGGATTCAGTCAGGTAGCTGGTTTTCCACAGATGCAGAGAGCAATTGACTTTACCCATGTGCTCTCCATGCCCCTTGGCAGCAGGGAGTCTCCTTCATCAACAGGATGGCATCCCACTCCCTCAGTGTGCAGCTTCATTGTGACCACAAGATGTGCATAATACAGGTGTGGGTCCATTTTCCGGGAGGCATACATGACAGCTTCATCTGTGGCCAGTTCCAGGACCTTGAATCATTCCTGGAACACCCCTGGCTACAGGAATGGTTCCTTGGAGACAACAAAATCACCTTAGGTCGTGACTGATGACGCCAGTGCAGCGACCACAAACTGTGGCGAAGACTCGCTACACTGAGGAACGCACTGCGACTCGCACAGTGATCGAGCAGAGCGTTTCTGAAGGTGCGCTTCTGCTGCCTTGGCAGATCCATTGGAGACCTACATTGAAGCCCCCAGAGGGTTTCCCACACCGTGATGGTTTGCTGCATTCTCCACAACTCTGCAACGGGGTGAGGAACTGCAGACGAGGATCTAGAGGAGTCGCATGTGTCCTTGGATGAAGAGGAAATGCAGGAGGGCGCCAATGAGGAGCCTGCAGAGAAGGTGGAAGGAGGAGTGAGAGTGTACATAGGCAGGAGAACTAGAGACACCCTCATCACTGCACACCAGGGAGCTGGGATGGGGAGTTCACGTGTCCCAGTTGGCAGTCAATGCAGAAGGGTGATGATCAATCGCAGTGAGGAAAGATCTGTGATGTTCCTCAAAGATACTGCTAATGTCTGACCCCTTTCTGTCTAATGGTAGTTCGCAGACTCCCTGTGCTTATGTCAGAGTGATGGTGGGCGCTGACATTCATCTGTCCTTATGCTGTATCAGGGGGATTGGGGAGGGTTGAGGACTCCCTGCATCATAACTGAGTCCTGTCACTGCGAATGAAACAGTTGCATTGAGATGAGGTCATTGAGCCACTGCGAGACCAAATGCATCAAGATGGTGAAAAGCATTCCATTAAAACTCAGTTAAGCTTACACAGTCTAAAAGTGGTGAGCATCAGTAAGATTTATTACAGCAATAGATCATAATGAGACTAATATCAGTGTTCAAGAGCTACAAGTGTCTAACATTACCTGTGCCCAACATTACCTGTGCCCACACTGTGCACCTACAATTTCTTAACTTTAAGAAATTCCTGTTATGTCTTGGTGTGCCCCCAGGATCCACATCTGAGGAGAAGGCTGCCTGCTATCTACCGCGCCCTGATGCCAGAGATGCCCTTGGCTGGCATCCTCTGGAGGGCTTGGACCTGGAGGGCCCTGGCCTACTCGCTCTTCTGTCTGCTGTGCATCAGCTGTGCCAGTCTCTGGAAGGAGGCAGTCAGATGGACTGGACACTCCGAGGGTCTCCTGGGTTAAAGGCCCAGTGGATCATTCTCCTTTTGGGAACTCGTTGGCCCCTGGATCACTACATGGCATTGAGGGGCAACTGGAGTGAGATCCAGAAGCCTCACCATCCTCTGGCACTGATCAATGCCCAGTGTCTGCACCATGCAGTTGATGCCCTGCACCACTGAGTTCATAGACTTAGCCATGGAGTTCATGCCCTGAGCCATGCTTTGGACATCTCCCACCATAGATCTGATGTCAAGCCCAAGGCTCTCACTGTGGCCGCCGTCCTTGCAGCATTGGCCTGGGTGCCTCACATTGCCAGCACCATCTCCTGCAATGGAACACTTTGGGACTCCTCCAAGAGTTGCTGACATCCCCTCCTGGTATTCCGGCTCTGCCTTTGTATCTCAAGCATCTGAGGGATGAACGTGTCCAGAGGCACAACACCTGGTTGGAGCACAGCCGTGTCCTGGAATCCAGCAGATCTCTGACTGTCCAATCCCTGGGACATTGCTGCCTCTGCCTGATGTGGATCAGCAGCAGTTAGGTGCTCTCCAGATAGTGACCCAGACGCCTGTCAGCTACGATTGCCCACCGATATGTGTGTCTTTGCGCTGGGGATGCGGGTGACAGCTGTGACACATCAGTGTCCAACTCTGACATCTCCTCTGAACTGATGTTGAGGCTTGGCACAGGATCCCCGCTGGTGGGCAGGTCAGGCTGCTTGGGTGATTTTCCTGCAAGAGGAGGGACTTGGTATCAATACATGGCGAGGGCAAAGGTCTGGGACACAGAACGCATGTGAGTCGGGACAGCTAGATGCAAGCTCTGAGGGTCCTCACTTTTCCCTCTCATGCCCACCTTGCTCGGCCCGCTCCCACTCCTCCCAGGGCACTCTCCTCAAAAGGAGTCAGGAACTGCAACTCCGCCATGCCACCGCCAGTCTTTGCTCACTTGTGGTGATTGTCAGTGAGCTGATCCTGCAGGGAGACAAATGGGGATGATGTGAGGAGACTGTCTACCAGATCAGATGGCAATGATGCCTGGCATTTGTGGGCACTGTGCACCAGCATGGTGAGGGTAGGGGAGGTAAAGAGTTTCCCCGGTACTTCTGTGGCAGAGGGAGGGGGAGGGGAGGTGTCCCCACTGATACTTGTGTGGTGGGTGGGGAGGAGTTTATTTTTCATTCAGATTGGGACGCCCTTTAAAAGATGGCACCGAATTCCATGGAGCCGGCGGCCTTGCCATCTCTATCGGGCCCTGCCACGGTGAAGAGACAAATCATGCCCTCAGATTTCCTGTGCACAGAGTACCGGAAAATCTGGTCTGAAAAATTGGCTGTACGCTTGGAGCGATACACATCGGTTTTCAGTCAGAACCTGGCACTCTGACAAATTTTGGTAAAATTGCGTATGCTATCTTTTTTTACCCTCACTTTTTCTTGAGTGCGTGTCGTGCGTGATCACATTCGCGTGTTGAGAAATAAACATTTATTCTTTCTTTTTCTCAGAAAAAATGAAGGAGAAAACCTGTCCGGTGTCTATTTTTGAGAGTTGCAGCACTCAAGGTTAAGAGCATCTCTTCTCTAAAACACACGGAGCGGGGGGGGGGGGGCGGGCGGATTCTCCTAAAAAAAAATTCCAAGTGTCGAATTCGCGTAAAAAATGGAGAAACTTCCGCTGTTTTTTTTCAGTGGGATTTTCAAAATGAATCTCCCACACTCTGTGCACTGCAGAGTGCACTAGCGTGAATCAATCCAAAAAGCCAGGGGCGGGGCCTATTCCCGCTGGAGAGGCTGACAGCATAGCGCTGAACAGGCCACCGCGCACACACCGGTCTATCAGTGCCGAGATCAGCACATGCACAGCGGCCCTTGCCTGCCAGCCTCCCGATCGCTGGCCAGCCCCACAAACCACATCGCTGGATTTACGACCCCTCCCCCCACAGCCCGATCGCTGGCCCCGCAATCATGTCCAGGCCAGCCTCGCTGCACCCCACCACACCCCCACCCCCAGCAGCGATGGCCAACCCCGATCGCTGGCCTCCCTCCCTCAGTCCAAAGTGCAGCATGGCAGTGGGAATGGCCACCCTGACAGATCGCCCCCAAGAGGCTCTGCCACCACATCTGACCCTGACCCCATGAGGCCCCGCTCCCTTGGCACTGACCAATGCCTGTTAGACAGTGCCAAGGTACCCCCTGGGCATTGGCACTTTGTCCCTTGGGCAGTGCCAGGGGGCCTAGCCTGGCACTGCCATGGTGGCAATGCCCAGGGGGCACACCCCTCCAGCGCCCGACCCTCTGGGGAGGTCTCGATTGCCCCCCCTTCACTCCAGTGAGGTCGGGCCACCAGCTCCCCACAAGTGCAGAGCTACTGTAAACCCTGCTGGAATTAAACACGCGTGATGGAGGGGCGAAGGAGGGAGGGGGCAGGAGGGGGGTGGAGGGTAGCGGGCCCAGAGTCTTCAAATATATTAAAATGCTCTTTTAAATAATTTATTCCATTCCAGGCCAATTTCTAGTGCGGAGTTGACAGCCCAGAAATCCACTTGCCAGAGACACGCGGAGGCCATGACACCCAACAGGGAACCTGCAAAATGGCCTCTGCTAGAGTCTCCCAGCTCGCTGTGCTACAAAAGCAGCGCAGTGGCCTGGGAGAATCACCTCCAGGTTGTTGCAGTTAGTTGGGAGGTGGAAGAAAGGGGGAACCATCCTATCCCATTTCTCCCATATCCATAACATCTGTCGATCCCAGCCTCACATGTATTCAGCAATGGGGCATCCACATCTGTTGGATAATTCCACTCCTGAAACCAGAATGAGATAGAAAGAAAGACTTGTATTTATGTCGCCTTTATATAACCTTAGGAAGACCCAAAGTGTTTTATAGCCAGTGAGGTGCTTTTGAAGTATAGTCACTGTTGCAAAGTACAAAATGTTGGAACCAATTTGTGCACAGCAAGGTTCCACAGACAGCAATGAAACAAATGACCAGGTAATCTGTTTCAGTGACATGAATTGATGGATTATTGGCCAAGAATCAGGAAGAACGCTTGCGCTCTTCTGCAAAATAGTGCCGTGGGATATTGTGGGTGGGATTTTCCGGCCACGCTCGCCCCAAGGATGGAAAATCCAGCCCGAGGTCAATGGATCTTTGCATGGTCCATTGATGATGGGATAACTTTTCCCCTTGCTCACCACCTCTCTTTTGTCCACAATAATATATATATTTTAGATGGAGTGTTTTAAAACGCTTTTAGTGTTGTGGCTTTTAGTAATAAACATGAAGATTTTTGAGTACATTTAAATCGGGATGTGGGCTAGGCCAGCATTTGTTGCCTATCCCTAATTTCCCGTGCAGAGGCTGCCATCTTGAACTGCTGCACTCCATCTGGTGTAGGTACACCCACTGTTAGGGGGGGAAAATTCCAGGATTTTGATCTAGCAACTCAGGAATGGCAATATATTTCCAAGTCAGCATGATGAGTGGCTTGGGGGAGAACTTTCAGGTGGTGGTGTTCCCATGCGTCTGCTGCCCTTGTCCTTCTAGGTGGTAGCAGCTGTGGGTTTTTATGGTGCTGAATTAGGAGCCTTGGTGACTGCCCGCAGCGTATCTTTTGATGGTACACACTACTGCCACTTTCTGTTGTTGATGGAGGGAGTAAATGTTTGTGAATGCAATGCTAAGTAATTTTTAAAGTTTATTTATTATTGTCACAATTAGGCTTACATTGACACTGCAATGAAGTTACTGTGAAAATCCCCTAGTCGCCACACCCCGGCAGCTGTTCGGGTACAATGAGGGAGAATTTAGCATGGCCAATGCGCCTAATCCAAAGTGCGCTGTTTTGTCCTGGATGGTGTCAAGCTTCTTGAGCTATAATGAAGCTATACCCATCCTAGCAAGTGGAGTATTCCATCACATTCCTGACTTGTGCCTCATAGATAGTGGACAGGCTTTGGGGAGTCGGGAGGTGAATTACTCACCACAGATCTTCAGCCTCTGACCTGCTCTTGTAGCCACAGTATTGATACGACTAGTCCAGTTCAGTTGTTGGTCATTGGTAACCCCCCCCAGGTGGTTGATAGTGGAGGATTCAGTGATTGTAATGCCCTTGAATGTCAGGTGGCGATGGTTAGATCCTCTCTTGTTGGAGATGGTCATTGCCTGACACTTGTGTGGCACAAATGATACTTGCCACTTGTCAGCACGAGCCTAGATATTGTTCAGGTCTTGCTACATTTGCACATGGACTGCTTCAGTATCTGAGGAGTTGTGATTAGTGCTGAACATTGTGCAATCATCAGCGAACATCCCCATTTCTGACCTTACCCTGGAAGGTCATTGATGAAGCAGCTGAATATGATTGGGGCTAGGACACTATCCTGAAAACTCCTGCAGAGATGTCCTGGAACTGAGATGATTGACCTTCAAAAATCACAACCATCTTCCTATGTGCTAGATATGATTCCAGCCAGCAGAGAACTTTCCCTTGATTCCCGTTGACTCCAGTTTTGTTAGGGCTCTTCATGCCATATTTAATCAAATGCTGTCCTGATGCCAAGGACAGTCACTCCCACCTTACCTCTAGAGAAATAAGATTTGTTAACTGACATCAGTTTTGATCTTGTGATCATATGATCAATTTCTATTGTCTGCGCAAAGGATTTGGAGTTAGAAGCCATTGTTATACATTGGGGAGGAGGTGAATGTTCACACCTACTTGTGATGAACTCATTCTTCTACTTCTCTTTACGAAGTGTCGAGCTCGCAGACACTGAGTAGGGGGGCTATTGATTTTGAATCAGTAGGGGTGTAAATTCAAAGTGGTTTTATATTTTGAATGTATTTTCAAAGAAGTGCATTCCACTCACTTACATTTTAAGAACTTTGCAGCGACCGGAGTTAATTCTCTGTCAGTGCAGAAGTCACAAAAGTCACCTGATCCTTGGTGGTCAACTTTGCTGCACAGTGTCCATTTTTTAAAGTTAATTTCAAAAAGTCCACCTTGAATAAAGCTCAAGGCCCAAATCTTCCAGTCCCGCCTGCCATGGAAATCACCGCGTGCACGACGGATAATTTGAAACAGGAAACAGGTCCATTGACCTTGGGCAGGCATTTTTGGTCCCAGTGCGGGCATGACTGGAAAGGCCCACCCCATGTCTTGAGAGTTAGGAACATGATATCTTTACTAGGCATGAGACTACCTGGGATTACAAATGGACTCTCAGTTTAATATTTCGTGCAGGACTCCCTCAGCACTGCATTGAAGTGTCAAGTCAAGTCCCATAACACCTGTTGACATTTAGCAATAATTATTATTGAACTGTGCCAGTGCACAGGGATCTACAAATGTGTGAAACGTTCCATGCAGTGCCAACTGTGCTCTTACATAGACTCATACTCCCACATTCTGCGCTATTTCATGCAAAGTGACTTGTTCTCCAGCACTCATATTAAACATCTGAATTTGCAAATAGCTTTAATATGTGACACAGTTTTTCAGATAACATTTCAGACGGATTAATAATAAATAATGATTGTACCTTTTCACACAAACCTACACAGGTTATCAAAGTGTGTAGCTCTCTAACACAATTCAAACTCCCACTCAAAACACCTACAGCTTCTGACAAAATTTCCTGACTCAAAAATAAAATTGATAAAAGAATATTCTGAAGAAGCGACAGGAGCGGTTAACACTGACAGATAATTAACCCAGTAAGAAGTTTAACATCACCAGGTTAAAGTCCAACAGGTTTATTTGGTAGCAAATGCCACTAGCTTTCAGAGCGCTGCCCCTTTGTCCGGAGACACAAACTCCCTCCAGAGTTTGTGTCTCTGTATGCCCTGTTTGTGAGCATTTCTCCACTCCACCTGACGAAGGGGCAGCGCTCCGAAAGCTAGTGGCATTTGCTACCAAATAAACTTGTTGGACTTTAACCTGGTGTTGTCAAACTTCTTACTGTGTTTACCCCAGTCCAACGCCAGCATCTCCACAAGATAATTAACCATCAGAGAATCAAGGCAATGCTAGCAATTCCCCAGATCAAATTATTTTGACAATGCATTGGGTGGATCTTACGCCTTTCCCCATGGCATGTTTGGTGGCAAGGTGGGCATTTAATCCGGTAGGGACCTCGTCACCCTCCAGCCTCTACCCTTATTAAGTCTGTGATGGAAATACTCATGAACTGCCCTCTTGCCCTACCACAATCAATGCCCACTTAAGGGCCTCATCCTGCTACCACTGCTACTACCAACTTAATAATGGATTCTAAAACTTTCCCAATGATAGTTATTAGGCCAAACTGCCTATAGTATCCTGCTTTCTGTCTTCATCATTTCTTCAATCTTGTGATCAGTCGACTTCAGGAATCGCAGTGGAGAACATGCCCCTGTCTACATCAACGGAGATGTTTGATGCTGTCCTTAATTTGCCGCAGAAGATGCATCCTTCACATGGAGTCCTTTTGTTACCATTTCAGCTGATGTTACTACTGGACTAGTAGAGTTAACAAGGGGGAGCCAGTGGATACGGTTTATTCGGACTTTCAGAAAGCTTTTGACTTAGTCCCACATAAGAGATTAGCGTGTAAAATTCAAGTGCATGAGATTGGGGGCAGAGTATTGAGATGGATAGAAAACTGATTGGCAGACAGGAAACAAAGACTGGGAATAAAGGGATCGTTTTCCGAATGGCAGGCAGTGACTAGTGGGGTACTGCCGGGATCAGTGCTAGGACCTTAGTTATTCACAATATATATTAATGATTTAAATGAGGGAACTAAATATAATTTCTAAAATTTGCAGATGACACAAAGCTGGGTGGGATGGTGCGCTGTGAGGAGGGATGCAGAGATGCTTCAGTGTGATCTGGACAAGTTGAGGGAGGGGGCAAGTGCATGGCAATGTAGTATAATGTGGATAGATGTGAGGTTATCCACTTTGCTAGCAAAAACAGGAAGGCAGGTTATTATTTGAATGGCTATAAATTGAGAGAGGGGAATGTGCAACCAAACCTGGGTGTCCTTGTATTCCAGTTGCTGAAGGTAAGCATGGAGGTGCAGCAGGCAGTAAAGAAGACAAATGGCATGTTGGCCTTCATGGCAAGAGGATTCGAGTACAGCAGCAGGAATGTCTTGCTACAATTATTCAGGGCCTTGTGAGGCCACACCTGGAATATTGTGTGCAGTTTTGGTCTCCTTATCTGAGAAAGGATGTGTTCTTGCTATGACGTGGGGTGCAGCAAAGGTTGACTAGACTGATTCCTGAGATGGCGGGACTATCGTAAGAGGAGAAATTGAATCGGTTAGGATTATATTTGCTGAAGTTCATGAGAATGAGGGGAGATCTCATAGAAACTTATAAAATTCTAACAGGACTAAACAAACAGTGTTGATGCAGGAAGGGTGTTCTGGATGATGAGGGAGTCCAAAACTAGGGGTCAGAGTCTGAGGATACACGGTAAACATTTTAGGACAGAGATGAGAAGTTTCTTCAACCAGAGAGTGGTGAGTCTATGGAATTCACTGCCACTGAAAGCAGTTGAGGTCAAAACATTGCATGATTTCAAGAGGAGTTAGATATAGATCTTGGAGCCAAGAGGATCAAAGGATATGGGGGGGGGGGGGAATGGTTATTGAGTTGGCTGAGCAGCCATGATCATAATGATTGGTGGAGCAGGCACAAAGTGCCAAATGGCCTACTCCTATTTCCTATGTTTCTATGACAAGTCAGATCTTGTCAAATATTTGTCACTGCTTCTATACTGTCCTATTTTTACCTGTTTTCCCAGTTTACTTTAGCCAACGGTGTCTTCATACCCTTGCAATTGTTTTTTATTTTAGCCTTAGACCCACAACTAAACATGAAATTCAACATGTTATGATCATTGTTGCTTAGAGGTTCCTATACTAGGAGGCCATTAATTATTCCTGTACGTTACCAAGTCTGAGAATAGTTGGCTCCTGGTTTGCAGTAGAATATACTGCTCTATATATACTCTGTGAACTCACCTTCCAGGCTATCTTTGCCTATCTGAATCATCCAATCTATAAGAAGATTAAAATCACCCACGATTACTGCAATACATTTCTTGCACACCTATTTTTTTTTTTCTTTTTCATATACTCTACACTACACTGTAGCTACTGTATAACCTACTGGCCTATAAATTACTCCACAAATGATTTCTTTCCTCTGTTGTTTCTTATTTCTACCAAATTGATTCTACATCTTGATCTCCTGAACTAAGCCATCTTCAGAAGGAAACAAATATTGATGAGAGGATGACTCCCTGGACCGACGGAACACTAGGAAAAATATTAATGTTCAGCTTATTTCATACACCTGATAATGAACTTCCCCAGTGTGAATTTACAACAAACCTCACAGATAGAAACAGCAATATGGAAGTAAATCTGCTAAGGATCAAGGAAGCAGCAACCAGATGTCAGGAGACCACATTGTCTCAAAGCCTTTAAGTTTTTTTTCTATCTTAATACCTTTCTTTCGAACACTTTACGTAGGTCAACAAATCAGGCATATGAAATATATTACTCAGGTGCCTTCAATTTACATTTTCAGCTGCTCAGAATTTTCATACAGATCTAATATTGAATGGTTCACTCTGGAGATGGAACGGTTATGGTGATGAGACCTGTTGTTTATTAGCTTCTGGCATCAGGAAAATCTCTTGTTTTTTTTAAATAAAACTCTCTTCTTGTCATTGAAAAAGGAACTCTACTCTCGGAATAGTTGTGAAAAAAATTATTCAAAGCAACGCTTTATACTATAGCAACATTGGTTGGAGACAACTTGTAAGCAGACATTTTCTGTAGAATGTTGCCCAGCTGACATTGCCTGATTCTGTTACTCACATCATGAATAGAGAGCACACTGCTCACCATCCCTGATCATGATGGGAATCATAGAATCCCTACTGTGCTGAAAGAGACCAATTGGCTCATCGAGGCCACATTGACTACAATACCACCTAGGCCCTATCCCCACAACCCCACACAACCCCTGTGCTAATCTCCCGGAAACTAAGGGGCAATTTAGCATGGCCAATCAACCTAATCCGCACATCTTTGGAGTATGGGAGGAAAGCGGAGCACCCAGAGAAAACCCACACAGACATGGGGAGAATATGCAAACTCCACACAGTCACCCAAGGCCAGAATTGAACCCGGGTCCCCGGCGCTGTGAGGCAGCAGTGCTAACCATTGTGCCACCGTGTGGGTTGCTGGTTCAAGAGATGGTCAGATATGCAGTCACTTTCACAAGGTGACATGGGTGGCATGGTGGCACAGCGGCAACACTGCTGCTTCACAGCACCAGGGACCTGGGTTCAGTTCCGGCTTTGGGTGACTGTTTGTGTGGAGTTTGCACGTCCTCTCCGTGTCTGTGTGGGTTTCCTCTGGGTGCTCTGGTTTCCTCCCATAATCCAAAGATGAAGCAGGGAATTTCCTATACAAAATATTAACCACCCATTCTGCCTTCTTAACACAAGTTCTAAAACAAAATACAGAATGAAAGGTAATGCAAGCATCAATATTTCCCATGAGGACATATATGCGAGTATAGATGAAGATTAAAGGTAAAGTCACCACAGTCTTAAATCACCATAAGCTGCTCTCCCTTTTCACTCCAATAAGCTTTTAAACATGTTCATATGTTGAGAGGCAGTTCCTTTTATACTGGATCTTGCTGCACAGGTCACAGCTCAGTTCTGGTATTATGGTATTCTTACCAATAAGATCTCTTGGCCCAAGTATCGGCATCACATGCCATTACCTACATGACACAAGTAGACACTTCCTTGGTGTCAATTCCATAGCTGGACTTCTCTCTTTACATAGCTGCTTAGTCCTGTGCAACTCTCTAGAACTTCCTTTTTTCTTCTCTAAACTTACAAAACTGAGTTTTCTGGTTAAACACAATGGACTAGATAGTTGCAGCCCCCACGTCAGCTTCTCTTACACTTATTTTTTCATGAAAAAAACCCAGCACTCTCCTTATGGAACATAGTTCCACCCTCAACATTTTTCTCTATCGGAGCAGCGACTGCAAGGACCCTAAAGGAGCAATAGAGTCATGGAGGTTTACAGCGTGGAAACAGGCCCTTTGGCCCTACTTGTCTATGATGTGGAGATGCCGGCGTTGGACTGGGGTAAACACAGTAAGAGTTTTAACAACACCAGGTTAAAGTCCAACAGGTTTATGTGTCGATATGCGCGATCTTCTTGGAGATCCTCTCCATTTGGAACCGGTGGTTTGCAGTGTCGATGGTAGTCATGATGTGGAGATGCCGGCGTTGGACTGGGGTAAACACAGTAAGAGTTTTAACAACACCAGGTTAAAGTCCAACGTTGGACTTTAACCTGGTGTTGTTAAAACTCTTATCAACTTGTCCATGCCAGCCTTTTTTTTTAAACTCCTAAGCTAATCCCAATTGCCCGCACTTGGCCCATATCCCTCTATACTCATTTTACCCATGTAACTGTCTAAATGCTTTTTAAAAGACAACATTGTACCCGCCTCTACTACAATCTCTGGCAGCTTATTCCAGACACTCACCACCCTGTGTGTGAAACAATTGCCCCTCTGGATACTATTGTATCTCTCCCCTCTCACCTTAAACCTATGCCCTCTAGTTTTAGACTCCCCTACCTTTGGGAAAAGATATTGACTATCTAGCTGATCTGTGCCCCTCATTATTTTATAGACCTCTATAAGGTCACCCCTCAGCCTCCTACGCTCCAGACAAAAAAGTCCTAGTCTATCCAGCCTCTCCTTATAACCCAAACCATCAAGTCCCGGTAGCATCCTAGTAAATCTTTTCTGCACTCTTTCTAGTTTAATGATATCCTTTCTATGATAGGGTGACCAGAACTGCACACAGTATTCCAAGTGTGGCCTTACCAATGTCTTGTACAACTTCAACAAGACGTCCCAACTCCTGTATTCAATGTTCTGACCGAATGCCGAATGCCTTCTTCACCACTCTGTCCACCTGTGACTCCACTTTCAAGGAGCTATGAACCTGTACCCCCAGATCTCTTTGTTCTATAATTCTCCCCAACGCCCTACCATTAACTGAGTAAATCCTGCCCTGGTTCAATCTACCAAAATTCATCACCTCGCATTTGTCTAAATTAAACTCCATCTGCCATTCGTCAGCCCACTGGCCCAATTGATCAAGATCCCGCTGCAATTGGAGATACTTTCTTCACTGTCCACTATGCCACCAATCTTGGTGTCATCTGCAATGATGAGCTTCTGGCCTGCAATGAGTGGAGTGTATCCTGGTGCACTTTTGATCAATTCCCATGGGGTAACGATGAACTGAGTGACTTCCAGCCTGCTTTATTTAGAAATGTTTGTTATTTAATGCAACAAAATGCCAGAGCACAGAGTCTTCCTCCCAGCTCGCCTCCTCACCCATCAACCCCCGCATCCAGCCCCTCCATGTTAATCCACCCCACCTCTGCACCTGACAGCTTCCACACTCATTCCAGGGGCAACAGGCCTGACTGAAAATCCATTCTGGAGATTAAGTCAGTTGGCAGACAGGAAAATTAGCATAATTTCCATTGGGCAGCAGAGCGGGGGAACACACGCAATCTTACATTTTCAGCTCATTAATAATGCATCAGTGAGGAATTCAACAAACCTCGTGCTGAAGCAGGCTGGAAGTCACCCAGTCCATCGTTACCCCATGGGAATTGATCAAAAGGGCACCAGGACTCACCTTCACTCATTGCAGGCCAGAAGCTCAACATTGCCCCTTCAGGGTGCTTGCAGCCACTGCTCATACTGGAGAAGTTCGCAGGGGTGAGCAATCACATCCCGGTGATGCCCCCCTTCTCCTCTGGATGAGAGCCATTGCTAAAGCAGGCCTGCCTCATCGACACGTCAGTAAGCATGTGATGAATTGAAATGATCCATTAAATGAGTATGTCCTTTACAGGCTTCCCTCCGTCTCAATGCCAGCAGCCCTTCATCTGGCCTCCATTTAAACATGGCTTCCCCATCCATCCCATCCAGGCAAAGGGCATCCTGGAGGACCAAAGATGGGTGTTCCTCCTGTTCATACAAGAAGGCATGTGGATAAATTGCTCTTTGGCCAAAAGAATGGGAGCCACATACACAAAGCCTCACATGGACTCTTTCCTGCTTGTCTCCACTACCCTTGAGACTCTATAGGGAGACCATTGCCTTGGGAACAGAGAATGACTAACTGCATGATCCTTTATTAGCCATGACTGTTCACCCAGGAAGATAGAGTTTGGAATCGCAGGTTGGCTGCTCTCTATCAGCCATGCCCCTTGGAGGCACCCATCTCCTTCCCTCCTCTGGCTGTAGCAGATGGCAAATCACACAGAATGAAGAGCAGCTCCACACCTTCCTCTATGTAATGGAACCCTGAGTCAGGAACAAAGCTGCTGCAATGTGGCCCTCACTGACTGACTAAACTTAAAACTGCATGGTCATGGTCAGTTTGGAAGAATGGTATGCCTCACCTTTTAAACTTGTTCCACCACATTATACCCTCCTGCAGTCACCCATGACTTTCCCCATCACCATAGACCCATCCAATATCATCATTTCCTGTCTGTCACCTTTGAACCTCCCCCCATTATCCTGGACCCTATTACCATCTACCTCCACATGCTTTCCCTCCCCTCAGAGCCAGCACCCGTTACCATCCCATGCCCACCCTGACCCTGCCTCCTCCCGTTATCCATTATGGGCAGCACGGTGGCACAGTGGTTAGCACTTCTGCCTCACAGCACCAGGGACCCGGGTTCAATTCCCGGCTTGGGTCACTGTCTGTGCGGAGTTTGCATGTTCTCCCCGTGTCTGCGTGGGTTTCCTCCGGTTTCCTCCCACAGTCCAAAGATGTGCAGGTTAGGTTGATTGGCCATGCTAAATTGACCCTAGTGTCAGGGGGATTAGCAGGGTAAATAAGAGGGGTTATGGGAATAGGGGCTGGTGGAATTGTGGTCAGTGCAGACTCAATGGGCCAAATGGCCTCTTCCTGCACTGTAGGATTCTATGATTCTATGATCCAAGCCACCTGTCTTGTCCCAGTCCATGACCTCCCCTCCAATGAGACCTTCACCTACCAGACACTCAAACTGCACCTGCCCACCTTACTGCATCCCGCTCCCCCCTCTATCTGTGACTGTTCCCTCCTATCACCAATACCATGAGTTCTCCCCCTGATCCCCACATCATTGACTCCTCTAAGACATTCCCCACCCCAAACTCACATTTCTCGGACACCCTCGCCACCGGACATTGCCACCAGGCTCGCTGACACTCTCCCCACCCCCACTTCCCTCTAAGGCTGCCTCCCCATGTTCAGCTTTCGCACCAACCTTCCAACCACTCCCAACACCCACCCACCCCCACTCCCTCCCTCCAGGCTTTGGCTTCCTCCTTTGTCCAGTCTTGGTGCAGAATTTGTTAATGGCATGCGAGTGACGTTAGGTGAGGTCCCAAGAAGGAGAAAGCAATATTTATGCAAGTTGTGGAAGAGATGAGGCTTGCAAGGTGCATGCCAAATAGAGGCAATTATAAACTGAACATGATAAATTCTTGCTGGCGAGGAACTTAATTTGGAGGGTGAATAATTTTGATGAGATGGCCTTTTAATTAGCATGAGTTAGATGCTAATACATGCAAATGAGTTTTCCGACATTGCTTGTCAGGAAGCTCGACCCACCTTGGAAGTCAGAAGAACAAAATTCCAACAGTTTTTCCCACCATAACGAAACATGTTTTGCTTCCCAGAAATTTAATTCCCCCCCGCCGGCCATGATTTCCACTGCTGGTGGGAGTGGGAAGTTCCACCCAATCGTACAAAGCACTGTAGGTAGAATTTTCCTGTCCCACCTGCCATGGGAATTGTAGCGGGCAGGACACGGACCATGCAAAGGTCTGTTGATCTTGGGTGGGGCAAATACGGCCAGAAAATCCCACCCTGTAAATCTCCAGGACAAGATTGTTTCCATTCCAAGGTTTCAAAGGAAGGAAGTGAGAACATGCCTTCACTGGTCTTTTCCAGAAAGCGAGTGATGAAAGGTAGAGAGGGAGTCAATTTTTTTTTACACCCTTTTGAAATGTGTATCTCAGCAAAAATAGATTTATAAATGTACACCTACTAACCTAGCTACTGCAATTTCAGTCTGTTCCTAGTTATAGGAACACAAATGAATTCCCAGTTAATGCCCACCATCTGTATTAACTAATATACCGTCAACATCAAGTATAATTCTCTAACATTCTCCGGATTGGGGAAGTGTTCCTTTAGATTTGAAAATTGTGCATGTCACTCTGTTATTTTAAATTGGAGAGAGTGCAAAACGAGGAATGATAGGCCAGTTAGCCTAAAGCTGATTGTCAGGAAATTACTGGAGTCTGTAATTAAGGATAGAGTGACTGAACACCTTGAATATTTTAAACTGTCGAGAGAGCCAGCATGGCTTTTTAAAGGGAGATCATGAGCCTGACAAACCTAATAGAATTTTTGAACAGGTGACTAACGTATTGGGCAGGGTAATGTGATTTGATTTATTGTCACATATGTACAATGAAAAGCATTGTTTCTTGCGTACTATACAGACAAAGCACACTGTTCATAGAGAAGGAAAAGAGAGAGTGCAGAATGCAGTGTTACAGTCATAGCCAGGCTATAGAGAAAGATCAAATTAATGCGAGGTAAGTCCATTCAAAAGTCTGATGGCAGCAGGGAAGCAGATGTCCTTGAGTTGGTACATGTCCTCAGACTTTTGTGTCTTTTTGTATCTTTTGTATATGGATGTTATTTATGTCGATCTCCAGAAGGTATTTGACAAAGCTCCTCATAAGAGACTATTTGTTAGATTTGAAGCGACTGAAATTGAAGGCAAATTATTGACTTGGCAATGGCTAAGGCACAAAGTAGGGATATTGGGAAAATGCTCTAATGGCAGGATGAGATGAATGGTGTCTGAAAGGGTTAGTAATCACACAGGTTTTAAAATCACACAAGCTTCAAGCTGCTAGACTCAGTCACACAGGAAAATTATGAGAAAACCACAGGTCTTGATTAAAGCAGACCCAGATAAGAGTCAATTACCATAAAACTCCCAATTACAAAGAAGCCTTCAGTCAGACAATACACATATAAGACTTCCATTGAATCATGTGTAGCTGCAGCTTGTCAGTATCAGTTATAAAAGGAACAATGGACATGGGAGGACATGGAAGGTTGATATACCATTGGTCAGACAGATAGCTATCAAACATGTGTCCAGAGGGTGGATGATATTAAAGAAAGAAATACATGCTTGGTGATATTATAATTAGGTAGACATGCACAAGTTGTAATTGGACAACTATACCCTTATGTTATACATCATGTAATCCCAATTGTTAATTGTGTGTGGATATGGATAACTTAGACCTCTGATTGGTATATGCTAATTATTTGTAATCGAATTTGGAAGTATATCTGTTTGTCTAACTCTGCAACCAGTATTTTGGACTACACCACAAGCTGGCATGCTGGAGCTCTTGCTCTAGCTCATAAATAAAAGGCTGATTTTAAAACACCAAAATTCTTCACCTGGTCACTTGAAGGGAACAAAGTCTGTAAGCAGCTGACGACCAGCAGTTCCACAACAGAGTGTCGTAAGGATCTGTATTGGGGTCTCAATGTTCACCTTATTTATTCATAGCTTAGATGATGGGATAGAAAGCCACATCTGCACGTTTTCCAATGACACAAAGATGGGCAGGTCTGTAAGTGGTTTAGATGGGTAAAATTACAAACAGATGTTAGTAGATTAAATCAATGGACCAAACTATGACAAATGGAATTCAATGTAGATAAATGTAGAGCTCATCCACTTTGGACCTAAAAAGGGTAAAACAGGGTGCTTTCTGAATAGTGAAAAGCTAGAAATGGTGATGATCCATGAAAACTTGGGGATCAAAGTACATAACTCATTAAAATTGCATGAACATGTTCAGAAAATAATGAAAAAGGCAACAGATTGTTGGCATCGAGAAGACTGCAATAGAAGGAGGTAGAAGCTATGCTACAGCTTTACAAAGAGAATATAGAATAGTTTCATTGATCAGTTTAGTTCAGCTTGTTATGGTGTGGTGGCTGATATTTTTGCATTGTGGCCTGATGGATGCTGTGACGGTCAGTAAGTGAGAGAAGTTAAGCTGTGGTGAATGCAATTATTGATATCGTACTCAACTGAGTTTGTTCTGGACAGCCCAGATGGAAAGTGGTTGTTTACGTTGTCTCCTCTCTTCCGCCTCATGTTCCTCTCTCTGAGCTGCTTGCTGTATGATCAGTGACCAGGGCTGTCCCCACATGAAGGCAAGTGTCTGCAGCATTTCTTTTATTCATTTGTGGGACATGGGCATCACTGGCTGGCCAGCATTTATTGCCCATCCCTAGTTGCCCGAGGGCAGTTGAGTCAGCTACATTGCTGTGGCTCTGGAGTCACATGTAGGCCAGACCAGGTAAGGACGGCAGATTTCCTTCCCTAAAGGATATCAATGAACCAGGTGGGTTTTTCCGACAATCGACAAATTGTTTCATGGTCATCAGTAAATTGTTAATTCCAGATATTTTTTATTGAATTCAAATTTCACCATCTGCCGTGACGAGATTCGAACCCAAGTCCCCAGAACATTAACTGAGTTTCTGGGTTAATAATCTAGCAATAATACCACCAGGCCATCACCTCCTTTGCATTCAGCAGACCTTCAAAAATGTTGATATCCAAGTACTGCAGGACTCGCCCAGAGTGATCCAGGTGGTAGAAACATTGTTTCAGCACATCAATAATCCAGTTTCAGCTCACCAATAACCCTTTCTAACATAATTGTGTAACAACATGGCGTTTCATTGTTCTCATTACATGCTGTACATATATGCATTAGGGTCATCAGTCATTTGGTCAGCAAAATGCTCTTGTTACCCAGTTACCACCCTTCGGTTTGTCATGGTGCTTCAAATGCAATTAGCTCAGCCGACTGCCTAGAATGAGGGCATCATAACTGTGCCAAGATACCAGTCATTGATCTGTATGACTCTCGGTCTCTGCTTACACACTATCTGGACAGTGAGGCACTGAACTGGGTGCTTTGGTTTCCTTCCACAGTCCAAAGATGTGCAGGTTAGGTGGATTGACCATGCTAAATTGCCCCTTAGTGTCAGGGGGACGAGCTAGGCTAAATGCGTGGGGTAATGGGGATAGGGCTTGGGTGGGATGGTGGTCAGTGCAGACTCGATAGGCCAAATGGCCTCTTTCTGCGCTATAGAGATTCTATGATTCTATGAAATCCCTTCAGTAGAGTGAAGTGTTAACATCAGAAGGGCACACGATACTAATGTAGTAATGATGTCAGATCATATGACTGAGAAGTAAGAGTGATCAGAAAGGAGGAGAAATTCCAACCTTGTGTCGGAGGTTCAAATGTGTCAATACTTGCTGTAAGTAAAGAGTAATGATTTTTAGAGACTACAGAGTTGAGCAGCCAACTTTGGGAGAATAGACCATTCCCAAAACACTTGTCAATACCCCAACTACACAACAAAACATGGTGGCAGCGGGTAAAAGAACCAGTGAACCTTTAAACAGAAGATGCAGGGCTGGCAAGAAAAGAGATCCTGGAAGGAAGGACAAAAGAAAAAAATTAAGACTAGAACATGGGAGGGAGCAAACTGAGACACAGAGGAGGAGACCAGACAGCACTGAGCACAGACCCAACACAGAAAGCAGAACCCAAAGCAAAAGTGCCATTCTGGAACAATTAAAGCTGCTCCCAACTGAATAATAATTGCTGCGGGGCTTTAGGTGGGCAGGCTGACGACTGGCTTGTCAGTTGAGGAGCTGGGTGGAGAATACAGTGCCCCATAAAATCTAGCCCTTAACTGTTTTATCTCCACAAATGTCTGACTTGTCGAGTATTTTCAGCATTTTTCTGTTTTTATTCCCAGTATTCACAGTAATTTTCCTCAGCAACGTCAGGTTTCAATTTCCAATATCTACAACTTTCCAAACTATAAAAGGAAGCATTGGAGCTGCAGAATCATTCACACTTGTAACCAAAGCATCATTAAGAATAAACTAAAATGTAACAGTAATATAGTTCATTTCAAAGTACTTCATAAAGCATTCTTTGGAACAAATGATATTAAATTGCCTGTGGAAGACAATCAAAAAGGCAGAACACAATGATGTATAAAGATATGTTTCGCTATTAATAATACACCCAAAGTTATATTTACCGACACAGAGTTATATCTATTGCATTTTTAACACGATCCATTTCACAGCAGCAAAATGCACTAATAATGAAATATAAATTAAAACAAAATCTGTACACCAGTTGGGCGGCAGCTAAGAGGTTTAAAGATGGTCAGGTAAGCAATGTTATTCAGGGTATATCTATGATCATTTTAAGCACTGTTTTTCCCTTCCTTCTGCTGATTTCCTCCAGTAACAGCAGTGTGCCAGTGAGATGAATGCAAAAACGGCAACCATCAGGGTTTAGTTTTAATCAATCGGGTCAAATCAGTCCAATCGCCATAAGTGAGCACCCAAACACGCCAGGTAACATTTGCCGAGCTGCGGCGCTGCTTAAAGTTAGAATGTCCCCTCACATCGACACCCTCACAACTTTGAAAGAACATGACAGAATGAACTTAAACATCCGCCTGATCAATACAAGGATTGCGCCGAATTGTAGGTGTGTTGTGTGTGTCATTAATCGTCAATTCATTCCATTAGCAGGAGAAGTTTAAGGATCCCTGCTATTTGTGAAAAGAAAGAACACAAAAAACTGCCAACAGGGAACTTTGATCAATGCCAGAGGGAGCAGAGCTTGGATCTATAACAAAGTCAGCATACGGGGCTGTCCCAATCATCATTAATAACATTTCCTAAAACTTTCCACCAGCATATTACTGCGATGAAGCGGAATTGAACAGGGACAGGAGACAGACAGCGGTACAGTGAGGCAGCAAGCAGAGCGCTGAGTGGGATGGTTGGACACACACAGGGGAAGTGTGTGAATGTGGAGAGAATGGAGATGCGGTGGGGAAAGCAGGGAGAGTGAAGCGGCTGGGATGGGAGAGGAGTGTGGAAGTGAGTGAGTGTGAGTGTGCCGTTCTGCTTCTCTTTACCGTTGGAAAGACAAGTTTCCGGATGCTCTCCCCCAGACAGTCCAGGTTAACCCGCCTGCGAGCAGCCTTCCTGCTGCTGCCACTGCCGCCGGCTCCGGAGACCGAGCTCTTCCCATTCAGCACCCGGGAGAAGGGACACCCGCCCTCCTCGGGACTCTCCGGGTAATCCGAGCCGGCGGAGCTGAAGGATTCGGATGAGATCTTCCTGCCGGACATTGTTGACTCAGTGCTGGCACATTTAGTGCGAGCTGGCGCCGCAGCCCCAAGTGCTGGTGTGTCCCTCAGCCCAGCGCATCCCCGAGCTTTATAACCGCGACCGCCGCAGGAAATTAGTCATCGGCAACGCTCCTTCCCTTCACTTCAGCGCTCACCCCTCTCCAATCCCAACAACCCTCCCTCTGCTTCTCCCCCCACAACAAACTGTTTCCAAAACCTCAAGCTCCTTGCGATCACGTGCTTCCAGACGTCTTTCATGTCGCCCGAAATTGTCCTTAAAGCGGTCTGTGTGAAATATTTCCATACACACATTCCCCCCTGACAGGGACTCCCCACCACCACCTCCCCCTTCCACAGCCCTGCTTTCCCCCAACACACACAAAACCACTAATGACAACTCCACTGTAAAAGCAGCACCTCTTCATACAGAGCAGGAATTATGTTTCACAGTAAGTTTGAGGAAACAGGCAATTTAGTTTCACAGCCTGATCACTTTAAGAGCAGCGCGCATATAACTATGAACGAGAGGGGGCACTAGATATAAAATCTCACACAGGCAGAGCAAAAGATACAATGGCAACTCATTCGATTTGATTTTTTATTGTAACATGTATACAGTGAAAAGTGTTGTTTCATGCGTGCTATTCAGACAAAGCATGTCGTACATAGAGAAGGAAAGGAGAGAGTGCAGAATGTAGTGTTACAGTCATAGCTAGAGTGTAGGGAGAGATCAACTTAATGCGAGGTAGGTCCATTCAAAAGTCTGACGGCAGCAGGGAAGAAGCTGTTATTGAGTCAATGGGTACATGATCTCAGACTTTTGTATATTTTTCCCCGACTGAAGAAGGAGCAACGGAGAATCTCTGGGGTGTGTGGGGTCCTTGATTATGCTGGCTGCTTTTCCGAGGCAGGGGGAAGTGTAGACAGATGGGATGGGATGGGAGGCTGGTTTGAGTGATGCACTGGGCTTCATTCACTACCCTTTGTAGTTTCTTGCGGTCTTGGACAGAGCAGGAGCCACACCAAGCTGTGATACAACCAGAAAGAATGCTTTCTATGGTGCACCTGTAGAGGTAGGTGAGAGTCATAGCTAACATGCCAGATTTCCTTATTCTCCTGAGAAAGTAGAGGTGTTGGTGGGCTTTCCTAACTATAGTGTCAGCATGGGGGGACCAGGACAGATTGTTGATGATCTGGACACCTAAAAACTTGAAGCTCTCGACCATTCGACATAGTCCCAATTGATGTAGACAGGACATGCCCTCCACTACGCTTCCTGAAATCAATGACTATCTCCTTTGTTTTGTTGACATTGAGGGAGAGGTTATTGTTGCCGCACCAGTTCACCAGATTCTCTATCTCATTCCTGTTCTGTGTCTCATCATCATTTGAGATCCGACCCACTAGGGTGGTGTCATCAGCAAACTTGAAAATCGGAGGGGAATTTGGCCACACAGTCATAGGTGTATAGGGAGTTTAGTAAGGGGCTAAGGACACAGCCTTGTGGGGCACCGGTGTTGAGGATGATTGTGGAGGACATATTGTTGCCAATCCTTACTGACTGTGGTCTGTGGGTTAGGAAGTCTAGGGTCCAGTTGCAGAGGAAGGAGCCGAGCCCCAGGCCACGAAGTTTGGAGATGAGTCTCGTAGGAAAAATGGTGTCGAAGGCTGAGCTGTAGTCTATGAATAGGAGTCTGACATAGGTGTCTTTTTATCTAGGTGTTCCAGGGTTGAGTGTAGGGCCAGGGAGATGGTGTCTGAAAGAAAGAGCAGGGAGGTCCTGCGAGAGCAATTCAGGGAGTTGGGTAGTAGGCTAAAAATCAGGGCCTCTAGGGTAGCGATCTCTGGACTACTCCCAGTGCCACGTGCTAGTGAGGTTAGGAACAGGGAGATTGTACAGCTGAACGCGTGGCTAAATGGTCTAGTTGGTCACATGAGCGGCGCAGGCTTGGAGGGCCGAAGGGCCTGTTCCTGTGCTGTATTGTTCTTTGTTCTGCTGTGGACCTATTTGCTACCATAAGCGAACTGTAGTGGATCCAGACAATAAGGGAGGCAGGAATTGATTTGTGTCATGACTAACCTTTTAAAGCACTTCATAATGATGGATGTCAGAACCAACGGACGATAGTCATTGAGGCAAGCTGTTTTGTTTTTCTTTGGTACCAAAGAACAAAGAACAATACAGCACAGGAACAGGCCCTTTGGCCCTCCAAGCCCGCGCCGCTCCCCGGTCCAGGATTGAATCCTGAATCCAGGATCCCCGCCCAATTTTCCAGCCTATCTACATACCAATATCCTATCCACCGAGCTGTCCCCCACAGCTACGATGCTTTGTTCATTACAACCTATTAACTCACCCCCACCCCCTCCCTTTTAGACCATGTGATCTCCAGGGAGAGGCGAAAACCCAGAGTGAAAAACCCCAGGGCCAATATGGGGAAAAAAAAATCTGGGAAATTCCTCTCCGACCCCCTGAGGCGATCGAAACGATGATGGTCATCTTCTTGAAGCAAGTAGGTACCTCAGATTGGTGTAAAGAGAGGCTGAAGATGTCTGCGAATAGCCCCGCCAGCTGGTCCTCACAGGACCTGAGTGCTCATCTGGGTACCCCATCTGGGCCAATTGCTTTCTGTGGTTGACTTTTGAGAAGGCTGCCCTGATGTCAGCAATGGTGACCTCGGATACAGGTTCATCCGAGGCTTCCAGGATGGAGGGTGCGCTCTTGCTGCTCAAAACAGGCAAAGAATGTGTTGAGCTCATCGGGGAGGCGTGCTTTGAAGCCAGCGATTAAACCTGCCTTCATCTTGTAGCCTCTTATGTCTTGCCATAGTCGGTGGGAGTCCATGTGGCTTGCCTCAGATTCATAAGTCCAGATAGCAGGTAGATTAATAAGCGATGGTAGCAATAAATCATTGCAAATCCCTTTAAAAACTGACCTTTTTTATCTTGGTGAGATGTTATTTGTTGAAGTGGACACAGACTGTTAAAGAGACCTCATATCAATGAGTTTAAGACGTATTTCTGGCGTGTAGTCACTTCTGCTGTAGTGTAGCTCCGAGGGAAATTTTAAACTCTCTGTTAATCGGACTTACTAACACTAAATGAGTTATGTCTCACTTGTCTCATTCCTCGCTTGGAGCAATGCTGATTTTATGAGTTTCTTTCCCCCTAATGTAAATTATTCTAAGCAGAATGATCACATTGTTGAGCCTGAAACATTTATTAAAATTCAAATACAGAGAAAACAGAATAAGATAAACAGGGAGAAGGATTAGTTTTTAAAAATCTTCCTTAAACAGGGAGAGAGAAAGCCGTGCTGGTTCCAGTTTTGGTAAAGAAGACAGGCCAAGTGGAATGCCACAGTGGGATAATACCTTGGGGGTAATTGTGATCATAATCAAATTAGATTTGAAGTAGTTATTGAATGTGATAAAAAGTGAAAATACCCAATTGGAAGAAAACCAATTTTAGTGACTTGAGAAAAGGTGGACTTGTGAGCAAAGGTGGACAAGAACAAAGTGTGACCAGGTAAACAGTAAATGAGCAAGGTGGAGATACTTTGGGTACAAACCAAGTATATATCCATAGAAGGAAGTATGCAGCCCCCGGATGACAAAGGAAACAGGTCAATTGACAGAATGGAATGTGTCCTCAAAGGAAGGCATCTTAAGTTGCCAAGGGAAGCTAAGGTAGAGATAGAAGAAGCTCTGATGACAATCTTTCAATCCTCTATTTATGATAACGTGTGCCAGAGGACTGGAGGATTGCAAATGTGACACCTTTTTTCAAAACAGGGGAATAGAATAGAATCCATAGAATAGAATCCCTACAGTGCAGAAGTAGGCCATTCAGCCCATCGAGTCTGCACTGACCACAATCCCACCCAACCTCAATCCTCATAGCCTTACATATTTACCCTGCTCATCCCCCTGACAATAAGGGGCAATTTATCATGGCCAGTCAACCTAACCCGCACATCTTTGGACTGAAAGAGAGAGATAACCCTGGTATTGACACATCAGTGACAGCAAAACTACTGGACACCATTGTCAAGGACAAGATTAATTCTCGCTTGTAGAAGCATGGGTTAATAAAGAACATTCAGCACAGATTTGTTAAAGATAATTTGTATCTGACTAACCTGATTGAATTATTTAAAGCAACAGGGAAGGTTGATGAAATGTATGGATCTATGGACTTTGAAAAGGCATTTGATAAAAGTACCATGTTACAGATGTATTTGTAAGATAGAAGCACAAAGCCTTAAAGGGGTGGTGGTAGCTTGTGTGCCCAATTGGCTAAGGGATAGGAGGCAGAGGTTAATGGTGAACTGCTGTTTTTCTGACTATAGAGATGTAGTCCTTTGAGAGCCAGTATTAGGCCCATTACATTTCTGGTTCTATATAATGTGGATTTGGTATTTGGGAATATAGTTTTCAAGTTTGGAAATCATACAAAAGTTGGCAATATAGTAAATAGTGAGAAGGATAGGATTAAACTTGAGAAGTATAGACAAACTATTGAAGAGGACAGATACATGGCGGATGCAATTTAATATGTGTGAAATGATGCACTTTGGAAGAGACAACATGGAGCAGCAATGTAATCTGAATTGTACTATTTCGAGGGCAGTGCAGGAGCAGAGGAACCTGGAATGCATATCAATGGATCCTTAAAGGTGATGGGAAAAGTTTTTAAGCCAGTTATGAAAATGTTTGGGATACTTAATTTTGTGAACGCAAAAACATGGAAGTCATTCTAAAGCTTTACAAATCACTGGTTGAGTTTCAGCTGGAGTATGTGGATAATACTGGACATCACACTTTAAGATGAGTGTTAAGGCCCTCTAGAGGGTACAGTGAAGGTTTGCTCAGACTATACAAGCTATAAGAGGATGCAGTTGTTCTCCTTAGATCAGAGAAAGTTAATGGGAGATTTTAAAATGGTGCTCAAAATTGAAGGGTTGTAATAGAGCAAGAAGGGAGTAACGATTTTCTCTAGCAAGTGGATTGGTCACCAAATGGCATAGGTTTAAAATAATTGGCAAAAGAACTAGAGGTGCATTGCAGTTAAATTCCATCGCACAAAATATTGTTGAGATCAAAAACGCACCACCTCTAAGTGTGGTTGAATCAGATTTCAGATAAACACATATTTGAAGAGGACTGATTTGCAGAGTTATGGGGAACAAGCCAGGTGTGAGACTAAATAACACAGCACTAGCAAAAAGCTAGTGGGGGAGAGGGGAGGTGGGTAGAATGGCAGATCGGTGAGGGGTAGTTGGGTAGCTGGCAGGTCAGTGAGGGGTTAGGTGGCAGGTGGGTGGGGGGTACGTGGGTAGTATGGCAGGTTGGTGAGGGGTAGTTGGGTAGGTAACAGGTCTGTGAGCGGTTGATCAGGTGTGAGGGTAGTTGGGTGATTGGAGGGTGTAGTTGGGTCAGGTTAGGGGTACATAAGGAATCAGTAGCCAGGTCAAGGCGGTAGCCTGGTGGTTAGAGAGTAGTTGGGTGTGGTTGGATTGCGGGGAGGGGCGCAGGGTGTCGGGTTGGGTCTGGTCAGTGGGTAGTCGGATGGGTGGGTCTGGTTGGGGGATACTTGCGGTTGGGTCAGGGGGGCAGCCAGTGTGAGTGATTGAGGAGTCAGTTCATTAGTTACCCAAGAGTTCAGCTAGATATTAATGTTAACATTTCCTGGGGGACTGCCTAGGTAAGTAGCACACAGCTCGCCGAAATCTCCTACTCAGAATCGGACGCATTTGCGGAGGGTCCCAGGGAACAAAGGGATTTCCCATCAAAAGTCAAAACTTTCTGGAATATTTCCACGTAGTTCAGCGCATCAAGACTTCCACAGGTTCCCAATTCGCATCTTCAGCAGTAAGTCCTATCTCCCGATCATCTGGAGGCCACTGGGCTATTAACTCTGTCAACATCGAAACCATAGGTTAATGTGTTTTTACAAACCTCACTGCAGTTCTTTGGAGAGTTGAAATTTAAGATTTACTTTTAAAATGTTAGCTACGAGACATGAACTATAGATTCTAACATAACACATATATGATGTGTTGTGATTATTAACTTGAACAAAGATGTACCCATGGGTTTACTAAGACAGGACTCAGCACAGCCCAAACGATCAAGAAGCTACAGACAGAGAGATTTCTGTGTTACTACGTTTATATGAAAGAAGCCAATAACAATATTTATCTACTTCCTGTACGTATAGTAATGTACGTCACTGTATTTTCATTGAATGAGTTGTGGAGTAGTCAGTGCCAATATACTCTGCCGGTATTGTTTTATATCAGCGAATAATAGTGACTCAGTGGCTGTTATCCATGAAGTGTGATGTTACAGACACAGGGACAAATTGAGGGTCCTATTGTCCACCAGGATAATCTTGGTTATCTCATACCTAGGCATTTAGCAAACTAAGATGGAATTCATGACATATGTTCCCAAAAAAGAGTCACATTGGTAAAACAAACAGAACACGCTGGAAGATCTCAACATGTCTGACAGCATCTATGGAGAGAGAATAGAGCTAACGTTTCGAGCCTGAATGACTCTTCAGCAGAGTTAAAGACAACTGGAAATAGGATGAGATTTCACAATTGACACAAGAGTTACATCAGACTGGAAACAATAACTATGTTTCTCTCCCACAGATGGGCGAAAGGGTGGCACAGTGGTTAGCTCAACTGCCTCACAGCACCAGGGACCCAGGTTCAATTCCGGCCAAGGGTGACTGTGTGGAGTTTGCCCCCAAACTTGCACAGGTTAGGTGGATTGGCCATGCTAAATTGCCCCTTTATGTCCAAAGATGAGTTGGTTTGGGGATTAGTGGGGTAAATTTGCAGGGTTACAGGGATAGGGTGGGGGGTGGATCTGAGTAAGATGCTCTGTTGGAAAGTCAGTGCAGACTCAATGGGTTGAATGGCCTCCTTCTGCAGTATCAGGATTCTATAATTCTATACTATCAGGTCTGCTGAATGTTCCCAGCATTTTCTCGTTTTGGCTGTGATTCTCCATTAAAATAACTAAGTGCCGCCACTTAGGGAGGATCCACCCTCTCAGGCCCCCCTTCAGACCCAATCTGTCAGGCCCCAACCTGGCATTGCCCCTGCCATCCTAACACTACCATCCTGGCACTGATTTCAGACCCTTAAGGTGACCAGACCCTGATATTGTAGTGTCAGTACCAGGGTGTCAGTGCCAGGGTGACGGAGGACATTGCCAGAGTGGCATGGGAAGCCTCTTCAATGTCTGAAAAGCTACCCCAGTTCAGGCATGCTATTCCAGCATGAGAGGTTGAAGAAGACCCACTGTGAAAAGAAAATCAGCTAAGGTCTTCAGAACAAAGAACAAGCCTGTTTTTAAAAACTGCGGTTAGAACCACAGCTGCTGACAGGAATATGCGCTTGAGGTCAAACCAAAAGCCTGTTTTTAAAAAAAATCAGGTTAGAAAAGAGGAAGCACTTCAGATTTAATTAACTGTGAAAGAAAACAAAAACAAACCTACTGCCTGCTGTGAAACAGCCTGGACCTATCAATCAGGACGCTACTTAAAGATACTGGAGCATGAAATTGAATGTAAACAAAGCATTTTTTGGCTTCTCAGCATGGCCAGAGACTTGGGAAGAAACTACAGTTACAAAAATGGGGCCATACTCAACAGATGTGGTGAAAAGAGGAAGTAGGTTAGGGTTAATGAGGTATGATTGTATCAACAATTGATTTTGATTTTTGATTTGATTTGATTTATTATATGTATTAACATACAGTGAAAAGTATTGTTTCTTGCAGGCTCTACAGACAAAACATACTGTTCACAGAGAAGAAAGCAAGAGAGTGCAGAATGTAGTGTTAAGCATTGTTAGAGAGTTTAAAAGAGTTAGAATGAAGTTTTAGTAGCATAAAACGACAGTAAAAGATTTAGAAGGTATGCTGGGCACAGCTTGTAAGAAGTCGTCTCGCTCTGGCGCCATCTGATCTTCCTTCTGCCAATCAGAGTACTTCAAAGAAATTTGGTCATGCCTAGGTCTTCTAAGAAAAAACAAGCAAATCCCCCTAGTGAAACTGACATCTCTTGTCATCAAAGTACTTCAGAAGGGTCTGGTCACACCCCAGGCTTCTGCAATCACTCCTGTAGAATGGAGTGCTGCTGTAATTTTAATGGCTTCCAGATGTTCAAGGGGCATGGATATTAATGTGACCAGGCCACTTCAAAGGTTTTACACAACACAGACAAGGTTTTTAAGAGAAAGTTACCTGAAATCTCAATGCTGACAGTGATCTCCATGTTTCCCAGAACAAGAAGGGGAAGTCCAGCCATGAGACACCCATGCCAGGGGAGAGTCTAGACGTCAACCCCTTCCCCCACAGCCCAAGTCTACACAACCCCCAGGTCCTTTGGGGGACACTCCCTCTGCAGCCTGGCAGCAGCAGAGGGGCACATTGGAGTCCAAGGTACCAGATCCAGACTTGTCAGGACCTGGACTGTTTGGCACCTGAGGGACCTCTGGCAGGGGGTTGGGAGCATAACAGGAGGGGGTTGAATCAGGCCTCCAGTCTGCAAACTACCTTCAAGTTTATGTTAAACAGCTGACATCAGCTTTTTCCCACTCTGGCTGTGAACCTGATTTTTGTGGGCGCAGCAGGCTTGGAGACTGGGAATGGAATTGACATCCAGCAGGAATCTGATTTGACCTTCTCGTCCAATTCAACGAGCCATTGCGAGTCCCAACTGGAGCTAGTGGCTCCAGCAGCCATAGTATTTTGCTTTTCTTTCATTACATATACACGGTGCTCAATGTACCCAATAATAATAATTAACATAATGGGGATGATTTTCCGACTGTGCCACGCCTGGTGCAAATCATGACCAATCCCAGAAAAGTTTGTGGACCTAAAAATTGGCTTTGTGCCCAGTGCCAAACAGTTTGCAATTGTCCTGTTCCCTTTCTGATAGCACAAACTGGATCGTGCCCATAAAAGGAGTGAGGCCGATTTGCATATTTAAAGTAGCATTTAAATATGCAGAGCCCGTTCCACACCGGATTGTCCCAGCTCCCAGGACGTTCTGTCCTTCAGGCAGACAACGAGCAGAGACCAGGCGCGATGGCCACACCAAGTGGCTCGGAGCCCATTAAAGCCTCTGGATGGTCGGGGACATGGTTGGACAGTGTCCAATTGGTCCAATCGGCACACTGACATTGCCCTCAGGGCACCATTGCAGTGTCACTGAGCACCTTGGCAGTGCCATTTGGAGACTGTCAGTGTGTCAGCAGGTCAAGGCCAAGGGATGGGGTCTGAGTGGGGATGGGGCCTGATTTGGGGCAGCGCCTGAGTGGGGGCAATGATGGAGGGCTGTGCAGGGGCGGGGGGGGGGGGGGTTCGTGCAGGGGTGGAGCATGAAGGGGGAACATGTCGGGGGTTATGAAGGAAGGACAAGCTGGGGGTCATGAAGGAGGACCCATTGGGAGAGCTCCAATGCCAGTAATCTATGTTGGGAAGGGGATGGGGAAACATGCCACCAGGGAGGTGCGGAGCGGGGGTCTCGATGTCCATAGGGGGAAGGAGATGTCTCCTAGTGCGCTGTGAGATTTGGGAGCCCTTCCAAAACGGCACCCGAGTGCTTTGCAGTCGGGCTCACTAGCGTGTTTACGCCCTATACCTCTCCCACCCAGAACAGGTGCACAATTCACCGCTCTCCTAAAAAATGACTGAGTGTGGGGCGATTGCAAACCGGTCCGTGCCTGACAGAAAGGTACTGATCACTCCAGTGTTCTCGCCGTTATGACGTTTAGCTATTTTGGGGGAAATTTCGGCCCGATATTTTCCTGCATTATTGGAGAGTTTTTGGAACTCGTGTCAGAATGAATAATGTTCTAAGATTTCAATGAAAACTAAAAATCTTTCTCGTCCTATACGAATTTGCCATTTACAGCTATTCTCTACCACATTGAGAGAGAAAGCATTAACATAAAATTGTCGAAATGGCTTTTCAATGCTTACTTAAATTTTCTTCTGACTGAGCTGTAACACAAAATACGCACCTTTCTTTTCAAAAATACGCTAGTTCTGAAAGACCAAATATAAAGCCTGCATGGACCTTACTACATCCAACAGGAATGAATGTACCTTGTCCAATGCACTGAGTTTGAAAAAGCACATGTGGGATGATGGTGATTGGAAATGGCCCGGTAAATTTTAGCTTACTTGTAAAGAACAATATCATATAACTTGTAAAGAAAAATAATAATTAATCTAAAGAGACAGGATGAATCCTCAAAGGAGGGAGATGCTGGGTGTATGCACTGTAATTTTCTGTAGAACTGGATCACAGTACAACTCACCATGCCACCATGCAACGGAAAATTAATAGGATTAATTCCTCGTTATTTATATATTTTATAATTGCAATCTGTGCTACGTAACCAATTGCCAAATAAATTGCTTACATTTAATTTGTCGCAGCCCTTAACCTGAGGACTGCACCAGTGTCCTTTGGGGATCGGGTTAAAGAACGTATCCATAAAATGAAACAAGTTACAATTTGCAATTATATAGCGCCTCCAGGGCGCTTCACTGGAGAGTATTCAAAACCGAACCCCAAAAGGAAATATTAGGAGAGAGTTTGAACAACAGCTTGGTCAAAGTGATAAGGTTCTTTTTTTAAGAAGCGAGGGCGAGCGAGGGATCAGTAACATAGATGACAGTTCAGTCATTTTTGACCAGTTTGTTAAGATGATGAAATGATCCAAAAGGCCAGTGTGGTCAAAAGTGGATATACACGAGTAAAGATGCCTTTTACATTGGTCAATATTACAAACAAGGCACCCATGGATGTGAGGCACATTCACAGCCCTGGGGGCAGAAACGAATGAGTGTAAAAATCCCGCCTGCTGAAAGTAAGCACATCCAACTAACCAATGAAGTAATAGCGCTCCTGCATATTTAAAAGCGGAATAAAGTTTTTTTTCCCTCTGGAGGCTGCACAAGCCACGGGACTGTGCGCAATCTCACGTCAACGCAAACTGGTAAATTGCACTTGACATTAATGGCGCACATCAGGAGACAAATTGCTACCCCGCGGCGTGTCACATCGCATTTTCTATCGGAACTGATGCCATTACTCAGCATCGGGACGTTTAAAAAAGAGAGTATGTGCAGCAAGGCAGATAAATAGTAATTACCAGCGTTATACTTCAAGGTTACAAATGCGCACACAACGATAACGCTTCGGTTTATATTTGGGTAGCTCTTTCAATTTGGATTAAAGGAAAGTGTCAATATTAAAACTACACTGCATTACGTGGTTCGCTGTTGATTTTGAATTTAGGATTAGAATTGCAAATCCCAGGAAACCCACTTGATCAAAAGGATCCAACTTTCCCTGTAAAAAGAAAATCGGAATTAACAAGAGGACACCAAGCCATTAGAGATCAGTAAGAAGTCTCACAACACCAGGTTAAAGTCCAACATGCTTATTTGGTAGCAGGAGCTTTCAGAACGCCGCTCCTTCATCAGGTGAGCGGAGAGTTGGGTTCACAAACAGGGCATATACAGACACAGACTCAATTACAAGATAATGGTTGGAATGCGAGTCTTAACAGGTAATTAGGGATCAGTGACAAAACAAAGAAAATACAGAGATAATCAGGCACTTCCCAACACAGAGTGTCAGGTGGAAAAAGGACATTCCACGAGGTTTGGATTTTTGGTGCTGACCATTTAATATCTAAATAGTATAACATTGACACCATTTTGGATTTTGATTTGATTTATTATTGTAATGTGTATTAGTATGCAGTGAAAAGTATTGTTTCTTGTGCTCTATACAGACAAAGCATACCATTCATAGAGAAAGAAAGCATAGAGTGCAGAATGTAGTATTACAGTCATAGCTGGGGTGAAGAGAAAGATCAACTTAGTGCGAGGAAGGTCCATTCAAAAGTCTGATGGCAGCAGCGAAGAAGCTGTTCTTGAGTCGGTTGGTACGTGGTTAGCACTGCTGTCTCCCAGTGCCAGGGACCGGGGTTCGATTCCCGGGTTGGGTCACTGTCTGTGTGGACTTTGCATGTTCTCTCTGTGTCTGCATGGAATTCCTCCGGGTGCTCCGGTTTCCTCCCACAGTCCAAAGATGTGTGGGTTAGGTGCATTGGCCGTGCTAAATTCTCCTTCAGTGTACCCGAACAGGCGCCGGAGTGTGGCGACCAGGGGATTTTCACAGTAACTTCATTTCAGTGTTAATGTAACCCTTACTTGTGACACTAATAAATAAACTTTACATGAGCTCAGGCTTTTGTATCTTTTTCCCGACGGAAGAAGGTGGAAGAGAATATGCTTCCCTGATCCCATTTATTAGGACCATTAATAAAGCAATGTCAACACTTGTTTTCCAACTCAATTCACTGTTTTCTAACTCAATCTGCTGTATTTTCTGTCCATTAAGCCATATTGGCAGCTGCATGCTGTCCCATTCCAGTCTCCAGAATACTTTAATGCAGTTAAAGAGACAGTGACAGTTTTCCACTGAATACCCTGATCATACTTACTTACTGCTCCAGTACATTATTTTTTTCAAACTCTACTTTCAGCCATGTGCAATTTCTAAAGTGCAAGGAATAGTGTTCAGTGACACATTTTTGGCTTTGAATATACGGGATATATTTAGCGATCTGTATATTTTCTGAGGTACCATTTGATCAGTGTTTTGACATTTGGCAAGCTGCCAACCTTAGCTCAGTGGTAACATACTTGTCTTTAAGTCAAAAGGTCATGGGTCGTGGGTCCAAGTTCCACATTTGACCACATAGAGATGAGTGGTTAAACAACAGTGTATAAAATACATGGTATAAAATATTAAAATGATTAATAGCTGCCTTCAGTATGGTGGAAAGACCAATGCAAGGCAGCTTGCAATCTGTCAGCCATCTTGGTGTGCCAGAAATCCAAATCCAATACTGCATACCAGGTTTACTCATGACAAACTGCTTAATTATTTGAGGAGCTTTAGCAAGGAGAAATGATACTGTGAGATTGACTAGCCTTCCTGGCTGGTGAGCAACATGTCAGTGTAAGCCAAGACCTTCTGTCTCTGCATCTGTTTTCCTGTTTCATCCCAAATCTACCTCAGTTTTCTAAAATTAAAAATCACACACTGTACTTCAATTTAATGCTACCATAAATTCCAATATAATAATCCTTAACAACATTTGATTTTTTAACTTGAAAACCTATGAAAATCTTGCATTCAATAATCAGCAGAATAAAAGGTATTAACTATCAAATCCTGCAGTGCAGTGTGTTTCATATCTATCACTGTTATGAAACAGGGATAGGTTTAAGTAACTTATATTTGTATTTGTTGAGAATAAGCTATAGCTTTAAGTTTAAGCTTAATTTATATTTCTTTAGCTGTGTGTTAAGGAAACTGGAGTTTTAGTTTCACTTTAGAAGATGCCTGCATGTTAATGAGATTTTACAACATTGTTGCCTAGCAGCAGAGAGGCCACCTGGGAATTGAAAGAAGTTTGAGGTTCAGCTGGTGATCATGCTCTAAGGTGAAATGAGCAGTTTAATTCTCTCTAGTTGGATGTGCTAGCAGATTGCTGAACAAAGTAAGTCTAAGAATCTTAGATGAGTCGATCTTGAGTTAAAGTAACCGTGCATGTTAAGTGAGTTCTGGATCTCAAGAGAGATACCAAGTGTTAACAGTCTACTGGGAGAAGGAATTGCAGAGAGAAGGTACCAAACTAAAGAACAGAAAACTCTCAACATCAGGGAGAGGTTCAAAAGTAAGTTCCAAGAAGACCTTTTAGTCAAATCAGGAATCTGAAAAAAATGCCCTGTTAAGTGAGGTTAAGAGTGAGGAGCAGAGACTTCAAGTTAAAAGATCGGGCTGCAAGGTGCAGACCTGAAATAACGTTTGTTTGGGAGAAAGTCAGAGATCCAAGGAGTCCCAAGGCTCTTACTGTGGGCCTCTGAAGCAGTGGTGTACTGTTGGCATGGCTGGGTATCTGAAAGATTGTGTAGATGGCGAAGCTTGATTGCATGTGGTGATCCGGGGCAGAGGAACATCAGAAGGAGAGATTGAAACCCTAAAGTTAGATCCCTGGTGTATATATCCGAGAGAAACTGCTGTTTGCGAGAAAATTCCAAGCCGTGTTCTTCGAGTGCGGAGATTGGAAACCCTCATGTGGTAGACAGAGTTCCAGTGAGACCAGTTGGCTCACAATGTGACAAGCATCTGTGGAGAATCGCTGAGAAATCCATAGCATTTGTTTTGGGTGGTGTCTGCTACGTGGTTTTAGAGTGTGCTCTATCTGACCACAGTTCTACTGTTTCCATGGGCTGTGTGCTTACTCTGAACATTAGAATATAAGATAGATTTTATAACTTGTGTTATCCTTACAAATCTGTACATCTGTAAAGGTATAGCTGGAGTGAAGAAGTGTAATATAGTTAATCTTTTCTTCTTTAATAAATATTTTATTCTTTTGCTCAAAATATACCAGCAACCTCTGTGGCTTTGTTCAGTTGCTGCTCTCCATATTTCTATGCAAAAAAATGAAAGTCTATCAAATTGGGTTCCACTCTACAATCTGACTTGACACTCTGGGATCTGACTTGACCAGTAGCAACATCAGCTGGGATCTTAATATCACTCCTGGCTGGATTTAAAATGGTTCTGTAGAATTATATACCATTTTATGTACTATAAACCTACTTTCCATATTAACCTGTAGAAACTACAAGGCTGCAGAGTACCCTGAGTGCGGGAAGGTGAACAGCCAGCAGTCATGGTCAATGTTGATATGAACATAGGTAGAAAGAAGAATGGATCATATAGTCAGAATATAGGGAGCTAGGTAGGAAATTAGCATGCAGGACCTCAAAAGTAGTACCAGGTGCAAGTTAATACAGAAATAGGAGGATAAAGTACTTGAACGCGTGGCTAAAAATATTGTGCAGGAGGGAGGGCTTTAGATTCCTGGGATATTGGGACCAGCACTGGGGGAAATGGTGTAGTATAAGGCACATAAAGAGTTAATGTGGGACCAAGTACCGTACCACTGACAAAGTGATATAAGAGAATACATGACCTACTCCGAGGGATCAGTGTAGTATTGGACAGAAGCGTGTGTGGGAGCAAGCATGGAAGCGTCTAGTTTGGAGCTTTACTGTACCTATGGATATAGTTTCCAGTAGTTAATAAATACTTACTGTTCAGCTAGCTATGACTATGATTATCTTTGATACTCACCAAAGATCCTTAGACAGCACCTTCCAAACCCACGACCACTCCCATCTAGAAGGACAAGGGCAGCAGATACATGGGAACACCACCACCTGCAAGTTCCCCTCCAAGCCACTCACCGCCCTGACTTGGAAATAAATTGCCATTCCTTCCCAGTCACTGGGTCAAAATCCTGGAATTCCCTCCCTCACGGCATTTTGGGTCAACCCACAGCACGTGGACTGCAGCCATTCAAGAAGGCAGCTCATCACCACCTTCTCAAGGGCAACTAGGGATGGGCAACAAATGTTGACCAGCCAGCGATGCCCATGTCCCACAAATGAATAGAAAAAAATAAGACCTACCGAACAACATCCAACACTGTACTGCATAGTGGCAGTGAATGGAACAACTCAAAAGCTGAGAAAGACTGCAGAAGAAAATTAAAATCCTAGAAAACAGAAGGAAAAAAATCAAGAAGCATCTGACCTAAAGAAAAGGTCAAGAAGCAAAGGCGCAGAAGGGAACCACCAGAGAAAAGCTCCAAAGAAAGGCTTGGAAGTTGAAAGCAGAAATAAAATTCCTCAGTGCAGCAAAATATTCCATTGAATTCTATGAAAGTCCAGCTTCAAAACCCAGAGTGTGCAGAGTTGGCAGACCTAGCAGGGGTCAGCTAAAAAATTTAAATTCCTGGACAAGACCAAGACCTAAAAGTAGTTAAATTATGCAATGGGCAGAAATTACTATTTAAATCTTAGTTCAAGAAACTTGATTCCAGTGTTTATGCCTGAGGTGAGGCAGCTGAACTCGCTCAAACAAAGAAAAAAAAATCATGACTGAATAGACAGCTTTAAAAACTCTGCCTTAAAATGTCAAACCTTCCAAGACCTGAGAAGATTGCACTAAAGTGAGGAAGCCTGATCAGTCGATCCAGGCAGCCATTATTGAAAAAATTAAATGCTGACATCATCATCATCATTACTGTGAGAGCCCATCAAAACTGGCAAGCTCGATAAAACCTTTTGGGAAGAAGCATATGGCAGCGTCATCTTGGATTTTCAAAAACCTCTTGAAGCTGAACCAGCAATTTTAAAATTTTAACCATGGATCAGATATCCTCTTTCTGAGATCAATTTAGACTTCTCTGAGGCACTGGTCCTGTCTTACACACTGTGCCTCCTGCTGGAGTTGTGCATGCAGATGCCTTTCTATCGGTAGAACCGCAGGCCATTGAGACCCCATAGGGAGGCCAAGGGCAAGGGTGCTGCCCCTTGGACAGTGCCAGCCTGGCAGTGCCAACTTGCACCATGGCACTGACAGCCTAGCACCTACGCAATGCCCACTGGGCAGTGTCAGGGGGTGGGGCATATGCAGGGCAGGACCTGAAGGGGCCGAGGCCTATGGGAGCAGGGCCTGAAGGGGGAGGGCCTGAAGGGGGCAGCCCAATCAGGGGAGATGGGGCTCACTGCCACTCTGCAATGGGATTGGATCAGGGGGAGGGGGCCCACTGACACTCTACAATGGGATCATATCGGAGGAAGGGAATCGCAATCGATCTGGGCAGTTGGGGAGGGAGGGTGGGCGGGGGCTGGATGTCCATGCGTTGTGTGGCTCACGATTGGCCACAGGCCCCCGCAATTGTGGTGGGGGGTGGTTGGTTCAGGTTGGCTTCAGCAGCAGGGGGGCCTGACAGCTCTCCCTTTGTCTGTCAGACCCCTGCTGCTGAAATTGCGCATGTGCAGCTTCAGAGGCCTGCACATGCACAGTAGCTCTCTCGACAGGCTGGCTTGCGAATTATGCCCAGCCCACTGTCTGCAGCAGCTAGAAACAGTCTACACCATTTTTTCAATGACCAAGTATGTAAGATTGGGCATGAAAACTCACCCAAAAGACGGATCAGGAACTCTCCCATTTTCACACTCGCTGGGCACTTAGAATCATTCTCATAAAATTCCGCCCTGTGTCTTTGCCCTTTCCTCACACCATTCCTCGCAGAGTCCTCTTTCCACATTGCCCCCTTGTCTTTGTCTGCCGACACCCAACTTCTGCCCTCACCTCTCAACCCACCTCCAGTTGAACTTTGGACTTTTGCTGCAATGGTTGCATGAGTCCCACAGCACAGTGCTGCCCTGATAGACACTGGTGTGTGGCACTGGAGGAAAGGGGATCCCTATACTCCCCAACCCTAGATACTGTACTGATCTGACTAGGTGACGCAGGAGGTCCCTAGCTCCAGCAACATGCTGCCCATTATGCCCAGCTCAGCGTGAAGATGGAAGGCAGGAAATGGTGTGCACGAGTACAGCACATCAGGAGCAGTACAGCACTATTGCAGGTAGGCTTTGCACGTTGCACTCTCCTCAAAGTCTGTGGCGAACAGAGGACCGTCTTATGCATGCCATTCTTCAGCAATCAGGTTTAATACCAACATAACTTGGAAGGCCCAATGGGATTCTGGTGGGCAGCTGTTGAATTCAAATGCTGTTTGCACCACTTGCCAGCGGGAAGACCAGCCCACCATTAACCAGCCATTGGGAGAATCAACATGATTTAACACCAGTGGGTTTCTGATTTTTTGGCTCTTGCCAGATTTTCCTCGCCCACCTGCCACCAAACCCTAGCTATGACTGTAACACTACATTCTGCACTCTCTCGTTTCCTTCTCTATGAACAGTATTCATTGTCTGTATAGCGCGCAAGAAACAATACCTTTCATTGTATGTTACTACATGCGACAATAATAAATCAAATCAAATCAAATCAAAAACCCATCGCAGGCAGTTTGGGAAAATTCCTCCCAGAATCTGCAGCTGAGGGACCAAAAAAAGTGCAATTACAATGCTCTGTAGTCTGTAGGCCACCAACTAGTGGGAAGGATGTAGAGGAACAAATCTGCAAGGAAATTACAGAGAGGTGCAAGAATAGAAACATAGAAAAACTACAGCACAAAACAGGCCCTTTGGCCCCACAAGTTGTGCCGAACATATCCCTACCTTTTACGCCCACCGAGAACCCCCCATCCTATTAAGTCCCATGTACTCATCCAAGAGTCTCTTAAAAGACCCTATTGAGTTTGCTTCCACCACTACTGACGGAAGCCGATTCCACTCGCCCTCCACCCTCTGTGTGAAAAACTTCCCCCTAACATTTCCTCTGTACCTACACCCCAGCACCTTAAACCTGTGTCCTCTCATAGCAGCCATTTCCACCCTGGGAAAAAGCCTCTGAGAGTCCACCCGATCTATGCCTCTCAACATCTTATATACCTCTATTAGGTCTCCTCTCATCCTACGTCTCTCCAAGGAGAAAAGACCGAGCTCCCTCAGCCTATCCTCATAAGGCATGCCACTCAATCCAGGCAACATCCTTGTAAATCTCTGCACCTTTTCAATCTTTTCCACATCATTCCTGTAATGAGGCGACCAGAACTGAGCACAGTACTCCAAGTGGGGTCTGACGAGGGTCTTATATAGCTGCTAAACTCCTAAACTCAATCCCTCGATTGATAAAGGCCAGCACACCATACGCCTTCTTAACCATCTCCTCTACCTGCGGGGCAGAGTTTAGAGTCCTGTGGACCCAGACCCCAAGGTCCTTCTGATCCTCTACAGTGCTAAGAGTCTTTCCCTTTACATTGTACTCCTTCATCCCATTTGTCCTACCAAAATGGACCACTATGCATTTATCTGGGTTGAAGTCCATCTGCCACTTCTCCGCCCAGTCTTGCATCCTATCTATGTCCCTCTGTAACTTCTGACCTCCCTCCAGACTGTCCACAACCCCACCAACCTTCGTGTCGTCGGCAAACTTACCAACCCATCCCCCCACTTCCTCATCCAGATCATTTATGAAAATGACAAACAGCAAGGGTCCCAGAACAGATCCCTGGGGCACACCACTGGTGACCGACCTCCATTTAGAAAAAGACCCATCTATACCCACTCTCTGCCTCCTTTGGGCAAGCCAGTTCTGGATCCACAGGGCAGCAGCCCCTTGGATCCCATGCCCTCTCACTTTTTCTAGAAGCCTTGCATGGGGGACCTTATCGAACACCTTGCTAAAATCCATATAAACCACATCTACCGCTTTCCCTTCGTCAATGTGTTTAGTCACATTTTCGAAGAACTCCACCAGGCTCGTAAGGCACGATCTGCCTTTGACAAAGCCATGCTGAGTAGTTATAATGGGGGACTTTAATTATGTGAATCTAGACTGGGATAGTAGCACTATAAAGGGCAGAGAGGAGCAAGAGATTTTAGCATGTATTCAGGAAATTTTCTATGGCAGTATGTGTCTAATCCAATGAGAAAGGAGACGCTGCTCAACCTGGTGCTTGGAAATGAGATGGGCCAAGTGGATCAGGTGTCTGTAGGAGAACATTTAAATGATAGTGATCATTGTATCATAAACCTTAAGTTGGTTATGGAAAAGGACAAAGAACAATACAGGGTAGCACTATGTAAATATGTGGGGCTATGGGGATAGGGGCTTGGTGGGATTGTTGTCAGTGCAGGCTCAATGGGCCGAATGGCCTCCTTCTGCACTGTAGGGATTCTATGATTCTGTTCTATGATAAAAAGGAATCCCAAAGTCTTCAATAGGCATTTAAATAGTACAGGGAGAAAATAGGGGTTTTACAAATGGAGGTAGGGGGCAGCGCTGATGCATTGAATGAATACTTTGACCACGATTCTTTCAAATGAATTCTAAGTGCTGCTGCCAGCGGGAAAATCAGTCTGTTTCCTGATGGTGCTGGAAGTAGGATTCAACCACTTTAAAACTCAAACAAACGCTCCCGAATCAGCGATTAGCTGTTCAGCTGACATTCAAGAACACTTCCTGCTTTTCCTTCTTTCAGAATAACTGAAGGGAGAATGATTCCCTGTAAAAATTGCAGATACAAAACTTGGAAGCATTATGAACTGCTAGGAAGATACTGTAGAACTTCAAAAGGATGTAGACAAGCTAGTGATTGGACTAACAAGTGGCAGACAATGTTCAACACAGAGAAATGTAAACTGATTCATTTGGTAGGAAGAACATGGAGAAACAACATAAAATAAAGCATACAACTGTACAGGGGGTGCAGGAGCAGAGGGCCCTGGGTGTCAATGTACAGAAGTCATTGAAGATGTAGGACAGGTTGAGAACATGGTTAATAAAGCATACAGTATCCTATGTTACGGGGACTACGCAGAGGGATGGCATTTGGTGAAATTGTTCAGTTGGCTGTGGCATACATGATGGGCCAAATGGCCCATTTCTACTCTAACAATTGGGTGATTCTATGATATAGTTTCTTGCATACCCCTGTGTTCTTCTGTTTCCAAATCAAATGGGATTTTTCTCCAAGAATTTTTTAGACAACGTTGTAGGATAGTTGGCCATTTAAAAACATGCCACAGACATTTTGAAAAACATAACTTGAATTCCACAAAACTGAATGTCAAATAAAATACTTATACATCCCAGAGTTTGCCCAGGTTTGAACAAGACACCTCAGTGTAATGAATAGTGACCCAAGTAACGTTCAATGGGTGTTAGATCAGAAAGACTAAGCAGTTGCAATGATTTCAAATGTCTGCACCAAAGGCTAAATATTCCACCTCAAGAACTAACCCTAGTAACAAGTGAAGAATCAAGTTATTGCTTAAGTATTGGCATTTAGAAATCATAATTTGGACTTAAACCTATCTAATTGAATGACATTGTAAAGGATCCCTTTGAAGCATTAATCTTTTTGATTGGCTACTCAGGTTTGGTCTCTTAAATTCATGTGTCTCAGTGGAATTTTAAAGATACACAATGCTTCACTCTAATTTAAAGTATTGCAGACAGGTACGACAGATGCAAAAGGAAAAGAGGAATTTTAAGAAATCCCGAGTAAGTTTTAAGAAGTTTACTTCCGAATTTTAATAATTGATGTTTTCATTCCAGTTGCACAGCAAATTCTCCGCAAATTCTTCAAAAATCTCAGAAGTCTGCCCTACAATTCTACTTGAAATTGCTGCCTCTTTCTTGACAACACTATGTGCTCAACAAAGGCCCCTGAAAAATGTCACTATTTCAAGATTCTACTTCCCTCAAGATGAAGCCTTTCTCTGGACTCAGCTAACTCCTCAGTCACAAGCCATGTTCTTGTCTACCTTTGCTCCATCGCTCACTCCCCATTCCTTGTTGGATGCTATACATGAAGGATATTGGAGGAAGTTAGACCTTTGAACAATAAAATGAATGCAAAGGTGAAATTGCTGCATTATTTAATGATTATCTTCAATTGTCAATTTTAAAATTTTAGTTACTTACATAGCATCATCCAAGAGAAACAGGTACTACAACAATTCTCGAGTTTTCAATGAAACATGCGACCCACGTCCTGAATTTACCATATAATTAGTCAATTTCAGTGTTGGTGTGTGTTATATAAAACAGAGGAGGTAGCTGCAGTCTAATGAGCGGGTGGTTGCAGTCAACCAGCTGGAGAAGTGATGGAAATATAGAATGCGCTGCCTGAGAGGGTGGTGGAGCCAGGTACTCTCATAACATTTAAGAAGCATCTGGACGAGCACTTAAATCACCAAGGCATAGTAGACAATGGACCACATGCTGGTGAATGGGATTAGTATAGATTGGTATTTGATGGTCGGCAGAGACATGGTGGACCAAAGGGCATGTTTCTGTGCTGCCACAGAAACAGAGCAGATGAGGGGCAGTCTATGGAAATGTTCGTTGTCCTTGGATGGGATTTTCCAGTCTCCCCGCACAAGCGAGGCCATAAAATCCTGCCCCATAACTCTTTTCCTACCTGATGGCCAAATTTTGGGGTCAGTAGTGAAATAATGGCACAAACCATGACCTGAAGAAAGCTGCCACAAAGGTCAGTGATGTCTGAATTGTGCATTTCCGTTTTCCTGATGTCAGTTTGAATCTGGTGTCAAGTCAAGAGGATCCAGGTGTCCTGCATCAGTAACATTATCAAGCATGAAAAACAGCCAATTGCACTGAAGGCTTCTCAGATACTTCAAACCAGCCAGCAAAAGGCACTAAGTTGTTCACTTTTAATTCAAATTTAAAGAGAGTGAAACAAATGATTGGGACATGCACATGGGATTGTTTAGCAGCTGAAAATCACAAATAAAATTCCTTAATAGTATTTTACTTTAAGATGTGATTTTGTTTTATCGTTATGGAGAAATTTGCCATTTCACAATAAAATAGTTTCTCAGGAGCCATGAGGCTGTTCAACAGCAATGATGACCTCAGAGCACCCATTAAAATGTAACTGCATCTCAGCCAAAATTGATAAAAATAGAATATGAGAACAAACCAAGAATGTAAAAATAGCTTGTAAGAGCTTTTACATGTATACAAAAAGGAAGAGATTAGCTAAATTAAATGTTTGTTCCCTAGAAGCAGAGACAAGAGAAATTATCATGGGGAATGAGAAAATAGCAGAGATATTGAATAAATATTTAGTTTCTGCCTTCACAGTAGAAGACACAAGTTACATACCAGAAATAGAAGGTAACCTAGAGGTTGGTCATCATTCGTTCATTTTCACCTTAGGCATCATTTTGCTTCTTCTTCGGCTGTATTCAATTCTCCTTCAGCCTGTTGTGGGAAAAATCCACTAGTAGTCAGACTTCGAGATTCAGAAAACACGATTTATTTAACGGAACTCCGTAGAGACAAGGCACATGTCTGTAGTAGACCTTCTCTCGGTAAAATGTCGGGAGCGGTCCATCTTTATACTTTTTACACAATGGATGGACCGGTGATTTGAACATTATCACATCGTTTAGGCAGGTACAAACAGATATAGACATTTAACATAGTATTGTTCTTATGAATGGGTACATTTCCTTATGTCTGTATCTATCAATGGTTGGTTTCGGCTCATTCAGGTGTTAATTGGTTTCCTCACATTCATATTTTCCCGCCCTTCCTATGGCTAATCTATTCCCTTTGTTTCGGGTTTTCCTTATCTTAAAAGATGTCTTGACCCTCGGCTTGGCTTCCTGAGGTGTTTGTTTACTCTGAGTCACTGTCTGTGATTTAGAAATGGCTTGTCTGTTAGGTTTTGATTTAAAGTGATTTCTGATAAGTGGGAGCCGGTGTCTGCTTTTTTGGCTCCTTTCCCAGTTAACTCTTTATGTGCCAGGCAGCCATTTTAAAGTGTGCTTTCCTTGTATTTCCCCCTTACAGTCCCCCCTTTTGGTCGGATTATAGCTTCCACAATCCCCAGACCAACAATTATACATTCACATATACAAATTTTCGTTCTTCTCTCCTTCTTCGCTTCTTTCGATGTCTTCATTCCTTCCAGTATCTTCATTTCTTCTGATGTCTTCAAGGATCTTCATTAGGGGCTCTTCTTCGATGTTCACACTGGCTCCTGGCACAATTCTTGTCAACATTATTTTAAAACAGACTTTAAGGCATCCAACAGTCAGACAACAGACAATTATAATGACAATGAGTATGACCAATCCATGTAACAGGTACGACTCCCAGGACTCCCCCACCAGCCATGCCAGCTAACTACTTCCTCTCTTGGGTCCCTGTCTAAAGTTATCAAGTTGTTTCCTGATGTCATTGATGACCTGTGTAATGTAAGACTCATCTGTGACATGGGTTATGCATTTGTTGCCTATGATTGCACATACTCCCCCTTGTTGTGCTAACTGGTAGTCCACTGCGTATCGTGTCTGCTGTGCATACAATCTCAGTTCAGCCATTTCTTGGTTAACAGCCTCCAGTGCTTTTGAAGTGCTGTTTCCCAGGATTGTTAGTCCACAAACAATATGGTTTCTATTCTTTGCTCCAATTACCCCGGCTGACCGCCCCCCCCCCCTCCCCCCCGCCAGAGATAAAGCTCCGAGGAACCCATACCCCAGTGAGGATCCCAGTGTACCCGGGGCTTCCCAGTCAGCGCAGAATTCCCTGCTAATAGCCCGAGTTACTATTCTCCTCCAAATGTACCCCTTCTGATGACATGGGACAGTCAGTGGTCCGATTGTTCCTACCGCAAAACGGTTTGGGAGGTTTGGTGTTTCTGTCATGTAGGTACCATTGAAGAGGAACACATATCCCTTTTTAGCCCGGTAACACTTAGTGTCCCGATTATGAGTTTGCTCATACTGCCAATTGTTCAGTTTATTTGGCTTCCCGTTTGATTCCACCACCTGGTAAGTATCAAAGGGGTATGTCCATTTGGCTAAGCTTATGTGAGTTCCATTACATTGCCCACAAATAAGCTGTCTTCCCACGATTATATTTAAACATTTCCGTTCATCGCAAATACAAGTAATCTGTCCCTTGTTAATCCGACAATGTTGATGGACACACTGTGTCTGTACACACGAATCATTCTTAGGGACTAAGGCATAGGCACATCCCCATCCCTGCCCCGTGAAACAAAGCGGATAGCTTGCAGTATCTGAACAAGCTTTTCCTCCCACCTGTTGGGACCCCCCGCATGCAGGATCTGTGGGGTTTATAAGTCCCACACATCTCCCCTGTATACCTTTTTTATATTTGCCAATTTGTCCCATGCAGGGTGTATCTGATGTATCTACAGTATATAAGTCCTGAGGGGTCCACCCAGGGGTGGCTACAAATAGGGCTTCTACAGATTGTGTTAACGGGTAACATACAGTTCGATTCCCGTGTAAGTGTATGTGAGCTTTGTAAAACAAGTTACCTTCCAGCCCAGTTAAATTTACAGTTGCCACAACACAAAATAATACAGTTACATACACGATTACATACATATCCGCAACAGTCATATATCAAACTTAACACTATAATTCAATCTTTACAAGTTACTTTATTTATTAACCCGCGCACGCCGGCCGCTCTTGCTTGCAGTCTTTACCTGTGTTGAGGAAAGCAGTTCTGTTAGTTCATCAATTTATCTCCTTTGTATAATTTCAGCTGCGTCCAGTGCTTCCAGACACCTTTCCCTCTTATGTCTATACAGGCACAGGTGTCCCCACTAATTATAACTTCATATGGCCCATTCCACTTTGGTGCAAACCCTGGTTTGTCGGGTAATGTTTTCACTAGGACGCGACTTCCCGCTGTTGGGATGTCAGGGAGCATTTCAAGCTCTCTCTCTGCATCTTTTATTTCCTGATTGTCTTTTACCAATTTGCACATCCCTTTTAGCTGGGTGCTCAGGTCCAGAACGTATCTCTTGATTTTATCTTTTAGTGGACCGACATCGGTCCCACCTGTTATGATGCTTTCTGGTAATTGCATCGCCCGTCCTGTCATTAGCTCATAAGGGGTTAATCCGGTTGTCCGGTTCGTGGTAGCTCTTAATTTCATTGGTATAGTGGGCAATACCTCTGTCCACCTTTTCCCTGATGTCTGCATGGCTTTAGCTAGTGCATTATACATTTTAACTATATATCCCCCTTCCATAGAAAGCTTAGTGTGAATTAAATAGCACTTTGTACTGGCCTTTTTTGGCTGCAGTTGGACATCCATTCATTTGTATGTAATCTTATCAAAAGACATCACTTTCCCATTAAAATCACATGCCATACAGTTCCGATCTTTATATGATGTACTCTTACATTATCTCTAATTTGATCATTTGTTTGCGTGCAAGCGCCGCACCACAGTACTTCACAAAATAATTATGTTTTTATCAATACACAATATATAGTATATGAATATATCATACAAAGTTGGTTAAGGCTTTCCAGCCTTGATGTTATTCTTGTGTCTATATGGCAGTGCTATACTGTATAATAAAAATAATCAAGCGGCAGTTGTATCATACCACTTTACACATCGTAACCGTGATATCCAAACCCTTTTAATTCAAGCCGTTTCCATTTTTAAACTGAGCTCCAGATCAAAACCCCCGCACTCTTGGAAAAATAACAGGCGCCGAATCAAAATCAAAGTAGGTACAATACATACCAGTTATTTGATTAGGAACATTTTGGTTTCTTAACTGGCTAGATTTTAAGCTTTGCAGTGTTTTTATATTTGGCAAACCTTGAACAATAGATGGCACATGAAATTCCGACAGCAGTACATAATTTTAACCAGTTCAGAATACTAAACTATCCGACGTTCGTAAATCGCGATATTCTGCAATTAATACTGTATTTCACTGACTTGATATACTTTAAACTGACTCATAGACAATATATTTACCTCAGTCTTTTGTTCCTGCTTTTCTACCTTTCCACAAAATTACTTATTTTCTTCTCTTAACTTCTCAACTAACTCTTATAATTTCTACTTCAAGACAAAGGAAAGAGCACATGGTTCCTTCCAAGGTTCAAATCCTTTCTTAACATTAAAACATTAAAGCAAACAACAACAAAACATCCACGCAACCACTTTGTTTAAACACACACAGACACACATGGAAGCTTCCAAAAGTCATTCTACAGCACATCCTTTTTCATTCAAACTTAACATTTCAAACTGGGATGAGAGTAAAACATTTAAAGAGAATACAGAACGTTGGTTAAGACAATCGCTTTTATTCTCCTTTCTTCCAAACTGTAATTAACTCAAAACAGAAGTAAATTCAAGAAATCTTATCACTTTAATCTTTAACAGTTTTAACACTCCCCCAGCCCCCCTGAGGCTAAACCAAGGTGCAATGCACTGCACCCACTGCCTGCAACAAACATTCCACAGGAACAAACAGGCTTCTCCAGCTCCTTGCTCTCAATCTAATACAACAACAACCTACATTCGACAAGCTTCCAGATCTCACAAACACACTGAAATACAAAAACTAAGATCTCTCCTATCCACCTCCAGGTATGCCACTAGCCCATTCTACCAATTCATCGTAATCTTGGGACATAATCACTCCCATTTTTAGGATGACCTGGTGAGAACTAGAGAGTCCGTCCTTAAAAGCATGGATGAACGCTCGATCTCCTCGCCCTGGATTCCCTTGTCCTGAGCACTCTTGGTATATCCGGAACAGTCGTTCCCCGTACTCAGAGGCTCCTTCTCCCTTTAGCTGCTTTGTGGTGGTAATTCTGCTCCAGTTAGTGGGAGCATTCCCTAAGACCCTCTGAATTTCTTCTTTAAACTGTAAGAAGGGTGCCTGTTGGGCATCTATCTCTGCTGTTAGGGGGATTACATGTGTCCACCGTCCCCCATTATAATCCTGTGCTATAGGGGCAGCGGGTCCACCTACTACCTGCCTCCACTTATCCGCTGGACAGGCTGCCCTGACCAGCTGGTGTACGTCTCTTAGGTGTAATTGGTGTCCAACCCAGATCGTGTCTAATTCTTCCCAGAATTTAGTGTTCGCGCTTCTAGTTTGTAATTTGCCCAGGGAAGCCATTATCTGCTGTCTCTCACCTGGGGTAAAGGGTTTATAATTTGCTTTTGGTCGCGCTGCTGTTCCCCCTTGGGTTATGGGCGCTAAGTTGTGTTCCAGCTGTTCCCATTCCTCTGAGGGAGCGGTTGGTCCTTGCTGGGTAGACTCATAAGAAGGTAGAGGATCAGTTTCCCCTCCCCACTGCCTTTCTAAAACCTGATTTTGCTTTTCCAGTTCCCTCACTCGGGATTCTAATTCTCTAATTCTTTCTTTATCTTCCCTCTATTTCTTAGTAGAGGCAACTACTTGTTCAATTAGACCTGCTAACTGATGTGTTAACATTACTCCTATTTTCTTTGTTTTGTTTGTTTTTTTCTTTATCTATCCACTCTCTCTGCTGCTCTAAGGTTTGAGAAGTATCCCAGCCATCTTTTTGCATTCTCTTTATTAACTCCTTCCTGTCTGTCATGTACATTTCAATCAGGGAACCTGCAGATCCCCTTTTAACTCCACTATCTGCCATTTCGCAGATTTCACTAACCCCGGCCACGATTATTCTTTAGTAAACTGTGCTCTCTACCGTAGGGACTTCACTACCCCCAGCCACTATTGCTATTCTAAGCAAAGTGTGCTCTCTACTGTAGGGACTTCACTACCCCTGGCCACTATTGCTATTCTCACACCGTGTTTCACTGCCTTTACAGGGTTTCAAGTTATACTCACGGCTTCCACGATTACCACTTCGGCAATGTGCTTCTCCACCGGAGTCCGGTTTAGGTCAGAGTTGATCAAACTCCTGTTCCGCCCCGCTTTTCACAACATTGACAGTACAGTTCCCAACTTTTCAAACTTTCATGCAATCAGATGGCAACTCTGCGTCTGTTCGCCACTACAGAGTTTGATGTTAAACCGACTTCTGCCCCTTTGTGCTTCACAATCCTTTAGTGCCCTTGGTGTCTCTCACTCACTTCAATTCCTGACCTTCACGTGGCAGATTTCTGCTCTTAATAGCCAGTGTAAGGCAGAGGTTTTGAGACAAGGCACTACCTTGTCCTTTTGTCGATCAGCACAAATCACAGTTACTTATTACTATCAGCAGTTAGTACTTATCACTATAACAAATACACAGTACAAATATTTCCCCCTTGTAAACTGTATTTTCTGATCCAGTCTGACTCTCACAGATTCCGCGATCTCTACCCCGGTTGCAATCGTGGCCAATCGATCTCACCAGTAATAGGATCCTGCCGACTACGCCAATTTGTTGTGGGAAAAATCCACTAGTAGTCAGACTTCGAGATTCAGAAAAAACGATTTATTTAACGGAGCTCCGTGGAGACAAGGCACATGTCTGTAGTAGACCTTCTCTCGGTAAAATGTCGGGAGCGGTCCATCTTTATACTTTTTACACAATGGATGGACCGGTGATTTGAACATTATCACATCGTTTAGGCAGGTACAAACAGATATAGACATTTAACATAGTATTGTTCTTATGAATGGGTACATTTCCTTATGTCTGTATCTATCAATGGTTGGTTTCAGCTCATTCAGGTGTTAATTGGTTTCCTCGCATTCATAATTTCTCGCCCTTCCTATGGCTAATCTATTCCCTTTGTTTCGGGTTTTCCTTATCTTAAAAGATGTCTTGACCCTCGGCTTGGCTTCCTGAGGTGTTTGTTTACTCTGAGTCACTGTTTGTGATTTAGAAATGGCTTGTCTGTTAGGTTTTGATTTAAAGTGATTTCTGATAAGTGGGAGCCGGTGTCTGCTTTTTTGGCTCCTTTCCCAGTTAACTCTTTATGTGCCAGGCAGCCATTTTAAAGTGTGCTTTCCTTGTATTTTCCCCTTACAAGCCCAATGTTATCCACCCATCCAATTTTTCTCCTTACCCTCAATTTCTCCTTCAAGGAGGACAAGGCAGTCGGGTCTTCATGTCTATGCTCCACCATTTTCCTCTCTCTAACTGTACACAGCAATCCTTGTTATTCCTGAACTTCATCTCTTGATTCAACCCATTCATTTGACTTTCTGTCCATCTAGCTGATTCTGTGCATCCTCCGCCATACTCACATTTAAGAAGCTTTTATCCTCTCATCCTTTTTCTCCAGAGTCCAAGTCCTGCATCTATAGAGTTAACACTCCACACTAGTGAATGTATGACATTAAATTATTGGTCATGCATCTTGATGTAGCTAATCTAACCTAGATTTCATTCTTCAAAGTCATTTTGGTGTTTATCATCAAGCCAGGAAACTTGAAATTATCCCGGAGCTTTCAATCTTGACTTTTCCATTGCCATTTAGAGCCATAGACCGGAATTTTACTGGCCCGCCCATTACGGGAATGGGATTAGTCGAGGACGGACCATGGAAATGTCTGTTGACCTTAGGTGGGATTTTACAGTTTCAGAACGAGTGTGGCCGTAAATTCCCCCTCAAATTGTTGGTCATTGCCTCATTTATGTTCAGTCCAATAGACTCCCCGGGCCCTGTTCGCCATGGGTGCAAATCCCATTATTGCCACTAAATCTCGCAAGACTAATTTTTCTCTGCCTAAACTATGGGCCTTGATTAAACTAGGAGCTGGGAAAATAGAAATATTAATTGGGGTAAGTACAACAGTAGGTGAAGCACACAACAGGCCTTGGGGCACACTAATGGATGCGCAGCTGAAATCTATTCCTTGCAATACCTGTGCCTTCTTATATCTAGGTGGACAATGTGTGAAGGAAGTGTCTTTAGGAAATGTGACATAAGTTTGTGAGGCTAGGGTGTTTAGTTTTCAGGTTACAAACTATTCAGAAAAGTTAGGGAAGGAAAAAAGGGAGGTGGGTGGTAGTAATGATTAGCACAGACATTGTAGTGTTGGAAAGAGAACACTATAATGTCAGAAGTCATTGGGCTAGAGTTGAGAAGGAAAAAGGGAATGATATGCTACTGGAGGTATTTTGCAGTTCTCTAAAAATGAGGATAGAGATAGGAGGAGCAAATCTGTAGGGAAATCAGAGATGTGTAAGAATTATGGAATGATAATTTTTGAGCAGGGTGGCACGGTGGTTAGCACTGCTGCCTCAGTGCCAGGGACCTATGTTTGATTGCCGGCTGGGTCACTGTCTGTGCGGAGTCTGCACGTTCTCCCCGTGTCTGCATATGTTTCCTCCGGGTGCTCCGGTTTCCTCCCACAGTCCGAAAGATGTGCTGGTTAGATTAATTGGCCATGCTAAATTCTCCCTCAGTGTACCTGAAGAGGTGCCGGACTGTAGTGACTAGGGGATTTTCACAGTAACTTCATTACAGTGTTAATCTAAGCCTATTAGTGTCACTAAAAATAAACTTTAAAACATTAAGTATCGATTGGGATCATGTTAAAATAAAGGGTAAGGAAGAGGAGAGATTTCTCTATTGTGTTCAGGAGACATTCCTTGACCAGGATTTCCCAAGGCCAACTAAGAAGCATTGCTGATCTGGTTCTATGAAATGAAAAGTGCATGTGGAAGAACACTTGGGTAAAAGTGATCATCACATAATAATGTTTAGGTTAGTAATGGACAAGAAGCAAAGGACAATCCAAAGTAGTTTATAAATTGGAAGAGGGCTACTTCAATGGGATAAGTCAGGGTAAAATGGAACCAAAGATTGAGAGGAAAATGATAATGGAACAATGGGTGATCTAAAGGAGGCAGTGCTTCAGGTGCAACTAGGTACATTCCAACAAGGGAGAAAGGAAGAGGAATAAAAAGTCATTGTTATTAACATTTTTAATTTTAATTTCTTTCTTTGTTTCATTTGCCCACTTCTAAATCTCACTTTCCATCTTGTTCCCCACCCCACCTCCATCCCTGATCCCCCCCCTCCCACCCCACCGCCCCCCCCAACCGTCCCCCCACTCCACTAGGGTCATCTGCCACATGGCTCAGGTTGACCTTTGACACTCTTCACTTTGGTTCTGCCATTTACACATTCCAATCTCTTAATGGACTCTATCAGCATCTTTCTGAGCCTTTATCACCACCATTTACATTCCCTTTGTCTTTCTGTCTATGGCACCTTAGTCAATTAGACAAACCCTCACCCTTACAGTATAAATCTCGTCTTCAGCTCTAATGAAGGGTCATCCAGACTCAAGACATTGGTTCTATTCTCTCTCCACAGATGCTCAGACCTACTGAGCATTTTCAGCATTTTCTGTTTGGATAAGAGTTGGGTTAACGGCAGAAAACAGGAATGCGTGGTAAATGGTTGTTTTCAATATGGAAGATGGTAGACACCAGTGTTCCCAAGGTTTAGCGCTTGGATCACTTTTTTTATATATAATGAACTTGGATATTCGAATACAGAGTACAATTTCAAAATTTATCGATTATACCAAAATTGTAGGTATGATGAACAGTGAGGGTGATATAAATCAATTGTGACAGGATAGAGATGTGCTAGCAGAATGGGCGGACAAGTGGCGCATGGAATTTAATATAGATAAGTGTGAGGTAATGCATTTTAGTAGAAGGGATAGGGAGAGGCAATACAGACTTATTGTTCTAAAGAGTATGCAGGGATACATCAGGGTCCATATGCATATATTTTTGAAGGTGACAGGTCATATTGAAAAGAGTAGTTAGCAAAGCATATGGAATATAGGGCTTCATAAATAGATGTATTGAGTCCAAAAGCAGGGAAGTTATGTTGAACCTTTATAAAAGCTGTGGTCATTCACAATTCAAGTCTCTTTCCAGCCTCGTTTGCCCCAAACTGGAAAATCTCACCCGAGGTCAATGGACCTTTCCATGGTCCGCCCCTTGCCCGCTCCAATTCCCATGGCGGGCGGGACGGTAAAATTCGCCCCTGAGAGTCCAGTTCTGCTTATCACACTTTGGGGAGGATGTGAGGGTTCTTGAAACGGTGCAGAGGAACTTTGCCAGAATGGTTCCAGGGATTTTGCTGCAAGATTAAGCTGGAGAAGCTGGGATTGTTCTCTTTGGAGCAAAGAAGATTAAGGGGAGATTTGACTGAGGTGTACAAGATGACAGATTTGTCTAAGATAGACAAAGAAAGTGGAGGTCATGTGGCACACTGAATATTGTCCCTGCCTCTGGACCAGAAGATCTGGGTTCCAGTGTCACTCCATGGCCAAGGAAGGTTTCTTCACAATGTGGTCAAACAGGGGATCTGAGGAAACACATTTTAACACAATGAATAGTAATGACTTGGAAGTTGCTGCCTTTGAGGGTGGTGGAAACGGAGACAATCAATAATTTCAAAAGGAAATGGATGGGCACTTGAGGGAAATAATCTTGCAGGGCTAAAGGTATAGCATGACGAAAAGAAGAGAAATTTCCAACTCTCCTCCTGGGGACACCTCAAAATGGAGGAGAATCAGCCTGTTGTCCTTAGCTGGATAGCTGGCCAAGTGGCATCCAAGTAAGAAGCCAGGGTTATTGCTGCTGGCGTAGGACCCACATTTGGTCACGATGTTGTGACTTGCCTCCTGCCGGTAAAATCCAGGCCATAAACTCTATAACCTGTCCAACAGACTGGATACCTACCCTCTTAAGTTGTCAGCAATCTGGAGAGCTGAAATCTACATTAATCTCACCAAAGTACACTGACAATCATATGCTGACCTTAATGGTAATTTGATAATCCCCCCTCGCATACATTTTGTTAGTTAACCCTACCTACCACTATTTCTATCTCAGCTGTTTACAAATCTGACATTTAAATATTGCTACTCATGATTTTGAAATTAATGAACAATTGTTAGTGCAAAACTTCTTCTTGGATTTGTCAAGAAAAGGTTAATTCATTCACTCAGTAGCTCATGGGTATCTTTAATTGGGCGTTGGTACATTAAAATGTTAATTCAATCCACACTGCATGATATAAGGCAATTCAGTAAACCAGACCTCGGCATAGTTCACCACAGGCATAGACTGGGAGGTAAAGTCCATATAGTTCCTTAGTGAGAAGATGAGGTGAAGGGATTTAGAATTTATTTAGTTCCCCCATAAATATTTGTTAGGGTACCAGAACCCATTGCTCTTACAGCGTTTGATTGTGGAGGTGTCGTGCTTAGCAGAAATGTAGGGATGTTTTAAATATGTATCTTCATGTAGCAGGTTTGCCTTGTGAAAGTCATTAAAATATAAATGTTTGTAGCCATACAAATGGTTGTAAAGGTCACTTGCTTGTTCGTGCTGCAGCTCTGGTCTTAGTAATAAAATGAGGCCATTCAACAGTCTGCAGTATGGTTTGGTGATTGTTTTAAGTAAGTGTTTTCGAGGCTGGGATTTCAGCATCAGTTCATTTGATTTAGACATGTTCTTGAAAAGCTGCCATTGTGAAGTTTGAAAGAAAATGAAAATGGGGAGCAGAATTTGGTGCAGTTAAGTGAAATGGGAGAGGGAAATGGTGAATGATGTAAATTAATGAATATATATCACAGTGAAGGAGAACTGGCAAAATTCACTGGATTGAAGCTCAAAGAAGAAAGGGAGGCTGAGTGGTTGGGAATGGAAGCTGAGAGGTAGATTGTTGCAGGTAGTTTTAAAATATGGGGAGAAGGCAAGGATACAGTCTGGAGCAGGATCAGTTCTGGGAATGAAGGAGGAGGTTAGGAGCTTGAGGACCAAAGCACGTAAGCGGCACAGTGGCACAGTGATTAGCACTGCAGCCTCACAGTGCTAGAGACCCAAGTTCAATTCTGGCATTAGGTCATTGTCTGTGTGGTATTTGCACATTCTCTCCATGTCTGCATGGGTTTCCTCTAGGTGCTCCGGTTTCCTCCCACACTCCAAAGATGTGTGGGTTCAGTTGACTGGCCGTGCTAAATTGCCTCATGGTGTCAGAGGGATAAGCAGGGTAAATGTGGGATTACAGGGATAAGGCCTGGGTGGGATTGATGCTGGTGCAGGCTCAATGGGCTGAATGGCCTTCTTCTGCACTGTAGGAATTCTATGAGGTGTAGTAGGACGTAAATTTAAAAAAATGTTGAATTAACATTAAAATAACTTTTACACAGGTCTGCAGGTGACAGGTTTATTAAAATATATTTACGGGATGCTGGCTAAGCCAGCATTTATTGCCATCCCTAATTGCCCTTGAGGTGGTTGTGAGCTGCCTTCTTGAACTGCTGCAATCCATCTGGTGCAGGTACACCCACAGTGCTGTTAGGGAGGGAGTTCCAGGATTTTAATCCAGCGACACTGAAGGAATGGCAAAATAGTTTCAAGCCAGGGTGGTGAGTGACCTGAAGGAGATCTTCTAGGTGGTAGCATTCCCATGTGTCTGCTGCCCTAGTCCTTCTAGTTGGTAGCTGTCATGGATTTGGAAGGTGCTGCCTGAGGTGCCTTGGTGAGTTCTTGCATGGTTCTTACATGGTACACACTGCTACCACTGTGCATCGGTCATGGAAGGAGTGAATGTTTGTGGGGCCAATCAAGTGGGCTGATTTGTCTTGGATGGTGTCAAGTTCTTGAGTATTGTTGGAGCTGCACTCATCCAGGCAAGTGGGAAGTATTCCATCACACTCCTGACTTACGCCTTGTAGATGGTGGACTGGCTTTGGGGAATCAGGAAGTGAATTACTTGCCGCAGGATTCCTGGCCTCTGACCTGATCTTGTAGCCACTGAATGTAAATGGCTAGTCCAGCTCAATTTCTGATGAATAGTAACCCCCAGAATGTTGATAGTGGAGGATTCTGCAATGATAATGCCATTGGATGTCAAAGAGCAATGGTTAAATTTTCTCTTAAGAACAAAGAACAGTACAGTACAGCACAGGAAACAGGCCCTTCGGCCCTCCAAGCCTGTGCCGCTCATTGGTCCAACTAGACCATTCGTTTGTATCCCTCCATTCCCAGACTGCTCATGTGACTATCCAGGTAAGTCTTAAACAATGCCAGCGTGTCTGCCTCCACCACCCTACTTGGCAGCGCATTCCAGGCCCCCACCACTCTCTGTGTAAAAAACGTCCCTCTGATATCTGAGTTATACCTCGCCCCTCTCACCTTGAGCCCGTGACCCCTCGTGATCGTCACCTCCGACCTGGGAAAAAGCTTCCCACTGTTCACCCTATCTATACCCTTCATAATTTTGTACACCTCTATTAGGTCTCCCCTCATTCTCCGTCTTTCCAGGGAGAACAAGCCCAGTTTACCCAATCTCTCCTCATAGCTAAGACCCTCCATACCAGGCAACATCCTGGTTAACCTTCTCTGCACTCTCTCTAACGCCTCCACGTCCTTCTGGTAGTGCGGCGACCAGAACTGGATGCAGTACTCCAAATGTGGCCTAACCAGCGTTCTATACAGCTGCAACATCAGACTCCAGCTTTTATACTCTATACCCCGTCCTATAAAGGCAAGCATACCATATGCCTTCTTCACCACCTTCTCCACCTGTGCTGCCACTTCAAGGATTTGTGGACTTGCAGACCTAGGTCCCTCTGTGTTTCCATACTCTTGATGGCTCTGCCATTTATTGTATAACTCCCCCCTACATTAGTTCTTCCAAAATACATCACTTCGCATTTATCCAGATTAAATTCCATCTGCCATTTCTCCACCCAATTTTCCAGCCTATCTATATCCTGCTGTAAATATCTTGTTGGAGATGGTAAATGCTTGACACTTGTGTGGCACGAATGTTACTTTCCACTTGTCAGCCCAAGCCTGGATATTGTCCAGGTCAGGTTTGGAGTGTTACAAACACAAATTTCAGTTACATTGAAGAATGATCCAATGGAGGATTAGAGTGATGGACAAGCAGTGCTTGGTGCAGGATAGGATAAAGGTAACAGGGTTCTGGCTGAGATTGAGTTTATGGAGGATGAAGACCAACAGGAGAAAAAAATTGAGGCTCATCCAAATGTCAAACAAATAGTTCGACAGTACAGAGTCAGCAGAGGAGTTAGGAGAGACAGCAATGAGGTAGAGCAGAGTGTCTTCTGGATACATGTGAGAGTTGACTCTGAGGATTGACTTTTTGACCTCTGGAAAGGTAGAATTGGAGGCGGATGAACCCACAATTTCCTGATACCAGCCGGTGTGCCAGTTTGCCAGCAATTTCCTGCTTCTGGACCATTAAACACACTTAAAACTATACCTTATTTCTAATGTTTACCAATACAAATCTAACAGGAAAAACAGGTAATTACAGGCTAGTGAATCTAACATCAGCGGTAGGGAAATTATTGAAAACAATTCTGAGGGACAGAATTAATCTTTACTTGGATTTTTCAGGAATAGTCAGCATGGCTCTGTCAGAGGGAGATCATGTCTAACAAATTTGATTGAATTTTTAGAAGAGGTGTCTAGATGAGGGCAGTGCAGTTGATGTCAACCAAATGGACTTCAATAAAGCTTTTGATGAGGTCCCACTTGGGAGACTGATCAAGAAGGTACGAGCCCATGGAATCCAGAGCAATTTGGCAAATTGGATCCAAAATTGGCTTAGTAGCCAGAGGCAGAGGGTGATGGTCGAATATTGTTTTTGTGACTGGAAGCCTGTGTCTAGTGGTCTATCGCATGGATCAGTGTTGGGTCCCTTGCTGTTTGTAGTGTACATTAATGATCTAGACTTGAATGTGGGGGGTATGATCAGTAAGTTCACAGATGACACGAAAAATGGTGGTGTGGTAAATAGCAAGGAGGAAATTCTTAGATGACAGGATGATATGGGCAGACTGATCAGATGGGCAGCAAATGGAATTTAACCCTGAAAGTGTGAGGTGATACATTTGGGAGGACTTACAAGGCAAGGAAATACATGATGAATGGTAGGACACCAGGAAGTACAGAGGACCAGAGGGACCTGAGGGTGCACGTCCAAAGATCCCTGAAGGCAGCAGGACAGGTAATAAGGTGTTTAAGAAGGCATATGGGATACTTCCCTTTATTAGCCAAGGCATAGAAAATAAAAGCAGAGAGTTTATGACGAAGCTATTATCTTATTAGTCTTCAGCTAGAGTACTGTGTGCAGTTCTGGTCACCACACTATAAACATAAAGTAGCCATAGTCCCAGTTGACCATCGGTTTCTTTTTCCTTTGAGGACAGCTGACTGGTGGTGATTTTACTCTGAAAATTACCACATCTCCGGCAATGGGCAAGGTTGAGAAGTGAGACCTTCATGAATAATTTCAAGCAATACAGGATTTGAACCCATGCTGTTGGTGTCATCTATGCATCACAAACCAGCCATCCAGCCAACTGAGCTAACCCGCGCAGACATAGGGTGAACGTGCAAACTCCACACGGTCACCCAAGCCCAAAATCGAACCCGGGTCCCTAGCACTGTGACGGAGCAGTGGCAACCACTATGCCACTGTGTTGCCCTTTTAAGAAACATTTAGATGAGCACTTGAAATGCCATAGTATACAAAACTACAGACCAAGTGCTGGAAGATTAGATTAAAATAGATAGGTGTTTGATGGCTGGTGCAGGCACGATGGGCTGAAGGGCCTCTTTTAGTGCTGTAAAACTTTATGACTCTAATCCTTAAAGGGATTAAACCCTTAAATCATAATTGCCTTTTTAAATGGAAAAAACAATGCAGTTCAAATTCTAGTTTGACTCGAAACCAACTGTTTTCTCTCCACAGATGCTGTCAGACCTGCTGAGATTTTCCAGCACTTTCTGTTTTAGTTTCAGATTCCGCAGTCATTTGCTATTAGCTGTTACAATTATGTTCCTCTCTGATCAGGATGCTCTGTGGTAATGTTACCAGCAGTCTGCTGCTCAGTGCCACTACTTTCACCCACTGACATATGCTCAAAGCCACCGCTCAGCTCGCGCATCCTCACTGCTTTGTGACGCGGGGGGGCGCGCGGGAAAGAGGGGTGGGACCAGGGCTGAACTCGCGCTTCCTTCCCACATTGTGACGTGAGGCGGGGCGGGGCCGGGCCAGCGCGGATCAAGCACGTTTCCCCTCACTGCATTGTGTCGCGAAGGGGAGGAGACGGGGCCAGGTCTGAGCTCGCGCTTCCTCGCTGCACTGTGACGCTGGGCGGGGCCAGGGCTGAGCTCGCGCTTCCTCGCTGCATTGTGACACGGGGCTAGGGCTGAGGCTGAGCTCGCGCTTCCTCGCTGCACTGTGACGCGGGGCGGGGTCAGGGCTGAGCTCGCGCTTCCTCGCTGCAATGTGACGCGGGGCTCGGGCTGAGGCCGAGCTCGCGCTTCCTCGCTGCACTGTGATGCGGGAAGCGCGTGAAGAGGGAGGGAGGCCGGCATTGAGCTCGCGCTTCCTCCCCGCATTATGACGCGGGGAAGGGCGGGACAAGGCAAGGCTCGAGCTTCCCTACCGCATTGTGACGCGCGGGAAGCCATGGTGATGCAGGGGTGAAGGGTGAAGCCGCGGGTAGTCACTGTCCTCTTTCCGCCCTCAGACCGGCAGCATGTGGTTCGTGGCGGCCCTCCTGTCTATGCTGCCCTTCACCTTCTTCGACTTCTGGTACTTCATACGTGGGATCCTGGTGTTTATGATCTCTTCACTCGATGCCCCGGTGAAGGATATCCTGAAGGAGCAATCGGTCCGCGGTAAGGGAAGGAAAGCCGCGGCCGAGGCGCCGGGCTCACTGCACGGGGGAGGCGGTGGCAGCAGCTCGAGTCATTGGTTTCAGACAGCCGGGAAGCCGCTGGCACGACTTGGGCAATCGGTGTGAGGCAGGGCCTGCGTGATTGGGTGCTGTCGCTGCCCTCATGGGGTCAGCCTGGCGGGGGGAGGCCGGGAGGTTGATGGTGGCGGTCAGTGCGAGGCCGGAATGGTGGCGTTGGCAACCCACAATACAGTGCGGATGAAAGCGGCCTATCTTTGGCTGTTAGAGCTGGAGGCTGATTCTCCCAAAGCAAACCGGTGAACGAATAGGACACGACCAGGACCGATTTTACCGAGGAAAACGTGGAACAGTACCATAGATTAATATAAGGCAGGAGGAGGTCATTGGGCCCATTGTGTCCATGCCAGCTCTCGCTCAGAGCAAGGCCCCTGGTGCCACTTGCCTGCCTCCTCCCTGGAACACTGCAATTTTAAAATCTCTTTTGGATAATTATCCAATTCTTTGATTGAATCCGCTTCCAAAGTGCGCATACACAGTATCCCAAATCCTAACCACACTGTTAAAAATATTTTCCTTCTGTCACCATTGATTCTTTTGCCACTCGCTTTAAATTGGTGTCCTCTGGTTCTAGACCCTTATGCCAACGGGAACAGTTTTTCTCTATCTGCTCTGTCCCCCAAACCCTTAATGATTTTGATACCTCTGTCAAATCACCTCTTAATTCTCTCTCCTTCAAGGAGAACAGATCCACCTTTTGCAATTTATCATGTAACTGAAGTTCCTCATCGCTGAAATATAATTTAAGTCAGTTTTATATGGCTTACAACAAATATGCGTTCATTTAAGATACACACATCCAACAGGAACATTGGATCAACCACAGCTAACAAAATAAAGATTGCATTAAATAAAAGGAAGAGGCTTACAACGTTGCTAGAAAAAGTGGTAATCCCTAGGATTGGGAGCAATTCAAGATCCAGCGAAGGGTGACCAAGAAACTGATAACAGGAAAAGAGAACATGAAGGCAAGCTAGTGAGTAATGTAAAAGCTGACTGTCAAAACTTTGTTTGATATTGGAAAGGAAAAGATTAGCAACAGATGTGGGTCAATAACAGGGAGAGACAGGACAATTTTTAATGGAGAATAGGAAAATTGTGGAGAAGCTAAACAACTACTTTGTGTCTCTTCATAGAAGAAGATACAAAAATAGACAATATCAAACAGGTAATATTTGGAAAAAAAATAATTGGATTGAAGATTGCCTGGACCCAGATGAGCTACATCCCAGAATATTGAAGGAGGTGGTGATAGGAATAGTGAATGCATTGGTGATTATCTATCAAACTTAATTGATTCTTAGAAGGATCTTGTAGACTAGAAAGTAGCAAGTGTAACCCCACTATCTAAGGGGAGAAGAGAGAAACCCAAGAACTGCAGAGCTGTTAATTTGACTTCAGTAGTAGGGAAAACATTAGAATTTGTTATAAAAGATGTGATAACTGGACACTTAGAAATTAATAGTCGATTTGGGCAGAGTAAACATGAAAGGGAAATCTGTAGGAATTTTTTGAAGATGTTACTTGTAGTGTAGGTTAAAGGAGAGCCAGTGAATGTGGTGTATTTGTCTTTTCAGAACGCTTTTGATGAGGTCCCACACAGGTCAGTAAACAAAATTAGTGCACATGGGATTGGGGTTGATATATTGGCATGGATTGAGTTTTACAGACAAAACAGAGTAGGAATCCTCATTCTCACGGTGGTAGGTTAATAGTGGAGTAGTGCAAGGATCAGGGCCACAGTTATTCACAATCTTTTTATTGGGGATCAAATATAATATTTGCAAATTTGCTGATGACAAACTGGGTGGAAATGTAGTTGAGAGGAAGATGCAAAGAGGCTCCAAAGGAATTTGGACAGGTTAAGTGAATGGGCAAGGACATGGCAAATGGAGTATAATATGAATAAGTGTGAAGTTATCAACTTTAGTAGAATAAAAACAGGCCAAATATTTCTCAAATGTTGAAAGGTTTGGAAGTGTTGATGTTCATAGGGACCTGAGTGTCCTGGTTCATGTGTCACTAAAAGCTAGCATGCAAGTACAGCAAATAAGTTCGGACGGGCAAATGGTATGTTGGCCTTTGTTGCAAGGGGGTTTGAGTACAGGAGTAAAGAAGTCTCACTGCAATTGCATGGAGTTTTGATGAGACCTCATCTGGAATATTGTTCAGTTTGCCTCTCCTTAGCCAAGGAAGGATGTGCTTGCCATCAAAGGAGTGCAAAGGAGGTTCACCAGACTCAATCCCTGGGATGGAAGGTTTATTTTGTGAGGAAAGATTGAGGAAACCGGACCTGTATTCTCCAGAATTTTGAAGAATGAGAGGTGGCCTAATTGAAACTTGCAAAATTCTTACAGGGTATGACAGCGTAGATGTGGATAGATGTTTCCCCTAGCTGTTGAGACTTGAATCAGGCGACACAGTCTCAAAATAAGGGATAGGCCATTTTAGACTGAAATGAGGAAGAATGTCTTCAGTCAGAGGGTTGTGAATCTTAGGAATTCTCTATTCAAGAATTGTGGGAGTTCAGTCATTGAGCATGTTCAAGACAGGAATTGGTAAATCTCTGGACACTAATGACAACAAGGAACATGAGAATAGTGGGGGGAAATGGCTGAGAGGTAGATGATCACCCATGAACTGGTTAAATGGCCTAGCAGGCTTGATGGACTGTATGTCTTCCTTTTTCCTATGTTCCGATGAAATTGTCGTGAATCTTTTCTACATGGCTCCTGTGTTGCTATTTGCCATTACAGAACAGCATATTCTCATTCACAACTTATTTGACATGGGGATGTCTCAGTGTGTAACAGCAATGATGCCATTAAGCAGATTTTGGAAGTATCCGTACACAGCAAACCAGGAAGTTAAACACGTGTCATAATATTCATGTTTAATTAAAATTTTAGAAGCCAAATAAATGACGATGGTTGAATTAAGAGAGAAGCTAAAATAAACCAGTCAGTGTCCATATGCAGCAAGACCTGGGCGGCATACAGTCTTGGGCTGAAAAGTAACATTCATGCCACAGAAGCCAGTCAATAGGCAAACACAACAAGAGTGAACCTAACCATCTCCCCTTGATATTCAACAACATCACTATTGCTGAATCCTCTGAATAACTCACTTCCTGACTGCTCAAAGGCTGCCTGTGATCTACAAGACAATAAGTAAAGGAGTGTGATGGAATACTCTTCGCTTGCCTGGATTCGTGCAGCTCCAACAACACTTAATAAGCTTGACACCATCCATGATAACACATTGGCTCCCCATCCACCATGTTAACAATTCACTCCCTCCACTGCATATGCACAGTGGCAGCAGTGAGTACCATATATGCACTGCAGTAACTCTTTGACAACACCTTCCAAATCTGCAACTGCTACCACCTCGAAGGACAAGGGCAGTAGATGCCTGGGAACACCACCAGTTCCCCTCCAGGCCACACACCACCCTGACATGGGCGTATATCCGCATTCCGTAACTTTCACTGGGTCAAAATCCTAAAAACCCCTTCCGAACAGTGCTTTGGTGTACCTACTCCACTTGGACTTCAGCCGTTCAAGAAGGTGGCTTGCCATCACCTTCACAAGTGCAGCTAGGGGTGGGCAGTAATGCTGGCCTTCCCAGCGATGTCCACCTCCTGTGAAAGAACCTTTAGAAATGGTAAACAATCTTTGAAATCAGAAAATAATTTGTTTAAGTATTTGGATTGTTATCATAATGGAGAAATTTGATATTCCACAAATATAAAATTTGCTTTCCAAGGCTACAGAATTAAATAAGTAATTATGAATTAATACACACTTTTAAAAATACAGTTGCACCTCATTCTGCAAGTGTAACATTTTCAAGGGATACTGCAGTAAGACTAACAGTCTTAAGAGTAGGATAAAGGCAAAATAGTGTGGTTGCTGATTGGCTTCTGGAGGTGCCTTAACAGTACACATTGGAGAAATATAGAATCCCTATCAGTGATTTCTGGATTTCACATTTGTGGACTCCAGAAGTTGTTGCCAGTAATCCTACCCTTTTCCAGAGGATATATTGTTGACATTCCCACAGACAATTACTTCCACATTTACCTTATTGGTCTAATTGTAAAAACTCTTGAAATAAGGTGTAACCTTGAGCATCATCACTAATAATCACTCCTCATTAGTGGTCGTGCCTTCAGTTGCCTAGGCCGTAACCTTTAGAATTTCCTTCCTACACCTTTCTTTTCCCCTTTAAAGCAAACCTTAAAACATACCTCTTTGACCAAGCTTTTGGTATCTGACCTAAAATCTCCTTATGTGGCTCAGTGTCATATTTTATTTTATAATGCTCTTGTAAAGCATGGGACATTTTCTAACGTTAAAGGTGCTATGTTAAGGTAAGCTATTGTAGAGTCAATTGTCAGTTCAGCTATTCTGGTATTGGAAGGAAAACATGGTTCTTACGAAAAATTTAGAACCATTTAATGTCAATGCAGCTGTAAATTACACTTCCTGCTAATGTTTTACGATTTATGTCCAAATAAATTGCCTATGGAGACAACCTGTATTTTAGTTTACTCCCAGTTTTAAAAAAACAAGTTAAAGAATGGTATCGTAACTTACAAAAGACGTAGCAATTTTGGATGGTTTTGAACTTCCAAACCCTTGGTGCCTTCATGTCAATGTTGCAGTCAATATCTCCTCCATATAGCTTCTCATTTTCATCCCAATGAATTGCCTGTGCAGACAACTGGTGTTTTAGATTTTAGTTGACTGTGTATAAAATAAGTAAACTGTAGTCAGTTTAACAATAGGAAAGTCAGTTAGGATTCTCAGATTATGCTGCAAAAACCTCTGATCTCGTCCACGACTGGGAATCTCCAGTACCGCTGCAGTGAATGGGGATTTGGCTGAGGGCTAAATTCTCCATTCTCGCTGGAATCGGGGTGGGAATAAATGAGATCGGAGAATCAAAGAACAAAGAAAATTACAGCACAGGAACAGGCCTTTTGGCCCTCCAAGCCTGCATCGACCATGCTACCCGACTTAACCAAAACCCCCTACCCTTCTGGGGACCATATCCCTCTATTCCCATCCTATTCATGTATTTGTCAAGAAGTCCCTTAAAAGTCACGACCGTATCCGCTTCCACTACCTCCCCCCAGCAACGATCTCCTTTAAACCTTGTCCCTCGCACCTTGAACCTTTGCCTCCTATAGTAATTGATTCTTCCACCCTGGGAAAAAGCTTTTGACTATCCACTGTCCATGCCTCTCGTGATCTTGTAGACTTCTATCAGGTCACCCCTCAACCTCTGTCATTCCAGTGAGAACAAACCAAGTTTCTCCAACCTCTCCAAATAGCTGATGTCCTCCATACCAGGCAACATCCTGGTAAATCTTTTCTGTACCCTCTCCAAAGCCTCCACATCCTTCTGGTAGTGTGGTGACCAGAATTGAACACTATATTCCAAGTGCAGCCTAACTAAGGTTCTATAAAGCTACAACATGACTTGCCAATTTTTAAACTCAATGCCCTGGCCGATGAAGACAAGCATGTCGTATGTCTTCTTGACTGCCTTCTCCATCTGCATTGCCACTTTCAGTGACCTGTGTACCTATACACCCAGATCCCTTTGCCTATCAATACTTTTAAGGGTTCTGCCATTTACTGTATATTTCCTATCTGTATTAGACCTTCCAAAATGCATTACCTCACATTTGTCCGGATTAAACTCCATCTGCCACCTCTCCACCCAAGTCTCCCAACTGATCTATATCCTGCTGTATCCTCTGATGGTCCTCATTGCTATCTGCAAATCCACCAAACTTTGTGTTGTCCACAAACTTACTAATCAATCCAGTTACATTTTCCTCCAAATCATTTATATATATATAAACAGCAAAAGTCCCAGCACTGATCCCTGAGGAACGCCACTTGTCACAGGCCTCCATTCAGAAACGCACCCTTCCACTGCTACCCTCTGTCTTCTTTGACCGATGTGGAGATGCCGGCGTTGGACTGGGGTGAACACAGTAAGAAGTCTCACAACACCAGGTTAAAGTCCAACAGGTTTATTTGGTAGCAAATACCATAAGCTTTCGGAGTGCTGCTCCTTCGTCAGATGGAGTGGAAATGTGCTCTCAAACAGTGCACAGAGACACAACATCAAGTTACAGAATACTGATTAGAATGCGAATCTCTACAGCCAGCCAGGTCTTAAAGATACAGACAATGTGGGTGGAGGGAGCATTAAACACAGGTTAAAGAGATGTGTATTGTCTCCAGACAGAACAGCTAGTGAGATTCTGCAAGCCCAGGAGGTACGCTGTGGGGGTTACTGATAACGTGACATAAATCCAACATCCCGGTTTAGGCCATCCTCATGTGTGCGGAACTTGGCTATCAGTTTCTGCTCAGCAACTCTGCGCTGTCGTGTGTCGTGAAGGCCGCCTTGGAGAACGCCTACCTGAAGATCCAAGGCTGAATGCCCGTGACTGCTGAAGTGCTCCCCCACAGGAAGAGAACAGTCTTGCCTGGTGATTGTCGAGCGGTGTTCATTCATCCGTTGTCGTAGCGTCTGCATGGTTTCCCCAATGTACCATGCCTCGGGACATCCTTTTCTGCAGCGTATCAGGTAGACAACGTTGGCCGAGTTGCAAGACTGAGCCAGTTTTGTATCCACCTTGCCAGCTCACCTCTGATCCCATGCGACTTCACCTTCTGTACCAGTCTGCCATGAGGGACCTTGTCAAAGGCCTAACTGAAGTCCATGTAGACAACATCCATTGCCCTACTCTCATCAATCATCTTCGTCACTTCCTCGAAAAACTCGATCAAGTTCGTGAGACACGACCTCCCCTTCACAAAACCATGTTGCCTCTCACTAATACATCCACTTGTTTCCAAGTGGGAATAAATCCTGTCTCGAAGAATCCTCTCCAATAATTTCCCTATCACTGATGTAAGGCTCACCGGCCTGTAATTACCTGGATTATTCTTGCTACCCTCCTTAAACAAAGGAACAGCATTGGCTTTTCTCCAATCCTCTGGGACCTCCCCTGTAGCCAGTGAGGATAAAAAGATTTCTCTCAAGGCCCCAGCAATTTCCTCCCTTGCCCTTCTCAGTATTCTGGGGTATATCCCATCAGGCCCTGGGGGCTTGTCTACCTTAATGTTTCTCAAGAACCCCAATACCGCCACCTCTTCGATCTCCTGCCCAGGATGTTGAATATCTGGATGGCAGAGGTGGATCAGAAGAGCCTGTCACATAATTTAGGGGGTTCCCATCGAAGTTAGTGGATCCTGTAACAATCTGCTCACAGCACTTTCTGCAGGTCTGAATTTTCAGACCACTCATTGTTTCCAACATATACATTTTTAAAACTCTTAGACCTGTAATTTCAATATTGTCTTTTAAGTAGATATGTTAGTAATTTATTTGGATTATCACGGATCCTTTCCTAACAGCATCATGTTCATTCTACTGTATTCTAGGTATTGTGCTGTTGCAAGACATTGACTTCCTGGGCCACATGAATAATTCTCGATACTTGCGGGAATGTGACTTTGCTAGGTAATTATCATTTATGCTAAATTAAATGTGATTGTGTCAGAAATAGACACTTAAGTCACCAATAGTTCCAATAGATGCATAACTGTCAGTGGGCAAGGAAGAAAAATCTAAGGCAACCATTTTATCATTGAAAAGCTGCACATGAAAGTTGGGGAGTCGATACAAAATTATTTTTCAGGGATAATATTTAGTTGGTATGATGAATACATATGTGGAAAACATTTTGCCAGCTGAGATCACGAACATAACCCGTCTGCCAGTTAACAAGATCTTAATAGAGCTGTTAACTATTTCCCGAAATGAGATGTCAGTAGAGTTGACATTGAGTTCAGCCAAGTGAGTGACACTTTCTTCTGACATTGCTTAGTTTCTAATTCTAGGAAAAGTAAGTTGGAAAACATGATGTAGAAACTTAGTTTAATTGTTGAAATGAATTAAATTGAAATTATCCTCTGCTTGCTGGCTATAAGGGACTTATATGTAAAGAATTTGGACCGTCATCCCTATTTTAAGAACATAAGAACGAGGAGCAGGAGTAGGCCATCTGGCCCCTCGAGCCTGCTCCGCCATTCAATAAGATCACGACTGATCTTTTCGTGAATTCAGCTCCACTTACCCGCCCGCTCCCCATAACCCTTAATTCCTGGATTGTTCAAAAATTTATCTATCCTTGCCTTAAAAATATTCAATGAGGTGTAGCCTCAACTGCTTCACTGGGCAGGGAATTCCACAAATTCACAATCCTTTGTGTGAAGAAATTCCTCCTCAACTCAGTCCTAAATCTGCTCCCCCTTATTTTGAGGCCGTGCTCCCTATTTCTAGTTTCACCTGCCAGTGGAAACAACTTCCCTGCTTCTATCTTATCTATTCTCTTCATAATCTTATATGTTTCTATAAGATCTCCCCTCATTCTTCTGAATTCCAATGAGTAAAGCCCCAGTCTATTCATAAGCCAACAACTCCGGAATCAACCTAGTGAATCTCCTCTGCACCCCCTCCAGTGCCAGTATATCCTTTCTCAAGAAAGGAGACCAAAACTGTACACAGTACTCCAGGTGTGGCCTCACCAGCACCTTATATAGCTGCAACATGACCTCACTATTTTTAAACTCCATCCCTCTAGCAATGAAGGACAAAATTCCATTTGCCTTTTTAATTACCTGCTGCACCTGCAAGCCAACTCCTTGTGATTCTTGCACTGTATTTTGAATGTATATAATCCGTCAGCACAAAACTGCTCACAATTTGGCACTGACTGGCAAGCTGACTTTACGATGTTCATTGTGGGAAAAGGAAAATGTCACAGTGATATTCTTCAGAGATAGTGACTGAGGCACCTTGTTGGGACATTGCAGAGGAAGCATTACTCTAATGTAACCATAATATATATGATTTTGGTGTGCTGGGTGCTGACTGTGGCTGCTTGAATTGAAAAGTCTACCACAGTCGTAACAGCCTTCATCTTTTGATTGCCACAGTTGCCTTAAAAAGTATGATTAATAATGACTTAGTATTTCTCCACAAAATAAACCTGATAATTTTAATACACTCTTGTGATTTGTTCATACAAATGATTATCTTTCATTTTAAATTTTACAAAATGGTGACTAGTCTTCAAAGTCCGTGTCATGGGCATGTCCTGAAATGAACATACTGTTATGTGTGAAAGCCTTAATAGTTATATGGAACATTTTACATATTTTTTTAAAAATTGTTTACTTATCTTTAATTGTTATCCTTCCACTCTTACAGATAATGCACTACTGAACTGTTTTTACAATATTTTGTGTGTGGCGGGACTGATTCTGTAATTGGTCCTTCAATTGCTTCACTTTTGAGTTTAGTCACTTACAGTAGCATGGCTGGTTAAGTAATCATTACTTAGAAATTAGTTCATTGGATATGTCTACAAAATTGCTTCATATGCTGTCTGTTTTGCTGGACTAAGATAAAGAAAAATATTGGCTACATGGTTTCCTTGGATAGCTACATATAAAATAGCTGACTCAGCAACTTGTAAGTCAACTAAATCTGATTTTTCTATAATTATCACTAAAAATAATGTGTTGCAAATAAATATCATCTTTCAATTGGTGAACTAGGTATTTTGTATTTTGCTTGATTATTGCAATTAAATGGCTGGAGGAGGTGTCCATATGTTTCCTTGATATTTAACTCCACCTTTTGTTTACTGTACAGTGCATCTGCATCACTAGTATAAAATATCTGGCTTGTGAAAAATGTCGAATTTATTAATTTTCAGGGTATTTTAGCTTGTGCAGGTTAAACCGCAGATGTTTTAAAGCCAAATTAGGGAGTATGCTGTGTTGGAGCTTAAATGCAGTGTGCAGCAGTATGTTGGAAGGAAGCCAGTTTAGGCCTGCAATTTCCTACATGATAAACTAATCTTAGCAGCATGCAATTCCCCACAGGGAGAAAGGGAAAATCAACTCGTATGTCAATTTTTTGAAGGAGATAAAGGAGCGTGCCCACACTCTTAACCAGGAAATGGAAAGGGATTGGACAAAAGTACGTTTAAAACGGGGAAGAAGAATTAAAAGTAAGAAAAATGCTTTTAATGTGCACTTACCGTGGCTAATCCACCTACTTGCACATCTTTGGACACTAAGGGGCAATTTAGCATGGCTAACCCACCTAACCTGCACATGTTTGGACTGTGGGAGGAAACTGGAGCACCCAGAGGAGACACGGGAGAGAACATGCAAACTCCACACACAGTCACACAAGGTCAGAATCAAATCCAGGTCCTTGGCGTTGTGAGGCAGCAGTGCCAACCACTAAGCCACCATGCTGTAATCTAAAATAACCAAATTTACTGACCAATGCCCAAATTAAGAAATCACCAAGAAGAAGTCACTTTTGTAACTTTTGCTGAACATACAATCAGAATCGATATAAATTAAACGTTAATTATCAGGCAAATTAAAGTCAGTGCGAACTATAAATTTTCCCACCAGGACAAATCTCCAATGTCCTTTTAAACAGCCCCTTCACTGAACCTTCTGAGCATAATTGAATCGATTTCCAGTAGTGATGTAATTTATGGAAATTTTTTGACCTTTAAATGTAACTTATGGAAACTTTTTGACCTTTAACACATCATGAGTCTCTTTTAGTGGTTCACCAAAAACAGCTTTTTTCTCATGTCAGGCGGAGCAACACCTGTTATAAGAACAATACAGCTCAGGAACAGGCCCTTCGGCCCTCCAAGCCTGCGCCGCTCATGTGCCCACTAGAACATGCTTTTGTATCCCTCTATTCCCAGTCTGTTCATGTGGCTATCTCGATAAGTCTTAAACGATCCCAGCGTGTCCGCCTCAATCACCTTGCTTGGCAGTGCATTCCAGGCCCCCACCACCCTCTGTGTTAAATACTTCCCCCTGACATCTGTGTTGAACCATGCCCCCCTCACCTTGAACCCGTGACCCCTTGTGTTCGTCACCTCCGACCTGGGAAAAAGCTTCCCACTGTTCACCCTATCTATGCCCTTCATAATTTTATACACCTCTATTAGGTCGCCCCTCATCCTCCGTCTTTCCAGGGAGAACAACCCCAGTTTACCCAATCTCTCCTCATAGCTGAGACCCTCCATACCAGGCAACATCCTGGTAAACCTTCTCTGTACTCCCTCCAAAGCCTCCACGTCCTTCTGGTAGTGTGGCGACCAGAACTGGACGCAGTATTCCAAATGTGGCCTAACCAACGTGCTATACAGCTGCAACATCATATGCCAACTTTTATATTCTGTGCCCCGTCCAATAAAGGCAAGCATGCCATATGCTTCTTGACCACCCTCTCCACCTGTGCTACCACCTTTAAGGATCTGTGGACTTGTACACCCAGGTCCCTCTGTGTGTCTATATTCCTGATGGTTCTGCCATTTATTGTATAGCTCCCCCTTACATTAGATCTACTGAAATGCATCACTTCGCATTTATCTGGATTAAATTCCGTCTGCCATATCTCCGTCCAATGTTCCAGCCTATCTATATCCTGCTGTATTCTCTGACAATGTTCATCACTTTCCACAACTCCAGCAATCTTTGTGTCGTCTGCAAACTTACTGATCACACCAGCTACATCTTCCTCCAAATCATTTATATATATATCACAAACAGCAGAGGTCCCAGTTCAGAGCCCTGCGGAACACCACTAGTCTCAGACCTCCAACCGGAAAAAGACCCCTCCACTGCTACCCTCTGTCTTCTATGGCTAAGCCAGTTCTCCACCCATCTAGCTAGCTCACCTTTTATCCCGTGAGATTTAACCTTTTGCACCAGCCTGCCATGAGGGACCTTGTCAAATGCTTTACTAAAATCCATATAGACAACATCCACGGCCCTTCCCTCGTCAATCGTTTTTGTCACCTCCTCAAAAAACTCAACCAAATTTGTGAGGCATGACCTCCCTCGAACAAAAACATGCTGTCTATCGCTAATGAGATTATTCAGTTCTAAATGCGCATATATCCTATCTCTAAGAATCTTCTCCAACAATTTCCCTACCATGGACGTCAAGTTCACTGGCCTATAATTATCCGGGTTATCCTTGCTACCCTTCTTAAATAAAGGGACCACATTTGCTATCCTCCAATCCTCTGGGACCTCACCTGTGTCCAGTGAAGAGACAAAGATTTCTGTTAGAGGCCCAGCAATTTCATCTCTTGCCTCCCTGAGGAGTCTAGGATAGATGCCATCTGGCCCTGGGGATTTGTCAGTCTTAATGTTTCCTAAAAAACCTAACACTTCCTCCCTTGTAATTGAGATTTTTTCTAACGGGTCAACACATCTCTCTGAGACAATACCAGTCAACATATCCTTTGTGAATACTGATGCAAAGTATTCGTTTAGGATCTCACCTACTTCCTTTGGTTCTAAGCATAATTCCCCTCCTTTGTCCCTGAGAGGTCCGATCCTTTCCCTAACAACCCTCTTGTTCCTAACGTATGTATAAAATGCCTTAGGATTCTCCTTAATCCGGTCTGCCAAGGACATTTCGTGACCCCTTTTTGCTCTTCTAACTCCCTGTTTGAGTTCTTTTCTACTTTCTCTGTATTCCTCCAGTGCTCCATCTGTTTTTAGCTGCCTGGACCTCATGAATGTCTCTTTTTTCTTTTTGATTAGACCCACAATTTCACTGGTTAACCACGGCTCCCGAATCCTACCTTTCCTATCCTTCCTCTTTACAGGCACATGCGTCTCCTGCAGTCCTATCAACTGCTCCTTAAAAGACTCCCACATGCCAGATGTGGATTTATCTTCTCCAAATCTCTCTGACTGAGAGTTTAAGGCTGGAATCTCATCAATGTTCACGCCAACAGGATTTTCCCACCCTGAGTTTAGGTGCACCCACAATGATGTTAGGGAGGGAATTCCAGGATTTTGACCAAGTTACCATGAAGGGACGACAATATATTTCCAAATCAGGATGGTGAATGACTTGGAAGGGTACTTGCAGAAGGTGGTGTTCCCAGGTTTCTGGTGCTCTGGTTAATTTAATCAAGAACTGCATTATCATGTGTTGACCTTTTAACATAGTCTTTGAGTTACCCTTTTAACTCTTGATTGCCAGTTTCTTCCATGTTTGAGTGTTTTGAATATCCGAGTCTGGGAAGAAAATCTCAATCAGCCAAATTTTCCTCATCTTGTTTAGATTTAGGATCATCTAATCTTGTTTCTAGGATTTAACTCTTCAGTGATCTTCTCCAGGAGACAGATTTAAAACTGCCCCTTTTGTACAAGGTGTTCATTCTTTTGCTGAATAAAATCTTCATCAGCTGCTTTAAGGACTTTATTAAGATTATGTCAATGATCAGACAAAAAATCTTGATGCCCTTTTCTAGTCAGTTCATGAATTGTTTTGTTATTTTTCCTTTCAGTCTTCCCATTCAGCATAAGGTTTGTCTAGTTTTCTAGCAAGTGATAGCTTCATCAGTCTGAAGTTTTGATTTATATTTAAGAACATGTATCCTTCCTCACGGCTCTGTGCATCAGTATTAGTTGCAGCTGAACCGTTCACTTTCAAAGCAGTTCTCTCCTTGTTTCATCATTAGCTCTGAGCACTGTTGCTATCTGCTCTGAAACACCTTGTTCGTGCTTTGCTTGCGTGTTTATTTCAGATGCCTTTGCCTTGCCTCTAATTGCCATTAACCCTTTGTTTTCAGTCTGATGCTCTAATATCCTTTTAACAATAGCATTCTAAATCTCTGACTCTTTAGTTGAAACAGCAGAAGCAGTAATTTTTACTGCATGGCTACAGAAAGTCATGGGTCTTTGTACGTCACTGGATTTTTTTGGTACATTTTCAGTTTTAGCAGCTTCACTGAGATTTTCTGAAAACCGCTGGTAATGACAATACTCTATCACCAGCCAGGGTAATTTCCCTATAGATAAATACCTTCAATAACTAAATTAGACACAACCCTCACAATAACGGAATTAGTGACCAAATCACATTTTAGGTTAACTCTATTCAATAGAGTGACTAAACAACTCCCATCAATACCCTATATTGATACATTTCATTTCACACATTTTCTGGAGGGTAATACTAGTCCTCTGAGAAAACCATCAATTGGGCTAATGCCATATCTTCAACAATATTGATTTGCTGGCCGGCTTCACCAGGCAGACATGTGGATACTTTACCTTTAAGCACAAAACCCCATAATTTTCTATGCTCTGACCTCTCCAACAGTAAATAATATTAAAAGCTACTAATTTGTCATGAGTATAACTCATTGGTACAATATTTTCTGAAGAAATACTATGCAATCCTGCAAATGCTACAGCTAATTTAATTTAACCTTTTAACTTTGAAAAAGCCTGCTTTTATATACTCCCTCTTATGGCAAAAGTAACATGTGAATTTGAACATTTGAATCATATTTAACCTCTAGCCTGTCTTTTTCACTTCTGGGTATTTGTCTTTTCATTTTTGCCATCTTCCTTACTAACCAGGGTTCTGTGTATCAACAAACCTCTTATATCTCAAGTTTCTGTGTAATTTCATAATCAATGGCATGCTGCTAGCGTGCTTTGTGAGACAATTCATAATTGTTTGCTGTTATTCCAGTTCTCTTAAACTTTATGATCTTCAGGTGGGACCATATTCCCAAAGGAATACTATATTTAAATTGTTCCTTTAGCATTACCTTCCCATGGATTTCAAAATCTTGTTCAACCAGAGCAGACCCAATGGGCCAAATGGCCTACTTCTGCTCCTGCATCTTATGATCTTAAGACCTATACCACCAAGCAAAAAGCATTTCCTTTCCTCTAGTAAATTACACAGAAGTTGATGGTTTCTTCCTTACATTTCTAAGCATTGGCCTGTAAGCCTTCAGCACTGGTGCATGGGCATTGAGAACAGTTTTCAATTTATCATAATTACAACCTGTATTTCTGAAAGAGACGAGTTCACTTCCAAAGTCTTCTGTATACAACAGGCTCTGTAGTAAAATAATCCAACTTTTTTTCAGCCATTGCAGTTTCATAGTAGTCTTTTCAAACAATGCAAACAAATTTCAACATATTCTTTGTCCAATATACAATTCAGAGTTAAATCTGATTTGTCATCATATTTTCCTGCCACCTCTTAAAGTTTAAAGATTATTTTATTAGTGTCACTTAGGCTTACATTAACACTGCAATGAAGTTACTGTGAAAATCCCCTAGTCATCACACTGCGGCGCCTGTTTGGGTACACTGAGGGAGAATTTAACACGGTCAATGCACCTAACCAGCACATCTTTCGGACTGTGGGAGGATACTGGAGCACCTGGAGGAAACCCACACAAACACGAGGAGAATGTGCAGACTCCGCACACAGTGACCCAAGCCGGGAATCAAACCTGGGTCCCTGCCGCTGTGAGGCAGCAGTGCTAGCCACCATGCCACCCCTTGTTCATGTAATCAAAATTTGTTTTGCTTAGATCAAGTTTCCTCACTTTTCTTTGTAATTCAAGGTTTTCCCTTTCAACTTTTTCTTTTTCTGTTTGAGTTTTGTTCAATGTTTGCATTTTTTTCTTTAGCCCTCGTTTTCTGAATTCAAATTTTTTCCTTTCCCTTTCTTTCTGGAATTCATGTTTTACCTTGCTCTGTCTCTTTCCAATTTAAGTTGTTTAATTTGTAATTGCCTAAGTGCTATTGGGATCATCCTTTCCCTCAAGTTTGGAAGTGTTGAGCCAATACTTAAACAATCGCCATCATTTTAACCCCTACTTTCAAGTCGACTCCTGATTTTCCTTCCACAGACTCCAAATTAACTGCTGAAAACCATCCACAAACAGATCTCCTCATTCTAGAAATGTCTGAGCATTGAACCTAGCCATGCTGACTTTTCAGTAAATGCAGCAAGAGTAACTGTGGAATCTTGTTTGTTTAAACTCTGGCAAATTCCAGTGCATCTGTTTTCCACTTTGAATTCATATGCTGCAAAAGCCCCCAATTTGTTACTATCCCTGGAGAGACCAAGAACTTTTAATAAGCGAAATATATTTCCAGTGACCGATGCAACTGATAGTGTGACAAAATTTCACGTTTTAAGATTTTTACTGTAACAAACAAACTGAAACCAACATTAACCTAACATTACTTCGTAGACAAGTCATAACATCAAACAAAAGAACAAGTTATTCCCTATTACCTTCTTATCAAAATCTAAAACCCATGCCATGTTTATACATTAAAAAAAGCAATCTCAGCAGAAATGGAATCTTGTGTTCAAAATCCCAAATTCCTCCTGGCTTTAACAGGACCTCTTCTCCCCACACTACCAGGATGAACCTTCCAGTGTCCTTTCAAACAAAGTCTCTTCACTCAACGTTCTGAGCATAATTGTATGGCATTCCAGTAGCTAGGCACCCTCTTGTGATTCCTTGGTCTTTAACTCTCTGCAACCCTTGTTTCTTTGACTCCGGAATCTTCTCACCAGTCTGCTGAGTGGTTAACCCAAAACAGTCATAGAATCATAGAATCCCTACAGCGCAGAAGGAGGTCATTCGGCCCATCGAGTCTGCACCGACCACAATCCCACCCCAGCCCTATCCCCCTAACCCTACTTATTTACCCTACTAACCCCATGACACTAAGGGGCAATTTAGCATGGCCAATCAACCTAACCTGCACATCTTTGGACTGTGGGAGGAAACCGGAGCACCCGGAGGAAACCCACGCAGACACGGGAGAACGTGCAAACTCCACACAGACAGTGACCCAAGCGGGAATCGAACCCAGGTTTCTGGTGCTGTGAGGCAGCAGTGCTAACCACAGTGCCACCATGCCACCCTCTTTTCTTCAGAATAGCACAGCAGCACGTGTTGTGGATCGTCTTCTCCAAATCTCTCTATCTGACCTATTCTGAGTCTGCGCAGCCAGATCAGTTGCCTCTTGTGTCCAGGTGTTGAAACATGCGCCTTACTTTCAACAAGTTTAGACTTGAACCAGATTTTGGCAATGCCATTAGTTAATCTGGTCGCGTTATCAGGTCTAAAATAGCCTGTTCCTTGATTGATTCCAAAATGTATTGTCATCAGAAACTGTACTGAATACACTCCATGAGCTTATCCTCATGACTACTTTTGCCAATTTGCCCAATCGCAATGAAGATTAAAATCTTGGATGATCATTGCAGTACCTTTCTTACAAGCCTCCATTATTACTTGATTTATATTCCGCCCTATAGTGTAGCTACTATTTGGGAATGCCAGTGACTTTTTTTGCTGTTTCTTATCTCCACCCAAACTGATTCTGCATTTTGATCCTCCAAACCAAGAACATTTCTCACTACTGTTCTGATCTCACCCTTTATTAACAGAGCTACTCTACCTCCCTTTCCTTTCCTTTCTGTTCTTCCAAATTGGTTGATGATGAGAACAAATAGCCAGTGGAGCAGGAGGAGCCAGAGTATGAGGGGAACATTCTTAATAATATGAAAGAAGATCTTGGGCATGGGGCCAGAAATCAGTGTAAATGGAATAGCCACAGTCTAAATACATGTTATGGAATAGACACAGTCTTTCAGATCATTGAGAGTGGCAGGGTTCCTGGCTTACTTTTTTGTCTCATATCTACTGGAGAGAAAAAAACAGCAACAGTGGCGAGCCATCTGCCTGTGATGTCCAAGTTACGCTGAAACAGATGAAATCAAAATTGACTCAATCACAAGTGTCGCTTTAAAAATAAGGGGTCGCTCATTTAAGACAGATGGGGAGAATTTTTTCTCGAGAGGGTCATGAGTCTTTAGAACGCTCTTTCTAAAAGGCAGTGGAAGCAGAGTCTGTGAACATTTTTAAGGCAGCAGCTGGTAGATTCTTGATAAGTAAGGGGGTGAAAGGTTATAGGGGGTAGGTGGAAATGTGGAGGTGAAGTTTCAATTGAATCAGCCATTATCTCATCAAATGAAGCAGGCTCAAGGGGCTGAGTGACCCACTCCTGCTCCTACTCCTAATTCCTATGTTTGCATATCGCATTTCATTTCTAAATCATGCACGTCTGACACTTTCTTTTTATTTTGGTGACCCAAGAGTAGGAATGTTGAACAGTATTGATTGTCAGTTGTCATGTTTAGACTGCTAGTCATCAAACTAACACAGGTTTGCAATCCTTTGCTCACTCTGAATTATGGTCTCCAGAGATAAAAGGTAATTACTTTGACAAATTAATTCTTCATCCCTATGGCATTTCATTAATTGTCCATTAAATATCCACACAGGCATTTTTATGATGTAGTTCAAGTTTTTATTTATTTAAACGAGATGTAAGGATTGTTTCAAAACTGTTCCTTTGAGATAAATCAGATTTGAACTTTGTACACTTCTGAATAATGCAAAAATGGTTTCTCCTTATATTTTATGGATATTACGGATGCTGCTTATATTTTATGTATTTTTCAGGATCTCCCTCTATATCCGCAATGGCATATTCCACGTAACGCGAAAGTTAAAAGCTAATATGGTGCTTGGTGCCGCAACCATACGATACAGACGATCTCTGCGTTTATTTGAACAGTTCAAGATTCGGTCCAGAGTAAGTTGGTACTTTCCCTTTAGCATGGTCTAGCAAAAGAGTATTGAGTCAAGATGAGTAGGCTGTGGATATCACATGGAGTTTCTGAAGGTAAATCAGGTGGTATGCTGTGTGGCACCATCTTGAAGCAGACAATTTCCTCAGACTAAGCGGCAAGAGACTGACTATGCCTTGCAGTTATGGAGCTGGCTTTCATCATACCTGGTGCTCATCTGTATTGGATTATCTGCCATATTGGCAGGAGCTTAATGTCATGCCTTGCACAGTTTACTTATAAAGTACAAACGTGTTTAAACTGATCTGACCTCGTTAAGCTTGCGTCTTGTTTTAAGTAAACATTTTCTTGAGGTCAGTTGTAGTTTAATTGTTGTTTAATAAAGAAAGTTTCCAGATTGGACCACACTTGTAAACTCCCAGTGCCAGGTCAGAAAAGGCGTCATAAAATAATTTGATTTCTTATTTTGAAACTTTTAATGCTTGCAGCATGACGTCTGAAGTGTGAAGGATGTGCTTAAAACTTTTATATGGATAGATTTGTCATTTGCAAAGTTTACATTTGACATTTGGAAAGAAAATAATAAATAATACATGATCTCATCATCCAGCGCATCTCAAAGTGTAAATTTCACATGTAAATTCATTTGAAATATTGTCCTTGTTTCTAACTAGGTGAAAATGATAGCCATTTTTACAGAAATGGAATGAATGATTAGTTGATTTTTTTTATGATTCTGGCAGTGGAACGATATTGGCCATGACATGGGAAGAACTCCCTTTAGTTTAGGATTTAATGTTAGAGATGGCTAAACAGGTTCCAAGGCAGCTGGAGCTGCAAAATCTGAGTGACATCCAGGCTCAGGAGGGGTCAATCCAGTATGAAGGCCCAAAGTTGGGAGCCCTGCCCCACCAAAAAACCTGCGGAACAGCCCACCGAAACCACCAAAGGGGCAGAAAGAGCCTTTCCAACTATTTCAAAATGTTCTAGATATGACGCCAAAATGAATCATTGCCGTGGAGAATATCCAGACAGGGAGCTGAATGCTTTGTGGCAAGACTGAATATTTTAAATAATTCTGCAGTTCTAAAGCATAATTTGAGGGAAGAGAGCTGAACCAGGCTAACATCGATTCTGAAGTATAGGAAATTAAGATATTGAAGATAAAGATTTCCTGGGAGAAATAAAGGAACCCGATAATACTTCTGGACTGGAGAGTTGGAAGTCCAAGTATACAGAACAGAATTTAAACTGGACATTGGGGCTGGGATCACAGCCTTATCAGACAATTGGACCGGCTTAATGATGTTGAGAAGCACAAACCTCGAGAGTGAAGGGTCAGAAACTTCAACCCCCGGATATAAAGATAAAGGGTGAAATTTTCAAAGAAGAATGGCAAGCGTCAGGTTCCGACTGAAAACTGGCACTTTTCTCCCCAGAAACACAGCCAAATTTTCACTCCAGATCTTCTGACACTTTTGTCAAAAAAAAAAACCATGTTCAGCGCTGTCATCCACAGAGATCAGAAAGGGCGCCCCAATGTCAAAGTAAAGGCTCCCCTCTTTCCTCCCCTACCAAGGACTTCAGGATCCCCAGCAGACTAAGGGGACACCCTCAACCCTAGAACACAAGAGGGCCAATCTCTCCCCCTACCCCCCCCCCAAAAAACCCCAAAAACAAACAAATTGACAAAATCAGGCTCTGTTAACGCCACTCAAAAGAGCTCCATCTCATGTCTTCTGTTTGTCTGGTAAAGTTGTCGAAGTGTTCTTTCTACGAAGCTGAATGCCAGCAGTGGATTTTGGCAGATCCCCTTTGACCATGAGGCAAGGTCGTTGACAAAATTTTTCACCACCTTCAGTTGCTTTTGTTGCATTCGATTTCCTTTTCCCATATCCTCTGCACCAGAATCTTTCAAAGCAATGTTCAACATCCTCTAAGGCAGAGAAGGAATTATTTGCCACATGGATGACCTGCCTATTCAAGCTGCTACCAAAAAAGAGCATGACCATAGATTGTGGGAGGTTTTAAAAGTGCTTGAAAAGCAGAACAGGCCTCAAGCTGAAGGAAAGTACAAGTTTGGGAAAACCACGATCAGATTTTTAGGCTATTATATGCCAAAGAGGGACAATAATATATTCCAAAAGTCCAAGCTGATAAAAGAATTTCCATAGCCCAGGTGTGTTACTGACATACAAAGACTTTTAGGCATTGTCAACCAGATGGAGCAATTCATCCCAAATCTGTCTGCCATCAACAAACCTTTATGAGACTGCTGGGAAAAGTTCAGCATCGGTACTGGTGAATTCCTTTGACTGAATCAAAGGAGCTACTCATCTCCACGGTCATGCTTTCACTTTATGACCTCAAACTGCTGACAATAGCGGCAGCTGCTGCATCATTGACAGAGTTTGGAGCCATTCCTCGATATCCAGGAAGATGACGAGAAAAAAAAATGTTTATTAAGCCTCTAGATTAATGACGAAGTCTGTGAAACAATTGAAAAGGAAGCACTAGTGGTGACATGAGCTTGGAAAAAAAATTCAGATTACTTAATAGGCTTTACATTTCAGGATTGAGATGAACCATAAACCTCTGATAAATCTCCTGAACTCTAAGATGCTGCCACGGATGCAACATTTCCAGCTAAGACTCGCACGCTATGATTCTATTGTACAATCTGTGCGGGGAAAGATCGAGAGCTACAATTGACTAGGCTTTAGCACAACATTTAATGCTAATCTCTGAGGTGGAAACATATTATTCATTAATAGCAAGACCCGTACCAGCCTCTGCAAAAAAGAAGCTCTGATTGAAGAAGCTCACTTGAAGGGTGCAGAATGAAGTCAAGTCAAAACATACTGCCAAGACAGTTGGCCTGAATATGTCCCAAACAATCATGTGTCAAGACAGTACAATGGACAATAAAAACATCTGATGATCGTTAAAGACCTTCTAGAGTTCAAAAGTAGACTAATAATCCCAAGAGCAATGAAAGAAGACATTCTCCACGAATTCCACTGTGATCATTACCAAATGCAGAGCATAGGCACAACAATCAGTTTGGTGATCAGGAATATCGAAAGCTATAGAAGACTCTATTTCTTGGCCATCAGCAGCCAAAACCAGCACAACCATTACTACTTTCAACATTTTATGCCCACACCTTCACAAATGCTGGGAATGGATCTGTTTAACTTGAGGGAAAATCTACCTCATAATCATTAACTATTATTCTAGTTGATTGGAAATCAGCAGACTCCGTACCACAATTGCAGAAGCTGTGGTAAAAGCTCTGAAACACACTTACTCTGTGTGTAGTATTATTCATGAGATAGTCTTGGACAATTGTCCGCAGTTTACGTATGAACATTCTGATAATGCCCAGCAGAATGGATTCCAGCATGTGACCGGTTTGCCATACCATCCACAGGCTAATGGAGCAGCAGAGAGGGACGTAAAAACTATCAAGATGTTGATGAAAAGCAATAATGACCTCAAGTTGGCTTTACACAATTACACGGCAATGACATTCAGTTAAGGCTTTTTGACAGCAGAGTTGCTGATGGGGAAAAGGCTAAAGACCCAATTTCCTTTATTCCAAAGACCCAACATCATCTTACAAGATCATGACCGTGTAAGGTATCACCAGAAAATACAAAGAGAAACAGTCAAACTGGTCTAATCACCAGCATACAGTGACAGCACTACCCATGTTAGTACTGGGACAAAAAGGTGTGGATAAGAGATCATTAGACAAAGAGCAAACTTAGCAACCGTAATCATATCTTACAAATACTACATTGGTTTTTTTGAAGAAACATAGACACTGATAAGTTGCAAGGCATTATTGTGTTACCATGATGCAAATGACGTGATGGACCCTACAGCAAACATCTCAAGAAGTGATGCTCAAGTCCATGAACCAAGTGTAGACCAAGCAACCTTAAGCAAGAATACACGAGGCACGATCAGGGAGATTTTTACAAGCACCAAACAAGCTCAATTGTGTTGTCATGATTTTGCGGGGAGATAGTGGGAAAGTAAATAGTTTTTTCACAGTTTTGAGATTATACTTGGAGGGGACGAGGTGGTGAGGTTAATTGTATGAAAGGTTAATTGTTATGTTAGTCAGACGGTGTTCATGATGATGTAAGCATGACAACAGGGTCGGAAATCCTGAGGTGGGAGGGAGAGGAGCCTGAGGTAGCGGTACATATTGGTACCGCTGATGTGGGTAGGAAGGGAGAAGGGGTCATGAAAAGGGAGTACAGGGAATTAGGGAGACAGCTGAGAAAGAGGAAAGCAAAGGTAGTAATCTCAGGATTACTGCCTGTGCCACGGGAAGGTGAGGGCAGGAATGGAGTGAGGTGGAAGATGAATGTGTGGCTGAGGGACTGGTGCAGGGGGCAGGGATTCAGGTTCCTGGACCATTGGGACCTCTTTAGGGGCAGGGGTGATTTGTATACAAAAAACGGGTGGAACTTGAATCACAGGGACCAATATCCTGGCCGGTAGGTTGGCTAAGGCTACAGGGGAGAATTTAAACTAGATAGGTTGGGGGGAGGGGAGCTAGAAGAGTTGACTGGGATCAAGGAACTAATTGATGGGGGGGAGGATGCAGGGGTAAGGGGAATTACTAAATTAATGGTAGAGGAGAGGGTGCAAGTGAATGAAGGCGGTAATTTAGATAAGGGAGTAGAGGGAGAGGGTGTTCGCGACTCATCAAAGCGGGTCCAGATAAAAGCTGGAATAAGGACACTTTGCCTGAATGCACGAAGCATTCGGAACAAGGTAAATGAGTTGATGGTGCAAATCAGCACAAGTGGGTACGATCTAGTGGCCATTACAGAAACGTGGCTGAAAGGTGACCAGGACTGGGAGATGAATATCCAGGGGTATCAGGCGTTTAGGAAGAATAGACAGGAAGGAAAAGGTGGTGGGGTCGCGCTATTAATAAGAGATAATATCAGGGTAGTACTGAGGGATGACATAGGCTCTGAGGAACAAAACGTGGAATCATTATGGGTAGAGATGAGGAATAGTAGAGGGAGAAAGACACTAGTAGATGTGGTATATAGGCCCCCAAATAATAATGTTGAGGTAGGGAGGGCTATAAACAAGCAGATAAGGGATGCGTGTAAAAACAGAACGGCAATAATCATGGGGGACTTCAACATGCACATTGACTGGCAGACTCAAGTCGGTAAGGGTGGAATGGAGGAAGAGTTCTTAGAATGCTGTCGGGATAGTTTCCTTGAACAGCATGTTACGGAACCGACAAGGGAACGAGCTATTTTGGATCTGGTATTGTGTAACGAGGTAGGTAGAATTAAGGAACTTATTGTGAAGGACCCTCTTGGGTCTAGTGACCACAATATGGTCGAATTTCTGATTCAGATGGAAGAGGAGAAAGTTTGGTCCCAAACCAGTGTCCTCTGTTTGAACAGAGGGAAATATGATAGGATGAGGGATGAATTGGCTAAGGTAGACTGGCAGGTAGGATAGCTGAGGAACAGTGGAGGATTTTTAAGGAGATCCTTTTCAGTTCTCAGCAAAAATATATTCCAGCAAAAAACAAGGATTGTAAGAAAAGGGAGAACCAGCCGTGGATAACGAAGGAAATAAAGGAGAGTATTAAAATAAAAACAGCTGCGTACAGAGTGGCCAAAAATAGTGGAGAAACAAGTGATTGGGAAAAATTTAAGAAACAACAAAGAGAGACTAAGAAAGCGATAAAGAAAGGAAGGATAGACTATGAAGCTAGGCTAGCAATTAATATAAAAAATGATAGTAAAAGTTTTTATAAATATATAAAAAGGAATAGAGTGGCTAGAGTGAATGTTGGACCCTTGGAGGACGAGAGGGGGGAGTTAATAGTGGGAAATGAGGATATGGCTGAGTCTTTAAATAAGTTTTTTGTGTCGGTCTTCACGGTGGAGGACACAAATAGTTTGCCAAATATTAACGATAGAGGGTTGGCAGCAGGAGAAATACTTAATACAATTAATGTTACCAGAGAGGCAGTGCTGGGTAAACTAATGGGACTGAAGGTGGACAAGTCCCCGGGTCCGGATGGAATGCATCCCAGGGTATTGAAAGAAATGTCAGAGGTAATAGTGGATGCGTTAGTGATTATTTATCAAAACTCGTTGCATTCTGGGGTAGTGCCGGTTGATTGGAAAACGGCTAATGTTACGCCGCTGTTTAAAAAAGGAAGGAGACAAAAGGCGGGTAACTATAGGCCGGTCAGCTTAACGTCTGTAGTAGGGAAAATGCTGGAATCCATTATTAAAGAGGAGATAGCAGGGCATCTGGATAGAAATGATTCGATCAATCAGACGCAGCATGGATTCATGAGGGGAAAGTCATGCTTGACGAACATGTTGGATTTTTATGAAGATGTGACTAGGGCGGTTGATGGAGGAGAACCGGTGGATGCGGTGTTTTTGGATTTCCAAAAGGCGTTTGATAAGGTGCCCCATAAAAGGCTGCTGAAGAAGATTAGGGCACACGGAGTTGGGGGTAGTGTGTTAAAGTGGATTGGGGACTGGCTATCCGACAGGAAGCAAAGAGTCGGAATAAATGGGTGTTTTTCCGGTTGGAGGAAGGTAACTAGTGGCGTGCCGCAGGGATCGGTACTCGGGCCGCAACTATTTACCATTTATATAGATAATCTGGAGGAGGGGACGGAGTGTAGGGTAACGAAGTTTGCAGACGACACAAAGATAAGTGGAAAAGTGAATCGTGTGGAGGACGGAGAAGATCTGCAGAGAGATTTGGACAGGCTGAGTGAGTGGGCGAGGATATGGCAAATGGAGTATAACGTTGATAAATGCGAGGTTATACACTTTGGAGGAAATAATAACAAATGGGATTACTATCTCAATGGAAACAAATTAAAACATGCTACCGTGCAAAGGGACCTGGGGGTCCTTGTGCATGAGACGCAAAAGCCCAGTCTGCAGGTACAACAGGTGATCAAGAAGGCAAATGGGATGTTGGCCTATATCGCGAGGGGGATAGAATATAAAAGCAGGGATGTCTTGATGCACCTGTACAGGGCATTGGTGAGGCCGCAGCTGGAATACTGTGTGCAGTATTGGTCCCCTTATATGAGGAAGGATATATTGGCATTGGAGGGAGTGCAGAGAAGGTTCACCAGGTTGATACCGGAGATGAGGGGTTTGGATTATGAGGAGAGGCTGAGGAGATTGAGTTTGTACTCGTTGGAGTTTAGAAGGATGAGGGGGGATCTTATGGAGACTTATAAGATAATGCGGGGGCTGGATAGGGTGGAGGCGGAGAGATTCTTTCCACTTAGTAAGGAAGTTAAAACTAGAGGACACAGCCTCAAAATAAAGGGGGGTCGGTTTAAGACAGAGTTGAGGAGGAACTTCTTCTCCCAGAGGGTGGTGAATCTCTGGAATTCTCTGCCCACTGAGGTGGTGGAGGCTACCTCGCTGAATATGTTTAAAGCGCGGATGGATGGATTCCTGATCGGTAAGGGAATTAAGGGTTATGGGGATCAGGCGGGTAAGTGGTACTGATCCACGTCAGATCAGCCATGATCTTATTGAATGGCGGGGCAGGCTCGAGGGGCTAGATGGCCTACTCCTGCTCCTATTTCTTATGTTCTTATGTAGATGACTAAGAGCTTCCAAGGAGCTTGGCAGAGAATGTGTCCAGAAAGCAATGTGCTTATCATGAGGTCTTGGGTGAAAATAATGTGAATACATAGTTCATAGATGAAATACTGACCAAGTCATTCCTATAGCAAGTAAAATCTCATTGATCCAGAAGACAACACAAGTAAAAGGCAACAAGTCAAGCACTCACTTGTGATCCTCTCAGCAACAAACATGGCAGGGAAAAGGCCTCAAACGGAGTAGCAGCTCCTGCAGATTTTTTCACTTCACTTAACAGTATTTGAACAATGAGTCTGTGGACTGGATAGAGGCACTGCAAACTGGATTGTGGCCCATGGATCATATATTGGACAAGCCTGCTCTAAAAGTCCATTTTATTACCGTTAAGGAAAAATGCTGTATCAGTTTAAACTATTAATGGAATTTCAGTGGGATTAGTTTGATAATGTTGGTGCAGATAGATTGTCTTCAATGGAAGACAGAAACTCAAAAGTTCTTACTGTTACATTTTCAATATGCTGTTAAGCTGAGTGTGATTGCCTTCTTGACCATGACCATATTGTACTGAAAAATGTGCCAGACTCTTATTATATAAGGTGTAAAGTGCTCTGCTTCTTCAGATGAGTCATTGCTGGAAATTTCTGGATTGAATCCATTTTACTACTACACAGTCATGTAAAATGGTCAGACATTCCAAAAATAACCAAATTGATATAATTTTCTTGCAGCTTGATTTGAAATTTGCAGCTGAAAATATCATTTTGAATGAAGGGCACCACAGAAACTGAAGTCGAGCAGTGAAATTTTATTGTGTGAACCACCCTTTGTTCTGACGCAGTCTTTTCAAATGTGCTTTTACAGTGGAAGCTGTTCAAAGCTATGCTGGCTTCTCAAATCCCTTTATACTGCCGAGCAAATTTAACAATAGTTAGATGACTGCACAATTGCCTGAGCTGTGCATTCGTAACTTTGACAGTCTGACTCAATGTGGGGCTGAGGTCCATATAGGCCACAAGTGCGATTAATATGTTCCATCATTGCAGAAATGAGATGACTTCTCAGTCACAAGTAGACCCAAGATGGCAGGCCAAACAGTAAAGTGGCTACAACATTGCGTTGCCACCAGTGATGCCTTTCACCAGATTCTTCCGAAACACCTGGTATAGGAACATTTCGCAGCCTCTGGTTGCAAAGGCTTTGATCATCCCAACAGAGTGTAGAATTGAGCTTCAGCTCACCTGCTCCCTCCCCTTTTCGGCTACTCTGAATCCACCCACATGTCTATCCAGTCTATCTTTTAACTTGCATATCTGCTCGGCCCATGCATTCCATCCTGCATTTTCACCTGCTTATTCTAAGCGTATCTCAGTCTGCTCATCGGCTTTGAATGCCTTCTTTGAATGCCCAGATGTTTCCCAATTTGATCTCCTGTCTACCCGTGTTTCTTCATCAACCTGGCCATTCCAATTGTTTCTCAGCCCAATCATGGGTTTCTCAATCAATATTTATGCCCACTCTTACATGCTTAGAAAATGCATTTTCTGTTTTTATTCATGATTTCCAGCATTTGGGGGTGGGGTGGTGGGGCATAAATGCAAGTTTGTATCCTGGCGTGATGTGACTGACCCCTACCTGAATGTGGGCATTGTCAAAGACTGCCTATGAAGGGATTTCTCTCAGTTCTGTACCACATGAAATCTCAGCATTCACTACGTACTTGAATTATAAAATGTTTTCAAGAAGTAGTGAAAGATTTTTTTTTTAATTAGCTGGCAATTCAGTAATGGATTCCAGTATGGACTTGGAGTTACTTGTCCAAGAGTGAGTGAAGGTTGGAATTTTCTTCCATACATGGGAATCGTGGATTGTTTGGGCAGTATTCATTTGGCAAATTATTTTGTTCTAGGAGTTGGTGGGTTACCTGGCCACAGTGAGTGCAGAAAAATTGAGCTGGTAATGTTTTGTTCATTAATGCACTCCACCCCACCAGATCATCTTGTATTTGTTGTGCCCAGATAACCCAGTAGTTCGGATGCAGGAGCGAGCAAGTCTGCCTCAAAAAGCCTATCCAAAAGGCAGTTGGATTTGAATTTTGAAAGGAACAGTATAGAAAGCGATGGGAAAGCACTGGAAAATAGGATTAGGATAGATAACTCCAATTGAAAAGCAGTGACACAGTGAAAGAGAAGGGAAAGCACAGGCAAGCACTGGAGGAAAAAGAATTAGTGCGAAGTGAAGACAGATGTGCCAAAAGACACAAAGTAACCTTGTAGCATTAAAATGAGAGTGAACACAGCTTCATCTTTGTAATTGAATACTTTGTGCATTACATGGTATAGCAGTCCTGTCCCCTCAAAAAGAGTGCATCAAACGATATGATATGGAACTTTCACCAATATTTCTGTAAAACTCTGCAATTCTGATACAGCTCTGTTCAATCATCAGATAATAAAAATCCACCCTTAAATTCTGCTGCCTTGTTGAGTTCTCCTACAAAAAGTGTAATAAATTTAATCTTCAAAAAAAAAATTACTGCTGTATTTAGTAAGAACATTAAAGTAAATGCATCCATTGGACATTTAAATTACATTGAGTTTATCCACCAATTGAACATGCTGGTGGCTGATCCATCTCTGCAGCTCAATACTTGAAATGAATGCTCTAAAGAGTAAAAGAATGTTTACATGTTTTTGACTGTTTAGGCAACTCTACTGAGGGCAAGGAGTCACCAAGGGTGAAATCAGAAGGAGAATCTATTGCCTTATCAGTTTGTCTCAATGTGTTTAACATAGTTACTCGATGCAATATCAAAGTGTTTGCCATAAACTTTAGAGGCAGCTAGGTGACCCTGGAATTGGTCCCATTTCCATCCATTTCTCTAATGCTGATTTTCTGCGAACTGCCATGTCACAAGATACCTCCCTACAACATGAAGGTGTTTGCCAACTTTAAATGTAGCTATGTCCATCCAGGATTTCAAAATGCACCTCTTTAGATTTTAAAATATTGAAATCAAGCCAGCAAAGAAATTTAAGAAAATATTGCTCGGTGGTTTTATCACAGAGAGAGGATTCTGACTTTGGAGCACTTAAATAAATTCCTTTTACATCTGCTGCTCTGTTGCTGACAGAAGGGTGGATTTTCTGTGTTCTTGCACATGGCTGGTTTCCTCCCTCTGTGCACTAGGTCCATTATTTTCCAGTGCATGTTCATGTCATTTCAAATATGTTGCCACGTGAGAAATTGAAAAATCTCCTCCCTCATCCCTGCTCTGTTTCTATTCTATTTCTCCTAATGTTACTGTCCGTGATTGCCGTTAATATTAGTGTTATTTGGTGTTATTTTACAAAGTCTAACCATAAAATGCTGTCATTATGAGGCAGTAGCTCTTGGAGTTTCCACAATAAAGATTGCAGAGGCATAGATCTGAAATTGTGGACTGCTGAGCACTCCACCGCAAAGGAAGGCTATTACCATACTGCAGACAGCACCTCTTTTATCATTTAATTTCTCCCATTCTCCACCCCATCACAGACTTTGCCTTTTTTTCTCTTTTCCACCCACGCCCCTTTCTGCTGTTTAAAACACAATGCAAATCTAACTTTTTCCCGTTCTGATGAAGGCCATCCACCTGAAATATTAACTCCGTCTCTCTCAACAGATGCAGCCTGACCAGCTGAGTATTTCCAGCATTTTATGTCTTTAGTTCAGGGGAGGCACTGGCCTAGTAATCCAGAGACCCATGCAATGCCCTGGAATCAGGATTCAAATCCCACCACGGCAGCGTGAATTCAATGAAAACCTGAAATTAAAAGTCTAATGACAACTGTGAAACCATTGTCGATTTTTTTTTAAAATTCATCTGGTTCGTTATGTCCTTCAGGGAAGGAAATCTGCTGTCATCACCCGGTCTGGCCTACATGTGACTGCAGATCCACAGTAATGTGGTTGACTCTTATCTTCCTCCCTCGAGGGCAATTAGGGATGGGCAATAAATGTTGGTCCAGCTCATGTCCCATAAAATTTAATCTTTAAAAATGTACTTCATTTATTTAAAAATAACACATCCATGATTTTTGTTTTCTGGTTAAGTAACTTTCTTGACACCAGAGAAGGTCCTTGTGGACCAACAATAGATGAATGCCAGATTTCTACATAGCTTTTATTATCCTGTAGCCATCAATTATCTCCCATTATTCCACCGACTAAGAAACAGTTTAGGTGCCTTGGGCCTCGCTTCAGAGCAGCCAGGGTTTTGAGTATTACAGTAACGTGTTGCATGTTGCACAACTTCTCAATCCAAAGAAAGCCTATGTGAAGGGGAGCATCAGGAATAACTATCATTTTTTCAAATTATTTTTATTGAATATTTTTCCCCATTTTGCAAACAATGCAACCAACCCTCAAGGATTGGTACAGAACAGCATAATCAGTTTTCCCCAAATACATACAGAAAAAGACATGAGAACACCAATGCAGTTGGTTCGGTTTATTCATTGCAAATGACACCTCCAAAGATACAAACAATGAAAGGATGTTTCAGATAAAGCCATGAGTACATGGCGCAATGGTGCATGCCCTCGCTCACACGATACAAGACACAGAGCCGCATCACTTATTGGAAAACCTTATAGGAGTAAGTCAGACAACGCGGAGCCCAACTTCTCTCAGGATCCAGAGCAAAATACTTGCTTAGACTCCACAGACATCAGGATTTATTTTCCACCGGGGAAACCTTAGCACCAAGAAAAAGAGCCATCTTATTAAGGATAAATGTGGTAAAAACTGCTGATGCAGCTGCTCAAAAGGCAACAGGAAGGCACGTGCGCGCACACACACACCACCACAACCCCCCCCCCCCCCCTTCCCTCCTTTGATAGGATAAGTGCTATGCAACTTACAGCGCGCACCCTCCAACAGAACAAAGGAAACCCAGTGCCAATCATAAGCAAAGGATATTTTCCTGTACTACCAATGTCCGGATAACTTCTCAAGCTCTTTAAGGATACTAAAGCATCAGGTTTTAATTTTGACACAGGGCCAAAGGCAGAGTGGGCAGACCCTCACACCCACCCTGCGTCCTTGGCACAGCACAGATGTAATAGGATCAAATCCGTGTCTCAAGCTTAAAGTAATGCTGCCGGTGTGATATTGTACGCTAAGTCTTCCCCCGCTCCATCAAAGCAGCATGCCGAGGGATGCCTTGTGTTTGAATAATTGTATTCCCCACACAATCCAGGATTTTCAAACTAGCTACTGCCATTGTGTTTTCAGCCAAGGAGAATATAGGATATTGACATAGGTATAGAAAAGACTGGTCAGCCAAAGATTTTCACACCACACTTAGGAACCAACCAAAGCTACTTTCCCCATCTCCAGATATCCCAGAGGACTTGTTGGGTCATACTGACAACCACTACAGCAAACCAACCACAATATTAGCCATGATAAGAGTAAAGGATATCAAATAGGATATACCATCATTATAAATGCAAGGATGATAAAAGACCGATAAATATTGCACAGCCCTATTGCCATGCAACTTATCCAATACTCTCCCCAACACTTTCAAGCTCTTCAAGGATATTAAACCAATAGGATTCATTTTTAACACTGGACCAGAAGCAATGTAGGTATTCCCCTGTGCCACCTTGCACCCCTGGCATAATGAGGATATTGTAGGATCAAATCTGTGTCTTAAGCTTGGAGTAATTAAAGGAACACACTGAGCGATGCATTCCATGGGCGGCCTGGTGGCACAATGATTAGCACTACTGCCTCAGAGTGCCAAGGACCTGGGTTTGACTTGGCCTTGGGTTTCGTCCAGGTGTTCCAGTTTCCTCCCACAGTCCAAAGGCATGCAGGTTAGGTGGATTGGCCATGCTAAATTGCCTCTTAGTGTCCAAGGATGTGCGGGTTAGGTGGATTGACCATGCTAAATTGCCTCTTAGTGTCCAAAGGTGGATTAGCCATGGTAAATGCGCAGGATTATGGGGATAAAGTGGGGGGATGGGCTAGGGTAAGATGCTCTTTTGGAGAGTCAGTACAGGCTACATGGGACAAATGGCCTCCTTCTGCACTTAGGGTTATATCACCAAATGGACATCCCTAGTTTTCAAAGCTAGATCACCCCAGTCAACATGATAAATAACATCACAAAATCAAAAAAAGTGTAACAACAATGGATAAAGTCCAGGATTAGTGATGAACTAATGGTAGGGCGTTGGGGAGAGTTACAGAACAAAGAGATCTAGGGGTACAGGTTCAAAGCTCCTTGAAAGTGCAGTCACAGGTGGACAGAGTAGTGAAGAAGGCATTCAGCATGCGTGGTTTCATTGGTCAAAACATTGAATACAGGAATTGGGACGTCTTATTGAAGTTGTACAAGACATTGGTAAGGCCACACTTGGAATACTGTGTACAGTTCTGATCACCCTATTATAGAAAGGATATTATTAAACTAAAAAGAGTGCAGAAAAAATTTAATAGGATGCTACCGGGACTTGATGGTTTGAGTTATAAGGAGAGGCTGGATAGACTGGAGCGTAGGAGGCTGAGGGATGATCTTATAGAGGTCTATAAAATAATGAGGAGCATAGATCAGCTAGATAGTCAATATCTTTTCCCAAAGGTAGGAGAGTCTAAAACTAGAGGCATAGGTTTATGGTGAGAGGGGAGAGATTCAAAAGGGTCCAGAGGAGCAATTGTTTCACACAGAGGGTGGTGAGTGTCTGGAACAAGCTGCCAGAGGTAGTAGTAGAGGCAGGTACAATTTTGTCTTTTAAAAAGCGTTTAGCCAGTTATATGGATAAGATGGCTATAGAGGGATATGGGCCAAACGTGGGCAATTGGGATTAGCTTAGTGGTTAAAAACAAAGGGGCGGCATGAACAAGTTGGGCCGAGGGGCCTGTTTCCATTTCTGGAAATCTCTATGAATATGACTCTATAACTGCTTATGATTCCAAATTATTGGCATTCACTGAGTTTAGAGAGGCCACAGCCTTAGTAGGATTGCCGAATAGCCATGAGAGTCCATCGGATGTCATCCTCAGGATGGCAGGATAAAGCACAGCAAACTATATTCAGACAGCTTTTAGCCTTATCAAAGCATCTGCGAGCGAAGCTATGGAAATACCTGAATACTGGCTGTGGATCAGGCCTCGAAAACAGAATACGATGGGTGGGATTTTACTGCCTCGCTCAGGCAAGATAGTAAAATCCCGCCCGAGGCCATCGGAGATTCCCATTCTGGGACCCTCGCCCGCCCCAATTCCAGGGTGGGCGACATGCCCTTTCACGATTAACACGCCCATCTTTCATGTCAAGATTTAAAATATGTGGTAGCCAGTTCTCAAAAAAACATTAGCTGGGAGCTCGGCACAGCTCCTTCTGGAAAGCCAGTCACACGGACACTCTTCCTCCGGCCCCAGCTTTCCAGATCGATTAAAATATCTGACATTCCATGTAGATGATTTTCTAAGGATTGAAAGTGGGCCTCATTCGCGAAGATAAGGATTCTTACCTCTGCTTCATTATCTTATCGGTAAACTGCAGTTCAGCAATATGAGCAGTGGAATTCTGTGCAAAACAACCAAATTTGTCATCTATAACTTTAATCATATTGGCAGTCATCATCTACAATGCCTTCGACATTGCTGATTCGGGAGCCCGTTCATTGATCAAACTAGCATATTGAGAGCTCAGCTCCACCCCCGCTGCCTCTAACTGCTTCTTTCAGTCGAGGATCTTCATGACTTTACTTGGCATTATGACCCAAAACTTAACCAGAAGCGTTCCAGGGACGTAGTAGAGAGTTTCCACTCCAGGATTAGGTACTTACGGGCTGTGCATCAGGTTAACTGAAAGGATTAAAAGTTTGAAGTTTTAAAATTTGTTTATTAATGTCACAAGTAGGATTACTGCAATGAAGTTACTGTGAAAATCCCATGGTCGCCACGCCCCGGCGCCTGTTGGGATACACGGAGGGAGAATTTAGCATGGCCAATACACCTAACCAGCACGTCTTTCGGACCATGGGAGAAAACCGGAGCACCCGGAGGAAACTCACGCAGACACGGGGAGAACGTGCAGACTCCGCACAGACAGTGACCCAAGGCGGGAATCGAACCTGGACCCCTGGCGCTGTGAGGCATGATGTGGAGATGCCGGCGTTGGACTGGGGTAAACACAGTAAGAAGTCTCACAACACCAGGTTAAAGACCTGTTGGACTTTAACCTGGTGTTGTGAAACGAGACTTCTTGCTGTGAGGCAGCAGTGCTAACCACTGCGTCACCGTGCTGCCCATGTAACATGAGGTTGGCATCAAGCTGCTTGTGAAACGCCATGAATATAATGGAACAATCAAATATTAAATGATGAGTAGCACCAGAGTCGTAGAAACTCTGCTGTTCCCCAACTATCCTCATTTGTTGAGGGAGAATCAAGGGATGGTGAGGAGGTAGCACAGAAAAATGAGCTATTATACCACTTTGCAATCAACAATGCCAAGGATGAGTTCATTGTGCAGATTTTGGTAAACCTGTTTATTCCCTCAATTTCCATAATTTCCTCTGCATATAATGGCTCATTCCCAACTGCCACTCCTTCAATTCCTAAATGAAGCATATTTACACCAGTGAACCAATTATGACATCCTGATAATGCAGACTAATAACCTGCTAGGAAAACACATAGAACATAGAACAGTACAGCACAGAACAGGCCCTTCGGCCCACGATGTTGTGCCGAGCTTTATCTGAAACCAAGATCAAGCTATCCCACTCCCTACCATCCTGGTGTGCTCCATGTGCCTATCCAATAACCGCTTAAATGATCCTAAAGTGTCTGACTCCACTATCACTGCAGGCAGTCCATTCCACACCCCAACCACTCTCTGCGTGAAGAACCTACCTCTGATATCCTTCCTATATCTCCCACCATGAACCCTATAGTTATGCCCCCTTGTAATAGCTCCATCCACCCGAGGAAATAGTCTTTGAACGTTCACTCGATCTATCCCCTTCATCATTTTATAAACCTCTATTAAGTCTCCCCTCAATCTCCTCCGCTCCAGAGAGAACAGCCCCAGCTCCCTCAACCTTTCCTCATAAGACCGACACTCCAAACCAGGCAGCATCCTGGTAAATCTCCTCTGCACTCTTTCCAGCGCTTCCACATCCTTCTTATAGTGAGGTGACCAGAACTGCACACAATATTCCAAATGTGGTCTCACCAAGGTCCTGTACAGTTGCAGCATAACCCCACGGCTCTTAAACTCCAACCCCCTGTTAATAAAAGCTAACACACTATATGCCTTCTTCACAGCTCTATCCACTTGAGTGGCAACCTTTAGAGATCTGTGGATATGGACCCCAAGATCTCTCTGTTCCTCCACAGTCTTCAGAACCCTACCTTTGACCCTGTAATCCACATTTAAATTTGTCCTACCAAAATGAATCACCTCACATTTATCAGGGTTAAACTCCATTTGCCATTTTTCAGCCCAGCTTTGCATCCTATCTATGTCTCTTTGCAGCCTACAGCACCCCTCCACCTCATCCACTACTCCACCAATCTTGGTGTCATCAGCAAATTTACTGATCCACCCTTCAGCCCCCTCCTCTAAGTCATTAATAAAAATCACAAAGAGCAGAGGACCAAGCACCGATCCCTGCGGCACTCCGCTAGCAACCTGCCTCCAGTTTGAAAATTTTCCATCCACCACCACCCTCTGTCTTCGATCAGATAGCCAGTTACCTATCCAATCGGCCAACTTTCCCTCTATCCCACACCTCCTTACTTTCATCATAAGCCGACCATGGGGGACCTTATCAAACGCCTTACTAAAATCCATGTATATGACATCAACCGCCCTACCTTCATCAACACACCTAGTTACCTCCTCAAAAAATTCTATCAAATTTGTGAGGCACGATTTGCCCTTCACAAATCCGTGCTGACTATCCCGGATTAATCCGCATCTTTCTAAATGGTCGTAAATCCCATCCCAAAGGACCTTTTCCATCAATTTACCAACCACCGAAGTCAGACTAACCGGTCTATAATTACCAGGGTCATTTCTATTCCCTCTCTTAAACAGAGGAACAACATTTGCCACTCTCCAGTCCTCTGGCACCATCCCCGTGGACAGTGAGGACCCAAAGATCAAAGCCAAAGGCTCTGCAATCTCATCCCTCGCCTCCCAAAGAATCCTAGGATACATTTCATCAGGCCCAGGGGACTTATCGACCTTCAGTTTATTCAAAACTGCCAGTACATCCTCCCTCCGAACATCTATTTCCTCCAGCCTATTAGCCTGTAACACCTTCTCTTCCTGAAAAACATGGCCCCTCTCCTTGGTGAACACTGAAGAAAAGTATTCATTCATCACCTCGCCTATCTCTACTGATTCCATACACAAGTTCCCACCACTGTCCTTGACCGGCCCTAACCTCACCCTGGTCATTCTTTTATTCCTCACATAAGAGTAAAAAGCCTTGGGGTTTTCCTTGATCCGACCCGCCAAGGACTTCTCATGTCCCCTCCTAGCTCTCCTCAGCCCCTTTTTCAGCTCATTCCTTGCTAACTTGTAACCCTCAATCGAGCCATCTGAACCTTGTTTCCTCATCCCTACATAAGCTTCCCTCTTCCTTTTCACAAGACATTCCACCTCTTTTGTGAACCACGGTTCCCTCACTCGGCCATTTCCTCCCTGCCTGACAGGGACATACCTATCAAGGACACCCAGTATTTGTTCCTGCAGAAGTTCCAAATTTTTGCATCAGTAATGGTCTTGGCGTCATTTCTCAGCAAAGTGTCCACCCGTAGGACATTCAGTAGCTTTAACCTAACTACTATAAGGCTGCTGTCGCTCAAGTGAGGAATCCTGAGATGCCTGTAATTGGTCATTTCTGGGAGTTCAGAGGACCAGGACCCTCATAGACTGCAGTATCTTGGCTTCCAGTGGGGCAGTGTGGCCCAGCTAGCTTTCTGGCAACATGATGGATATTGAAAGGAAGAGCAATATGTGCCATTCCACTGTTGATGAAACAGACTCTTAGTGTGAAGGCTCAGTGGAGGTGATCACGTACACTAGGATAGACTGCAGAGTGCTGACACCCTGTGACAGAACGCCACACAAGCTAGTAGCAGATGCCTTCAAACTTTCAGCCGTTGTATAGCAATTCCTCAATAGCCTTTTTAATACATTATATAATTTCATGAGTGCTGAAAGGAGTTTGCCTGTGAAGGCTGGGTTCCTGAAGTTAGTGTTTTAATCTTTCAGTGAAGTTATCCCATGGCATGCTGTCTTCCTGGGCTATTATTTATTCTATTACCCTGCTGCCACTAAGTTGTGCTAGGTACTTCACAGGAACAAAAACAGAAAATGCTGGAAAATCTCAGCAGGTCTGACAGCATCTGCAGAGCCAATGTTTCGAGTCTGGATGACCCTTCGTCAGAACTCAGCTCCCCACAGATGCTGTCAGACTTGGTGAGATTTTCCAACATTTTCTGTTTTTGTTTCAGATTCCAGCATCTGCAGTATTGTGCTTTTATTTCACTAAGAGCAGGCCCACCCTGAGTGCTGGTCCCAGTGTAGTAATTGGGGGAACTGGAGTGTGTGATGGTGCTTCTGAAGGAATTGCTGTCCCCTTCATCAGATGTTCACAAGCTAGAGAAAGGGGTGAATTTAAATGGCACTGACAGTAGCCATGACTGGCTTTGCTATGCAACATGAGGTTAGCATCAAGCTGGTTGTGAGACTGCATGAATATAATGGAACAGTCAAATATTAAACAGATACCCAATCAGCGTCATTCCAGTCTTGCCAACTCCAATGCTTTTTGCTCTTGATGGACCTGTGATATCCAGAGCTGTTTGTTCCATTTTACTAAAGCCTTGGATATTAGCTAGTCCTCACTCAGTCTCACTCCTTCACTTGAGCTGTGAGGCATTTCTTCCTGCAGGAACTGGGAGGGATTTATTGAGAGGTATTGCAAAGTGATATGCATATATGTGAATAGGTTTATGCTGAGAGGGGAAGAAAAAGCAAACTGAGTAGGAAAGGGTGGTGTTCAACGGAAAGAAAATGGCCGGTCTGAAGTTAGAGACGAGTTATTAGAGAAGTTAATTGTTTTGCAATTGCTACCAGGTCAGAACAGAATGCTGCTGGTGGCTGTTGTGTGGGTGTTATTGGAATGGAGATGGTACAGGCTGGTGGAGAGGAATGTGGTGCAGGGGAGGAAGTGTTTAATGTGCTGTGGGGAAGAGGAGATGGGAAAGTGTATAGCAGATAAACTGGATGTCAGAAGAAAGCGGCCCGGGGGTGTTTGTGCATAAATCTCTTGTTGGCAGGACAAGTTGACTAAGCAATTAATAAAGCGTATGGCATCCTAGGCTTATACAGAGACACATGGAGTACATGAGCCAAGAAGCTATGTTAAGCCTGGATAAAAGATTAATTGGCCCCAGCTGGAGTACTGTAACCTATTCTTGGCACCATACTTTAGGAAGTATGTAAAGGTTTTGGAAAGGGTACAGAGGAGATTTACTAGAATGGTCCCAGGAATGAGGCATTACAGCTTTACGGATAGATTGGACAATGTGTGATTGTTCATAGAGCAGACACCATTAAGAAGTAATTTGGTAAACGTATTTAAAATTCTGAAAGGTTTAGATAGAGTAAATAAAGATAAACTGCTTCTAATAGCTAAAGAGTCATTAACCAGAGGGCACAGATTTAAGGTGATTAGTAAAAGAACCAGGTACAACATGAGGAAAAACGTTTTTACGTAATGAGTGGTTACGATTTGAAATGTACTGCCTGATAAGATGTTGGATGCAAATTCATTATTAACTTTCAAAAAAGAATTGGATAAATACTTGAAGGGGAATAAATTTGCAGGGGTGTAAGGAAAGCGCCTGGGACTGGGACTAATTGCATAGCTGTTTGAAAGAACTGGTACAGGCTCAAGGGATGAAATGACCTCCACCTGTGCTGTACCATTCAATGATTCGTTGAAAACCTGAACTCTCACTCACTCGCTGCTCTGGTCAGAATGCATTTTCCTGCATTGAATCCGTGTTCTAGGAGTGATGCTCCTCTCATTGACAAAGTCTGCTACCTTTCTCCAGGTCTGTTTAATGTTCTTCTTTTGCACCCTTTCTATCTGATGTCTTCCTATACCCTCATCTCTTCAACATACATTCAGTCTTTTAGTAGCATTCTGCAGGCCTGCCAGAAATCCTGCCCTGATAGTGAGCAAGCTGCCCATCACCAGTGCAATCTGGATGTTGACATCCCCTTGTTCAAGAAGGGGAGTAGAGACAACCCTGGTAATTATAGACCGGTGAGCCTTACTTCTGTTGTGGGCAAAGTATTGGAAAGGATTATAAGAGATAGGATTTATAATCACCTAGAAAGGAATAATTTGATTAGGGATAGTCAGCACGGTTTTGTGAAAGGTAGGTCGTGCCTCACAAACCTTATTGAGTTCTTTGAGAAGGTGACCAAAGAGGTGGATGAGGGTAAAGCGGTTGATGTGGTGTATATGGATTTCAGCAAAGCGTTTGATAAGGTTCCCCATGGTAAGCTTTTGCAGAAAATGCGGACACATGGGATTGAGGGTGATTTAGTGGTTTGGATCAGGAATTGGCTAGCTGTAAGAAAACAGAGGGTGGTGGTTGATGGGAAATATTCATCCTGGAGTTCGGTTACTAGTGGTGTACCGCAAGGATCTGTTTTGGGGCCACTGCTGTTTGTCATTTTTATTAATGACCTGGATGAGGGCGTGGAAGGATGGTTTAGTAAATTTGCGGATGACACTAAAGTCGGTGGAGTTGTAGACAGTGCGGAGGGAAGTGACAGGTTACAGAGGGACATAGATAAGCTGCAGAGCTGGGCTGAGAGGTGGCAAATGGAGTTTAATGCGGATAAGTGTGAGGTGATTCACTTTGGAAGGAGTAACAGGAATACAGAGTACTGGGCTAATGGTAAGATACTTGGTAGTGTGGATGAACAGAGGGACCTGGGTGTCCATGTGCATAGATCCCTGAAAGTTGGCACCCAGGTTGATAGGGTTGTTAAGAAGGCGTACGGTGTGTTAGCTTTTATTGGTAGAGGGATTGAGTTTCGGAGCCAGGAGGTCATGCTGCAACTGTACAAAACTTTGGTGCGGCCGCATTTGGAGTATTGCATACAGTTCTGGTCGCCGTATTATAGGAAAGATGTGGAAGTGTTGGAAAGGGTGCAGAGGAGATTTACCAGGATGTTGCCTGGTATGGTGGGAAAATCATATGAGGAAAGGCTGAGGGGCTTGAGGTTGTTTTCGTTAGAGAGAAGAAGGTTAAGAGGTGACTTAATAGAGGCATACAAGATGATCAGAGGATTAGATAGGGTGGATAGTGAGAGCCTTTTTCCTCGGATGGTGATAGCTAGCACGAAGGGACATAGCTTTAAATTGAGGGGTGAGAGATATAGGACAGATGTTAGAGGTAGGTTCTTTACTCAGAGAGTAGTAAGGGCGTGGAATGCCCTGCCTGCAGCAGTAGTGGACTCGTCAACATTAAGAGCATTCAAATGGTTATTGGATAAACATATGGATGATATTGGAATAGTGTAGATTAGAGAGGCTTTAGATTGGTTCCACTGGTCGGCGCAACATCGAGGGCCAAAGGGCCTGTACTGCGCTGTAATGTTCTATGTTCTAATCAGGCCTAGCAGTTATAGTGCTCAGAATGATGATGCCGGGGGCATTGTACCCACCCCTTCGCCTATAGCCACTTAATATTTCCCCAAAAACTCAAATGACCTCTTTTTCTGTTCTGTCCTTGCCATACTTCCTGTGCCCAGTAAACTGAATTAAGAATCTTCTCCCAGTATCTTCAGATCCTTTGTTACAAACCAAAGGAAATAAATGTATAGAATGACCCCAACAAAAAATCAATTGACAAGATTTCACTTTTTAGAACTTCTACTTGAACAATCAAACCAAAATCAACATAAACTGAACATGAATTAATATAGCAATCAGTCAATATAAGCTATAAATTACACATTAAATAGCAGATATAGCAAATATTAAATCTAATGGATTTACTGGGCAGTCCACAAAATAGAGGGCACCAATTTCAGCCACAAAGCCCTTCAAGGCTCTGAACATCCTCAGGTAAATTTCCTTTTCTTCAAGACCAATTCTCATTCGATAACAGCTTCCAATCAAGCTGAGTTCCACAGGTACAATCTAACAAATTCTCCAGTACCACCTCTGCTCTGCTCACAATAGTTTGGATGGCATGGATCCACCAGTATTATATTTATCTGAAGACTCTGTGACAAAGCTGGACATTGTATGGCTGAGTCTGGTCAGTCAGCTGCTTTAAGCTACAGAAGTAGCTGCAAGAACCATCGTTGCCTTTGTTTTTTTTTCAGCCTGCTTGCGCTGCACCCTTGGGTGACCTGAGTTCTGATGGCCGTTTGTCTTTTATCTGGTTTAAACCAGTTTGAGTTTCCCTGGAAAGCAGTGTCAGTGCACCCAACCGGTGCTTTGGGAAAGATGGTGGTGTAGTGGGGATATCACTGATCCAGACATCTAGAGGCACCAGGCTAACCTTCTGGGGACATGGGTTCAAATTCCACTACGGCACTGGTGGAATTTAAATTCAATTAATACAATCAGGATTATAAAGCAACTTTCATGACAACTATCATCAATTGTAAAAACCAATCTGATTTACCAATGTCTTTCAGAAAAGAAATCTGCCATTCTTACCCTACACATGACTCCAGCTCCATTTCAATGTGGTCGACTCTTAAATGCCCTCTAAAACAGCCCTAGAACGTGTTGTGTGTGTGGTATCTGTCTCTTTAAGATAGTACAGCAGAAGTGAGTCACCTGACTTGAAGGACCAATGGAAACTGAGTGAGTAATCACACCAGAGGGTGAAGTCCTCTGCGCAGAATCATCTAGAAGCCATGTTGTCAACACGTAAAGGTTGGAGCTCTGCTCCAGGGCAGCCGAGCTGCAGACCTCCTGTACGTAAGTTTCTCTTATCAATAAATACGTTTTGTTCCTAACAAAGTCTGAAATCTCTTGATGATTCCATAACAGCCACAACATAACAGAACTCCATTGAGTTCAAGAGCAATTAGGGATGAGCATCAAATGCTGGTTTTGCCAGCAATGCCAACATCCCACAAAAGATCAAAAAAATACACCCAACCTATTCAGACAACAGCTCACATACAATACCCCACTGGCTGCACAAACTGCAGATTGCATCACCACTTCCATGGTTTTGCTATACCTTATCAGATAGATCTCCTTCAGTAAAATGTTTTGAATGTTAAATCTCAAATAGAGAATGTTAAGAGGAGATTTGATAAAGTGCGCAAAATCATAAGGCATATACACGGGGACAAACTTTCCATTGGGAGAAGGGTTGAAAACCAGGGGATCCCAAATTAAAGTGGCAAAAGAACCAGAGGCAATATGAGGAAGTCTGAAATACACTACCTGAAGGTATACTGGATCCAGATTTTCATTCTTATTGTTTATTACAATCTGATTTTCACATATTTTGCCAACTTTCAATGGCAGGACAGACCCAGTAGAGGTGGCGGCACAGTGGTATACAGTCGGGAGGGAGTTGCCCTGGGAGTCCTTAACATTGACTCTGGACCCCATGAAGGCTCATGGCTTCAGGCTAAACATGGGCAAGGAAACTTCTTACTGGTTACCACGTACCGTCCTCCTTCGGCCTGATGAATCAGTATTCCTCCATGTTGAACGACACTTGGAGGAAGCACTGAGGGTGGCAAGGGCACAAAATGTACTCTGGGTGGGGGATTTCTATGTCCACCACCAAGCGTGGCTCAGCAGCAGCACTACTGATCGAGCGGGTCAGGTCCTAAAGGATATAACTGCTAGACTGGGTCTGCAGCAGGTGGTGAAGGAACCAACAAAAGGAAATAATATACTTGAACTCATCCTTACCAACCTGCCGGCTGCAGATGAATCTGTCCATGACAGTATCGGTAAGAGTGACCACCGCACAGTCCTTGTGGAGACAAAAGTCCCGCCTTCACATTGAGAATAACCTCCAATAGGAGGGGGGGGGGGGGGGCATTGTGTGGCATTATCACCGTGCTAAATGGGACAGACTTCGAACTGATCTAGCAACTCAAGACTGGGCATCCATGAGGCGCGGTGGGCCATCAACAGCAGCAGAACTGTACTCCAGCACAATCTGCAACCTCATGGCCCAGCATATCCCCCACTCAACCATTACCATCAAGCCAGGGGATCAACCCTGGTTCAATGGAGGGAGCAGGAGGGCATGCCAGGAGCAGTACCAGGCATACCTAAAAATGAGGTGTCACCTGGTGAAGCTACCAAACAGAAATACTTGCATGTCAAACAGCAAGTGATAGACAGAGCTAAGCGATCCCACAACCAACGGATCAGATCTAAGCTCTGCAGTCCTTCCACATCCAGTCGAGAATGGTGGTGGACAATTAAACAACTCACTGGAGGAGGAGGCTCCACAAATATCCCCATCCTCAATGATGGAGGAGCCCAGCACATTAGTGCAAAAGATAAGGCTGAAGTATTCGCAGCAATCTTCAGCCAGAAGTGCTGAGTGGATGATCCATCTCGGCCTCCTCTAGTGATCCCCAGCATCTCAGATGCCAGTCTCCAGCCCCACGTGATATCAAGAAACGGTTGGAGGCACTGGATACTGCAAAAGCAATGGACCCTGATAACATTCCGGCAATAGTACTGAAGACTTGTGCTCCAGAACTTGCTGCTCCCCTAGCCAGTATAGTTACAACACTGGCATCTACCCAACAATGTGGAACATTGCCCAGGTATGTCCTGTACACAAAAAGCAGGACAAATCCAACCCGGCCAATTGCCACCCAATCAGTCTATTCTTGATCATCAGTAAAGTGATGGAAGGGGTCATCGACAATGCTATCAAGTAGCATCTGCTCAGCAATAACCTGCTCAGTGACGCCCAGTTTGGGCTTCGCCAGGGTCATTCAGCTCCTGATCTCATTGCAGCCTTGGTTCAAACATGTACAAAAGAGCTGAATTCCAGAAATGAGGTGAGAATGACAGCCCTTGACATCAAGGCCGCATTCGACCGAGTGTGGCATCAAGGAGTCCTAGCGAAACTGAAATCAGTGGGTATCGGGGGCAAACTCTGCACTGGTTGGAGTCACACCTGGTACATAGGAAAATGGTTGTGGTTGTGGAGGGTCAGTCATCTCAGCTCCAGGACATCTCTGCAGGAATCCCTCACGAGAGTGTCCGAGGCCCAACAATCTTCAGCTGCTTCATCAATGACCTTCCCTCCATCATAAGGTCAGAAGTGGGGATGTTCACCGATGATTGCACAATGTTCAGCAATATTCACGACTCCTCAGGTGCTGAAGCAGTCCATGCTCAAATGCAACATCTGGATAATATCCAGGCTTGGGCTGACTAGTGGCAAATAACATTTGTGCCACACAAATGCCAGGCATTGACCATCACCAATAAGAGTCACTCTAACCACCGCCCCTTGACATCCAATGGTGTAACCATCACTGAATCCCCCACTGTCAACACCCTTGGGGCTACCATTGAGCAGAAACTCAACTGGACTCACCACATAAACACAGTGGCTACAAGAGCAGGTCAGAGGCTAAGAATACTGAGCCAAGTAACTCACTTCCTGACTCCCCAGAGCCTATCCACCAACTACAAGGCACAAGTCAGGAGTGTGATGGAATACTCCCCACTCGCCTGGATAGGTGCAGCTTCAACAACACTCAAGAAGCTTGACACCATCCAAGACAAAGGAGCCCGTTTGATTGGCACCACATCTACAGACATTCAATCCCTCCACCACTAACGCTTAGTAGTAGCAATGTATACTATCTACAAGATGCACTGCAGCAATTCACCAAAGATCCTTAGACAGGACCTTCCAAACCCACGACCACTTCCATCTAGAAGGACAAGGGCAGCAGATAAAAGGGAACACCGCCACCTGCAAGTTCCCCTCCAAGCCACTCCCCATCCTGACTTGGAAATATATCGCCGTTCCTTCGCAGTCGCTAGGTCAAAATCTTGGAATTCCCTCCCTAATGCATTTATGGGTCAACCCACAGAACATGGACTGCAGCGATGCAAGAAGGCTTCAATTTCCCTGGTATAGACTGGAAATCGCTGAGGGAAGGGACTCTGGATGGGGAGGAATTTGTAAAATGTGTACAGGAGGGTTCGTTGGAACAATATGTGGACAGCCCAACTAGAGAGGGGGCTATACTGGACCTGGTACTGGGGAATGAGCCCGGTCAGGTCTTCAAAGTTTTGGTTGGGGAACATGTGGCAAATAGTGACCACAATTCTGTTAGCTTTAGGATAGTGATGGAAAAGGATGAGTGGTGGCCCAAGGGTAAGGTGTTGGATTGGGGGAAGGCTAACTTTATTGGGATCAGGCAGAAATTGGCAGCTCTTGATTGGGAGAGGCTGTTTGAGGGTAAATCCACATCTGGTATGTGGCAGTCTTTTAAGGAACGGTTGTTAGGGCTACAGGACAAGCATGTGCCTGTAAAAAAGAAGGATAGGAAGGGTAGGATTAGAGAACCGTGGATAACCAGGGAAATTGAGGGACTGGTCAAACGGAAAAGAGAGGCGTATGTTACGTCCAAGCAGCTAAAAACGGAGGGAGCTCTGGAGGAGTACAATGAAAGTAGGAAAATACTCAAACGGGGAATTAGAAGAGAAAAAAGGGGTCACGAAATGTTCTTGGCAGACAGGATTAAGGAGAATCCCAAGGCATTTTATTCATACGTTAGGAACAAAAGGGTTGTTAGGGAAAAAATCGGACCTCTCAGGGACAAAAGTGGGGACTTATGCTTGGAGCCCAAAGAAGTAGGGGAGATCCTAAATGAATACTTTGCGTCGGTATTCACAAAGGAGAGGGATGTGTTGACTGGGAGTGTCTCGGAGGGGAGTGTTGAACCGTTGGAGAAAATCTCCATTACAAAGGAGGAAGTGTTAGGTTTGTTAGAGAATATAAAGACTGACAAATCCCCAGGGCCTGATGGAATCTATCCAAGGCTGCTCAGGGAGACGAGAGGTGAAATCGTTGGGCCTCTGACGCAAATCTTTGTCTCGTCACTGGACACAGGTGAGGTCCCAGAGGATTGGAGGATAGCCAATGTGGTCCCGTTATTTAAGAAGGGTAGGAAAGATAACCCGGGTAATTATAGGCCGGTGAGCTTGATGTCCGTGGTGGGGAAGTTGTTGGAGAAGATTCTTAGAGATAGGATGTATGCGCATTTAGAAAGGAATAAACTCATTAACGATAGTCAACATGGTTTTGTGAGAGGGAGGTCATGCCTCACTAACTTGGTGGTGTTTTTTGAAGAAGTGACCAAAATGGTTGACGAAGGAAGGGCTGTGGATGTTGTCTATATGGACTTTAGTAAAGCGTTTGACAAAGTCCCTCATGGTAGGCTAGTGAAAAAGGTTGGATCCCATGGGATAAAGGGGGAGGTGGCTAGATGGGTGGAGAACTGGCTTGGTCATAGAAGACAGAGGGTGGTAGTGGAAGGGTCTTTTTCCGGCTGGAGGCCTGTCACTAGTGGTGTACCGCAGGGCTCTGTATTGGGACCTCTGCTGTTTGTGATTTATATAAATGATCTGGAAGAAGGAGTAACTGGGGTGATCAGTAAGTTTGCGGACGACACAAAACTGGCAGGACTTGCAGATAGTGAGGAACATTGTCAGAGGCTACAGAAGGATATAGATAGGCTGGAAATTTGGGCAAGGAAATGGCAGATGGAGTTCAATCCTGATAAATGCGAAGTGATGCATTTTGGTGGGAATAATGTAGGGAGGAGCTACACGATAAATGGAAGAACCATAAAGGGTGTAGAGACGCAGAGGGACCTGGGTGTGCAAGTCCACAGATCCTTGAAGGTGACGTCACAGGTGGAGAAGGTGGTGAAGAAGGCATATGGCATGCTTGCCTTTATAGGACGGGGCATAGAGTATAAGAGTTGGGGTCTGATGTTGCAGATGTATAGAACGTTGGTTCGGCCGCATTTGGAATACTGCGTCCAGTTCTGGTCGCCACACTACCAGAAGGACGTGGAGGCTTTGGAGAGAGTACAGAGGAGGTTTACCAGGATGTTGCCTGGTATGGAGGGGCTTGGTTATGAGGAGAGATTGGGGAAACTGGGGTTGTTCTCCTTGGAAAGACGGAGGATGAGGGGAGACTTAATAGAGGTGTATAAAATTATGAAAGGCATAGATAGGGTGAACGGTGGGAAGCTTTTCCCCGGGTCGGTGGTGACGTTCACGAGGGGTCATAGGTTCAAGGTGAAGGGGGGGAGGTTTAACACAGATATCAGAAGGACATATTTCACACAGAGGGTCGTGGGGGCCTGGAATGTGTTGCCGGGCAAGGTGGTGGAGGCGGACACACTGGGAACGTTTAAGACTTATCTAGACAGCTATATGAACGGAGTGGGAATGGAGGGATACAAAAGAGTGGTCTAGTTTGGACCAGGGAGCGGCGCGGGCTAATTGTTCCTTGTTTCTCGTTTCAAGGCTTCATTCTATGATCATCTTGCTGGTGCCAGTACAGAGCGAGACTGCGGATAGTTGGGAACCTGTCTCGGGGGCAGGGAATTCATATGGTGTTCGTGGAAGTGGAAATGACTAGGGTTGGGAAGTATTTTCCGATCGGGGCCATTGTGATCTCCTGGACTCGTTTCGATCGCCTCAGGGGGTCGGAGAGGAATTTCCCAGATTTTTTTTCCCCATATTGGCCCTGGGGTTTTTCACTCTGGGTTTTCGCCTCTCCCTGGAGACCACATGGTCTGGAATGGGGGGGTGGGGGTGAGTTAATGGGTTGTAATGAACAAAGCATCGTAGCTGTGAGGGACCGCTCGGTGGATAGGATATTGGTATGTAGATAGGCTGGAAAATTGGGCGGGGATCCTGGATTCAGGATTCAATCCTGGACCGGGGAGCGGCGCGGGCTTGGAGGGCCGAAGGGCCTGTTCCTGTGCTGTATTGTTCTTTGTTCTAAGGCAGCTCACCACCACCTTCTCAAGGGCAACTAGGGATGGGCAATAAATGTTGGCCAGCCAGTGACGCCCATGTCCCACAAATGAATTTTTAAAACTTTCCAATTATGCGCACAAATGTGTTGTTGCTGAATTTTAACCCATATTTGTGGGAACCAAAAGACTGCTGATATATAGAAGCTGATGTGGAGATGTCGGCGTTGGACTGGGGTAAACACAGTAAGATGTTTAACAACACCAGGTTAAAGTCCAACAGGTTTATTTGGTAGCAAAAGCCACAAGCTTTCGGAGCCTTAAGCTGTGTATAGAAGCTGCTCAGAGTTGGATTGCCACTTTGTAAATTCTCAGCCAGTGTCACATCTGATCCATTATTGGAGTAGCAGGTGAAAGCATGTAATTTCGTCAGGTTATCAAATACTGTGACCTGCCAGATAAATGCTCATTACAATTGGTACAACCCAATCAAGCGTAGCTGCTGTGATGTGAGTCTGCTTCACGTGAACTGCTCTACCTCTTGTCTTGGAATAGACTTTGGTGAATTTGCTGTACACGGTTACTGTCTGATACAATCCTGTCATTAGAATTGATTGTACGCTTTGGGTTATTTTGCAACGGGTAAATTAGTTCAGGATCATCCAATATACTTCAATTGATGGACATCTGTTCTAACAGTATAGAAATTATGATTTTTGTTGCAGTTTAAAAACATAAGCATGGAATGAAAAAAATACCATCTAATTCAGCAAGTCCTTTGTTTTCCACAGTGCATCTATAGTCTCGCTTTTGAAAATTCTCTCAACCATTTAATTTTCTGAGGACATGTGCTACATAAACAATCCCCACACTTTAATGGTAAAAGTAAAATCCTTCATCCTAACCTGTCATTCTCATTAAACATTATTTACCACACACAGCCCGAGCTGACCAAAAACCAGCTGAGTGTATCATGGCCAGTTATTTGGATGTTAAGGCTGAATCAGAGTTGCGATGTCATAGCTCTGTCTTTGGCTTGCGTTCCCTGCAAGTATATCTGTGCTGGGCGAATGGAATCAGTGCAACTGTGATAGCACACAGACAACTTTATTGCTGAAATGTGTATTCTCTCTCCAACAGATTCTTTGCTGGGATGAAAAGGCTTTCTATATCGAGCAGGAATTCATCTCCTGCAAGGACAGCTTTGTGTGTGCCACCATGCTGTGTCGACAGAACGTATTGTACAGCACCCCAGACAAGTTGCTGCAGATCCTGTGTAAGAGGAAGGTGGAATGCCCAGATTTTCCTGAAGAGCTACAGCTGTGGATCAAATACAACTTGGCCAGCAGTGCGAAGCTGAAAGCATAGAGGGACCTCAGCACCAATACCAACCAACCCTGGGCAAACTATCAAGGAATAGGAACAGTCGTGTCCCTGGTAATATTAGCTGTGGTGTGTTGCCTAAATTTCACCATCCAGTTGGACGCTTCATTTAATTTATGCTCTTTATCAGATTATTTATTTATGTTTCAAGAGAAAGTTTAGAATCACTGGGATGAGCTTTATATTATAAATCAGTGATGTCAGATGGTACATTCCTCAGAACCTGTATTATTCTTGTTTTGTTCTCGTGAGATCTTGATTATTGATAGACAAATGTACAACTTACTGACTTGAAGAAATGATATTTATCACTTTATGGATGTTTGTTGGAGATCTTTGTCAATGTGTATTATTAAAATCACTATATCCCCACGTCTTACCTCAAAGTTCAATGTATTCCTTCTGTCTGTGATGTCTATCTCTAATGCTGTAATATGATTTTCTATTGCCAATAATTTCTAAACCTGGACCAGTCTAATTTATATCGGTGGAGAGGGCTTTGCTGGCCATCTACTTCTGGCCTGAATAAACTAGCAGAGGAATATCTGTTAAGCACCCATTTGCCTGCCTGATATAATTTTTCAGGCAGGTCTTTATTGATCACATAATACTCCTATCTCAAACAGGTACACCTGTTTAAATAAGCAAAGGTGCATGTAACTTCAGCATGCACCGCACATGCTAATATTGTTGTATCAGATATTGAGCTAGCAGCATATCTTAAAGGGCCATTTTAAAAAAACTAAAGGCTTACCTTAAATAAAAATCATGGAGCCAGGAGAAGCATTTATGATCCTTTTGGCCCCACAAGTTTTTCAGCCAGCAGCTGTGCGAAAGCAAACTGATTTTCTGCTGCAGAGTGCTTGCTTGATGCCAGTCTGAAGATGGTTCTGGTATCCGGGAACTGGCTTTGGTCCAGCGCTGTGAGCGAAAGCCGAAGTTGAAGAACAGAAATTATCTGCTGGCAGTTGCCTCAAAGAAGCACTATTGGTCTGTTCTTGCATTCAGTAAGAGTTCAACATTGGCCCGATCTGTTGTTTGTGGTGTCAGACCATTATATCATCTGGTGTTGGTGTTTAGCCCCCTGTTTAACATGGGAGTAAGTTGGGCAAGGAAACTTGAGGTGCAGTTGGAAAAATCAGAACTCACTTTAAACTGTCAGCCATAGCCAAGAGGATCGGAAAATTAGTGGTGAACATTCTTTAAGGCTAAATGTAGTTTTAATGGTTTAAAAGTGTTTCATGTGAGATTTTATGGAACTCCCAAAGAATGTTTTCTACTGGAAGAACAAGGTGTTAGGCCTAAATAAAGAGAGCAGGAAATTCAAATTGGACAACAGAGCCCAAAATTTCAGTGAGGCAGCTGTTGATAGACCTGTATAAAAGGTAGCAGAGGACAGAAAGTCAATCCCGTGGAAGAAATCATCACACAACTGTGGTGGGAGCTATGTGGAAGGAGATGCTGCTGGCACGAAATGCAACTTCTAATACTCAGAATAGCCAAACAGTACACACAAGGGTGGCACAGTGGTTAGCATTGCTGTCTTACAGTGCCAGGGACCGGGTTCAATTCCGGCCTTGGGTGACTGTGTGTGGTTTGCATATTCTCTGTGTGTCTACGTGGGTTTCCTCCAGGTGCTCCAGTTTCCTCCCACAGTCCAAACATGTGCAGGTTGCGTGGATTGACCACGCTAAATTGCCCCTTAGTGACTGACCCAAGATGTGTAGGTGAGGTGGATTAGTCATGGTAAATGCACAGGGTCGGGGGGCTGCAGGGGGTATTGGTGAACCATGGTGAAGTGCTTTGTCAGAGAGTTGGTGCAGACTTGATAGGCCAAATGCCTCCTTCTGCACTGTAGGGATTCTATGAAAAGGTTTATCAAACTGATAGTGGCAGGCAAGGTAACAATGGGCACTGTGCTTTCTATTAGATATTGTAGGCAGCAACATATTCTTAGCTTTCTAAATGTTTAAGGATTCACTAACTATCCTTCATTGAGTTGGCAACTACCAATGATTTATATAATAAGCTTCAAAATCCCTTCCTCAATTTTTACAAAGCTTCAAGAGCAATGGGAAACATTCCTCAAATGCTAGACCTCACCTAGTATTACCAATGTAGTATTGGGATATTGTATCAGTTATTTATGGGAGACACTGAGATGTGTGTGACAGTGCAGGTTAGTAGGTGCACATTTATACAATTACCAAGTGATTTCTGTAAAGCAGAAGCCAAGAGCAGAAGCTGAAGACACAGAGTAAGATGGAGAAGAGATAAGTTACATGGACGCAACAAGAAAATTTCTTCCTTGGAGACCAAGATGATGAGAACGGGAATAATGACGAGGACGTTATATAGGAAACTACACCATATTTCTCTGCTCCAAACCATTCAAAACTCCATATTATTTGGTTCCTCATTTTAATGCATCACTTCAGTCAATCCATCCAGCTGGTCTAAGCAACAATGCGGCAATATGTTGCTCAAAGACAAAAAAATGGAACCTGATGAATGCTACAACAAGCTCCAGAGACGTAGTTTTGGCTCAGACTTAATGGGACTTGCATCTTGTCTGTATTTTTCAAAGAAGTATGTTTGAGCAACATCACATTTATGTGCAGAAACTAGGTCACTGCGCAAGGGTGTTCAGCAATTGACAAGACTAATGCAGGTGTTTGCATACCTTACTTGCAGCAACATCATGTAAGGTCTTTCACAGGCACCAGTGTAGTGTATGGCAGCTTCAACCAGGCAGTAGATGATAAGATGATTCTGGATTTCAGACACTTGGAACAAATATAGGCTTTAAATCTGATAGCTGCCTAAACCAAACATTCCACTGGTTAGCAAAGATTCAGGGAAATACATCAGCTGAAGTTGATCTGCACAATTGCCATGTCAGAAGACAGCAGGCATTTAACCTATCCCCTCAGAGTGCTACATATTGTAAGAAGCAACAGCAAGCTGTCAGAGATGGAGCCTACAGGGTTCCTTCTCTAGACCGAACTGTCATAAAGAGCCTTCTCCACCCCAAAAGCCATCACTCAGTATTATACTGATTATTGATTGTGCAAGAATGGGAAAACATATTTTCAACACAGGAGAAATAAGAAGTGAAGGAGTAAGATGACCATGGCTGCTTTTTGTTTTTAATGAGAGTAGAATCACTTAATTTGCATTTATTTGTTCATGGAGCATGCTAGAGAGCTGAAAGCAGGAAGGTCTGATCTACTGTGAAGTTCAAGATGTGTTAATGTGGGCATAATGGAGTATGTGTTGTGTTCTGATGCCGTTTGCAGCCTTCACTTCAAATGCTAGTCCTTCTGATGCTTCATCCCATCTTCCACTGTCTCCAAAGTAGCTGGGGCTACCTCCTCAATACATCCATGTTCAAGTCTTCTCTGGACTGTATCAAACTAGTGCTCATACTTGGCTGGTTGTTCAGGGATCAGCTGCAAGCGTCAGGAAGAACATTGAGCTGTGATGTGAGGTGCATGCTGACTAACCTTTGATTTACATCAGTTCATCGGCCAGTTTTGAGATCCAATGTATCATAGCAGCAGTAGTCTGCCATTTAGAGGAACATTCTACATCTCCCTAACTCAAAGGATAAGTAAAATTATTCTTCAATCATAACTTAACCATACATCTCTTTCACAAATACTAGCAATTTTCAGTTGATGCCCTGGGCTCCTAAGACCTTAGTTTGAATAATGGGGTTCAGTGGGAAGGAAGGAACACTGTGAAGACTTTTTGATTTTATAAAATGTACAATTTTTTTGTCAAACTGTTCATACAAGGTGAGTCATCTTGTACCATTTCAAAAGTTTCAAATAGTGTTTAAGAAAATCCATGAGAACAGTAGTTTTATAATTGTAATATTAGTCCCATGCAACAAATAATTACAAAATTACAATTTTTTTTCATCTCGCACAATAATTTCATAAGTACACCCATATTCAAAGCCACTAACCACTTCCAAATAATAGAGGTAGTTTCATTTGCAAAACTGTAAGTGGCCTCCTCTCCAATCCACCTGTAAATTACAAGTGAATAAAATTTTCTCCACTTTACAAGTCCAAGGCTCTTCCAAAGATTTTTTTTTTAAACTTTCAATTTCTATAATGCTCAGTGACCTTTGCCTGGTAAAGCTTTGGGGCCTTTCAGATGGATACGTGCCAGTTCAGAATGGGTAGCACACTAACTGTCACAGCAATGGAAGCAGTTTTATGCAGAAAGCAGCCAATTTCCCATTGCACCATACAGGCACCAGCAGCTCATCAATTAAATTTAAATAAGACCAGAACTGAAAATGGCTCAGGTCTTCTTTCTGGTGTAATGCCATGGGGAGATGGTGGCTCAGTGGTAATGTCACTGAACTAGTAATCAAGACGACCAAACTAATGCTCTGGGGACATAGGATCACATCCCACCACAGCGACTGGTAGAATTGGATTCTATGAAGTTAGTCTCAGTAATAGTAACCATGAAACAGCACTGATCTTCACAAGAACCAATCTGGTTCACTAGGAAATCTGCCATCCTTACCTGGGCTGCCCTACATGTGACTCCAGACCCACAGCAATGTGGTTGACTCTTAACTGTCCTCTGATACAAGGGCAATTAGGGATGGGCAACAAATGCTGGCTTTGACAGTGATGCCCAAATCCTATGAAAGAATTAAGAAAAAACATTGATTTGAAAATCCTCCCCCACCCTTAGGTGCTTAAGATAGGGATTCAACAATTAATCGTGTTGGTAAGAGAGGCATGATATAGAACAGGTAGGTTTAATGGGCCTAATTATATTTCTCAGTCCAGAGTTTGTTCTTCTGACTGTCTTCCCTCAGTTACCCTCAGCTTCTCTATTCAGATATTGTCCAGTCCAATGTTAAAGATGGTTCTCCTCCATCAGATACTGTGCCCAAAGAGAGCATAATCAGTCATAGACCACTATTGGGTTGGTTCATGACAATCCTTGGCAAAGTACTGCAGTGATTTGCTGTTGCTATCTGCTGTATCGTTGACCAGGAAACTCTGGTAACTGACATAAAAATAATTGTTTTGTCTTGGTGTCCATTCCTCACAACCGTGGCTCTATAATGAATGTCTAATCACACATCTTTCTTTAGTGTGTTCATTTTGCACTGGTGTGTTCTAGTTCTATGCTTTAATCCACATTATCCACTGGAGTGAATATTTTAACAACCTGGATAAGTTGTTTCCCCTGATTAACTTGCAGGATTTTACTGAAAAAAGTGGAGGCCAGACATGTAGAAACATGGAATGTTTGCAGCTCAGAAAGAGGCCATTCAATCTGTCATTTTTCTGCTGGATCTCAGCAAGGGCAATTCAGCTAGTTCCAGCATGCATCATGCACTCTTTCCCCCCCCCCACCCACCCCTTCCCCCAATCTCACCAACCTTTTCCGACAGTCCTGTAAATTCTCTCCAGGTTATACTGAATTTGACTCGACTGTACTTTCAGACAATGCATTCCAGATCCTACCAACTTCCAATATTTAAAAAAAGTTTTCCTTATGTTGACATTAGTTATTTTGCCAATAACCTAATGCCCTCTTGTTATCGGCACTTCGACCAATAGAAACCGCTTTCCCTGTTTACTTTGTCTAGACCCCTCATGATTTTGAACCTCTCAATCAAATCTCTTAACCATTTCTTCTCCAAGGTGAACAGCCCCAGCTTAAAAAATCTATTCACGTAACTGATGTCTCCCATCCCTGGAACCTTTTCAGAAATAAATTTCTGCACCCAGTTCAATTCCTTCATATCCCTCCTAAAGTGTGGCACTCAGAATTGGATTCTCCAGTTGCAGGCAAATCAGTGTTTCAGAGAGTTTCAAATAACTTTCTTGCTTTTAAGTTTAAGTTTATTTATTAGTGTCACAGGTAGGCTTACGTTAAAACTGCAATGAAGTTACAGTGAAAATCCCCCAGTCACCACACTTCAATGCCTGTTCGGGTACACTGACGGAGAATTTAGCATGGCAAGGCACCTAACCAGCGTGTCTTTCGGACTGTGTACTCTATGTACTATTATGCTTTTGTACTCTATGCTACCTTCAATTATTTGTGTACATTTATCCCTTAGTCCATTCACTTATCCATCTCTTTAGAATTTTACTCTTTATTTTATACTGCTTTACCTTGTTCTTCCTACCAAAATGCATCACTTGTCAGTTCACTACATTAAATTTCATCCGCCACATGAAGTCCATCCATTTCACCAGCCTGTCTATGTCCTCTTGAAGTCTACCACTATCATCCTCACAGTTCACAACACTTCCGACTTGCAAACCCAAGTCCACTTTGCTGATAAGCATGTAATGGTACTTTATCAAATGCCTTTTAAAAGTCTATGTACACCACATCAACCACATTATCATCATCAACTCTCCATGATACCTCATCAAAAAACTCTGAAATTTATTAATCACATTTTACCCTCAATAAATCCATGTTGGAATTTTTTAATTAATCCACGTTTGTCTAAGTGACTATTTATTTTGTTCCAGATTATGTTATGATCTCAGCTGACGTTACTACCAGACAAGTCAAATCCCAGGGTGGAATTCAGTTTGATAGGTCCTAACTTATTGTTTGCTTAGAAACATGGAAGGCAACTATTGAACACAGAAGCTGCTGATGAACTTTTAACAAAACAATAAAACATTTATTAAAGAATGAAAGATGAACTATAAAACTATTAATTCACACATGACTATACATTTATGAATACGTACAGATTCATAAGAATAACACAAGATCCAAAATCTATCTTATACTCTAATGTTCACAGCAAGTGCAGTCCATGCAAACTAATTGGCAACATGTGGTCAGACACACCATACTCTGAAACCAAATGGCAAATGTCATCCCAAACAGATGCTATGGATCTCTCATCAACTCCACCCTGACGTTTGTCTGTGAGCCAATCAGTTTCACTGGAAGTTTGTCTTCCACATGAAAGTTTCCAATCTCAATGCTCAAAGCACTCACTTCGGAATCTTCTCCTAAACAACATTTTCTCTCGATGCCTTCCAGAAGGCATATAAAGTCCTTTCTCGTGCACCTCTCTCCAGCCACACATTCATCTTCTCTATCCTCCCAATTCTCTACCCACGCATGTGTGTCACAAGGAATAATCCAGAGATTACCACCTTTGAGGTGCTGCTGGCTGGTTTATCTCTTAGCTCCCCAAAATCTTTATGCTGGATCTCATCTCTCTTTATACCAATGTCATTGATATGGACCATGACTGTTGGCTGTTCATCCTCCTTGCTCACAATGCTCTGCAGCCATTCAGTGACATCCTTGACCCTGGCATCAGAGAGGCAACATTATCCTAGATTAATGCCTGCTGCCGCAGAAATGTGTGACCATATCCATGCAGTCAAAGAAAAGGGACTTTATTTTCCTTCCTTTTTTGGATACTCATCATTTGTGTTGGAAACTCTTCTTCAGTTGAGGAATGTCAGTATGAAGCATTCTCAACTCAAGTCTAATATAATTAAGAGTTCCCTATACTCCACCCAACAATGTGACATTTTTCACTTCCTGACAGTTATCCTGTACTCGAACTTAATGTGACTGTCAATTTAGCACCAAAGAGCTTTCAGCAGACTCCATCAGTTCTGATTAACACGAACTAGTTTTATCTATTTACCAATAAGTTAGACAACTTTCTCGAATAAACAACAAGCTCAAAATTGGTCAGAATCCCCAGGTCACAAAGAATGCTGAAAGGTTGACTTAAAATGCTGAGAACTAACAGTAAAAATCAATGTTAAAGTAAAATTGAACTTTCAATAAAGACAGCAATCTTTATAAAGGCATTTGCAGTTTATTGAAAAGTCTGTCTCTATAAATTCTCAAGAGGACAGGAAGAGAATTTTATATATAAACAACTCATATGATCCCAATGTGATTTGATTACACTGTCTGTATGGAATGTAAATAATTTATTCCATGGTTATTAAAACAAGCAAAAGTGTCTCAAATCATTTCTTAACACAGCACTGGGAGGATTTTCCATCAGTACATCGAGATTAACTAGTACACAACATTTAACAATTAATCAAGATTTTTAGATTGGGCTTTGAAGTCAGTGGTCAGCTAAATGGCATTGCAGTTTCATACCTGCTGGTGACAAGTAGCCATTTTCGTTTAGTTATGGTAGCAAGTGTTAATGGAGGGGAAAAATGTTGAAAACATAGAGACAATAAAACATATCTAATAAGTTTTTCCACTAGATGAATTAGATATTTCAATATGTCACAAATGTCAGAAATCTTTAATCAAGTACTGCCACTCAGCATAGGAAAGAAAGTTTAATTTTTGAGTTAACGTTTGGAATGGATTTGAACTGTTAACAAATCTTTCTATTTCTGGCTTGCAATTGACTGTAGGTAATACTACTGCTCTCAACAGCATTAGCTGAACTGCTAAAACAAGATACATCAGATAAAATGATTTTGCAAGTTAAATGATGACGTTATTTTTGTTCTATCGTGGCTTCCCCCACTGGTGAACTTGGCTAATTTCCACTAATGTTCAAAACAGCCATTCTGAAAGATAGACATAATAATGCTACTGATTTGCTAACCTCAAAAATTCAGAGCACACACCATATAGGGAGTGAATTACTAAGGTCTTTTCTGTGGGGATGTTTGCTGATGATTGCACAATTCCAATTTGCAACTCTACAGATAATGAAGCAATCTGTGTCCATGTGCAGCAAAGCTTGGACAACATTCAGGATTGGGCATCACATAAGTGCCAGTCAATGACCACCATCAATAGTTGACAGTTCAAAAAGTACCCAGTGACATTAAATGGCATTGCCATTGCCAAATCACCTACCGTCAAGATCTTGCAGTCACCATTGACCAGAAACCTAACTGGGTCATCCACAAAAACACTGTGGTTGTAAGAGGCTGGGTATTCTGCAGTGAGTGATGTATCTCCTGACATTCCTAAAGCCTTTCCACTATTTACAAGGCATAAGTTAGGAGAATGACGGAGTATTCTCCACTTAGCTGGATGAGTGCAACTCCCAACAGGACAAGGGAGCCTCCTCAGTTGGCACCCAATTTACCACCTTAAATATCCATCTTCTCTTCCACCATCAACATGGCTACAGTGTGTAGTACCACATACAAAATGCACTACAGAAGCTCACTAAAGCACCTTCCAAGCTTATAACCTCTACCACCACATCAGATTGAAAAGGGCAACAAGTAAACAGGAACACCACCACTTGCAAGCTCCCCTCCAAGCTACACACCATCCCGACTTGGAAACACATTGTTGTTCCTCCACCCCTGCTGGGTGAAAATCCTGGAATTCCCTAACAGAACTGTGGGAATGCTTTCACCACTCAGACTGCAGGATTCAAGAAGGCATCTCATATTTTTTCAATGGAAATTAAGGATGGGAAATGTCCAAATTCCATGAATGAATAAAAGTGCCTTTTTAAGACACACAGCTGAGGCTGTTGGATGTTAGAATGATTTAATGACCATTATTATTTCACAATGGCCACATGTGGAACATTAGAATTAGTAATTCCTGTAATTAATTGAATCAATTCTTGTTTCAAATACTAGTTTGTACATAAGATCCGTGGCATCCTGGGCAGTCCATCTGCAGACCCAGTCAAGGTTAGAACCAGAGATTAAGACAAAAATAACCTGCCTTATTCTGAAACACCTGTTCCTCTGTCACACAAACTTTCAGCTCTTAAGAATCTATTCTCCATTATTGTCTTGCTCTCAAATGCTAGCTCCTCAGTTTCTATTATATAAATGCAAATGGAGCAAATTACCTGGAGATGTACATTAACTTTGTACAGCACAGATACACACAAGCTGCACTGTTGCCCAATGTGGTTGAAAATGTATAAATTACAAGAATAAATCTTTCATCATTGTTGCAACATCGTTCAAAATGCTCAACACCATCTGCCAGACCTTTATTTATCTTCCTTTTTAATAAAGCCTGATTAGAGCAGAACCTGGGTAACATATAAAATTAGGTTAATAAGTGTCAGCTAATAGTCAACTTGAAAAAACAGAATGCACAAGCTCCATGACTCAATCATATCATTATTACCATGTCCCCGATTATCAACATCTTTGTGGTCACCACTGACCAGAACATAAATGATTCCAGGCATGTTAATAAAATGTCAGCAAGCAACAGCATGGCAGAGGCTGGGTATTCTGCCATAAGTCGTCCATCTCTTGACCTAGCAAATTCTATCTGGTTAGCAGTTTGATGGAACATTCACCACTTGCCTTGATGGATGGAACTGGAACACAATTCAAAATGCTCAACAGCATGCAGGTCAGAACTCTCTGATTGGTGCCCCCTGCCACTGAACTCATTATTTACACCCTCATTATTGGTACATTTTCAGTGCAATTGATCTTGTGGTGGTCAGCGTGATACAGAATAACAACAGTGCAGTTTCAATCCACATACCTGCTGTGATAGTGGTAATTCTTGGAAGCCTGCCTCCTTGCCTTGCTCCAAGCTTTTGGAGCAGTGCCACTCAAGCTATGTAAAATAAATTCTCTCTCTCAAATGGACACTTGCCTATGGTTCTTTGTGGACTATAGCTAATAACTATACATGATCAATAGGACAGCATCAATTCATCAATTCTTGTTAGCTATTTTCTCCATTGCAACCTTCACCTTCATCAGTACTGGATGAACTGACACTTCCAGCTAAATTTTGGAAAGACCAAAGACATTGTCTTCGGGACCTGCCACAAACCTCTTTCCCCAATCACAGAATCTGTTTCTCTTCCTGTCAACTGTAACATTGAACCAGAATGCTCGCAACCTTGGTGTAAAATTTGACCCCAAAATGAGCTTCTGACCACATATCCATGGCATCACCAAGACCGCCTATTTTCATCTGCATAACACTGTCCAACTCTGTCCCTACCTCAACTCATTGGTTGCTGAAAATGCATCCATGCCTTTGTTACCTGCAGACTTGACTAGTACAATGCACACCTGGCTGGCCTCCCAATTTATACCTTTCAAAAACTTGAAATCATCCAAAACCTCTGCTTCAATTCGCATCAAGATCTGTTAATCCATCATCCTAGGGCTTGCTAACCAACATTGTCTCCAAATTAAACAAAGCCTCGATTTGAAAATGTACGTCATTGTCAAATCTCTCTTGTGCCTCATCCCTTCCAATCTCTGACATCTCCTCTGCAAATCTCTATTTGTAAACCCAACTGACCTGTCTGCTCATTAACCATTTGCCTGGCAGTTAAGGATTTGTGTATATGGACACCTGCTCATCTGCACTTTTCAAAATAGTGCCATTTACAATATACTGTATTTCCATATTAGATCTGTTAAGGTGCATCACTTCACACTTCTGCATGTCATCTGCTTTGCTTCTACCCTTTTCACTGCCCAGTCTATGAAGTCCTGAAGGCTTCAACTTTTCTCATCACTACGTAATACTTTGGCACAATCTGTCTCATCTGCAAGCATTATAATGTTGCTCCCTACTCCAGAGTCTAGATTGTTTTATAAAAATTGAAGAATAAAGGACCCAAAACTGACTTGGGGAAATGCCACTGTAAACCACCACCCAGTCTGAGAAACACCCAACTGCTCAGCATCATTGCATCCTGTCACTGAGCTCATTTTAAATATTACTAAAAGAAAAAATTGTGATTTTACAATTGGTGGTTGATGCAGTAATCCCAGGGACTTTAATTATTGAGAATATTTTGCCACTTTAATCTTTAGACTCATGATTAATATTCACTAACTATCCCACTTGCTGAGATTTCACAATAACATGGTGAAATAAAAAAACCGTTGAAAACCAATTATCAAAATGCTATCCCAGGTAAATGATTTATGCTGGATCAAAATGGGCAGTCTCAAAACTGATGAACGGTTCAGTCCAGAATGGAATGGTTGCTTCCAAAAAGCATATCCCAGTTAGATTTCAGACATCAGTGAGCATGATACTTCTGTATATCCAGAGAACACCAACAGTCACAGAGGAAAATATTTTGTGAAACGTATTGGAACCAGGGGGGGAAAAAATCAGCTTTCTAATTACATTGCAATGATGTGAGTTATAGCACTCTAACTGAGATCAACAAATTCAACACATGTCATGGATACAGCTTGGGACTTTCCTGATCTTGAAGGTTCATCTACTCAGAGGATAACCTTACTGCACGGAATAACACTAAGTATGTTGTCGCCTATTCCATTTCTCACCATCAACCGTCCGCTTCAAGAATGAAAACATAGGATGATCAATGGATTAAGGGTTGATGATCAGTACAGTATTTTTAAATGTACAATTATAGCTGGGATTTTCTGGCCCCATCGTGGAAGGCCCTGCCGCAGAGGATGTGGCGAGCCAGGGAAAAGTCCATTGACTTTCAGTGCAACGAGACAAATCTGGTGGTGGGTGGGAGGCCAGAAAATTTCATGCCTTGTGAAATAATCCCCTAATGTTAATCACATAAACTGCATGGGATAAAGGTGCGCAGTTGCTCTATGGGAGAGGGTTCTTTTGGCCAGGTCCCTCAGCTATCAGGAGGGAATATTTACTATCCAGCAGCTATTACCTCTGTTGAAGTGGGAAGTCTTGCAGTTCTATTGGAGGGATTAATTTTAAAAATAGATTGGCACGGAGCTGGAATAATGAGATTTATTCCATCATCCTCAGTGTTCAAATATCTTTACAATGAGAGTGCCTCTGAGCATTTAAGACAAGAAGCTGTGAAGCTGCGAAGCAGTAAGGACTAATTTTTTAAAAAATCTTTATTTATATCTGAATATTAATATTCAGCACTGCACCGAACTGCAAATTGTTCCATGGTGCATTATAAATTGAGATTCAACACTACGTAAACAACATCTAAGAATACACTACAAAGAGACATAAACAAAGGCAAGTCATGATTTGATTTGACGCTCCCATGTATTTTCATCTTCTCCATATAGAACATAGAAAGCCACAGCACAAACAGGCCCTTCGGCCCACAAGTTGCGCCGATCAGATCCCCACCTCTAGTCCTATCTATAGCCCTCAATCCCATTAAATCCCATGTACTCATCCAGAAGTCTCTTAAAAGACCCCAACGAGTTTGCCTCCACCACCACCGACGTCAGCCGATTCCACTCACCCACCACCCTCTGAGTGAAAAACTTACCCCTGACATCTCCTCTGTACCTACCCCCCAGCACCTTAAACCTGTGTCCTCTCGTAGCAACCATTTCAGCCCTTGGAAATAGCCTCCGAGAGTCTACCCTATCCAGACCTCTCAACATCTTGTAAACCTCTATCAGGTCACCTCTCATCCTTCGTCTCTCCAGGGAGAAGAGACCAAGCTCCCTCAACCTATCCTCATAAGGCATGCCCCCCAATCCAGGCAACATCCTTGTAAATCTCCTCTGCACCCTTTCAATGGCTTCAACATCTTTCCTGTAATGAGGTGACCAGAACTGCGCGCAGTACTCCAAGTGGGGTCTAACCAGGGTCCTATAAAGCTGCAGCATTATCTCCCGACTCCTAAACTCAATCCCTCGATTAATGAAGGCCAGTACGCCGTACGCCTTCTTGACCGCATCCTCCACCTGCGAGGCCGATTTAAGAGTCCTATGGACCCGGACCCCAAGGTCCTTCTGATCCTCTACACTGCTAAGAATGGTACCCTTCATATTATACTGCTGCTTCATCCCATTGGATCTGCCAAAATAGATCACCACACACTTATCCGGGTTGAAGTCCATCTGCCACTTCTCTGCCCAGTCTTGCATTCTATCTATGTCTCGCTGCAACTTCTGACATCCCTCCAAACTATCCACAACACCACCTACCTTGGTGTCGTCAGCAAACTTACCAACCCATCCCTCCACTTCCTCATCCAGGTCATTTATGAAAATGACAAACAGCAAGGGTCCCAGAACAGATCCCTGGGGCACTCCACTGGTCACTGACCCCCCTGGTTCCAATACGTTTCACAAAATATTTTCCTCTGTGACTGTTGGTGTTCTCTGGATATACAGAAGTATCATGCTCACTGATGTCTGAAATCTAACTGGGATATGCTTTTTGGAAGCAACCATTCCATTCTGGACTGAACCGTTCATCAGTTTTGAGACTGCCCATTTTGATCCAGCATAAATCATTTACCTGGGATAGCATTTTGATAATTGGTTTTCAACGGTTTTTTTATTTCACCATGTTATTGTGAAATCTCAGCAAGTGGGATAGTTAGTGAATATTAATCATGAGTCTAAAGATTAAAGTGGCAAAATATTCTCAATAATTAAAGTCCCTGGGATTACTGCATCAACCACCAATTGTAAAATCACAATTTTTTCTTTTAGTAATATTTAAAATGAGCTCAGTGACCCCTCCACAGCCACTCTCTGCCTTCTGCAGGCAAGCCAGTTCTGGATCCACAAGGCAACAGCCCCTTGGATCCCATGCCCTCTCACTTTCTCAAGAAGTCTTGCATGGGGGACCTTATCGAACGCCTTGCTGAAGTCCATATAGACCACATCCACCGCTCTTCCTTCGTCAATGTGTTTGGTCACATTTTCAAAGAACTCAACCAGGCTCGTAAGGCACGACCTGCCCTTGACAAAGCCGTGCTGACTACTTTTGATCATACTAAACTTCTCTAGATGATCATAAATCCTGTCTCTCAGGATCCTCTCCATCAACTTACCAACCACTGAGGTTAGACTCACCGGTCGGTAATTTCCCGGGCTGTCCCTGTTCCCTTTCTTGAATATAGGGACCACATCTGCAATCCTCCAATCCTCCGGAACCTCTCCCGTCTCCATCGACGATGCAAAGATCATCGCCAAAGGCTCCGCAATCTCCTCCCTCGCCTCCCACAGTAACCTGGGGTACATCCCATCCGGTCCCGGCGACTTACCAACCTTGATGCCATTCAATAGTTCCAACACATCCTCTTTCTTTATGTCCACATGCTCGATCCTTTCTGTCCACCGCAAACCAGCAGTACAACCACCCAGATCCCTTTCCACCGTGAATACCGAGGTAAAGTATTCATTAAGCACCTCCGCCATTTCTAACGGTTCTGCACAAACTTTTCCCCCTTCACCTTTTAAGGGTCCTATGCCTTCACATCTCATCCTTTTACTCTTGACATATTTGTAGAAAGCCTTGGGATTCTCCTTAATCTTACCCGCCAAGGCCTTCTCATGACCCCTTCTCGCTCTCCTAATTTCCTTCTTAAGCTCCTTCCTACATCCCGTATACTCCTCTAAATCCTTAACACCTCCTAGCTCTCTGAACCTTCTGTACGCCTCTCTTTTCTTATTCACCAGGTTCATCACAACCTTCGTGCACCACGGTTCCCGTACCCTACCAACACCCCCCTGTCTCATCGGAACGTTGTCATGCAGAGCTCCAGACAAACATTCCTTGAAAATCCTCCACTTTCCTTCGGTACTTTTCCCCAAGAATGCCTCCTTCCAATTTACCCGTCTAATTTCCTCCCTGATGACACTGTATTTCCCTTTACTCCAGAGAAACACTTTCCTAGCCTGCCTGATCCTATCTCTTTCCAATGCTATCGTGAAGGAGATAGAATTATGATCGCTATCCCCAAGATGCTCACCCACCGAGAGATCCTCCACCTGTCCAGGTTCATTAGCCAGCACCAGATCAAGTACAGCCTCTCCTCTAGTAGGCTTATCCACATACTGTGTCAGGAAACTCTCCTGGACACACCTAACAAACTCCTCTCCATCCAAACTCCATCCAAATATGACAAGAATCATAGAATCATAGAAGGTTGCTTTAATGGTAACAGGATAGGAAGAATAGGCAATTCACCTGTGATAACTAGGAGCCAGAATTATTTATCCATTCCCAAACGAATGATGGGCATTTAGCAGATTCAAATGCTTTATAGAAATAGTACACAGTTAAAACCTGTGGAATGGGATTCAGACAATAAAAGCATTTCAATTCCATGCGAAAGGCTGAGAGGATAGATGATGAATTTGACTTTTTTTTCTTTGTGTGACGTAATGAAGCTAAATGTTTATACTGGGATTTTCAGGGTCCTCATTTCACCACCTGAGGAATTTACATAATAGCTTCGCAAACGATCCAACACAGGCTGAGACCTTTGCTTTACACTTTTATGGTCACAGTTTCCAGTCGGTTGTCGTAGTTGCTCGAAACATTTATGTGGGGTTATGTTAATCCTCAACAACTTGAAAGAAGGATTTATGATGGTGAATTGCCTCCAGGGAAGGGGGTGAAATGATTGAATTTCACCATTGTTTACAATATCAAATTTTATTCACGCAAATGAATTTTAACTGAAAATAATGACATTTAGACTCCCAGTCTAGGATGAATTAAAATTGTATAACTGCAAGCATCAAAATGCCAGGCCTTCTGGATTTTCTATTTACAGTACAAAATGATACAAATTTGTAATTAAATTATTTTTAGTACAGCAAACTCCATATCTTAAATACTTAGACTGATTTCTCAATATGTCATGAAAAAACAGTGGGATCTTGAAATCAGTCAGTGTTTAGAAACTGCCATGATATTTTTAGAAAGCATCCCATCCTCCAGTGCTATGCTTCAAGATACTGTAGCCATTTTGCTGTAATAGGTGAGATTATTCCTTATTTTTAGTACAGTTGTATGGCTTCCACCACTGCGAGAACTGCAGCACTTTCTTCCTCTGATCGTCAAAGTTTTCTCTGATTGGCTTCCTCCAACGCCTTGGCTCCAGGTCTAACATGCCTCCAACTATTTCCTTTAAAGACAAAAGAAGCAGTTTACGTCAATGTTTCTTCTGAAAACCTTCACACATTTATGTTACTCTATTTCCCCTTTGGCACTCCTATCCCACTTGCACAATACTTTTGACAGCTGAGTCAAGGTCAACTTCCTCCCTCTCCTCGGAAATGCTCACTGAGTGTGCTCAAACTTCCCCTCACCTTCTAATAAGATCACATTTACTGAAATTTTAAGTCCCACCTTGTATAATGATTTTGCGATTAAATAACTTAATTAGTATCGAGGCCTCCTACTTGATTTTTGATTGATTTGTTCTTTACAGTTACACTGCCTTCAATTGCATGACTCTGGTAATGCCGTGAATTTCAGTCTCAAATCCATGCTTTAGATTCTATGTGCTGGTGAAAAATGTTGACATGTTGTATGACTAACTGTTGTTAGTTTTTTAGCCAAACTCTTTTCTTTGTACCACACACCTTTCATTAATCATTCTATTTCCATAGAAGGAATTTAATTGGATGCTAAAAATTGCCCCTTAGTGTCCTGAGATGCATAGGTTAGAGGGATTAGTGGGTAAAATATGTAGGGATATGGGGGTAGGGCCGGGGTGGGATTGTGGTCGGTGCAGACTCGATGGGCCGAATGGCCTCTTTCTGTACTGTAGGATTCTATGATTCTAAATGAAACACTCACCTCACAGTGCGTCAACTTTACTAATAAAGTTACATTGCCCCCTTCATTCACCTGCCACCAGTCTCCATTAACAATTCATATTTCACATTCATAGCCTCTTCTCACCCCCACACACAACACTGCTGCAAGTTGCACACTATTCCCATAGCTTGCACATGCTTCCAGCTATTCAAGTGTGGATGGATGCAGACATCAATGTTCAAAGAGACTTGCAGATTCTAACTGAAGTCCATCCATTTGTGCTACAGCAGATTTTTTGATTCCCTTGTGGAGTGGCAGCATCTTCACAGAGCACATATCTGCTGTCCTCAGAATGATAGCATTCATGCTCCCACCACTGCTACTCCATCAGTGCCCATACTGTTGCTCATCAGCCAGCTAGCCTGTCAGCCCAAACTCCTGCCGCTCATTCCGAGGTGGCCCAGTCCGAGGCTGAGTCTTCGAGGCTTGAAGGTGTCCTGCAAGCCATTGAAAGTTGCAGTACCTGTGCAGGATTGCATAGGAGTACTCGGTCAAACAAAGGCATATGGAAGACAGGCACCAGGGGAGTGCACAAAGGTGATTAGCTGAGTTTTGTATGGAATATTCATTGCTTTTCTTGATAAAGTTAGTATGGGATGTCGGTTTGTGGTGGCTTTTAGCTCAGGATTGTGGACAGGGGGAACTGTATAGTGTGGGACTGGTGTGGGAATGGGGATCCTGACAGTTCCATTCACTAGAGCTGAAGTTGAGTGATTGCTCATGGACAGCCCATCTAAAACACAGATCTCTCCGCCCAAGTCTCCAACTGATCTGTATCCTGCTGTATCCTCGGATGGTCCTCATCGCTATCAGCAAATCCACCAACCTTTGTGTCGACGGCAAACTTACTAATCAATCCAGTTACATTTTCCTCCAAATCATTTATATATATACCTCCTCTTAGTCATAGAGACTTACAGCATGGAAATAGACCATTCGGCTCAACTTGTTCATGCCACCTTTTTTTTTAAACCCCTAAGCTAGTTCCAATTGCCCGCATTGGGCCCATATCCCTCTATACCCATCTTACCCAAGTAACTGTCTAAATGCTTTTTAAAAGACAAAATTGTACCTGCCACTACTACTACCTCTGACAGCTTTCTCGAGACACTTACCATCTTCTGTGTGAGAAAATTGCCCCTCTGGACCCTTTTGTGTCTCCCCACTCTCACTTTAACCTATGCACTCCTACCTTTGGAAAAAAATATTGACTATCTAGATGAACAATGCCCCTCATTATTTTATAGACCTCTATAAGATCACCCCTCAGCCTTCTACACTCCAGAGAAATAAGTTCCAGTCTATCCAGCCTCTCCTTATAACTCAAACCATCAAGTCCCGGTAGCATCCTAGTAAATCTTTTCTGCACTCTTTCTAGTTTAATAATATCCTTTCTATAACAGGGTGACCAGAACTGTACACAGTATTCCAAGTGTGGCCTTACCAATATCTTGTACAACTTCAACAAGACATCCCAACTCCTGTATTCAATGTTCTGACCAATGAAACCAAGCATGCTGAATGCCTTCTTCACCACTCTGCCCACCTGTCCTCCACTTTCAAGGAGCTATGAACTTGTGCCCCTAGATCTCTTTGTTCTGTAACTCTCCCCAAAGCCCTACCTTTAACTGTGTAAGTCCTGCCTGATGCTAACTGAGTAAGTCCTGTCCTCTTCCTGAAATGGTCATTAAACCCATGGTGAAAAGAGCTGTACCCTCATGGTGCCAAAGTTGTGCAGCATGAGGCAGACCACCACTAATTAGGATACCTGTTCCCGTGCAAGTACTACAGAGCTCATCCAAAGTAGTTGAGGAAGCAGAATAGTAGCTTCGACACCTCAATTGAATGTTTGATGATGCTTTTCATAATGCATGTGATTGATTTGCAGAGGGGAATCATAAGGCAAGTGTGGAACGAAAAGCCCCTGTTGTCTGGCTGTCATGCTCTGGTTTGACATAAGTGAAACAATGGGGATTGGAGCAGAAAGAAATCATCATGAATGTTGCCAGGATAGTGGACATGATACACTGAGAATCACTGCAGAACAACTGCACAGTGAGGGTTAATCTTTGCAGTTATGGTATATCTCAGCATTGAAATTCAGTGACTGCAAAGCAACATGTGTACAGTCAATGGCATCCTACAGCATGGGTAAGCCCGCATCCTGGCTAAGACCCCTGTGCACTCCGCCTGTTACTCTCTGTTCAGAAAGAACACGATGAAGTCCCCTCTCCTGGTGAAAAGATTCTTTTCACCTCTGATGTAGCAGTGGACAGCAAACTGGGAGATGCTAGGGATGCCACTCATTCCAGCCAGGAAGGATCCCAACATGCAGAAATTAAAGGCTATGGTCTGTTCCCAGAGGTGAAAGAGTTCGATGAGCATCTGTCTTGTGAATTGTAGACAATATACATGCAGTTCGTGGCTTAGGTGGAGGCAAGACAAATGCACCCAGAAGACTCTAGGTTTATAAGACCTCCTTACTGAAAGCCTTTCTCAGCAGATATTAGCAATTCAACAGTCATCGAACTGAAATGAGAAAATTCTGTTCCTCTAGTATCTCAGTACTAAATGGGTTTAAACCACACATTTTGTTGGAATTGTATATTTTGATGAGCACCACTGATTTGAAAGGAGGAAACCTTTAAAATGCAATATTAAATTAGATGTTTTAAACAAACTTCTGAGCTGAAGGTGGGACTATTAATATGGGGGAGGATTGGTGCAGTGCCAAGCAGTCTGCTGAAACTTGATTCTGGCAGCTTGGAAAACATCTGGGTTTTGTTGCTGGGGACTTGCTTGTACTTCATGAGGGCTCTCCTTCTTGCTTGCAATAACTGATTCCATTTCAGTCCAATAATTCTCAAACCAGTCAGAATTTCTCTGGTTTCTTTCCCCATATACAGCGAGTGCAGAGTCACAGATGGTAACATACAGGTATGATCGCACTTTGACATCACACTCAGGCCGTGGGTGTTGTCTGAAAGAACCTGATAGAGGATATTGAGAAACTCCTGGATCATCCCTGGGTCTGTGGTATGACGAGCATTGATCTGACGATGACCTTTCTTCATGGAGTGGTACAGCCTCCTTGGCCTGACCTTGCTCCACATGAGGGAGTGGAAACTGACATAATCAGCACTATAATAGCTGTGAGTGATGAGCACATTGCTGAGGGTGGTACCTCTAGTAATAAGCTCTAGCTGATGCCAGTGGTGTAATCTGCATGTCTTGCAGCTTGTTAGAAGTAGCCCTTCATCACAAAGAGTCCACGGCAACAGCATATCTTATTTTTGTTCATTTTGCCAACTCCCTGGTGCCCTATGCACATTGGCCAAGCTGTGCACTTGGTACCCACCTTGTGTTCTTAACACCCTCCTTTAGAGTAGCAAAGCATAGACAACTTATGCAAGCCTAGGAAATTGGATGAACTGCTCCCACCTCCGCTCCTTCATGGCAGGACAAAGTGACAAATATGAAAATACACCAGCATGCAGGGATTCCCATTGCGTTTGCCCTCTTGAGTCAGTGGCAACTCCACTGGTTGGGTCACGTGCTGCACCTGAATGATGGCCACATGCACAAGACATGTTCTATGGCAAACTTGCTATTGGCACAAGAGCAGCAGGCCCACATGCTTGCAATTCAAAAGCATCTGCAAGCGAGACATAAAATTGACCAGGGTTGGAGTTGATAGATGGGAGGTCCTTACTGCAGATCAGAGTGCCTGGAGACAAACAGTCATGAAGGACATTGGAAAACGCAAAGGACAAAAAAAATGACCATATGGCAGAAAAGACAGCCTAGAAGAAAATAAATCAGTCAACCTTGAGCCAATACTATTGATTCATGCCAGCTGCAGAAAGAACTGCCACTGATGAGTCGGCCTCTAAAGCCACAGACAATCATATTAAATCCGGAAGCGGCATAAACCCCAGACCCTGTCCATCGTCTCCTGAGAAAGACGGATGTCTATAATGGAGCAACAGTCTGCAAGTAATTCCCAGTAAAATCACCTGGTATTAAATCATCAGATCTTATTGCAACCTAACATATCAGCAACACAAACTTATAATTTGAATGACAAATCCAATATACAATAATTAGCCTGACATCTTTGTGAGCCAATAAGTTTACCAGTATATGAGCTTTTCTACTGATTGAATTTTTGCCGAGATGATTTATAGAAGCAACAAGTTCATTGTTGATGTCATCAAGCTTCACAGCAATACAAAGTGCCAATAATTAGGGATTACCTTTCCAAAATAAAAAGGAAACTTCTCTTCATTTTCAATGACGTGAGCAAATCCTCCTTGGAGGCCAAAATCCACAGAAAAATAAGGAAGACCTTTAGGAACCTGAAATGAAATAATTATTAATATTGATGTGTCTTTTTATGTTTCTTTGACTTTGTGGCATATAGCTGCATGCACCTGAATGTAAACAGGAAATGTTGGGGTCAAAATTTATTCTTAGTTCAAGTTTGGTCTAAACTGACGGTCAACAGAGGGAATGCTTTCATTGAGTGAGGGACCTATATGACATAAAGTCATGTAGTTTCAAAGCCAAGCACAGAAAGCATTTGATTAGGCCTTCTACAGCTTTGGTTATTTCTTTAAAAATCATTAATAGGATGTGGGTGTTGCTGGCTGGGCCAACATTTACTGCTCATCCCATGGTGCCCTTGAGGTGGTGGTGATGAGCTGCTTTCTTGAACTGCTGCAGTCTCTGACGTATAGGTACACCCAGTGTTATTAGGGAAGGAATTCCAGAATTTTGACCCAGCTACAGTGAAGGAATGGTGATATATTTCTAAGACAAGATGGTGGGTGACTTGGAGGAAAACCTCCAGATGGTGGCGTTCCCTGACAACTGTTGCCCTTGTCCTTCTAGATGGTACTGGTCATTGGCTTGGATGGTGATGCCTAAGGAACCTTCTTGAGCTCCTGTAGTTCATCATGATGTTGATACTGCTCTTGTTGTTTATCTGTGGTGGAAGGATTGGTTGCTTGTTGAAGGGGTAGTGATAAAGCTGGTTGCTTTGCCCTGGATAGTGTTGAGCTTCTTCAATGTTGTTGGAGCCGTACTCATCCAGGCACATGTTTCATCACATTCCTGACTTGTGCCTTGTACTTGGTTTACAGGCTTTGGAGAGTCAGGAGGTGAGTTATCAACCGCAGGATTCCTAGTCTTTGACCTGCTCTTGTTGCCACAGAATTTAGATTTGATTTGATTTATTATTGTCATATGTATTAGTATACAGTGAAAAGTATTGTTTCTTGTGTGCTATACCGACAAAGCGTACCATTCATAGAGAAGGAAAGGAGAGGGTGCAGAATGTAGTGTTATAATCATAGCTCGGGTGTAGGGATAGATCAACTTAATGCGAGGTAGGTCCATTCAAAAGCCTGACGGGAGCAGGGAAGAAGCTGTTCTTGAGTCAGTTGGTACGTGACCTCAGATTTTTGTCTCTTTTTCCTGACGGAAGAAGGTGGAAGAATGTTATGTCTGGGGTGTGTGGGGTCCTTGATTTTGCTGGCTGCTTTTTCGAGGCAGTGGGAAATATAGACGGTGTCAATGGATGGAAGGCTGGTTTGTGTGTTGGACTGGGCTTCAAGTGGGTTGGTTAGTCAAGTTCAATTTCTGGTCAATGATAACTTCCAGGATGATAGAAGTCTACAAGATTATGAGGGGCATGGACTGAATCAGAAGCTTTTTCCCAGGGTGGAAGAGTCAATTACTGGGGGACACAGGTTTAAGGTGCGAGGGGCAAGGTTTAAAGATGTACGAGGCAGGTTTTTTTTTTTACACAGAGGGTGGTGGGTGCCTGGAACTCACTGCCGGAGGAGGTAGTGGAAGCAGATATGATAGTGACTTTTAAGGGGCGTTTTGGCAAATACATGAATAGGATGGGAATGGAGGGATATGGTCCCCAGAAGGGTAGGGGGTTTTAGTTTAGTCGGTGCAGACGGGCCTGTTCCTGTGCTGCAATTTTCTTTGTTCTTTGTTAATACTGGGGGATTCAACATTGGTAATATGCCATTGAATGTCAAGGGTGATGGTTAGATTCTCTCTTGTTGGAGATGGTCATTGCCGGACACTTGTGTGGTGTGAATGTTACTTGACACTTGTCAGCCTAAGCCTGGATATTTTCCAGATCTTGCTGCATTTAGACATGCACTGCTTCAGTATCTGAGGTGTCATAAATGATACTCCCCATTTCTGACTTTTTAATCGAAGGAAGGTCATTGATGAAGCAACTGAAGGTAGTTGGGCCTCGGATACCGAAGGAAGATTTGCATGTTCTAGACTCTACAATCTTAGGGCAAAACAAAATTTAAAATTCCGGAAGTTTATTTAACTATTCTTCCCAAATTGACACCACTGCTGGGTGGCACAATGGTTAGCACTGCTGCCTCACACACCAGGGACCCAGGTTCAATTCCGGCCTCAGATGACTGTCTGCGTGGGAGTTAGCACATTCTCCCTGTGTCTGCGTGGGGTTCCTCTGGGTGCTCCGGTTTCCTCCCACACTCGAATGATGGGCAAGTTAGGATGATTGGCCATGCTAAATTGCCGCTTAGTGTCAGGGGGATTAGAAGGATAAATATGTGGAGTTACGGGGATAGGGCCTGGATGGCATTGTTGTTGGTGCAGGCTCGATGGGCTGAATGGCCTTCATCTGCACTGTAGGGATTCTATGATTCTATATATAATTCATTTTACAATGTCCTGACAGCAGCCTGTGATAAGTGAGGCAGTTTTATTATGTTAGATTAATTATTGAATTTCTCGCCTGCTGGGTGGTTATTGCTGGTTGCTTCTTCAACTTGATCAAATTAGATGTTACAATCTGGTGACTATTTACATTGCAACCTGGTAGATACTCACGGCTATATAAGAGTAGAAATGCATAGTGAGGTTAATTGCTATAATTAAACTTTGTCATGCATCCAGCTATATCTAAGCTGATTGTTATCAGCTTAGATATACTCGCTGGGTTAGAAGGTTATAGTTCAAGTCCAACTCAGCGATGTACTGAATGATTGTTGTCCTGTTAGAAAAGCCACCTTTTCAATAAGATGTAAATTAAGAGCCTATTTCTTCACATGGTTATAAAATATCCCGCTGCAGTATTTGAAGGAGGACTGATGAGTTCTCTCTGTTTAGAACAAGCACCTCACTGGTTCTATTGAAATGTAGCTCAGGCCTTGAAATAGCTCTGGTCCCTTTACTGCCAGCATTGGTGACCAGGAGGCAGGCTCCACTAAACACTGGCTTAAAATTAACACATAGCCAACTGTGCTTTCAAAGATTTCAAAGAAAAATGGTTGTTGCAATATTCAAAGGTATTCCTGAAAAAAGTCCTATGAACTTTATAACACAAATATAAAAAGATGAACACTTTAAATTCTGTTCAGCATTGGATTTTTGTTTGTGATGGCCTTGTTGAGGAAACAAAATAATTCCCTTCTCCTTGGTGACATGCTCAGTGCCAATGTACCTTATGTTAAATGCAGAGAACCCGTTTCATTTCTGTGATATTGGGTATAAAGTCCAATGTAATTGGAGTTACAATTCGCACTGGTCAGAGTGAATGCTAGCATCAATGCAATTTGCCCAGTATACACAGAGTCAGTACATTCAACATTCCACTAGTAGAGGCTTTTCATTTCACACTGTGTCTAATCATTAAGAACATAAGAACTCGGAGCAGGAGTAGGCCATCTGGCCCCTCGAGCCATTCAATAAGATCATGGCTGATCTTTTCGTGGACTCAGCTCCACTTACCCGCCTGCTCACCAGAACCCTGAATTCCTTTATTGTTCAAAAATTTATCTATCCTTGCGTTAAAAACATTCAATGAGGTAGCCTCAACTGCTTCACTGGGCAGGGAATTCCACAGATTCACAACCCTTTGTGTGAAGAATTTCCTCCTCAACTCAGTCCTAAATCTGCTCCCCCTTATTTTGAGGCCATCATTATAGCTTCCCTGGATGACAAAATTGATGCAGTAATATGACAGGTGCCAAATGGATAATACAACTGAGAATCAGGTTCAATATAGAAGATTCAGAGGGGAAATTATATAAACAAATCAGAGAAGCATAAGAAACACAAGAATTTTACTCTTATGTGAGGAATAAAAGAATGACCAGGGTGAGGTTAGGGCCGGTCAAGGACAGTAGTGGGAACTTGTGTATGGAGTCAGTAGAGATAGGCGAGGTGATGAATGAATACTTTTCTTCAGTGTTCACCAAGGAGAGGGGCCATGTTTTTCAGGAAGAGAAGGTGTTACAGGCTAATAGGCTGGAGGAAATGTTCGGAGGGAGGATGTACTGGCAGTTTTGAATAAACTGAAGGTCGATAAGTCCCCTGGGCCTGATGAAATATATCCTAGGATTCTTTGGGAGGCAAGGGATGAGATTGCAGAGCCTTTGGCTTTGATCTTTGGGTCCTCACTGTCCACGGGGATGGTGCCAGAGGACTGGAGAGTGGCGAATGTTGTTCCTCTGTTTAAGAAAGGGAATAGAAATGACCCTGGTAATTATAGACCGGTTAGTCTTACTTCGGTGGTTGGTAAATTGATGGAAAAGGTCCTTAGGGATGGGATTTACGACCATTTAGAAAGATGCGGATTAATCCGGGATAGTCAGCACGGATTCGTGAAGGGCAAGTCGTGCCTCACAAATTTGACTGAATTTTTTGAGGAGGTAACTAAGTGTGTTGATGAAGGTAGGGCAGTTGATGTCATATACATGGATTTTAGTAAGGCGTTTGATAAGGTCGGCTTATGATGAAAGTAAGGAGGTGTGGGATAGAGGGAAAGTTGGCTGATTGGATAGGTAACTGGCTATCTGATCGAAGACAGAGGGTGGTGGTGGATGGAAAATTTTCAAACTGGAGGCAGGTTGCTAGCGGAGTGCCACAGGGATCAGTGCTTGGTCCTCTGCTCTTTGTGATTTTTATTAATGACTTAGAGGAGGTGGCTGAAGGGTGGATCAGTAAATTTGCTGATGACACCAAGATTGGTGGAGTAGTGGATGAGGTGGAGGGCTGTTGTAGGCTGCAAAGAGACATAGATAGGATGCAAAGCTGGGCTGAAAAATGGCAAATGGAGTTTAACCCTGATAAATGTGAGGTGATTCATTTTGGTAGGACTAATTTAAATGTGGATTACAGGGTCAAAGGTAGGGTTCTGAAGACTGTGGAGGAACAGAGAGATCTTGGGGTCCATATCCACAGATCTCTAAAGGTTGCCACTCAAGTGGATAGAGCTGTGAAGGCGGCCTATAGTGTGTTAGCTTTTATTAACAGGGGGTTGGAGTTTAAGAGCCGTGGGGTTATGCTGCAACTGTACAGGACCTTGGTGAGACCACATTTGGAATATTGTGTGCAGTTCTGGTCACCTCACTATAAGAAGGATGTGGAAGCGCTGGAAAGAGTGCAGAGGAGATTTACCAGGATGCTGCCTGGTTTGAAGGGTAGGTCTTATGAGGAAAGGTTGAGGGAGCTTGGGCTGTTCTCTCTGGAGCGGAGGAGGCTGAGGGGAGACTTAATAGAGGTTTATAAAATGATGAAGGGGATAGATAGAGTGAACGTTCAAAGACTATTTCCTCGGGTGGATGGAGCTATTACAAGGGGGCATAACTATAGGGTTCATGGTGGGAGATATAGGAAGGATATCAGAGGTAGGTTCTTTACGCAGAGTGGTTGGGGTGTGGAATGGACTGCCTGCAGTGATAGTGGAGTCAGACACTTTAGGAACATTTAAGCGGTTATTGGATAGGCACATGGAGCACACCAGGATGATAGGGAGTGGGATAGCTTGATCTTGGTTTCAGATAAAGCTCGGCACAACATCGTGGGTCGAAGGGCCTGTTCTGTGCTGTACTGTCCTATGTTCTATGAATTAGGAAAGGGAATAGGCCATTTGGCCCTTCGAGCCTTCTCTGCCATTCAGAGTTGTGAGGTGTTGCATTTTGGGAGGACAAACAAGGCAAGGGAATAAACAATGAATGGTAGGACGCTAGGAAGTATAGAGAACCAGAGGGACCTCTGGTAGTTAAGAAGGCATACTTGCCTTTATTAGCCAAGGCATGGAATATAAGGGGGGAAGGTTATGATGAAGCTGTATAAAACACTCCTGAGGCCACAGCTAGAGTACTGTGCGCAGTTCTGGTCGCCACACTATAGGAAAGATGTGATTGCACGGGAAAGGATGTTGCCTGGGCTGAAGTGCTTCAGCTATAAAGAGAGGCTGGTTAGACTGGGGTTGTTTTCCTTCGAGCAGAGCAGGCTGGGCGGGGGCCTAAGGTGTAGAAAATTAGGAAGGACATAGATAGGGTAGATAAGAAGAACCTTTCCCTTTAGTAGAGGAGTCAATAACAAGGGGGACATTGATTTTTGGTAAGGGGCAGGAGATTTCGAGGGCATTTGAGGAAAAACTTTTTCACCCAGAGGATGGCAGGAATCTGAAACTTACTGCCTGAAAGGATGGTCAAGGTGGAAATCCTAACAACATTTAAGAAGCATTTGGAAGAGCATTTGATTGCATACAAGGCTACAGACCAAGTGCTAAGAAATTGGATTAGAATAGATGGGTGTTTGATGGCCAGTGCAGACAGAATGGGCCAAAGGGCCTTTCTGTGCCATAAAACTCAATGGCTCTAGATAAACTTACCAAACGTCCCTTTGGGATTTGGTTTGCACGGCAATTACCACCTGCAAAACCCATCTCCAACTTTAAATCTATTCAGTATTTTTTCTTCTTCTGATCTCCTTTTCTGATTTATTACTTCTTTCAACTCCACACTTTAGTACATTGATACCTTTGATGAGTTTAATTCATAGTTTTCTCATGGTTTTTTCAAAAAAAAGCTCAAGTGAAAATGCCTAAATCTTATCAAAATACAACAGTTATAAATAATAGGCAAGTGTAAGAAAAGAACCTCAAATATTGCAAGTAGACATAGAATCAGGCATAGGCTGATAAAAAATACAGACTTGATAGGAATGAAGAGGAACAGCTCCTAACATCAAAGCCATTTTCTAAAGAAATTTCTGGCACGGGATTAAATAGCTAGCAGCTCCATTTTAAGTCCTGCCTTACACAAGTGCCTCATTCCCAAAATCAACCGATTTATTTTCCTCTATTCAAAGTACATCTAAAGAAAGTAACAAACATATGCTCACGATGCAGCACTGCTTGTTATTGCCAAGGTGCCTAAATTTTGCACCTGATGGTATGAATAAGAAAATCAGGAACAACAAAAATATCCCCAGCTCAGTGGCCTAGGTTATTGTGAGAAAGCAAAATCATCATATTTAGAAAATACATTATATCAAAAACCCAACATGGAAATAAATGCTAAGTTATAGAATTAGACTCTATGGGCCTAAGAATGATACGCTCTTCATTGTCATGTTTTACCTGAATTTGTACTCTTTGGCAATGTGCTAATTTTATGATGACTCAGTATTGAACTGAACTAGAGAAGAGAAGTAAATCTTAAAGCAGCTCTCCAAATGTATATGATCTAACTATTGGTCATTCATGATATAGTTTTGGTCAAGTAACTGTTTGCAAAACCTCATTTTATTAACAAATTCTAGATGATTGAGTCACAATGAAGCTGAAGAGAGCTTTTCATAGTGCAATAGACCTCGGGAAGCACATGGAGCGTGAAACATTATTTTTTGCAGAGAAATTCAGGGCAAACAAAACTTCACATATCAAAATGTGACATGAGACTTATCTTTGCATGGGTATGGAGCCACATTAAGAGCCAAGTACAAGATAGAGTGGGATTATTCTTATGAAACAATCGCATGCCTGATATTTTAAGACTGGAGTTTAATCATGAGAAGCTGTGCATTTTGAAATGAACAGCCAGTCTCTAAATGTAGTTGTTTAAACACTTGCATTATCCAACTGGTACATCTGATAGGCTTCACATCATACCGGAAGGAAAATGAAAATTACCCTCAAAAGTGTATCCTTAGATACAATATTTGAAGAATTTCTTAGATAACAGAAATAATTACTTACAGCTCTGCGGATATCCTTTGTGGAAAGGTCAACTAGCTTCTTGTTTATGGCCCACTCTTCATCAGCCTCCATTATTGCTTTCTTTTATAAATCAGACAAATGGTATTTTGAATATATTAAAACAGAAGTACGTTATTGTGATAAATGAGAATAACTAAATTTTTTGAGGAAAGATGTCACATTGAAAAGATGAAGGGAAATAAATTCAAAATTATGGTATTAAAGCACATTGTATTTACAAGTATGGAGTTAATATTACCATATTATGAAAATTAAAATGATTATATATGACTTTCATGTTTGTATGAGAAATTATTGTTTTAAACCACTAAGAAAATTGATGGTGTTCTCCTGAGAATCCTGGGAAGTTAATTGAGTGCAAGGCTCCCCACACAATCTGGTGTTTATATCTTTCAAATCCGACACGTTTCCTACATTAAGATTTGAATAATAAAAATAATGTTAAATGTCAATTAATGCTATTTCAATGACAAAATATTTTGGTAATCAATCAACCACCAATATTATTTACCATCCAGTTCATATCTGGCAACAATTCAGAAGTGCTTTCTCTTTGAAAGTATTTGTTTGAAACATTTTAGCAAGCTAATTAGTTTATATCAAATTTGGGAAAGATAATGTACAATTTAGTCAGAAATAACATCTCAGAGTAGGAGATCATAAAAATAATAACATTAAATATCTAACTGGAGATCATTTGGAAAATAAGTTAACTCTTAGGCTTCGTTTAAATAACACTATATATAATACAGAATAGCCTTTTTGACATAGTTAGTTCAGTGAAGTCATTTGAAGTTATTAAAGGGGAATTTTACTGTAGAGCAAAATGTTTTTAGCAAATTATCTCTCACTTTTAGGTGTCCCTCATTGATTCTAATTTGCTGCCTGCATCTCCATGATCACACATATTGAAGGTGGGGTATACTCTAGGTTAGTGCTTGATTGTCAGCTAGAATGCCTTTAAAATGCAGAGCATCATGATCATGGCCAAAGTCGGGAACAGCGATGAAGAGATGGTTAAGTCATTACGATTTTTTACAATGGGGGCAGGATAAGATTTCAGGTGTAAATCTTTAAATGAAACAGGGCTGAATCTTTCGAGAGGTGCTAATCGCTCTTGGATTGCCACTTTGTTCCCACTTGAATCAGAACATCCCATTTCTGGGGCTCAGACTTCAGAGCTGTGCTTCTTGAGAACCATGGAGCATACCTACTCCTGGAGTCCTTCCTTCATAGTGTAGGAACATTAGGAGAAGCCAAGCCATGCTCCCTCTTTTTATGGCACTAGCTACCATAAACCGGTAGAGTTAAATGTTCCAAAGGCACTTTGAGAAGCTATGGAGAGGAGTTATGTGTAGGGTGGCATGTGGATGTGTAGGGCATTGGGATGGTAGGTGAGTGGGTAGGAGGCAGGTACGTGCTGGCAGGGTAGGGTGGCATATCGGTGAGGAGGTAGGGTGAAGGAGTTTGAGTGAGGGGTAGGGTGACAGGTGGATGAGTGAAGGGGTGGGGTAGCAGGTAGATGGATGTGAGGGTAGGATGGGTTGAGAGGGTGCTGGGATGGTAGACGGGTAGATAGTTGGGGGGGGGGGGTGTGGTGCTGGGGGTGGCAGTTAGATAAGAGTGATTGTCAGGGCATAAGTAGTGTAGTTACCCAGGATTTAGAACTAGTTTTAAACTTTCTAACTTTTCCTGGGTAATTATTCTCTAAGTAAGTTGGAACCATCCAAAGGTCTCTGCTTTCAATTCAGAGTTTCAGAGGGTTCCAGCTGTAGGGGAATTGCCCAATAGAAGTTGAAATTTCCCAGGTAATTCCTGTGCAGTGCTTGCATTGGGACCTCTTAGGGGTCTCCCCTCACCCCCATGCATCTTCCAGGGTACCTCTGGGCTTGAACCATCCAGAGACCAGAAGAATTGGGCCATAGTTTTTATGCTGTTGGAGAGGGTTGGGGGAGGGGTAGAAGGGGAGCAGTTTTAAATCAGTCTTTTCTCTTTATTGATGTTCTTGCTATTTCCATGTAGTTTAAGATTTCTATCACTGCCAGTTTTTTCTTTCTTTATTCTTCCATTTTCCTGTGTCTTTTCACTGCCTTATATTGGTTTTTGAATGCTTGCTTATTCTTTTGATGATAATTTGTGACCTTGCTTAGGTCTCCAAAATAATTCATACTTTCAACTCTTTCTTAAAAGTCTGTTTAGTGACAATTCCCTGCTGTGTGCCAAAAGTCAGCATTCCTGACTTTGGAATTTTGCTTTGTTCTATTCTATCCCCTCTTTATTCAGTGTTATTACTGGGCTCACTTAACTTTCACTTCTGACAAAGGAGCTCCAATCAAAATTCAACTGGTCTTTTCACTTCATGGATACTATAGCTATATGCTTTCGAGCATTTTTCGATTTTATTTCAGAGTTTTAACATTAGCTGTGTTATTCTTTTAATTGCCTTGAAAACTTTATCTCTGGAGATACTTGGCACGTTCTGCCATTCTATCTTTTATTTTCATCCTTCTTTTTCTACTTAATTGGTCTGCTTCATGCTGATGGAAGTGTGAATGTGCAGCCTGTCACCCATGCCCTTTGCCGCTTTCCTGAGCAGCAATGAAGACTATCTACAAACACTCCCCTTTCAATTTCTTATTAACCAACTCACACCCTCTCTCACCACTTGAAACTTAAAGATTTCTTTTGCAGAACTTGGATAAGGAAAAAAATGGAACAAGTGTCATATTTGTGCCTGCCCTCATTCTTATTTTAACAAACTGGGCTAAATTTTCCAAAACAATAATTCTTAAACGTGAAAGATTAGAATAATAAACAAATGAGATTAAACTGGAATAAAATATTTTTGCAAATTTCTATGGTAATATATTCCATTAAGATACCAAAACATTCTACTTAAATATCTGCATAAATCAGCTCTTGCTTTTAGGGTCAATCAGTAAGTAATTCCTGCAACAGAACCCTATTTCTAAAACTCTTAACATTCTACCTCTAAGAACAATAAATGGACCCGTCTCTGCCATTTCTGTCCTCATTCAGGTCTTACCTTAAAGTAGATAGGAGCCATGTCTCCCAGTTCCTTTGGTAGAGGAATGCATTCGTACACCATATGAAAGCGTTTCTTTAAATGCATATTGGTCTCAAAAAAGACACAGTCGAGACCTTTGTCTTCCAACATTTTAACCAAGGTTTTTCGAAACAGCTATTGAAAAAGGCAGACGGTTCAGTCCCGTTCCCGGCAGAGGAAACAAATTACTTTTAAAAATCATCAAACAACAAAGTCTTGTGTTTGAACCTGGATTAACGCTATTAGGAAATATTAACCAGGATTCCCTTTGGTTAGGAAAGAAACTCAAAGTTGGTGTCAAAAGGTCTTAACTATTTTTGAACTTGAGCATTATTTGAATGATGTCAATTGATCTTTGGCCAGAGTGGGCGTTTGCTGCTTTTTACAGCTCTCCAAGTCTGTATTTACTGATGGACCACGATTGTCATATATTCGCAGACTCCCACTAGGAATAGGCAGGCATATTGTTCATCTATATACAGGCCTGGTGTCAATGGGGTAAACACAGTAAGGAGTCTAACAACACCAGGTTAAAGTCCAACAGGTTTATTTGGTAGCAAACGCCACTAGCTTTTGGAGCGCTGCTCCTTCATCAGGTGAGTGGAAGATCTGCTCATAAACATGTTTATGAGCTGTTTATGAGCAGATCTTCCATTCACCTGATGAAGGAGCAGCGCTCCGAAAGCTAGTGGCGTTTGCTACCAAATAAACCTGTTGGACTGGTGTTGTTAGACTCCTTACTGTGTTTACCCCCGTCCAACGCCGGCATCTCCACAATATTGGGTGACCATAGTGTCTCCTTTCCCCAATCTCCTTCAGAAACATCCTATCTCAATTTTACAGCATAGATTTTCAAATGGATTCCACAGACTACAGGAGGTTCATCAATGGATTCCAAGGTTAAATGGAATAGTATAGCACAGAAGGAAGCCACTTACATTGCAAGTTCTTTTGAGGCGCAATCTAGTTACTTTGCTTTTTCCTGATACCCCTGAATTTAGTTTTACAAGTATTAATCTAATTTCTCTTAGAAAGTTGCTTTTGAATGTGTATCCACCAACCTATGAGGCAGTGCATTCCAAATCCTAACCATGCATTCTGAAAAAATATTTTTCTTCATGTCACCGCTGGTCACTTTGTCAATAATCTTCGATCTGTGCCCTCTCTTTAGCGAGCCTCTGTCATTGAAATTAGCTTCTGTTTATTTATCCTATCTAAATACTTTATGATTTTAAATACTTCTACTAGATATTCCCTTAACCTTCTCTGCTCTAAGGAGAACAACCCCACTTTTCAGTCTATGCAACAATTTCTTCTGTACCCTCTCCAAAGCCTGTACTCTCTCTTTGTAGAGAGAACAGAGCTAACTAAAACTTTGAATCTGGATGATCTTCCAGACTCGAAACATTAACTCTGTTCTCTCCACAGATGCTGTCAGACCTGCTGCTTTTTCCAGCATTTTCTGTTTTGTTTTAGATTCCAGCATCCACAGTAATTTGCTTTTTTCATTAATGTATATCACTGAATCTTGAGAAACTCCACCGTTTAACCTTCTCTAGTGCAAAAAAATGTTATCAACTTCAACTGTCTGTTTCCTTCCCTTAGCTAACTATGTATCCAGACTGCATCAAGTTAAAGGACAGAGACCTGAAACGTTGGCCGAATTCTCCGGCCATTCATGCCCTGACACTGTGACCAGAGAGGATGGAGAATTTGGCACTCAGCCAAAACTACATTCACTACAGCAGGACGGGAGAATCCCGCTGGCGTGAATGGTCAGAGAATCCCACCCGTTAACTTTGTTTTTCTCTCAACAGATATTCGCAGGGGGTATTCGCAGACATCTTCAACCTCTCTTTACAACAATCTGAGGTCCCGATCTGCTTCAAGAAGACGACCATCATCCCGGCAGCAAAGAAAAGTTAGGAAGCGTGCCTTAATGACTATTAATGCAACTGATGATCCAGCTCATTGGACTCAGTTTTGACCCTTGAACGAATGTGGGACCTTACGTACAACCAATGAAGGTGGGGCAGGAGTAGGCCACCAGGCCCCTTGAGCCTGCTCCACCATTCAATAAGATCATGGTTGATCTGACTGTAACCTCCAGCCTATCTCCAAGGACCTATCAATAATCTATCTACCTCTCCCTTAAAGATATTCAAAGATCTGCTTCCACTGCCCTTTGAGGAAGAGAGTTACAAAGACTCACTACCTTTTGAGAGAAAATAGTTTTCCTAATCTCTATTTTAAATGGACAACCCCTTATTTGTAAACAATAACCTCTAGTTTTAGATTTGCCCACAAGAGGAAACAAGCTTTCCACATCCACCCTGTCAAGATCCCTTGGGATCTTAAAGGCTTCAATCAAGGCTTACTCTTCCGAACCCCGGTGGATACAAGCCTAACCCGTCCAAACTTTCCTCAGACAACCTGCCCATTCCTGGTATTAGTCTTGAAAACTTTCTCTGAACTACTTCTACTGCATTTACATCCTTAAATAAGGATGCCAATACTGAACAGTACTCCAGATGTCCTGTATAACTGAAGCATAGCTTCCCTACTTTTCTATTCAAATTTCCCTTGTAATAAATGTCACCATTCTTTCTCATCTTCCAGTCAAAATGGACAATTTCCCATTTGTCTACATTATACTCCATCTGCAGACCTTTGCCCCCTCACAACCTATGTCCCCTTTTTAGCCTTCTTACGTCCTCTTCACAACTGATCAGCAAATTTAGCAACAAAAATTTTTTTTGGTCTCTTCACACAAGTCATTTATATAAATTCTAAAAAGATGAAGCCCCAGCACCGATCTATTTGTGCCTACCCTCTGTTTCCTGTTAGCTAGCCAATCTTCTATCCATGCTAACGTGTTATCCCCCCCTACAGCATGAGCTTTTGTTTTCTGCAATAACCTTTGATGTGGCACCTTGTCAAATGGCTTCTAGAAATCTAAGTACAGTACATTTACTGGTTTCCCTTTAACCATAGCACATGGGACTCCTTCACAGAACGCCAATAATTGGTTAAACACAATTTCCTTTTCACAAAACTATGCTGACTCTGCCTTATTGCCTTGAATTTTTCTAAGTGCCCTACCTTAACACCTTTAATAATAACTACCATTTTCCCTATGACAGATGTTAATTGGCCTGTAGTTTCCTGCTTTTTTGTTTCCCTCCCTTTTTGAATAAAGGAGTTACATTTGTGATTTTCCAATCTAATGGAACCTTCTGTGAATGTGGGGTATTTTGGAAAATTCAATCCAATGCATCAACTATCTCACTAGTCACTTGTTTTAAGACCCTAGGATTAATTCCATCAGGTTGGGGATTTGTCAACCTGGGCTGGAGGAGAATCCCCAGGGAGGCTTTGCTGAAATGTGGTACTAACGGTTTGGTTCTTCTCAGGACCATAGATTCTCTGTGTGACAGAACACCTGGACTGCAGTGAATGTCTGTCAGGGTGCCTTTTAAATTTGGCCCCATAAGGTAATAGCGGGGCAGATGAATCTCTGCCTTCTCTGCCATGAGATTCACTGAACTCCTCGCTGATGTATGATTAATGAGTTGAAAAGTGGAAGATTGTGCGTGATCGCCCAGCAGGAATCATGCTGACTTTCCTGCCCGCCAATGCATTTCATGTCCAAAATGGAAAATTTTGTCCTGAGATTCTTGCAAAGTGCTGCATAGCCTGGTATCAGGAGCATGTTCATCAGAGGTCAGATTCGCTGCATTTGTCTAGTGGTTCGCATGGTGGATTCCTGTATACCAAAGGCAGTACTCTATAGTCAGCTGAGCACGGGTATTCACACCACAACTCATCCCAAATTTAGATATAAAGACATTTGAAAACAATCTCACGGCTTGCAGCTTACATGAAAAAAATAATTTTGGACGGACCCAAATGATGAAGTCTCAGTCAAAAAGCGATTCCGACATTTGAGCAGATCAGAGCAAAGTGCCTTCAGGACAAGTGAGTGAAGGTAATGCCTCATCCATTTCTCTAACACTGACTTCATATAGAGTCTTTGCAATAAGTCTGCAAATTGAGATTTGGTTTAATGTCATGCATGAGGCAACATCAAGCTAGACTGTAAACATGTCTTTTTGTTAAACATGCTGAACAGTCACCTTTCGGGACAATGGGAGAATCCATCACTACTTAAAATAAATTACAAATTGCATTTTAAATTCTAAGTAGACTGTTACTGAATTTGGAAACCAATTCTTAAACTATATGTGTTAATATTTCTATCCAATGGCAAGTCAGACTGCCTTTTTTGGTAGCAATAACAAGATAAGATGTGCAGTGACATCTGTATTTATGTAAGGAAGTCCAAGAACATTACGGTACCATCATGCAATTTTTTCTTCCCTCTTTTTTTCTGTCTTTTCCTGCCTTTATATGCTGGAGACATCAGTCTCGATTTTCTGATTTTTATGCTGACATTAAAATAACACCAATTGGAAAATTTAGGCTACAACTATTTGCTTTGGCATAGTTCCACAAGTGCTGTTCATCCTTGGACTTTCTTGACCCATGAACCTCAGCAAAGGCTTGTTAATAAGTTGAGGCCGATTGTTGGCAGGGTATTGAAGTTCAGAGAATATCTATTGAGAAGTAACATCTGCGATAATTCCTGCTTTGTGGTCCTGCATGGAAAGTCTGGCTAATGTTCTCATTTACAATTTCCTTGAAATCAGTTAGCTAAATACAACCAAGTCTTGAAACCTTCTTGACCCATATGGCTCAGCTGCTCACTACTTTAATCCACTGTGGCAGTGGAGAAAATGCATTGCACTAAGAGGAAGCGAGTTTTGATTTACAATTTTGAATTAACTAACCTGGAGCAATCCTTTTAAAACTTTGGAAGGAAGCCTAAAAATTAAATCTTGTGCCATCGTCATTTTTATTGCCTGCTTTGGTAGCTATCATTTTATAACCTTCTCATGGAGCTTTCAAATTCATACACATGTTTGAAAGGTTAAATTAAGTGTTTACCAGAATATTCACATTTGCCTTTCATCTGGAGTTCATTCAAATATACTATTGTTGTTTTACATCAATCCAAAGCACTTTTTATGTTTAATTAACTTTGCGAAAATGTGTTTTGTAGAAGTAGATTTTGCTAGCAATGTGTGTTTAGAAAGTCCCCTGCAATGTCACGGAATACTGATCTTATTTTAAATTAAAATAAAGATCAATGTTTCAATAAAATAACTAGAAAAGTACTTTGAGTCAGAAAGAAGTAATTTACAGTTTTAATCTGACCTGTATTTCCTCCCAGATGTCTTCATCCAGTATGGTACCTGCAGTGTGATGCTGGAAAGGTACTATTAGGCAGTGACCTTCAGTCATGGACTGGTAATTTGGCAGGCACAAATATACCTGGGGATGAGAGAAAATGTCAGAATTCATGTCATTAAACCAAAATGAACACAATGCTTCCTTTTGCTTGCTGCATATTTCAAAAGAAGTTCAGTTTGTGGTATGAATATAAATGGACCCATCATCTAATTTCTTAGTCTAAATCAAGGCATATTTCAATAGAAATTTTAAAAAGCATCACCAACATATTTTGGAATACTGTTTACTGGCCATGTACTGTTTCACAGTAGTGAAATGTAGATGATTTTCCTCGCAAATTTGCAGCAGTTACACTGCAATACAATGCATCGCAAATAAAGGTAAAAGCCTTATTTTGCAATCAATGGTGGTTGAATGAAGCCCACTGTTCATTACGTTTTAGACTTTCCCACAAAACTTTTGTGGGCTTTTACATAGCAATTTGCATTATCAGTCAAAACAGCACAATGCCTTCTACAGATGATATGCGACATGTATGAACAGGGCAAGCAATGAAATGTTCTTGAACCAAACTTAGAAACAGGAAAGGCGCAGTCACTATGTTGGGGGTGTACTACAGGCCCCCCAACAGCCCAAGGGAAGTGGAAGAATGGATATGTCAGGAGATACTGGATAGGTGCAGGAAATATAGGGTTGTTGTAGTGGGAGACTTCAATTTCCCTGGTATAGACTGGAAATCGCTGAGGGCAGGGACTCTGGATGGTGAGGCATTTGTAAAATGTGTACAGGAGGGTTCGTTGGAACAATATGTGGACAGCCCAACTAGAGAGGGGGCTATACTGGACCTGGTGCTGGGGAATGAACCCGGTCAGGTCTTCAAAGTTTTGGTCGGGGAACATGTGGCAAATAGTGACCACAATTCTGTTAGCTTTAGGATAGTGATGGAAAAGGATGAGTGGTGTCCCAAGGGTAAGGTGTTGGATTGGGGGAAGGCTAACTTTATTGGGATCAGGCAGAAATTGGCAGCTCTTGATTGGGAGAGGCTGTTTGAGGGTAAATCCACATCTGGTATGTGGCAGTCTTTTAAGGAATGGTTGTTAGGGCTACAGGACAAGCATGTGCCTGTAAAAAAGAAGGATAGGAAGGGTAGGATTAGAGAACCGTGGATAACCAGGGAAATTGAGGGACTGGTCAAAAGGAAAAGAGAGGCGTATGTTAGGTCCAAGCAGCTAAAAACGGAGGGAGCTCTGGAAGAGTATAATGAAAGTAGGAAAATACTCAAACGGGGAATTAGAAGAGCAAAAAGGGGTCACGAAATGTTCTTGGCAGACAGGATTAAGGAGAATCCCAAGGCATTTTATTCATACGTTAGGAACAAAAGGGTTGTAAGGGAAAAAATCGGACCTCTCAGGGACAAAAGTGGGGACTTATGCTTGGAGCCCAAAGAGGTAGGGGAGATCCTAAATGAATACTTTGCGTCGGTATTCACTAAGGAGAGGGATGTGTTGACTGGGAGTGTCTCGGAGGGGAGTGTTGAACCGTTGGAGAAAATCTCCATTACAAAGGAGGAAGTGTTAGGTTTGTTAGAGAATATAAAGACTGACAAATCCCCAGGGCCTGATGGAATCTATCCAAGGCTGCTCAGGGAGACGAGAGGTGAAATAGTTGGGCCTCTGACGCAAATCTTTGTCTCGTCACTGGACACAGGTGAGGTCCCAGAGGATTGGAGGATAGCTAATGTGGTCCCGTTATTTAAGAAGGGTAGGAAGGATAACCCGGGTAATTATAGGCCGGTGAGCTTGACGTCCGTGGTGGGGAAGTTGTTGGAGAAGATTCTTAAAGATAGGATGTATGCGCATTTAGAAAGGAATAAACTCATTAACGATAGTCAACATGGTTTTGTGAGAGGGAGGTCATGCCTCACGAACCTGGTGGTGTTTTTTGAAGAAGTGACCAAAATGGTTGACGAAGGAAGGGCCGTGGATGTTGTCTATATGGACTTTAGTAAAGCGTTTGACAAAGTCCCTCATGGTAGGCTAGTGAAAAAGGTTGGATCCCATGGGATAAAGGGGGAGGTGGCTAGATGGGTGGAGAACTGGCTTGGTCATAGAAGACAGAGGGTGGTAGTGGAAGGGTCTTTTTCCGGCTGGAGGCCTGTGACTAGTGGTGTACCGCAGGGCTCTGTATTGGGACCTCTGCTGTTTGTGATTTATATAAATGATCTGGAAGAAGGAGTAACTGGGGTGATCAGTAAGTTTGCGGACGACACAAAACTGGCAGGACTTGCAGATAGTGAGGAACATTGTCAGAGGCTACAGAAGGATATAGATAGGCTGGAAATTTGGGCAAGGAAATGGCAGATGGAGTTCAATCCTGATAAATGCGAAGTGATGCATTTTGGTGGGAATAATGTAGGGAGGAGCTACACGATAAATGGAAGAACCATAAAGGGTGTAGAGACGCAGAGGGACCTGGGTGTGCAAGTCCACAGATCTTTGAAGGTGACGTCACAGGTGGAGAAGGTGGTGAAGAAGGCATATGGCATGCTTGCCTTTATAGGACGGGGCATAGAGTATAAAAGTTGGGGTCTGATGTTGCAGATGTATAGAACGTTGGTTCGGCCGCATTTGGAATACTGCGTCCAGTTCTGGTCGCCACACTACCAGAAGGACGTGGAGGCTTTGGAGAGAGTACAGAGGAGGTTTACCAGGATGTTGCCTGGTATGGAGGGGCTTGGTTATGAGGAGAGATTGGGGAAACTGGGGTTGTTCTCCTTGGAAAGACGGAGGATGAGGGGAGACTTAATAGAGGTGTATAAAATTATGAAAGGCATAGATAGGGTGAACGGTGGGAAGCTTTTCCCCGGGTCGGTGGTGACGTTCACGAGGGGTCATAGGTTCAAGGTGAAGGGGGGGAGGTTTAACACAGATATCAGAAGGACATATTTCACACAGAGGGTCGTGGGGGCCTGGAATGTGTTGCCGGGCAAGGTGGTGGAGGCGGACACACTGGGAACGTTTAAGACTTATCTAGACAGCTATATGAACGGAGTGGGAATGGAGGGATACAAAAGAGTGATCTAGTTCGGACCAGGGAGCGGCGCGGGCTAATTGTTCTTTGTTTCTCGTTTCAAGGCTTCCTTCTACGATCATCTTGCTGGTGCCAGTACAGAGTGAGACTGCGGATAGTTGGGAACCTGTCTCGGGGGCAGGGGATTCATATGGTGTTCGTGGAAGTGGAAATGACTAGGGTTGGGAAGCATTTTCCGATCGGGGCCATTGTGATCTCCTGGACTCGTTTCGATCGCCTCAGGGGGTCGGAGAGGAATTTCCCAGATTTTTGTTTCCCCATATTGGCCCTGGGGTTTTTCACTCTGGGTTTTCGCCTCTCCCTGGAGATCACATGGTCTGGAATGGGGGGGTGGGGGTAAGTTAATAGGTTGTAATGAACAAAGCATCGTAGCTGTGAGGGACAGCTCGGTGGATAGGATATTGGTATGTAGATAGGCTGGAAAATTGGGTGGGGATCCTGGATTCAGGATTCAATCCTGGACCGGGGAGCGGCGCGGGCTTGGAGGGCCGAAGGGCCTGTTCCTGTGCTGTATTGTTCTTTGTTCTTTGTTCAATCAGATTAAAGAATCTTTACAGAGGCATGCGGATCTAAACCAAGAATTGTCTATTGGAACGCTTAATTTAATTTAAAATCATGTAACGGAAAGTGAAATAGAAAAAGGAAAGACAAATGGAGCTGAGAGTGCTAAAGAAATAAAAAGAAAAGGCAATAAAATGTTTTAATTTTTAAAAATCTCCTGCAAAATATTTAGTACCTGAAGGAATGAGACTTTATACTTAAAAAGTAAATTTCCAATGGCAGGATGATTAAAATGCTATTAAAAATGCATTTACACTTGAATGGCAAGCTCTACATTATTCTTGATGTGTTTAGTGGGTATCTAATGGACAATTATCACAACTTTACACACTTCATTTATTTGAATGATAAATCTTTTGGCGAGATTCTATTAGAGCAAGGGTTCTGGAGGAGTACGGCAACTCCGGCAGCAACTTGCCGATTTCCACATTTAACTGTTCAGATACAGAAAGTGGAAGTTGCTATCCAACTTACTCCCTAATAATTTTGAGCACTGATAATGGTACTGTTATTCTTACAACAAATCTGCACTATTCTCTTCCTTAGATATAACTAAATCGCACAATTTCAATTCAACAAGTTCACAGAGAAAATTTCTCCAGCGTTGGCATAAAAAGGCTAAAATTACTCATCAATCTTTCAGTTTACAATATTCTGAAACACAAACTCTGGAAGTGCACTGTAAGAGTAGGAACCTACTGTCTGTTTTTCATCTAACTTCACCCGTTGAGCACAGATAAGTGTCCAGATTCTAAAAGGGTAATGTTTGATTACTGAAATGTTAATAAAACCATTGGAAACTGTGTCAAACAATCAACAGCAGCTGATGGTTCATTTGTAAGAGTCCATGATCTGCATGTGTATAATGCTTTTATGGAAGACTCAAAGAACCGTAAGATTTACTTGAGTGTGGGAAAGGGTCACAAGTAAAGCCCTAAACACCAGTTGTAGCATCACTCATGAGGCTGTCAAATCTGATTAGAAATGTTCCATTTCATCATTTGACTTCCCAACATCTCCAAATCAATGTTCTCGCCACTGGTTGTTAGACACAGTCATCTTCATGTCTGACTCTTCACTAGCCTGATAGAATCATCAAAAGGTACAGCTCAAAAGGAGGCCATTCAGCCCATCATCTCTGCTTGCTCTCTGAAGGAGCAAATGGTGAGGTGAAAGTTCCGACTCAGTCAAATAACTTTTTTTCTATCGCCAACATTTTAATAACTGATAAAACAAAAATGTTCAAAGAAAAATGAATTCAAATGCCCAATGGTTATTCTCCTGAGTTGCTTGCAGCAATGTCACCAAGATAAATCTTTCAACTGCTGGCAACTCCAGGACAACGCTGCAGTGTCGTGAACCAATCTTCCCTTTAAAGTTTAGCTGTTGCTCGAGGCACATTTTTTCAGTGCATGGTCCCTTTAAATTTTTTGCATGGCCATGGAAATGCACTATTTATCACAAAACATGGTCTGCACGGTACCTTTCATACTTCAGCGCACACCCATGGCTTTGAAGTATGATTGGCAACTTTAGACTAACCCAATAAAGGAATTGTTTCTCCATAAGCTTGCGCTGAAAAGTGGCTTATAGCAGTAACTTTCAGACTTATTTACCTTACCTTTACACCAATAGCAATGATAAGATGCTTTGGAAGTTCTGGGTTGTCGAAGCAATACTGGCATTTCTCCATGCGGCCAGCTAACCTCTTGTGTTCATGAATAGCTTTATTCCGTTGCCTTTCATCATCTTGGCCTGATTGGCTTTTTCTGGCTGCTTTTGACACAAACATGTCATCCAATGTGTAGTAGTCCCTATCCATCTTCTCGAGAAACTAGAGAAAAGATCAAATGGGCAGTTAAAAATGTCAGAAATAATTGTTTAAATAAAACTGAACAATAGTTAGATCAACTTTTGTCCTTGATCACACAACAAAACAATGGCAGGAGGCCCAAGATTAAGTTGATTTAAAAGCCACAGTTGAGATTTATTCACTTACATAAATAGCAGCTTCCCCTATCTCACGGTCATTGTAGCCAGCGTTGTAGCTAGCATTCTTACGCTGCTCCAGAGAGGGGGTTATGACATTTTGACACCTGGGCCTCATCTAAATGATGCAAAGTTATCTTTCCTCGTAGCCTGAGGACCCTGCGCTCAATATGTTTCTTTACATTCTCCTCTTCACAAAATAAATTTTATTCACATTTAAATGTTACCTTCAGATTTTGTTTCTAAAAAGTGAAACCAACCTTTAGTTGGAGTGCTGGCCTCATTGTCCTTCAGCTAGGGCTCGAGCTATTGCAGATTTTCAGGCCCATGGATTTAGACGGACAACATCTGTAGGTAGAGAGGATGTAATGCTTGCTCCATTCCCCTGTGGAGGCTCAGCTGTGGGATTCTGGAGTTCCTAAAACTCCATGTGGCTGGACCTGCTGCCATGTATGGGACCATGGCGATTAATTGCCCGATGCAATGAGAAATGCCTTAGAATATATTTAGCCACTTCTAAAATGGGGTGTGACACTTTCCAGTTAGCTTAAAAAGAGGTTCATTTCTGTCACTATCAGTCACATTCTTCGAATCAGCAGACTGGTTTTGGTAAAAGTGAAAATGCATCAGTGCTCCAAGATGGTTGGTGCTCAAGAGATGTATTCAGTCAGAGGACGCATATGTGCCCTTTCTTATCGTAGATAAATTAACATGCTAATATTGTTCTCTGAAACTGCACGATAAGAAGTGGAACCAACTGCATTTTACATAACCAGTAGATGTAAAAAACGAAAAGCAGCTCAATTATTTCAAAATGACATCCTAATTACTTGCCTTCACTTTCAAAATATAATTCAAAGACTATCCTAGACAACTGTTTATAATGAACAGATTTGCCATGTACAAACAAGTGCATCACAACTAGCTTGCACCAGATTCCTCATCTTAGTTTTCTCAACTCTGTTCTAAAAAAGTGCTTTTATTAAGATTTATGTTTTATAATGAATATTCTTTTCAAATGGATTCAAAAATTGAGTTATTTAAAGATATATGTCGTTCACCTCATCTACGTCACAGCTAGATACTACCACAGGTCTCAGGGAACAATCTGATAGGGGAAAGAAGGAAATAAAATCACACGGTTCCTGTTACAGATTGCAATCCAGTGGCCACTGTTGAAAAATCAATGTGACCACTGAGAAGAGAGCATAAGGAATTGAATTGGGCTCAGGTTGTGATGGTCTCCAAGATTGAATAATCCATCAATATTCACCATCCAGACTTGTGCATGAAATATAATGGCTTGGGTGAAGTTTTGGTGGCTTGCCAACACATATGCATTCCTAAGGCTAGAAAGATTGATATATTCAGGAAGACGTGGAAAAATAGAGGAATATGTGTTTTTCCCTAATTAAGGATCTCCCAACAGACTGAAAGGATAGGAGATTGTTGTTTGCTCCTTGTCAATTCATTTTGTAATAAACTTCTGAGTCCTGTGTGAAAATATCTGATGCCCTGAATGAAATGGGAGATGCTGAAATATCACCATGTGAGGAATTGTGTATGAAACCAACTATTTAATGTTACCTAATGGAGGTGTTTGAAATCAATTTCCAGCAACAGGTTAATGCCATGGAAAAGTGAAACTCCAAGATGCTGCAAGAACATCACAGTCTCATTTGTGAAATGAACCTAATAAACTCTTTTGCATGATTTAATTAATCTCACTTACAACTGACCTTTCAGTGAGTCTCCAACATCAAACATTCTGGCATTTTACCAAGGATGTTTTTTCACTCCAGGAAATGACTACAGATGAGCAAAATTACAATTAAGACAGAATAACTACTGAAATTAATCATTTCACATAATTAACTCATTAACACACCCTCCAGTGAAGATATGACTATTAGTTCAATGTATTTTTGCAAGGTTCAGGTTCTCTTTCATTTTAAAACATATCCTGTGTATAATTTTACTTCTAATGCAAAAACTGAAAATTTGATTTGATGGAAACAATTAGTATTTTGCCTCTTTTCTCCTGCATTTACCAACTCTGGGAAGATACTTGAACATAAAAGTTAATTTCACCTATGTACGTGCATCAATTGTGTTTATGGATTAATTCGCAAGACAGCAGTAGTGCTAAACTAGGAAATTAGGTACGATTATGCATTCTTGCGGACCAATTAAATTTCAATGGCCTTGCATCACCATAATCTATTCTTTGAAGAGTGCCTTTCCATCACTAGGTTCTAGAGTGAGTGGATTGTAACATTGCAGCACATCATTTCAGTAATCAGATAATGCTAGTGCATTTCAAATATAGCTGAATAAAAGAATCATCCATAAGGAAATACGAAACAAAAGATTTAGAGTTTAGTCTCAATGATTTATGTAAAGAAATTATGTCTCAGGAAGCTTTGGGATGAATTGGGACCCAAACCAAATAGGCAATAAAGTGCAGATGGGGACCATTAAAACTTGAATCAAAAGACAGAACAATCGCAAATTCACCCCATACTGCACTTAAAAGATAATTTTAGGTAAAAGTGGTCAATAATAAATTACATTTGTGCTTTGACACTCTAGAGACTATGGAGAATAATATTTTTTTAAATGTTTAAAATTCAGTGATAGGTTAAGAGTCTTTGTTTAGTGATTTGGGTGGTCTTAAGAACATAAGAACATAAGAAATAGGAGCAGGAGTAGGCCATCTAGCCCCTCGAGCCTGCCCCGCCATTCAATAAGATCATGGCTGATCTGACGTGGATCAGTACCACTTACCCGCCTGATCCCCATAACCCTTAATTCCCTTACCGATCAGGAATCCATCCATCCGCGCTTTAAACATATTCAGCGAGGTAGCCTCCACCACCTCAGTGGGCAGAGAATTCCAGAGATTCACCACCCTCTGGGAGAAGAAGTTCCTCCTCAACTCTGTCTTAAACCGACCCCCCTTTATTTTGAGGCTGTGTCCTCTAGTTTTAACTTCCTTACTAAGTGGAAAGAATCTCTCCGCCTCCACCCTATCCAGCCCCCGCATTATCTTATAAGTCTCCATAAGATCCCCCCTCATCCTTCTAAACTCCAACGAGTACAAACCCAATCTCCTCAGCCTCTCCTCATAATCCAAACCCCTCATCTCCGGTATCAACCTGGTGAACCTTCTCTGCACTCCCTCCAATGCCAATATATCCTTCCTCATATAAGGGGACCAATACTGCACACAGTATTCCAGCTGCGGCCTCACCAATGCCCTGTACAGGTGCATCAAGACATCCCTGCTTTTATATTCTATCCCCCTCGCGATATAGGCCAACATCCCATTTGCCTTCTTGATCACCTGTTGTACCTGCAGACTGGGCTTTTGCGTCTCATGCACAAGGACCCCCAGGTCCCTTTGCACGGTAGCATGTTTTAATTTGTTTCCATTGAGATAGTAATCCCATTTGTTATTATTTCCTCCAAAGTGTATAACCTCGCATTTCTCAACGTTATACTCCATTTGCCATATCCTCGCCCACTCACTCAGCCTGTCCAAATCTCTCTGCAGATCTTCTCCGTCCTCCACACGATTCACTTTTCCACTTATCTTTGTATAAGATCATGGCTGATCTGACGTGGATCAGTACCACTTACCCGCCTGATCCCCATAACCCTTAATTCCCTTACCGATCAGGAATCCATCCATCCGCGCTTTAAACATATTCAGCGAGGTAGCCTCCACCACCTTAGTGGGCAGAGAATTCCAGAGATTCACCACCCTCTGGGAGAAGAAGTTCCTCCTCATAATATGTCTTGTACATGAATCACAGAAAATGAACACGTACGGACATACAACAATTAGGAAGGTGAATGATCTGTTAGTCATTATTGCAAGAGAGTTGAGATATAAGAGCTTGGGAGTCTTGCTGCAATTTCATAATTATAGAGATGGAGTACCATGTACATTTTGATGTCCTGACTTAAGGATATGCTTGCCTTACAGAGGGTGCAAACAGAGATTCACGAGATTGATTCCTGGGATGACAGGGCTGTCCTGTGAGAGAAATTGAGTAGAAAAGGCTCACATTCTCTGGAGTTTAGAGGACCAAATGGAGATCTCATTGAAATCCATAAAATTATTTGTGATCTTGACAGGTTAGATGTTGAAATACTGTTTTCTCTGATTTGAAAGTGTGGCAGTAGAGATCATAGCCTCAGAATTGGATGTAGGCCATTTCAGACTTAAATGAAGAGGATACTTTTCACTCAAAGGGGTGTGAATCTTTGGAATTCTTTAACCCAGAGGACTGTGTATGCTCAGTTGATAAGTATATTCAAGATTGAGTGTTACAGATTTATGGACGTTTGTGGGATCCAGGGGAAGAGGATGTTTATTACAAAATGAAAGTCCAGCCATGATCTTATTCAACGATGAAGCATGCTTGAGGTGTGACATGGTTATTCCTACTCCATACTTCCTTACTATAAAAACAATTAGTACAAGAATCTACTTCTAGTCTGGCTTCCTATATAATAGCATGTGTTGTCCTTAATCTGTTATGTCTATGTTTGAAAGGGCCTTTAGAAGCAGAATAATATCACATTTCATGTCCAGTCTTAAATTTGAAACTTCATACATAAACACAAGACTATAAATAATACTGCTCATATTTGGGAAACAATATCAAGAGAATTGTATTGAAATGCAGTGCAACATACAGGTTTTAAAACTCCAGACTGCATACATGCTAAAATATTACAATCAGCTTATTGTTAGGACCTAAAAATTGTACTCATTTCAAATGTTAACTGTACTTCAGGTAACTCTGAATTATTGTCCCAGTGTAGCCAAATATTTAATGAAGCCTACATTATAAATTACATTGATATATTAAACTGCTGACATTGTTGCAGAAGCTCCACAAAGAGTTCCACGTCGCTAAATCCATCATCACCACATGACAAATATCTAGTTCATAGTTCCAGTTAATATTGTAAAGGTAACATTTATTTCTGGGAAAACTCCTGTTGCGAAGGTAACTAAAATGTTGGGTTTTAGAGATTTCCAAAAGAAAAAAATTATCCATGTTTGTTTAACAGATTCAAAAAGGAAGAGATGGAGCTGTTAAACAGTAGGTGGGCTAATTTAGCAGGAGAAATTGTAAAGGTGGATTAATTGGCTTGGAGGTGGGTTTGAGGATAAACACCAGCAAACTATGTCATCATAGAGATGGGTGGAGCTTAGTAAGGTTCTCTGGTTTTAATTTATCTGTGTGTTGGCTGAGAGGATTGGTTGTAGTTTGGGCCTCCTGTGCTTTGCAGTTCACACAGAAGCCCTGGAAGCTGTTAGAAGGCTCCAGGCAATTAGAGCTCAGCAAAGTCATGGGAGCAGAGACAGGCGTGGAAGGTCACTGGTTCCAAGCCAGGCAGTTAGAGCTCAGAGAGCCCTAAGAGCCATTTATAGCTGGGTGTAGCCAGGAGACTGGAGTTTGGAGAAACCCAGGGACAGTGCCAGTTTAGGGAAGCTAGCAATCTGTGAAAGAATTGAAAGTATTTGTGAATTCTGTGAAAGGCAGTGTCAGATTGAACCATCGGGAAGTGAGCAGTTTCTGAGGCAGTCTGAAACGTAGCAGCTTTTGAGGGAATTCAGAGGCTAGATCTTCGAAGAGTTAAGAGTCACAATTCTTCATGAGGAAGACAGAATTTTAAAGAGATTTTGTGATTCATAGTGGTCACTGATGTCTGGGTGGGTTGGTGAGAAATCCGTGGAATATATTTTGGTTGCATCGACCATTTGCGCCATCATTCCTGAGGGGCCTAAAAACGCCAGCAAGCCTGGATCCTTTTTAAAGGTCACCCCAATCACAAATTGAAGTTAAAGCACTTCCTACCCATCATTGCCAGCATTGCGGCATCAGAGCCCCTTTCCCCCCTCCCCTCCCCACCCCCCCAATCCTGGGATGCAGACCTCTACCCTCTCACCCCCATCGTCACAATGCAGACACAAACCCCTCCCCCTCTAATGCCCTTTCAACATCATGGGAAGTCCACAATGGGATTCCCTAGAAGACCCTGGAGAGGCAGGACACTGCCCAGCCATGTCCCTCACCAACAGGGGCTATACTCACTTTTGCTTTTTTGGAAACCAGTGGACGTGTGTGTGTGTGGGGGGGCGGGGAGAAAGAAGAATATACACTCCCCCAGAAGGTAAGCCATTATGCTGTTTAGACATATTTGAATCTATTCAATTCATTGTAATCAGGTTCACACCCAATCACGTCACTGGCAGGAGGCAAGGAAGATCTCATTCGGCGATCTCCCCAGCGAGAAAGGCTACAATGGGATTTGCATCCGAGGCAAGCAGAGTTGGAAAATTGTCAGACCGTAGATTGGTTTACTTTTCTAACATTGTTTAGTAAAGTTTATTTTGTTTGTTTAAAACAGTGGAATCATAGAATCCCTACTCTGCAGAAGGAGACCGTTCGGTCCCTCAAGTCTACAGTGACTCTCTCACCCAGACCCCCTTCCTCTACCCCATCCCCTTAACCCCACACATTTACCATGACTAATCCATCTAACCTACACATCTTTGGACACCGAGGGGCAATTTTATCACAACCAATCCACCTACCATGCACATCTTTGGAATCTAGTGGGTTTATTCTCCTTCATCTACTTTAAACAGAAAGTTACTGGTCCCTAACCAGATTGTAACAACTGCTCTTAGCTAACACAGCCAAAATCATCTGTCAATAAACATCAATCCCAGCCAAATTTTTATTTAGGAACTTACTCCCCCCACCCCTGCTCCCAAGCCCAACCAAATTTTCATGCACATTGATTTTGCTCAGGAACATGGAGACTGAAAATTTCTTATACATGCAAAGTAATTGCATAATGTACCAGCAGGATGCACATGATATGTAGCGTATTTATCAAGCTGACCATGGATTAGTGTGCTTCTGCATGGAATTTTACCTTACAGCAGGTCTTATCTAATGTGACTGATGTATTGTTTTGAAATCAGTTTTAAGACTGGACTGTATAGGATTCATAAATGGTTCACAGCTTGAGGAGTATATATTTTTTACTTCAGTCATCAATGTGCAGAGTTGTATGTGTGTGCCAGGAGCCAGATTCGTAATTAATATTAGTGGACAAAAATTTATGTCAGACAGGCGCACCTGAATACTCAATGTGCATTCACAACGTGGAAATTTTGGTGCAGAGAAAACAGAAACCCAACATTTACTCCCAATATGTATATGCATTCCAGTAAGCAAACTAACCGTAGGCAGTTTTTGTGTCAATAAAAATTTTACAGTCATCTCATCGGAGACTAACAATAGTAGCATTCAATTGTTCTGAGGTACTGCTCTACAACAGGGTAGCTGGAACTGGCAACCAGGGCAGACGCAGGAACCCAACTAGAGGCAGGCCTGTTTCAGGAGCCAGCTATCAGAGCGAGTCTTGGGAGTTGGTCACCAGAGGATCTCTGGAAGGTGAGAATCAACTGGGGACTGGCTAGATCTTGTGCTGCAATGGGATTTCTGGCTATGATTTCAAGGCGAATATCAAGGAGTTATAGGAGTTAATGCCACATTGGTGGCAGCATGTTGAGCGTTACATCTATTACAGCCAGTAGACTGAGTTGATGAATTACTGTTGGTTATGAAAGAAATCTTGCGTGTTACCAGTATTTCTATTAGTTACCAGTGCAATTTCAGTGAGTTACTATTAATTGCTGGTGGAATCAAAGCACTTCCCACCTCTGGTATCTCCCTGTTAATCAATCCACTACTCTCAAGTTTCCTCGGTTCATCTCCTGGTTCTCAGAATGTCTGTGTCGATATTGACAGAGTACCCTTCGTTGTCCAGTACTTCCCCAGAGCGGAGAAGCTACGGCATCTCCTCCGGAGCCTTCAACATGTCATTGATGAAGATGAACATCTCGCCAAGGCCATCCCCACACCCCCACTTCTTGCCTTCAAACAACCGCACAACCTCAAACAGACCATTGTCCGCAGCAAACTACCCAGCCTTCAGGAGAACAGTGACCATGACACCACACAACCCTGCCACAGCAACCTCTGCAAGACGTACCGGATCATCGACACAGATGCCATCATCTCACGTGAGAACACCATCCACCAGGTACACGGTACATACTCTTGCAACTCGGCCAACGTTGTCTACCTGATACGCTGCAAGAAAGGATGTCCCGAGGCATGGTACATTGGGGAAACTATGCAGACGCTGCGACAACGGATGAATGAACACCGCTCGACAATCACCAGGCAAGACTGTTCTCTTCCTGTTGGGGAGCACTTCAGCGGTCACGGGCATTCGGCCTCTGATATTCGGGTAAGCGTTCTCCAAGGCGGCCTTCGCGACACACGACGGCGCAGAGTCGCTGAGCAGAAACTGATAGCCAAGTTCCGCACACACGAGGACGGCCTCAACCGGGATATTGGGTTCATGTCCCACTATTTGTAACCCCCACAGAGTTTCACTGGCTGTCTTGTCTGGAGACAATACACATCTTTTTAGCCTGTCTTGATGCTCTCTCCACTCATGCTGTTTTGTTTCTTAAAGACTTGATTAGTTGTAAGTATTCGCATTCCAACCATTATTCATGTAAATTGAGTTTGTGTCTTTATATGCTCTGTTTGTGAACAGAATTCCCACTCACCTGAAGAAGGGGCTTGCAGCTCCGAAAGCTTGTGTGGCTTTTGCTACCAAATAAACCTGTTGGACTTTAACCTGGTGTTGTTAAACTTCTTACTCTCAGAATGTCTCACATTGCAACAGTTGGTGCAAAACCATGAGCAAAGAAGTCAACTACAGGAGACACAACTCCTATAAAAGGTAACTGAAAGAGAATGGATGGAATTCTCCCCCCAAAAATCTAAGTGTCCAATATCCCGTCCTGGGCCCGCCAAGATCTCCAGCCCCTCCCCCCACTGATTCTCCCCCACCCTACTCCCCGCAGTGCCGACCCCCCTCCCCCCAAGCAGGCTGCCCCCCCCCCCAATCGCTGGCTTCCCTCCTTCCCCCACCGATTCCTATGCCGAGTGGCAACAGGACCTCTACCCCCCCCCCCACCCCTCCCCGATCACCCCCATCAGGCCCCACCATCAATAGGCCCCCCCATAGGCCCCGCACCCTTAGCACCCTGGCAGTGCCAGCCTGTGCCCCCTGGCACCCATACCGATGGACAGTGCCAGGGGGCATAAGCTGGAACTGCCAGGGTGCCAATGCCCAGGGACACATCACCCAACCCTCTTGGGAGGGGGGCCCCCAATTGCTCCCCCCCCCCCTTCACTCCATACGAGTCAGACCGCTAGTTCCCCGTTAGTGGGGAGCTACTCTAAACCGCGCTGAAGTGAAATGCTCCAGCAGGGTGGGAGATGCTAGCAGGCCTGGAGACGTCAGTCCCAGGCCCGCTAATCGTATTTAAATTATATTACAACGACCATGTAAATCATCTTTGCGCCTCCCTGCCAATTTCCGGCACAGAGCAGACGCCGCCGGAAATTGGGTGCAAGCGGGGCACGAACGCTCGCACGAATCCCGCAAATCAGCCGACGCGAGAATCTCCCGGCCCACTGCGCTAAAAAATTAGTGCAGCGGGATGGGAGAATCACGGCCAATGTGTCTGTCTTCAGACAAAATATTGAAAAATGCTTCCCACAAGTAAAAACATTTGACATTACTTACCAACAATGCAAATCAATATATAAAACAGAAATTATTTGGGAAATCAATCTCCATCACAACAAAGTACTGAACAAATCCATCAGTACACTACTCAGTCGGGCGCTCTAATGAGATTTATGTTCAAACAATAAAGAAGGAAACAAGGGGTGATGAAGCTAAATGCTGTCTCAGAGGCTCAACATTCTTTTAAGAAATCTGTGAAGCACGTATTTAGTGGACTGTATACTGATCAGCATTTGCAACAAGGAAAACAGCAATCACAAAGCCCGAGTTATTGCACAACACTGCTATACCATAGGACTGAAAATGTTAGAGCATGACTGTCGATAAGAGTATGAAAAATATGCACAAGTACAATTCATTCATCTGGATTCAATACAAGCATTGCAAATGCTCCTAGTTTACTCTTAATTTTGATGTTGTAACTTTGCTTTATTTGCAGACATGTCCCTTTCAACCCATTTTCTTTCCATCTCCTCTCTGCTGTGTAGGCTGAATACACAATTATATATAAACATAATTCAACGTCGATTCAGCAACAAGGATGAAAAGCGGTATGTTATAAATATAATGGTTAAAAAGCTGTCTCTTCACACAAATGGTGTGTGTTTCATGTTCCTCGCTTTCTGTCTCTCCACGCTCTCTAAAAACCTGCTTCACGTTGAGAAAGCTCAGAGGTGCAAATGTGTTAACTTTAAGTAGAGACTGGAGTTTGTAAACAACATCAATAACTTGCATAACCACTTATCTGCACACAGGAACACAAAAGTAAAAGGAATCACATTGAGCAGAGTAATGTGAGGAGAGAACAATAAGTAATGGATTGGATTTTAGAGTCTTTATCATGCGATCCTAGAATCAGAATTTATGTCACACTATTTGTAACTCCCACAGTTGCGTGGACCTGCAGAGTTTCACTGGCTGTCTTGTCTGGAGACAATACACATCTTTTTAGCCTGTCTTGATGCTCTCTCCACTCCCATTGTTTTGTTTCTTAAAGACTGGATTAGTTGTAAGTATTCGCATTCCAACCATTATTCATGTAAATTGAATCTGTGTCTTTATAAGTTCTGTTTGTGAACAGAATTCCCACTCACCTGAAGAAGGGGCTCAGAGCCTCGAAAGCTTGTGTGGCTTTTGCTACCAAATAAACCTGTTGGACTTTAACCTGGTGTTGTTAAACTTCTTATTGGATTTTAGAAGCAGTGAGGGTAAAGACCTAGATTAAGTTTGCAAAAGACACAAAATTTCACAAGCACCCAACCTTTAAAAGTTCAGCATTGGCCAAAATATGGCATGGATCTTTTAATACCCATCGTTGGTTCTAAACCTTGGAGCATTTTTAGTTTGGTATAATATTTATGAGTCAGTTTAGCAGTGATTCACTAAATAGATTTTAGTCAATGCTACAGATTCAGTGATTGAATCCAGTACCCAATGACAGGAACTCTATTATAAATTTAATGATATCTCTGGTCAATATTTAGGAAAGAGAAATTATCCAGTCTAATCGGATCACATCTTGACTTTTAGGATACTAAGTGAAATGAGGCAGTTCAGTCCTACCCAGGGTCCGATCATACCTCAAAATCAAAGACAGCTTCAGAAGAAAATTTCAAGCAAAGAAGAAATATGGATGCTTGGCCTTAGACAAGAAAATTCACACTGGTCCATGGATTGGTGTTCTGACTTTGGGGTCAGTGGTCGTTACAGAGGCAAAATCCCCAATCTTGAAATTCTTGATACTGAGTGAATGGACAAAAGGCAAAATATTTATTTCCCCATTGTTCTGGATCTTTTGGCTCATGTTTCATGAAGTGGACTTGACCTTGAAGTAAAAAGATTGAGCTTCCAAATTGAACTCTACATAGGAGATATAGGCATGTAAATTACTATATATTATCATAATTCGGTGTTTAGTAGGCAGATGAATTATAATTCTATTTACAATACAAGATAATAAGTTCAGAGATCCGAACAATGGACAATTTATTAGGTATGCCTTATTCAGCAGGGCACTTCATGTCTTGGTGCTTTTGGCCCTGTGGGGGTGCTGTGCGAGAAACTTCGAAAAATCAGAATACAAGACATAAAGCAGCTGGGCAGCAGACAGTTATAAAATAAAGGAAAGACCGTCTAAGCATTTGGACAAGGTAGATAGTGACTGTGCTTTCACATGGAGTTAGATAAACCACTAGTGTTAGCTAGCACTGGTGTGTTCTTTATTTTTAAGCAGCATGCAAACAGAACTTCTAATAAACGCATCAAGCAACTTTAATCAATCTCCAAGTTTGAAGAAAGGGGGAATGTGTGCACAGAACCTGGAAGTAAAATCAGACCGATAGACTTCCAAGTGTCATATCTTCAAGCTCTGCAGCAGACAAGATGCAAAACTGCAGTAAATGATCTGAATTTCAGCAACCAAGGGGCCAATGCAGAAATGAAATTTGGAGGAGCAAGGAATTATTTAGGATGGGTGTAAAAAGACAAGGAAGATGATGGCTTAGTGGTGGTATCACTTAACAAGTAATTCAGGGGCCCAGGCTAATGCTCTGGGGACACAGGTTCAAATCCCATCACTCCAGCTTGTGGAGTTTAAACTCAAGTAATTAATAAATTTAATTAATTAAATTTAAAAATCTGCAATTGAAAGTCAGTCTCAGTATCGATGACCGTGTATCTTTAATTGTTGTAAAAATAGATCTGGTTCACTGCTGTGGTTTAGGGAAGGAAATCTGCCATCCTTACCTGGTGTGGCCTATATGTGACTGTAGACCCACAACAATGTGATTGACTCTTAACTGCTCTCAAGGCCAATTAGGGATGGGCTATTAATACTGGCCTCGACAGCAAAACCCACGTCCCATGAACAAAGGGTTAAAAAAGAACAAATACAGCACACGGATTTAATGATGGCTCTCTGAAATTACAGTCGGATGCGGTCAGTGGGAGCAGGAAACCGATAGCTGTTAGCAAGAAGGAGTGGTTGGAACTGGCTGAGTAGGTAAACAGCAGAAGCATTGTGCTTCTGATATTCAATGCAATGCAAGTGGTTAAATAACCTAACCAGGTCAGGAAAGTGAATACGATTTCTAATTCACCTACATCCATTGGTGCCAATCTACGCCATCCTTCAGTCTGACTTGTCCAAGTGCACCTCATTGCATCACCGCTCACACTCACTTAAGTTTCAGTGGCACCTATTCTTAACTTCCTTTATGCTCCCTCATCTCTCCATGCATCCATCCATCACCTTGCTTCACATGCAATGTGACACATCCATCTTAGTCATTCTGACCAAGTGCACCAGTTCCATCAGGAGAATAGTTTACCTTCATTCAATCAAAGACCATTATTTCCACTGCTTGTAGGAGAAGAATGCAAAGTACAAGGAGGAGGAAGAGAGCCGGAGGCAGGCTGCCACAAATAATGCAGCTCACAGCGGGTTCCGGGATTGCAATGTGCCATCAATTGTACAACTAGGCAGACCAAAAACACCACAGCAACCAGGGGAACAGCAACAGCAATCCAAGCAGTTGCACTTGCACCCTTAACTAAGGTTACTCCTCTTTGCAAGCAAATAGCACAGTGCAAATAAACAGAATATGAGTTTGAGTAATGCATAAAGGGGCAAAACTCCATTAGTAACTGAAATTGATGGATATTCTTGTAAGATACTATGGCCAAAAGAGTTCCTTACTTTAGAAGCCAGTCTTGAGAATTTTTCATTCTGATCCTCTGCGGAAGTCATCTTTTCTTGTCTGACCAAGTCTTGCAGACTCAAATTATCATCATCCTGGAAGTACCTAATCCGTTCTCCCTCATGGTGCGTTTCAATCTAAAACAATTACACTGTTATAGCTGTGCAAAAATACAAAATTTCTAAAAGCCAGTCAACCTTAGAAATAATTTAATGGTAATATTATAATGCTGCAAGTTTCAAGCAGAGTGAATCATGAATTATTGAGAAAAAAAACAGCACTTTTATTGCATAACTGCCCTTTTAGAATTAAGTAAATTCTAACACTCCTCAAGACATCACTATTTATTTCCCCAAGTTCCCTAACATGCATGCTTTTCTCAACAGTGCGGGAAAAGATAAGGGAAAAGATAATATTTTGCTATTAAAGTCAGGTGTATTTTAAGCTGAAACCTAATTTAAAATTAACTGGACATAAACAAAAAGCCAAAATAACTGCCAAAAAGAACTTCATTACTCAACGTTTGTTGCCCATCCCCAATTGCCCTTAAGAAGGTGGTGGTGAATTGCCTCCATAAAACACTGAAGTCCATGGAGTGTAGGCAGACACGAGGGGCAATTCTCCTAGTCTGAAGACTCAAGTGGAGGCCGTTAGCATGCTTCCCGCTGGGTGGCGCGGCTTCCGCGAGTCTCCGGCCACTGGATTTCCGGCGCCGTCAGCTCCACACCAGAAGTTGCGCAGAGTTGTATAAATTATTTAAATTAGGATTTCCATGTCATTAGCGGGCCCGGGACTGAAGTCTCTGGGCCCACTAGCCGCCCCCCCCCGCTCGGAGTGTTTCACTCCAGTAGGGTTCGCAATAGCTTCCCACTTGTGGGGAGCTGGCAGCCTGATCCTGCTGGAGTGAAGGGCGGCCATCGAGGTTCCCCCCCCCCCACCAGAAGGTTGGGGGTAACGTGGAGTTCCCCGGGGATTGCCAGCTTAGCAGTGCCAGCCTGGCCCCCTGGCACTGCCCAAGGGGCAAAGTGGCAATAATGCCCAAGGGGCCACCTTGGCACTGCTCACCGGGCATAGGGCAGTACCACGGAGGCGGGGCTCCCACCACTACTCTGCACTCGGCAGTGACAAAGGGAGGGAGGCCAGTGATCAGGACTGACCATTGGGGTGGGGGGGTGGGGGATGCAGGCTGGTCTGGACACGTCGGGGGGGCAGCTATTGGGTCCTTGGGGGCGGGGGGGGGGGGTCGGAGGGGCAGTGATGTGGTGGTCACTCTGGACTGTCTGGAGATCATCTTCTTTATAGTATTTCCACTCCGGCGCCTGTTCGGAGAATTTAGCATGGCCAATGCACCAAACCAGCACGTCTTTCAGATTCAGATTGAGAGACATTAGCAGAGGATCCTGGGGAGCAGGGAAATTGCCTATTTGAAGTTTAAACTTCCCGTGCAATTCCCACAGATTCAGCAAATCAGGACATCCACAGGGTCCTGAATCGCATCTCAGTCACATATCTGGTCTCCAACAATCCGGACTTGTTGGAAACCAGATATCCGGATAGTACTTTGCATTATACGAATAGCCACAAGTTTTAACCTTAATCTTTTAATTTCTTTGCTGAGCAGTGTTTGGATTCGATACCATTTAAAAAAAAATTTAAACAAACAAGTTGTCCTGAAATTAATTTGAAGTAGAATCTTGACATTTCTGCTAAGAGCCAAGTGAAGTTCTTGGAAGCAGTTACCAGAGTTAACTTGAAATTATGACTATTAATCAAATTCATAGTTATGTAGAATTTACCATTTGTTTTTTCTTTTTTCCTCCTTTTTGCATTGCGGATTCTGCTGAAGCACCAACAGGCCACACTCTCCCCGATTGATCAGTTCGAACAAGAACCACCTCCTGATTTTCATCTGACTAGATTAAAGAAAGACGTAATCTCTTATATACATTATACATTAATTGCAAAAAGTATCCCTTTTCAACTTTGAAATTCGTTATGCCTTGGTGTCCTTGCGAGACAGTTTCAGCTTTGATCAGTAGAAATAAGTATTGCAAGGCAGGTACAACATTGCCAAATCAAATTTGGAGGATAGTTTACAAGAACTTTAATTTAAGTACCTGTACTTTGACAAAATAGCACTAAACAAAAACTTGTGGAGAAAGAAACTGGTAAGCAGCTTGTTCAGTTTTCGATCATAAAGCTATCAATTTAACAGTGGGACAGCCTTTGCTTGATGTACACAGACATTGGTCCCAGAAGACAGGCAGATTACCTTTTACTGTGATGTCCATGACAAGATACATCCTTTCAGCTGTATCTATATGCCACCAGTTCAACAGTTAATAAGGAAAAGGCCCATGTTTTCCATGTCTCCAGCAGCTGTTCTAAGGACCCACTAAAAATAGAGCCCAGATGTTGTCAGAAGTATGATGCTCACTTTAATAATTTTGCTGGAGTACAATAGCCACTAGTACAAGTCACTCATAATGTATATAGCTGTACCTTTTTGCGGTTTCGAACTCAATGTAAAATAACCAAAGTTATATTTTACACATTATTATGTTGCGTTATAGGTAGATAACACGTTACACTGATTAAAAACTATTAAGTCCTCTGCACCTGAATCAATTACAAGATTAAAGTTGAAATGAAGATTTTCTATTTAATTAGCTTAACATATTTAAGAGGTAATATTTGTTTTAGATTGCAGTGAAATAATAATAGAAATACAGAAATACACTCATAGAAAAACTACAGCACAAACAGGCCCTTCGGCCCCACAAGTTGTGCCGAAAATATCCCTACCTTCTAGACCTACCTATAACCCTCCATCCTATTAAGTCCCATGTACTCATCCAGGAGTCTCTTAAAAGTCCCTATTGAGTTTGCCTCCACCACCACTGACGGCAGCCGATTCCACTCGCCCACCACCCTCTGTGTGAAAAACTTCCCCCGGCACCTTAAACCTGTGTCCTCTCGTAGCAGCCATTTCCACCCTGGGAAAAAGCCTCCGAGAGTCCACCCGATCTATGCCTCTCAACATCTTATATACCTCTATTAGGTCACCTCTCATCCTACGTCTCTCCAAGGAGAAAAGACCGAGCTCCCTCAGCCTATCCTCATAAGGCATGCCACTCAATCCAGACAACGTCCTTGTAAATCTCCTCTGCACCCTTTCAATCATTTCCACTCATGAAGCTTTTTTCCACAGCAAAAAATGCCTTGTGCCAATTTCTAATTTGGCAGATTACACCAGTACTTTCCATCCCATGCTCAATCATTGTCATAAAAGAAGCCAGTTTTTTAAAAGAATAAAGCATTTATCCTGAAAATCTGATCTTTGAATCTTAAAAGTTAATGGTTCCACGTCTCAACTAAGATCATTTCATGCAATTACTTCAAAATAAATAGTGAACAACTTAAATTAATGCAGGCAGTGATGAATAGCACCCGACCAAGTACTGAAAGATAGAAACATAAAATAGAAGCAGGAGTTCATAATTCGACCCTTCGAACCCGTTCCGCCATTCAATATAATCATGGATGATACTCTATCTCAATGCCACATTCAGCACGCACTGCCCCCACCCCCACGCCTGCTCCCCAACGGTGTTTCCCGACAGTGGAGGCAGCTCACCATTGGCTGCCGGCAGAATCTTCTGGTCCCACCTAACTTATGGCATTTTGTGTGGCTCGCCTATCCTGCTGCCAGGGAAGCTGCTGTGGGGGTCACCTTTGGCTGGACCAGAACATCCTGCTGGTGGGAAGGGCCAGAAAATTCTGCCCTATAAGTCTATTTCCTTCTTAAACATTTTAGTGACTTGGTCTCCAAAGCCTTCTGTGGTACAAACTTCCACACATGCTGCACTGAAAAGTGTCAGCTACATAAAGGAATCTCCACTTTGTATGGAAACATATCCATGAGGAAAGGTCAGAAGTAGAATTACTGGCAAAACTTTCTGTGAAGCAGAAACTGCTTGCTTCTAATTTTAAGGTTATGCCCTCCTCGTTTTGGACTCGCTCACCAGAGAAAAGTTTCTATTTAACCTAGCATCTCCTTTATTCATCTTAAGCACCTCAATTAGATCACTTCGTAATCTTCTCTCTGTAAGGGACACAAGCTTACTTTATGAAACCATGCCTCATAATATAACCCTTTTAGCCCAAGTATCTTTCTGATAAAGGTATGCTGCACCCATATCCTTGGAGAAGATGATGGGCACAGTTAGGGAATTAAGACAGCATTATTATTAGGACTTGATTCAACAGATTGAGAAACATCTCATTATTAATTAAAACTTAAAATGAGACCAAGAAGCAAAAATGGATTTCAAAATATGGATGAAAACTTCAAAATTAAATTTGGACAGGAAGGGTTGTTTGGTGCTAATACATTAGAATAGATAACATACAGCATAAATGTTCAAACTGTGGAGATGATATACAGAAAACTTTGGTCATAGCGGACACTTTATAAGCTACAAATCAATTTAGTTCCATCAACTATTAAGACTGAATTCTATATTTATCATTTTAATCATTTGCCTAAAAAGTAGAAACAAAGTCCAGTAAAATTCAATGGGACAGTTTTTTTGTTGGGAAGGGATATACTTCCAACATTATTGAACCCCAAAGATGTGCCGCATTGATCTTACTCAATTTTTCAAAAGATTAATTTACAATGACAAAATATTATAGCTAAAGTTTCTACATTGTTAGATACACTGAGGATATTAGAGCTTCCTAAATTAGATGTGGTCTTACCGCACTGTCTGTCCTCTTTGGTGCTGTCGAAGTTGCTGCAATAGATTTTTGTCCTTGACTTTTCAATTTATGAGCTTCTTCCAATTGAGCCTTAAGTTTGGATGCCAGTTCCTTAAATAACAAAATTAAAGTGTATTAATTAAAATATCCAGTGTATAAGCTATTCCACAAGTTCTGGTAGTCTATAACACTTAAATTATCAAAATAACATCAGAGGAAATTGTTATACTGTTTAAAAGAGATGGAGCGGGTGAGAGCTAGGAGAGATTTGACAAAGATGTCATGAGAACAAGACAAAGGGAGTGTTAAGGGTCATGTTAAAGACTAAAGAAGGTGCTGATATGGCATAAAGTTAAGATAGCAGAACAAGGGTCATTTTGTGAAAGCAAAACTAAAGAACTAATGACAGATGGCCCTGAGGGGGTGGGGGTCCATCACCAAGAGTAGTTTGATAGCACTACTACCAGCCTAGCTGACCAAGTCCTGAAATATGCCAGACTAGGTTTGCGTCATGCGGTGAGAGAACCAACAAGAGGAAAAGACCTACTTGACTTTGTACCCACCAATCTACCTGACACGTGTCCATGATAGCATTGGTAAGAATTACCACTGCACAGTTCTTGTGGAGATAAACTCTCATCTTCACAGCAAACATACCCTGCATCATTCAGTGGCTCACCACAGTGCTAAACGGGATAAATTCAGAACAAATCTAGCAGTTCAAAACTGGACATCCATGGGGCACTGTGGATCATCAGCTGTGACAGAATTCCACCACAATCTGTAACCTCATGGTTTGGCACATCTCTCACTCTACCATTATCATCAAGCCAGAGAATCAACGCTGGTTAAATAAGGAGCGCTAGCAGCAGCACCAGCCATATCTAAATATGAGGTGCCAGTTTGTTGAAGCTACGACTCAAGATTACAGCATGCTAAACAGCAGAGATATTATGCAATAGACAGATATGCAAAGAGTACAATAATGACCACTGTAAAAACATTTTAAACTTAGATTATCTGCATACACATTTGTTTTAGTTGGTTTTAAATATGCATTCCCAGTTTATTTTGGGATAGGTAAAATTACCCACAATTATTATCCTAGTTTTCCTATGTATCACCCACTGGACTGTCTGAAGGTTTTCTTCTTTATGGTATTTCTAATGTTTAGTGGCTTGTTTTGCACAGAGAATTGTGCCATTGCCTCTCTTAGTTCTTAATTTGATCAATTCTGTTTTGATGTAACCATCAAGGACATTCTTACATTCTAGATAGTACTCTACAAATATTGCCTCTCTTATCTGTTGGGTCAGCTATTCGTTGTACATAAATAATACCATACATCACTTAATTTATCCTTTACTTATAATTATTTCTATTCAAGGGTATAGAGGTTTAAAATGAGTAATATGTGAAATACTGCATTGCTGAAATTTCTCGCACACTATTGCTATGCTACTACACTACTTTATGCAATTAGTTTGATTTACATCTGCTGAAGCCAATTAATATAAATTCTGGAGTGACTTTGAACATACTTCACAATGTTAGTCTGTACAATAATGTGTCAAAGTAGGGAATAATAGACTTTCTCTATCACATGGCACAGATTCTTTCAATTGAAGCAGAATTTCAATAATGCAAGTACTTAAATGCACTATTTGAGATAAATACTAAGCAGCCCATGTTGCAACATTCATTTGCTTTCAGTGCAACACTGATTTTCTTTCAGTGTTATAAGATGTCAAAAATATGGACATCAATAATATGAGATTTGGGGCATGCGGCACTGTTGCAAATTGTATAGCAGTTCTGGCTCAGCGCCAACTGCATTTAATAATACATTATGAAAATTACACTAGGTTTGTCCTACATGAAATAAATTGCTGGTTTGCAATCTTAGGTGTGGTCTGTTATAATGTATATTCAACTAACCTACCAAAGACAGTAGAATCATGTTATATATTGTAATAACCCAACATATAGAGATAAGACTTCGCTACTGGATCCCTAGATCTCACTACTGTTTTGGTCATGAAGGCCCCTAAAAGAATCTAACCAAGATGTAGTTATATAATTTATCTGGTAAGCACCTGTAGTGTATTCCAGACACTTACATGCCCCTGAAATACTATGTACGCAATCAGTACTTCATTAGTACTGATTAATGTGCTAAAAAAAGAGACATGTTAAAGTTTTTCGTCGTATACTTAATCAGGATACATCGCAAGAATGCCAGTATAAGGGGAAAACAACAACTTTTACTGTATAGGAACAGATTGCTGATTGGTTTTCAAGTGGCCTCTGATTGGTAGAGGTGTTAGCATAGAGAATGCATCAGTGACTGACATATAACTGCTAAGCATTGTTCAGGCAGCTTGACCGTGATTGAATCAGTGAATGGCTGTCATTTACTTTCTTCAACTGAAACAAGCGCAATATGTGTACAGGTTATTTCTGTCTTCAAAGAACAGTAAGAAGTTTAACAACACCAGGTTAAAGTCCAACAGGTTTATTTGGTAGCAAAAGCCACACAAGCTTTCGGAGCTGCAAGCCCCTTCTTCAGGTGAGTGGGAATTCTGTTCACAAACAGAGCATATAAAGACACAAACTCAATTTACATGAATAATGGTTGGAATGCGAATACTTACAACTAATCAAGTCTTTAAGAAACAAAACAGCATGAGTGGAGAGAGCATCAAGACAGGCTAAAAAGATGTGTATTGTCTCCAGACAAGACAGCCAGTGAAACTCTGTGGGGGTTACAAATAGTGGGACATGAACCCGATATCCCGGTTGAGGCCGTCCTCGTGTGTGCGGAACTTGGCTATCAGTTTCTGCTCAGCGACTCTGCGCCGTCGTGTGTCGCGAAGGCCACCTTGGAGAACGCTTACCCGAATATCAGAGGCCGAATGCCCGTGACCGCTGAAGTGCTCCCCAACAGGAAGAGAACAGTCTTGCCTGGTGATTGTCGAGCGGTGTTCATTCATCCGTTGTCGCAGCGTCTGCATAGTTTCCCCAATGTACCATGCCTCGGGACATCCTTTCTTGCAGCGTATCAGGTAGACAACGTTGGCCGAGTTGCAAGAGTATGTACCGTGTACCTGGTGGATGGTGTTCTCACGTGAGATGATGGCATCTGTGTTGATGTTTCCTACAGAAACTCGGCACACATGGAGCAGTTGAACCAGGAGCGCTCCTCGTCACAATGGATGTCTCGGCACTCTACACCAGCATCCCCCATGACGATGGCATTGCTGCAACGGCCTCAGTGCTCAGCGCCAACAACTGCCAGTTTCCAGATGCAATTTTACATCTCATCCGCTTCATCCTGGACCACAATATCTTCACCTTCAACAACCAGTTCTTCATCCAGACACACGGAACAGCCATGGGGACCAAATTCGCACCTCAATATGCCAACATCTTCATGCACAGATTCGAACAAGACTTCTTCACAGCACGGGACCTTCAACCGATGCTATACACTAGATACATCGATGACATTTTCTTCCTTTGGACTCATGGTGAACAATCACTGAAACAACTAAAAGATGACATCAACAAGTTCCATCCCACCATCAGACTCACCATAGACTACTCTCCGGAATCGGTTGCATTCTTGGACACACGCATCTCCATTAAGGACGGTCACCTCAGCACCTCACTGTACCGCAAGCCCACGGATAACCTCACGATGCTCCACTTCTCCAGCTTCCACCCTAAACACATTAAAGAAGCCATCCCCTATGGACAAGCCCTCCGTATACACAGGATCTGCTCGGATGAGGAGGATCGCAACAGACACCTCCAGACGCTGAAAGATGCCCTCATAAGAACAGGATATGGCGCTCGACTCATCGATCGACAGTTCCGACGCGCCACAGCGAAAAACCGCACCGACCTCCTCAGAAGACAAACACGGGACACAGTGGACAGAGTACCCTTCGTTGTCCAGTACTTCCCCGGAGCGGAGAAGCTACGGCATCTCCTCCGGAGCCTTCAACATGTCATTGATGAAGACGAACATCTCGCCAAGGCCATCCCCACACCCCCACTTCTTGCCTTCAAACAACCGCACAACCTCAAACAGACCATTGTCCGCAGCAAACTACCCAGCCTTCAGGAGAACAGTGACCATGACACCATACAACCCTGCCACAGCAACCTCTGCAAGACGTGCCGGATCATCGACACAGATGCCATCATCTCACGTGAGAACACCATCCACCAGGTACACGGTACATACTCTTGCAACTCGGCCAACGTTGTCTACCTGATACGCTGCAAGAAAGGATGTCCCAAGGCATGGTACATTGGGGAAACTATGCAGACGCTGCGACAACGGATGAATGAACACCGCTCGACAATCACCAGGCAAGACTGTTCTCTTCCTGTTGGGGAGCACGTCAGCGGTCACGGGCATTCGGCCTCTGATATTCGGGTAAGCGTTCTCCAAGGCGGCCTTCGCGACACACGACGGCGCAGAGTCGCTGAGCAGAAACTGATAGTCAAGTTCCGCACATACGAGCACGGCCTCAACCGGGATATTAGGTTCATGTCCCACTATTTGTAACCCCCACAGAGTATCACTGGCTGTCTTGTCTGGAGACAATACACATCTTTTTAGCCTGTCTTGATGCTCTCTCCACTCATGCTGTTTTGTTTCTTAAAGACTTGATTAGTTGTAAGTATTCGCATTCCAACCATTATGCATGTAAATTGAGTTTGTGTCTTCATATGCTCTGTTTGTGAACAGAATTCCCACTCACCTGAAGAAGGGGCTTGCAGCTCCGAAAGCTTGTGTGGCTTTTGCTACCAAATAAACCTGTTGGACTTTAACCTGGTGTTGTTAAACTTCTTACTGTGTTTACCCCAGTCCAACGCCGGCATCTCCACTTCAAAGAACAGGGCATTGAGTATTAATATACGTAGCTACCAGTATACACAAATGCGCCATACTATGAGCCCGATTGACGATCTTAAATTGGTTGTCAGCTTAATTCTTAGCACACTAAAGATTATTTAGCACATGTTGTCCAATCTAATGTTGGATGGTGTGTTTTGAGTTTTACAAGAATTGGCTGGTTGGGTACAGTCAGTAACTTGCCCATTGCAAACAGTGGCTCGGGACATACTGTTTGATATGATACACCAATCTCAAATTCACATCTGAAATGGAGGAGTCAAATGTTGTTGTTGAACAGCTGCTGTTCATAATGGGCAAGGTACAGACTGTATCCAACCAGTCCATGCTTGCAAAACTTGAAACATACGCCAAAATTCTACCGTCCCCCCCGCCACGGAATCGGAGTGGGTGAGGGGTGGACAATGGAAATGTCCATTGACCTCAGGCGGGATTTTCCAGTCTCGGGGTGAGTGAAGACCTAACATCCTACCCACAGTGTCCAACATTAAATGTCATTCCGTGATTGGACAACATTTACTAAATAATCCTTGGTGTGCTAAGAATTACGTCAATAACAATTTAAGATAATCAGTCAGGCATGTACTGGAAGCTATATATATTAATACACAGTGCCCTGTTTTTTGCCGATAGAAAGAATATAAACATACATTGTGCTAGTTTCAATTAAACAAATTAAGTGACAGCTATTCACTGATTAATTCCCCAGAGTAATGTCTTGCTTAATCAGGGTCAAACTGCCAGGTTTAAATTTCAAACAGCTTAGCAGTTACCTGTCAATCTCCATCAACTAGGGCATTCTCCATGGCAATGCCTCTACCGATCAGGTCCATTTGCCAACCGATCATCATTCTCTTCTCATAGAATATAAATTGCTGTTTTCCCTTTGTACTGGTATTTTTGCAAAGTATTCTGATGAGCAAAAGACGAAAAGCTTTGACAGGTCTCTTTTTTCAGCAATACTCAAATTCTAAACTACCAAACAACTATTTACTGGAATTCTGCATCAACCAGAAGACTCGGATAGCAGTGCATACACTGGTATGTATACAAGAGCCAAGTATTACAGTATTGACAGAGCTGCACAAACTACTACAAGCTTTGGATAATTTAATAGCAGAATTACTTTGAATAACTGGCACAGACTTGATGGGCCAAATGGTGAATGTTTGCGCTGTCCTACTTATTTCAAGTTGGGTGTCTATCCTCTGAGTAGTAAAGGAAAATGCAACTTTTGTGAATAATTTACAGGACAACTTCAAAGGAATGATACTTCTTTTTCTGAATTTCAGAAATCATGACTACCATTTGTAGCCAACAGAAATAAACTGACTCCACATTTGTCGTTCACCACATAAGTGAGCAACCATATTAAATGTTTGACGTATGTTTCAAGGTAGCTGAGGGGAAACATCTCTTACTTTCATGCATTGTGAAACATAGCAACACTAGTGTAATCAGGGGTGAAGCATAATACTGTCTTTCAGATGCAACTGTTAGATAATTTTCCAGCTAAGTTACAGTTGATCTCCATCCTCATTATCAAAAACTTACATTTATTTAGCACCTTCACCATTAAAAGGATTAATTTCAATTCCTACAACAGTAGTAAAGTATCCCATAATCAAATACAGGAACATATTTGAAACCCCATAGCCTTGAAAATATACAAAAGCTAGCTGACTATGAATGGAACTACCTTCAAAAGCTTAAAACTGACATGGGCATAAGATAGGCATTGATATAGGCAACATTTTCTAGAAATTAAAAATACCTGTAGAAACAGAAGGTTTGTGTGTGTGTGTGTGTGTGTGAGGGAATTGAAAGCCAGATTAATGGTTCTTACAGCAATGTACATAGGGCACACTTTCACATTGTGGCAGAGAAAGGTGTGCTAATGATATGTAGTGCTACAGGCTTTCTTAAAACAAAAATAATTCACAGGAACATGAAAACACTGGTTTAAGAGGATTGTTCAATGGATTGTAAGGATTGTCAGTGACTGAGTCGGAGTTGTCAAAATAATTCTTTGATAATGTACTTGGCTAGATTTTTCAAATACATCTTTGACTGCAGTCCCTCCCCGGATACTTCAGTAAAAATGTATAAGTGTTGAGGATTTCCAAATGGGGCTGCTAGTAAACTTTTTCCTTTATTGACTAAAAGACGCCATGGAGTATCTCAAGTCAATGTACATGACTGTGACTCTGTAGCCATAATCACTATTTGAAAGCAGCTACATTTGGTTTGCTTACATTAAACATACTTTAATATCAATATTCTGAACACCTTTACAGTTTAGTTATATGAACATTCTAAATCTTACCAGGTTTCCCATTAGCTCTGCTTTGATGATCTTTGCTCCCAGTTTATTCATCTCTTCTTCACTCAGAGGTTGTAGAGGCTCTTCTCTTGTAGCAGGAGGTCTGGCTGGAATAGCAGCACTGTTTCATGGGAGAAAGGGGTAAACGCCAGAGAAAGGAAACGTGAGTTACCTTTTCATAATGCTCAACCAAAGACATGCAAAGTTTCACAACGTTTGTGACGGTTTCCTTTCACGGTTATAAAAAGGGAAAAACCTTTTACTTGATTTATTTAGTATTAAGTTGTCTAATATGCAATCTTGTATGTTAACAATATTTTGATACTGCTTTCTATACAATGCAGCCAAATTATATTGGAATACAAGATAAAGTCTTGTTAAAAGTGACAGCAACACTTAATGAATACAGGAGGCATTGTGGTTTGGTTCACCGTCATTTTAGTTATCTAAAATTCATTTCTAGAGATCAGCAACAAAAACAGCAACAATCCTATCCCTGCAAACACTCAGTCTTTGAACTCCCATAAAGTACATATTAGCTCACTGGGCAAATGTTTATTTACGTGGTTATTTAATCAGCAAGAGCGAGCCCAAATGGAAACAAAGAGAGAGTCAGCAAGAGCGGAAAAAATAAGCCTGAGGATGAAGTCAGAATCAGAGCACCAGCTGAGCGTAGAAAACGGTGACACAGTGGTTAGCACTACTGCCTCACAGCGCCAGGGACCCAGGTTCGATTCTGGGTTGGGCCACTGTCTGTGTGGAGTTTGCACATTCTCCCCGTGTCTGCGTGGGTTTCCTCCGGGTGCTCCAGTTTTCTCCCACAGTCCAAAGGATGTGCTGATTAGGTGAATTGGTCATGCTAAATTCTCCCTTAGTTGCCGGAGTGTGGCGACTAAGGGATTTTCACAGTAACTTAATTGCAGTGTGAATGTAAGCCTACTTGTGACGAATAAATAAATTTGACTAAAACTGAGAAAAATAATATAGACTAGGAAAATCATAGAACGGGGAAAAGGATTTCTGTTGTGTACAGGAGAACTTTCTCTATCCACATGTCTCTTGGTTCTGATAAATGAAGTATGGCAAGTGGAGTGTGTCACAGTAGGAGGTCATCTTGTTAACAGTGACCACAACATTAAATTATGGAAAGAGACCAGAAAATATTGAAAGTAAAATGTTCTCCTAGGAAAGAGCCAATTTCAATGGAAAGAACCTAGCACAAGTAAATTGGAAAATACAATTGAAGAGTAAAGCACTGAAAAAGCAATGGGATTAGACAGTTCAATTGTAAACTAATTTTAAGTTTAAAGTTTATTTATTAGTGTCACAAGTAGGCTTACACTAACACTGCAATGAAGTTACTGTGAAAATCCTCTAGTTGCCCCACACCAGCGCCTGGTTCGGGTACATTGAGGGAGAATTTAGCATGGCCAATGCACCTAACCAACACGACTTTGGACCATGGGAGGAAACCAGAGCGCCCGGAGGAAACCCAAACAGACACGGAGAACGTGCGAACTCCACACAGACAGTGACTCGAGGCTGGAATCGAACGCGGGTCCCTGGTACTGTGAGGTAGCAGTGCTAACCACAGTGCGACCGTGCAACTAGACATATTCCTTTGAAGGAAAACAATTGAAGCACCCAAAGCTAATAGTTCCTGCATGGCAAAGGATGTAAAAGTTAAAATAAAACAAAAAAAGATTACTTATGACAAATGTCAGGAGCGAGGTTCAGCCAATAACTAGGAAGATTATGGATAATATAGGAGGGAAGGTCAGGTCATCAAAGTTTCAGTAGGGGAACATGTGGCAAATAGTGACCACAATTCTGTAAACTTTAGGATAGTAATGGAAAAAGATGAGTGTTGTCCTATGGGTAAGGTGCTGAATTGGGGGAAGGCTAACTACAGCCGGATTAGGCAGGATTTGGTGGCTGTTGATTAGGAGAGGCTGTTCAAGGGTAAATCCACATCTGGCATGTGGGAGTCTTTTAAGGAGCAGTTGATAGGACTGCAGGACAGGCATGTGCCTGTAAAGAGGAAGGATAGGAAAGGTAGGATTCGGGAGCCGTGGATAACCAGTGAAACTGTGGGTCTAATCAAAAAGAAAAAAAGAGGCATACATGAGGTCCAGGCAGCTAAAAACAGATGGAGCACTGGAGGAATACAGAGAAAGTAGAAAAGAACTCATAACAGGGAGTTAGAAGGGCAAAAAGGGTCACGAAATGTCCTTGACAGACAGGATTAAGGAGAATCCGAAGGCATTTTATACATGCGTTAGGAACAAGAGGGTTGTTAGGGAAAGAATCGGACCTCTCAGGGACAAAGGAGGGGAATTATGCTTAGAACCAAAGGAAGTAGGAGAGATCCTAAATGAATACTTTGCATAAGTATTCACAAAGGAGAGGGACATATTGACTGGTATTGTCTCAGAGAGATGTGTTGACCTGTTAGAAAAAATCTCAATTACAAGGGAGGAAGGGTTAGGTTTTTTAGGAAACATTAAGACAGACAAATCCCCAGGGCCAGATGGCATCTATCCTAGACTCCTCAGGGAGGCGAGAGATGAAATTGCTGGGCCTCTAACAGAAATCTTTGTCTCTTCACTAGACACAGGTGAGGTCCCAGAGGATTGGAGGATAGCAAATGTGGTCCCGTTATTTAAGAAGGGTAGCAAGGATAACCCGGGTAATTATAGGCCGGTGAGCTTGACGTCCGTGGTAGGGAAATTGTTGGAGAAGATTCTTAGAGATAGGATATATGCGCATTTAGAACTGAATAATCTCATTAGCGATAGACAGCATGGTTTTGTACGAGTGAGGTCAGGCCTCACAAATTTGGTTGAGTTTTTTGAGGAGGTGACAAAAACGATTGACGAGGGAAGGGCTCTGGTTGTCGTCTATATGGATTTTAGAAAAGCGTTTGACAAGGTCCCTCATGGCAGGCTGGTGCAAAAGGTTAAATCTCACGGGATAAAAGGTGAGCTATCTGGATGGGTGGAGAACTGGCTTAGCCATAGAAGACAGAGGGTAGCAGTGGAGGGGTCTTTTTCCGGTTGGAGGTCTGTGACTAGTGGTGTTCCGCAGGGCTCTGTACTGGGACCTCTGCTGTTTGTGATATATATATATATAAATGATTTGGAGGAAGATGTAGCTGGTGTGATCAGTAAGTTTGCGGACGACACAAAGATTGCTGGAGTTGTGGAAAGTGATGAACATTGTCAGAGAATACAGCAGGATATAGATAGGCTGGAACATTGGACGGAGATATGGCAGACGGAATTTAATCCAGATAAATGCGAAGTGATGCATTTCGGTAGATCTAATGTGAGGGGAAGCTATACAATAAATGGCAGAACCATCAGGAGTATAGACACACAGAGGGACCTGGGTGTACAAGTCCACAGATCCTTAAAGGTGGCAGCACAGGTGGAGAGGGTGGTCAAGAAGGCATATGGCATGCTTGCCTTTATTGGACGGGGCACAGAATATTAAAGTTGGCATATGATGTTGCAGCTGTATAGAACATTGGTTAGGCCACATTTGGAATACTGCGTCCAGTTCTGGTCGCCACACTACCAGAAGGACATGGAGGCTTTGGAGGGAGTACAGAAAAGGTTTACCAGGATGTTGCCTGGTATGGAGGGTCTTAGCTTTGAGGAGAGATTAGATAAACTGGGGTTGTTCTCCCTGGAAAGACGGAGGATGAGAGACGACCTAATAGAGGTGTATAAAATTATGAAGGGCATAGATAGGGTGAACAGTGGGAAGCTTTTTCCCAGGTCAGAGGTGACGAACACAAGGGGTCATGGGTTCAAGGTGAGGGGGGCAAGGTTCAACACAGATATCAGGTGGGGGCCTGGAATGCACTGCCAAGCAAGGTGATTGAGGCGGACACGCTGGGATCATTTAAGACTTATCTAGATAGCCACATGAACAGACTGGGAATAGAGGGATACAAACGAATGGTCTAGTTGGTCACATGAGTGGCGCAGGCTTGGAGGGCCGAAGGGCCTGTTCCTGTGCTGTATTGTTCTTTGTTCTTTAACAGAAGTGGTAAAATTAGGTCACTAATAAAGATTAGCAGGCAACATTAATTTGAACCCCAATATATTTTCTAAGCTAATAAAGTGTTAGCAGTTTGCGAGGGAATACAATGGAACTATGAACGATCCAAAGCAGAATCTTTTGGATAGAGGTTGAAGATGTAGCTCAAGTATTAAATTAGATTTTTCATAAAAGGAAGTGGATGATGTTTAGATTACACAAAGGGAAGAATGAAGTCATGGATAGGAAAGTAATGGGTAGAGTAAATTATAGCACAGACTGATCCTGACCTCCTGCAATGTTTAAGGAAGCAAAAATGCTTGCTCTTGCACCCTTATAGCTGTGTGCTTTCTAGTCTGCTAATATATTAAAGAGACTGGGAGTGAGTGAGATGTGAAGAACAGAAAAGAGCATCAATTGAGGATAGCAGGAAGCAAAAAAAGAACAAGTAGTAATGGAAAAGAGCAAGAATGTGAATGATAGAAGGAATGAAATGAAACAGAGCAGCAATATAAAGGAGAAGATACATGGATAGCATTGATAAATAAAAAATAAGCGAAGGGATAGAGATAGAAATACAGAAAACAGAAAAGAGGAAGAGACAAACAAAACTGGAAAAGGAAATAAAAGCTAATAAACACAGGAATAACAAAAAAAAATGTCCAGACTCAGCAACATTAATATCCTTAGAGATGCATGGGAGGCTGAGAAGCTTTATTTGAGGTCAACCCCATAAAGGGTTCAGGACCAATAAAATAGAAATAGATTTATTACTGTAGCTTTTGGCAATGTTTACTATTCAAGATGGACATAGAGTTCAAGTAAGTTATAAACAAAGAATACAAATCTCATAGAGGCATACAGGCAAGATAAGAGGCACATTTTAAAAAACATTGGAGAGAAATAGCAGGCCAAAAAGAACTCCAAAGAACATGTGAGAAATCAAGCCTCAAAGTGATAAAAGTCTTGGCCATAATATAAGATGATAGAGGCAGGTGATGTTTTGAAAGTGATAAGTTGTTTTGATGATGGCATTAGGAATGAGTAAAGAAACGCAGCTCAGTATCAAGAAATATGCAAGATTCCGGCCCTGATTTTACCGGCACACCCGCCCCGCAGAACGGCATTCTCCGTTGGCCTCGGGCGCGATCTTATGAGCCTCGGGCGGGCCGGCCGGTAAAATTCCGGCCTCCATGTTACTAGATTCAAACCAAATGGCATTCAGGAAACTTGAAAGAATTAAGAAGAGGTTTAATTTTGTACGAGATGATTGCTAACTTATATTATCAGATAATCAATAAAATATTGAATTTACATAAGGCCCTTAATATAGTAAAACATCCCAAAGCACTCACAAATGTGTCAAACAAAATATGACCAAACTACTTGAGATATTAGGTCAGGTGACCAAAAGCTTGTGTTGCCACACTGGGGCCAATGCAGGTTAATGACTGTTGGGTTGTGAATGCGAGTTTCAATATGTACAGCGGAGCTTTGGATAAACTCAAATTTAAGGAGAATGGAAGGTGAAAGGCCAGCCAGAAGAGTTTGGAATAGTTGAGACTAGAGGTAACAAAGCCATGGATGAGGGTTTCAGCAGCAGATAAACTGAGGCATGGACAGTTATTAGGCAGCAACCAGCTTGCAATCTCTTAGCTTTAAAGGTAACAACAGTTCTTCTGTTTCTGACACTAAACTTTAATGTAGACAACCTATTTCAGAGATTACACAGACTATTTAACAAACTGTTAAATTAAAGGTTTGTGGAATTGATACTTTTCTCTGGTAAACTTGTGAAAATAGATACAATGTTATTACGAGCCTGCCCTTGTTCAATATTTTCAATGAAATTTTTGAGCTTTTGCTAAATGCCTTAGACTTCAGCTTTCACGATTAACATGAGAACTGCTGATTGTTTTGTACAGGCAGGACAAACTGAAGCCTTTGTTCGGCTTTATTATTACCAACAATTTCGCTCTTGGTCCTTTGGGTCACCAATTCCAATTCCAGTTGCTGTCATTAGTCCTGATGTGCAGTTTGGACGGTGTTATAATAATTGATAATAAAACAGCAATGTTCAAAGGCTGCAAAATTGTACTGAATCTGATGTGTTAAACAATTAAGTTTTATAAAGTAATACCTTCAGGTCATCAGCTTAATTACAACTGAGACTGAAGCCACTTAATTTGAGAGTGACAGGCTGGTACATGAAGATTCATATCCCCATTATAATTACAACAGTCGCTTTGAATAAAGTCAAGGATAGCTTGTTAGAATACAACAGGAAGGTCACAAACTACTATAAATGGAACGCAAGATTGTTGGAAACGTGTTGCATAACCTGTAAACTGAGATAAAAAGCAGGTGTTCCTTTTCATAATTCCTTTATGCAAGTGGACATTTGTAAAATAAAAGAATATTTAACATTTATGCATATTTTTAGAGGTATCCCTCATTATTACATGGGATTTAAAGAATAAAACATTACTCAATATTTATGATGGCATAGAGGTGACAGCAGCAGTCTGAAATACAGCATCTACAACTTAAATTTAAAAAATACACTTCATTCAAAACTAAGATCATCTGTAAATTCTAGAATTAAATCATTTTTCAAGGCAGTTGTACGCTTCAAATTTTGTTTTATACATATGCAAGTCAATTACCATGTCTTGTTAATAGCCTAGGCAGAACTCAAAATGAGAGAAGATTAAGCAATGTCCTGAATATTGCTGTATTTCAAAGATAAGAGTTCATTTTCAAAAGAATATTTAATTGCCACAGAAAATTAAATTGGTTCAGAGGGTCTTCAGTAATAATTCATTCATAGTCTGTGTTCAATGACAACAATAGTAATTGGTAGAGTTGTGATGCAAATATATCTTACGGTGTCCATATGCTAAAAATTAAAATGCTCTTAATAGGAAAGGATTTCTAGCTTGGTGTCCTAAAATTCTACAAAAAAGTACTCACTGCAGGACGTTCAAAAATATTGGATAATATTGGATGAGACGTTTGACATAACAGTTGATTTGTCATCAACTTTCTTAAAGAAAAAGCTCCTTATTATACTTGTCTCCTCTCCAATTGAACTTTGTATAAATAGAATTTACAACAAGCAAACATATGTCATGGCTCAACCAGTTTGTTAATATTTTGCCTCCAGTTGAGCAGTGGTCCTAATTCATATGCCTGCCCTGTTCCCATATTATCACCAAACTCTGTGACCACCACTTCCACCTTCATTCATTCTTTCCTGTTCAAGTCTTTTTGGTCTACTTCACGTCTTCAGCATAAAACAAAGACATCAACAGGTGTCCAGTATAACTAAGTTAAGTTTCAATTCCCAGAGTCAAACTGTCATCAAGAGATTTACTTCCACTTCAAACTTTGCCTGTCCTTACCTCTAACTCAACCCAATGCCACTAAAACATCATTGGTGTCTTTGTCATTTCAGGACTTGATTGCTGCAATGCTTTTCTCACAAGCTTTTCTGACTGGTGCTGAGTCTCTGGAACAAGCTGCCAGAGGTAGTACTAGAGGCGGGTACAACTTTGTCTTTTAAAAAGCATTTAGACAGTTACATGGATAAGATGGGTATAGAGGGATATGGGCCAAACGCGGGCAATTGGGACTAGCTTAGGGGTTAAAAGGGCGGCATAGACAAGTTGGGCCAAAGGGCCTGTTTCCATGTTGTAAACCTCTATGACTCCAAGACTGCATCCTGCACAAACTTCAATTCATCAAGAACTCTGCAGACTACATTCCATCCCAAGCAAAACCCTACACTGCCAATTATCGCAGCTCATCAAACTTTCCTCTACACACTGTACTCAGGTAATTTAATCTATCCAAGAAGAGGAACAAGAAAATCAGTTTGTTCTGCAATAATGTGTCAAACAATAAAAAACAGCACGCATCTCCCAGAGAAATCATCCAAATTTGAATTGTTACAATCTTAGGGAACAAATAACTTTTTGTTTCACGCATACAAAGTTTGAAATCCCAGTTACCAATAGGAGAATAAAGCTACAAGATTCCACTGTTCTAAACAAGCAAACACTTTACTAGAAAAATCAGAAAAGTAAAATAATTTATGATATATATCTTATACTCTTAACATTCAGAATTAACAAGGTAAATATGAATTAAACAACAAACTGTGATATTAAATTGCAGAAGCAACCAAGGCAGATCCCATGCATTTCTCAGCAACCCAACAAGGCGTCAGTGATCGCTGTGAGTTACAAAATCTTATTAGAACTCTCTCCCTTACGAAGGATTTCAACTCCTTACTTTCAAAGGGCTAGCCTCTGAATTCCTTGAACAGCCACTTCAACTCAGACTGCCTCACCTCCTGATGGTTCAATCACTTCTCCTGAGACAGCATTCCATGGGATTCACAAAGTTGCACTCCCATCTCTAATTAGGGGAACAAACCCAGCTCTTTCAGTGACATTAGCTTCACCGAGATTTTTCCTAACTCCAGTCTCACCGCTGCACTGAGCTACAAATGGCTCCCAAGGCTTCTCTCAGCACAGAACCAGAAACCTGTCATCACCTTCTCAGTTCTCCAGGACTACTTCTGCGTCCTGACTGCATTTAACAGCTCCCATGGGTTTTCTGTAAGCTGCAAACCCCACAATGTCCAGACTTCAATTCCACCCATTTCCATAGCAACATAGCCTGTCAGAGTTCTCACTGAATGCTTTTGAACTAATTTAGCTCTAACTCCCTAAACAAAACGTGGCTCTGGACTGCACTCATCATCTCTCCAGCTCTCCCGCTAAGTAAGCCCAAATGCTGTTTATGGTTTTTATCTTTCCAGCTGTTAAACCCTCAGGTCAACATGGCCCCAACTTTTTAAGTGTCATCGGCTGCCTTATTTGCACTTATCCCATTTTCTACAGTTAAAACTTTAATCTATCCACAACTAAACAATATCTCTAAAATATTAACATGAACCACAAACTTGACATTTGTCACAGAATATTAGTCAAGGCTGTATTTTAAAGCAGGTCATCCGAGATGGAGAGGTCATCATTGCCTCAGCTACTAAACTAGAGCATAAAACATAATCCCAAATCATAGTAATATGGAAACAGATTAAATCTTACTTTAAGGTGTTTTTTTCCCAACATGTGAGGATGGACATTGAAATTATTGAGTTCCTGTACTGAATATCGGAGCCCAATGCTCAGAAATTACATCCCAGGATTAGATGACGCTTCCACCTTCAACTTCATCTCTGATGCGTAAAATAATTTATTTCTGCAGTCCCTCCCAATCAGCAGTAATTTAAAACTTGATGTCAATGGAATAATATACAGTTTTAAATCAGTGTTAATTGCTGTAGTCACAAGAGTTCTTTCTGGCACTGGCACCTCATAACTCATATGATGGTAATATGAAAATTGCATCCAAGCATTTTTATTTATTGAAGTACACCTACCTAGAACTCGATTTCTGTTGACTTTGTGAAGATTCTGCTTGCATAGGACTACTTTCTCTGGGCTTGGTCTTTTTCAATTTGTTCATAGAGCTTGGAGTTTCCTCATGTTCTGTAACACTGCTCTGAGGTAGAAATGATGTGGGTTCTTCTGGTGGCTTGTTTCCATTATTGGCTGCACACCATGTTGACGTTCTGTCATTTTCATTGTTTGGTTTTTGAAAGCAACTTCTATAGGAACTGAGAGATTCGGGCATGCGGTTAGACGAACTAGGAAATCTGATGCCCCATTCTTCATCCTCAGGTTTCATAAACTTAGATTTTAAATTGCTTAAGGATAAAACTTTTTCCTTCTCCCTGTCATGAAAATTTTCACTTTCTAAATCTCTGGCAATATTATTTCTTTGCCCTGTCTGCTTATATTTTTCTTCCCTGGTTCTGTTAATTTCTCCACTATCATCTGTACATTTATCTTTGGCAAACTCCATTTCTACCTCTTTGTCACTGGACTTATATTTGTCTTTGTATCTATCAGCAATATCTTTCCTTCTATTATCCCTTTCTTTCCACTTGAATTGGTCCTGGAAACTTCCTTTTGATCTTTCTCTTTCTGTGTCTCTGTCACTTCCCTTGTATCTGTCTTTGTCTCCACTGAGTCCCCTTTCAGAACCATATTCTTTTCTTTCATTTTGATCAGAACTCCAGTTTCTTGGTTTTTTCCACCTCTCTCTCCGCCTATCGTTGTCGTCTTGATATTTTAATGCTGCAACTTTTTCAGCTTCTCGTAGTTTCTGTTGGAATAGTTCCATAGACTAAAGGGGAGAGAAAAAAAGAGAAATATTCACCATTATTACATTTCAATATTGATTGTTTTCATTATCACTTCATTGTAAAGTTTTAATTGTTTGCAATAAAAATAATCCAATAAGACCACTTTTTGCCCATCACTATAATTCCACAAAACACACAAATCCTTTCTCGGAGAGCTGTTTTCAGATTAGAACTGAAGCGTAGTCTAATTGAAAGTGGAAAGCTACTTACACTTAAGCAAAACGTGTAATATCAATTAATTAACAGAATTTAAGTTATCTTCTACATACCATCGAGACTCAATCCATTCTGATGCAGGAGTTTATCGATTTTGACAGATCATTTTAATTGTTATTGTTTGTAATAACAATAAATGAGTTGTGGAAAAACGTTGTCCTCATGAAAATTAATTAAATTTTAAAAAACAGTCTAGCCAGTATGAAAATAATTATGAATGGCCCATTTTGAACACTGATTTTTGTACATTCAAAATTAAAAGAATTTCTCTACAACCGAACATCCAATCAGAATGTTCCTATATCAATCCTACTGAGTCACTCCTTAAGTACAATGTTCCCAACTAACCCAGTTTCAGTTGGGAATCTGCCAAAACAGGCAGTTTCTCTCACAAGTGCTACTGCTGGTGGCTCCAGACAGAAGTTAGTTGTCTTCTCAATTCATTCATGCATGTTGATCTGAAATGTGTCCCTGTGTGGAGTGAATGAACTGACCCTGGCACACTGCTTTAACTCTCCTTCAGTTTACATTCCAGTGAAAATTGCGCAAGGTTCCACCGTGCAGTGTAATTTCACACCTTTGCCCTGATGATGACACCCCCACATCCTCAGAGAGCCATCATCGGCTGGGGAGCCACAAACACTCTTTCCAGTTGAAGCAACAATTTTACTTGTACTTCTTTCAATTAAGTCTATTGTATTCGCAGCTCATAATGTGATCTCCTCTACAGTGGGGACGCTAAACACAGACTGGGTGACCACTTTTCAGAATACTTTTGCTCAGTCAGCTAACATAACCCTGATCTTCCTGTCATATGCCATTTCAATTCACCATCTTGCTTATCATAGAATCCCTACATTACAGAAGGAGGCCATTCGGCCCATCGAGTCTGTACTGACCACAATCCCACCCTCACCCCATTCCCATAACCCCACACATTTATCCTGCTAATCCCCCTGACGCTAGGGTCAATTTAGTATGGCTAATCAACCTAACCTGCACATCTTTGGACTGTGAGAGGAAGCCAGAGCACCCGGGGGAAACCCATGCAGACACGGGAAGAATGTGCAAACTCCACTCAGACAGTGACCCGAGGCCAGAATTGAACCCGGGACCCTGGCGCTGTGAGGTAATCGTGCTAACCACTGTGCCACCTGTATGCCCACATTTCTGTTTTTGGCCTGCTACAATGTTCTTGTGAAGCCCAATGCAAGATAGGGGAATAGCATCTCATCTTCCAAATAGGCACATTACAGCTTTCTGGACTCAATACTGAGTTCAACAACTTCAGACCATGAACTCTGTTCACCATTTTGATTTACCCTCTTCTCAAGTGCCAGTCTACATCTTACTCTCATGTTTTGCTTTCAGACAACAGTAATGCTTTTTCTGCAATCACCGCATTCTGTTAATTTGGTTTCAGTCAGTGCTGTCCTTAATTCCACTATAAGCTCTGCTTCAGTGTATATATTATCTATCATTATCACTCCCTTTGTATTTCATATATCTTTGTCATTTAATCTCTCCTGACCTCCAACCAATCTCTGACCTTCCCCCTTTTTTCAAAAGAATAAAACCCATCACATTTGGACCAGTTCTGATGAAGAGACATATTAGACTCAAAACGTTAACTCTGTGCTGCCAGACCTGCTGAGTTTTTCCAGCAGCTTCTGTTTATATTTCAGATTTCCAGCATCTGCACGCAGTATTTTACTTTTATTGATGTTTATTTGCTTGAGACCTAGTAGAAGTCTTGAAAGTTGCAATCTTGTCATGCAATTTCTTCAAGTCAGTCACCGGGAATTCAAATCTTTTTTAAAAAGTTAACAGTTTCTAACGCGTTGTCTCTAAGGAAGACTAATTGTTTACCATCTACATAAATATGTGTACATTTTTAAAAATTTGTTCATGGTATGTGGGTGCGCTGGCTGGGTCAGCATCTATTACCCATTCCGGAGGACATTTAAGAGTCAACCACATCACTGTGGATCTGGAGTCACATATAGGTAGGTCAGAACAGGTAAGGATGACAGATTTCCTTCCCTAAAGGATGTTAGAGAACCAGATGGATTTTTACAACAATCAACAATGGTTTCATGGTCATTATTATACTTTTAATTCTGGATTTTTATTGAATTCACATTTCACCATCTGTCGTGGTTGGATTCGAACTTGGGCCACCAGACCATTACCCTGGATCTCTAGATTATGTACGTATGTATGTATGTATGTGATTTGAGATGACATTGGATCAGCTGATCCAGCAACAATACCACTACACCACTGCCTCTGCAATACTGATATTTATACTGCTGTTTTCATATCAAGTATCAAGGAGAAACACAGCTCATGGATACATATGTCTTCAGTGCAAATACAATATTTGAGACAATGTGGAGCATTTCTCATCGAGACAGTTTGATTTTGTCCACTCAGGAGATACTATGCACAACAATGCACTGCCCTGTCTCTCAACTAATGCCTATGCTTCAACTGTTTCATTTCACCTTCCATACTCCACTAAACTGTTCCAATGTCAGTTCAAATCAGGTATAACATATATATTTGCCAGGAGGCAAGAGTGGGCGCAAGGGGAAGAGGGGCTGAGGGTAGCTATGGAAGCACTGTGGGAAAGGTCATGTGAGCAGGCAGATCACAGAAGAGGAAGTCTGTGGCAAACAACTTTCAAGTGAAACTGGCAACGTTAAGTGGCTATATTGACCCTATTTCATTCACAACATTAAAATGAAACACTATTCAGTGAGTCGATGTTAAGTGGGTATTTAATGTAACAGAAAGATTTGAAGAGACAGATTGCCTCCTACAAATAAACCTGTAGAAGTGTTAAATTACTCTTTACAAATGGAATCAAACAACATAAAGTACGAATGTAAGCTCTGCATATTATTGGCAGTAAATTATTTGAGATCAGATTTTTTTTTACTTTAAAGGAACTAAATCATGGCAAAAAGACAATGGGATAGACAGGCAAAACCAGCATTAGTGTAATCTGTAAAATGTGGAATTGCAGGCTAGAAGCTCAGTTGGGAGAGGAATTATCCCACCTCAAGTGCAAATTTAATTTTGTTCCATTGAACCAAAGCTACTTCTGCATTACAATGCCTGGGGCTTGCAGGGTGTCCAGAGTTTTCTTATTCGCAGGCACTCACCTATGTGATAGGTCTATCATCTTAGTTTTAACATCAATTACATTTTGTAATACAACTCAGTGCTTTCTCTGCAAAAAAAGTATTTAAATCTTCTTTTGTGGCTTTGACAAATGATTCTAAATAAAATGTTATCATGTTTTTAATAAAAGAAATTCTATGTGTAAATTTACTTCATGGCATTTTTCAACTACTGTATTAATGATGCTCATCAGTTTGCTGTTTAGAAGTGTATTGTAATTCATCACAATTGAATGAATGGTAATATAAAGCTTTAAACTCATTATTTTATGCTAGCATGGAGAATGAACACCTTTTTTGTTAAAACGAATTTATTTAGTTTTCACACATATTGTAAGAGAAACAATCATACTGAAGGCTGTAAAGGGATTAAGCATCAGAAGGCTTCAGAACAATAAGTGCAATCGATGCGATCTGTCAAATACAATGTTGTGCATGAGGCCAATTACTGAACTTTATTGGGAATGGATCTATAGAAATGTGGCTTCTCATCCAAACATGATAAGTCAAAAGGAATATTAAAAGTTTGGGAATTAGAAGTTGAAGGTTAACAGAGAATAGCAATTCAATAATAATTTTCACTGGTTTCTTTCAAAAGCTTTTACCCCATATCTTGTAGCAACTATATCCTCCAAAGGGCACTGCTCTCTCTCTGCCTGTTCCTTCATACGTCTGTACGATTGTTTCAGCCACTTCAGCCCACCATCTTCTATCATAGCAGCTATTGGTTCAAAAATATTAGGAATACGTTTCAGGTTCAATCATTTACAAAATACATTATCTTTAAATTGAAATCATGATTTTATTAAAATTTGCAATCTTCTAAAAGAGGACTGTTGTCCTAGTCATACAAAATAATGAACCTTACCAATCAGCGAGCCATCCTACTTAATTTATTGAATAAAATGACTCTTAACCAGCCCTTAACCCCAGATTCTTTATTTATTTTTATTTCCTTTTCTCCAGGAAGTAACAAGCATAAAAAGGAACCTGTAAATGTGGATTTCCAAAGGGCATAAGATAAGAAGCCATATCAAAAGTTAAACAACATAAGAGCACAGTGTAGGGGGGTAACATACTAGCATGGATAAAGCATGAGTTAGCTAACAGGAAGCAGCATGGTGAGAATTCCTCAGTGTCAAAACAATTAACAGGATTCCCAACCTGTGGATCATTTGTTAATGCAAGGTCAGGCATCAGCTCAGGACACTAAATATTTAACCATGTATCTGTACTCAGGAATGTTGATCATGATGTGGAGATGCCGGCGTTGGACTGGGGTGAACACAGTAAGAGTTAAAACTCTTACTCATGTAAGAAATGTAATTTGTTAAAACTCTTACATGAGGAAGGATATATTGGCATTGGAGGGAGTGCAGAGAAGGTTCACCAGGTTGATACCGGAGATGAGGGGTTTGGATTATGAGGAGAGGCTGAGGAGATTGGGTTTGTACTCGTTGGAGTTTAGAAGGATGAGGGGGGATCTTATGGAGACTTATAAGATAATGCGGGGGCTGGATAGGGTGGAGGCGGAGAGATTCTTTCCACTTAGTAAGGAAGTTAAAACTAGAGGACACAGCCTCAAAATAAAGGGGGGTCGGTTTAAGACAGAGTTGAGGAGGAACTTCTTCTCCCAGAGGGTGGTGAATCTCTGGAATTCTCTGCCCACTGAGGTGGTGGAGGCTACCTCGCTGAATATGTTTAAAGCGCGGATGGATGGATTCCTGATCGGTAAGGGAATTAAGGGTTATGGGGATCAGGCGGGTAAGTGGTACTGATCCACGTCAGATCAGCCATGATCTTATTGAATGGCGGGGCAGGCTCGAGGGGCTAGATGGCCTACTCCTGCTCCTATTTCTTATGTTCTTATGTTCTTACTCAGGAATGTTGCCAGGACTCAATTTCATATTGTGCCTTCCTTTGGCCCTTCCCAAACGTTACAATGCTCAGAACACAAAGTGGTAAGAGAGTGAGCTGTTGCTGCATACAGTAAGCTAATGCATTCGACTATTGCTTCAAAAGTTGCTGAATGAGGGCATAAATCTCTAACCGGTAGAGGAAAATTCAATCAAACAGCGAGTCATCTTGGACTAGCTCCTTATGCCTCACACAGTCTGTATGTCAGTCATTCTTAAAGCACAAAATGAAAAAAGACAACGTGACTTGGACACTTTAAGAATAGAGTTTTAGTAGAGATTAGGCTGAGAATATTCAAAGAACTCAGCAATGCTCTGAGTTATTCTCATCCTAATCCCTCCTAGCAACATCAAAAACATGGCATGAAGTGGCAAAGTTAGAAATTCAGGAAGGAGTCTTAAATCAATATTCTAATTTGCATAAGATACGCTTCAGGTCAGGAATAGGGGTAAAAAAACAACTTCTGGGTGGAATAGTGTCACAATTCCTCCTTCATCTATTTGTATTAGCTGCTGTCTTATATATAAAGTATATGATTATTACAGGAGTCATGTGACAACAATAGGCTGTAAAATGCATCATATACATTAAAAATCGAAAGTTTGGGGGAATAAGTCAGGAGAGCAACATCGTACCTTCAGCACTCACAAACTTCAATAATCCTCCAATTTGCAGCAGCAGTAGGAGGAGCTGATATTTGGCAAACTCAATGTTTGAGATTGCTAATTTATTATTATTTATTCGTATCACAATTAGGCTTACATTAACATTGCAATGAAGTTATTGTGAAAATCCTCTAGTCGCCACAGTCCAGTGCCTGTTCGGGTACACTGAGGGAGAATTTAGCATGGCCAGTGCACCTAACCAGCACGTCTTTCGGACTGTGGGAGGAAACCGGCGCACCCAGAGGAAACCCACGCAGACACAGGGAGAACATAAAGGTTCCGCACAGACAGTGACCCAAGCCGGGAATCAAACCCGTGTTCCTGGCGCTGTGAGGCAGCAGTGCTAACCATTGTGCCACCCATAAATATGAAATTAGGAGCTTGGATAAATCTGCCCATGCTCTTATTGCTGAAGTCTGCAGACAGCAAACATTCATCAAATCTGAATAGCCTGGATTCAAACGCAGAGCTCAGAGATTAAACAAAGGTCTGCTAACCCGACAGCGACACCCAATCTTTCAGTGTTTCTACTAACGGAACAATGCATGTAAGATATTACAGTTTAAATTTCTCAGAAACATGTTTACACATTCAAGCACAATGATGCAGTGAACAGCTATAGAACATGATAACAAGAACCATTTCAAAACAGTTGTACACATGTTGGGTCTTTAGAATTAGACAGTCAAAATATTTATATCATTACATGACTTTTTGTAGACAAAGAGAGCAGGTTAGAATAATTCCAATGGACTGGAATCATGGTTCAGATATTATTGCGCACCAATGGAGGCTTAAAATTAAACCATTTTTCAGAATACAAATTTAATTTAAAATATTTTAATTCATTAATTAAATATTCTGATTGCAGCTGCTGGTATTTTTTTAATATTTCTCTCCAAGGTAATAGTTTACATACAATTTACATGGTTGAAGGGAAAGGGTTAATGTTTTTTGTACTCAATGTATTTTATACCTAAAGGGTTAATGTATTTTGTACCTAAAAGGTTGAACTTTGTACTTCGAATGTATCACAAGCATAACCCTTCATTGTGGCTAATCTCCTCAGGTTTATACTGCTTTCCCTCAGGTTTATACTGTTTTTGACATGAATAAAGTTATTCTTGTTTGTACTGCTTCTGACGTTAATACCAGTTAACTTTTATTCTTATAACAATAAATAGTCAAATGTAAATGTGAATGTGTTTGCAGACATGCAAGTCTTACCTTTTCTACAGGCTTGCGTGGTAAATGTAAACGGAAGAGAGCATTACAAGGTGTGAAGTGCGATACGGCCGTTTGAAGAGGAACTCCCGCTGAGGCAGCTGGAAGAGCGTCGGAACTTCAAAGGGGAACCGCGGGAAGAACAGGAAACAGAAGACCTGCGCTTCGTGTGCTGAGGATGCCAGATACACTGGTTTGTGGTCAAGAAGCTCTCAATGTATTTTTTGTGGTTGGTCTGGAAGCTTGCTTTGTGACCAACAGTTGTAAATTGTATTTCTGAGTCGTGACTGGTCTGGGGTTTGATTCATGACCAGACCAGTGTTTGTGTCGTGACTGGTGCTGGGAGCCATAATGTATATATATCCCCACTTTTCTGTGTTCAGAGAGAATTTTGGCTTCCGCTTTCAAGGGGTCAAGTTCTCCCGCAAGCTTGTGAGAATAAAGCCTTACTGTATTTTGACTCAGACTAGCCTCAGAGGTATTTTTACTGACTTCAGTGGTGAAGAAGGCATTTGGCACAGTTGGTTTCATTGGTCAGAACATTGAATACAGGAGTTGGGACGTCTTGTTGAAGTTGTACAAGACATTGGTAAGGCCACACGTGCAATACTGCGTACAATTCTGGACATTCTATTACGGAAAGGCTATTATTAAACTAAAAAGAGGGCAGAAAAGGTTTACTAGGATGCTACCGGGATTGATGGTTTGAGTTATAGAGAGAGGCTAGATCGAGAGGGACTTTTTTCCCTAGAGCGTAGAGGCTTAGGGGTGATCTTACAGAGGTCTATAAAATAATGAGGGGCATAGATAAGGTAGATAGTCAACATCTTTGCCCAAAGGTAGAGGAGTCTAAAACTAGATTTAAGGTGAGAGGGGAAGAGATACAAAAGGGTCCAGAGGAGAAAATATTTCTCACAGAGGGTGGTGAGTGTCTGGAACGAACTGCCAGAGGTAGTAGTAGAGCTGGGTACAATTTTGTCTTTTAAAAAGCATTTAGACAGTTACATGGGTAAGATGGGTGTAGAGGGATATGGGCCAAACGCAGGCAATTGGGACTAGCTTAGTGGTAAAAACTGGGCAGCATGGACAAGTTGGGCCGAAAGGCCTGTTTCCATACTGTAAACTTCTATGATTCTAATCCCTTCATAATTTTAAAGACATCCATCAGCCAATCCATAAGTCTTCTATATTCTAAAGAAAAGGGTCACAATATGTACAATTTTTCTCAAAAGCTGCAATCTCTCAGTTCAAGTACCACCTTTGTAACTTTTTTCTGAACCTTCCCCAGTGCTGCTCGGAGGATCAAAACTGTCCAGGATCCTATAAAGATTCTGCAAAATTTCACTACATTTGAGTTCTATAACACTAGAATTAAACCCCAATGCATTTGTAGCTTTTAAGTTTAAGTTTTAAGTTTATTTACTAGTGTCACAAGTAGGCTTATATTAACGCTGCAATGAAGTTACTGTGAAAATCCCCTCGTCGCCACATTCCGGCACCTGTTCGGGTACACTGAGGGAGAATTTTAGTATAGTCGATGCACCTAACCAGCACGTCTTTTGGACTGTGGGAGGAAACTGGAGCACCTGGAGGAAACCCACGTAGACACGGGGAGAATATGCAGATTCCACACATAGTGACCCAAGCCAGCAATCAAACCCACTTTGCTGATCCGCAGTGTTGTTTTTAATGAGCTGTTCAAAAATATCCCTAGATCGCTTTGCTCTCTTACCCCAGTTTTGTATTACTTAAGGTCTGAGCCATTTTAAAAACCCGAGTATATAACACCCATCATATTATCCTTTATCTACTAATCCTGTCACTTTTTCAAAGAATTCTATCAGATTAGTTAAGCATGGTTTAGCCTTTTGAAATCCATGCTGATGTTTTTTATTATAATTTCTGTCTCGATACGCTCTAACAATTATTTTGATATAGATTCCAATAACTTTACTGCCATCAACGATACGCTGACTGCCCCAATTGTTCAATCTCCCTACTTGTATACAGGCACAACATTAGCTGTCTGCCAGTCATGTGGCACTATCCCCTCTTCTACGAAGCTATGTTTCAATCACCCCTACAATATCTGGATCCTGTCTTAAGTTATCCGCTCTGGTTTCTCCATACTATGTGTAATGCAACACCACAAATTATAATTGTTTTTATTTACTGTTTCTATCCTTTTGTTTTTAATAGTTATTTTGTCATTACACTCTATAACTTTATCTGATCTGTGGTCATTTGTGTTATTCTTATTCTTTCCTTTAGTCTGTCCCTTGCTCTCTCTCTTGTCGATTCTTTCACTGTTAGGTTTCTGTAATTTCTAGCTGATTCCACCACCACTACCACCAATCCCTGCACTGTATTAATAAAATGTCTTATGTACAACTTTAGTTATCCTTTCCACTTGGACCTTGGTCTCAACACCCCTCATCTCTGGTATCAACCTGGTGAACCTTCTCTGCACTCCCTCCAAGCCCAATATATCCTTCCGCAACCCATGAAATAGAATCCCTCATCCCCACACCATCCCTTTAACTACAAGTTAACTTCCCTAATCTGTTTAGCCCAATGCCAATTTGCAGGTGACTGGGATAATAATTTTATTCATTAAGAAAAATAACAGGTCTTGGTGACAATTACCAAATAATCAACATTTATAACAAGGTTGATTAATTGTAAATATGAACAAATTTCAACTTTGAAATCTTAAAAAGATTTAATATTGAGCAGCAGCAGTTCTCCACTAAAATACATTCTTGAGCCGTCATTAAAAAGTTTGAAGTTAGCAACGAAGGAAATAGTCCACACCTCTGCACCCCTAAATTCTGCAGTACTGTCACATACAGCCTTGGTTCAAACAAAAAGAGCTGAACTCCAGAGGTGAGGTGAGAGTGACTGCCCCGGACATCAATGCAGCACTTAATCGAGTATGGCATCAAGGAGCCCTAGCAAAATTGAAGTCAATGGGAATCAGGGGGAAAACTCTCCACTGGTTAGAGTCATACCTAGCACAAAGAAAAACGCTTGTGGTTGGTGGAGATCAGTCATCTCATTTCCAGAATATCGCTGTCCTAGGCCCAACCATCTTCAGCTGCTTCATCAATGACTTTCCCTCTATCATAAGGTCAGAAGTGGGAATGTTCACTGAACATTGAACAATGTTCATCACCATTCGTGATTCCTTAGATACTGAAGCAGTCCATGTCAAAATGCAACAAGATCTGGACAATATCCAGGCTTGGGCTGACAAGTGGCAAGTAACATTTATGGTACACAAGGCAATGACCATCTCCAAAAAAAGAGAATCTAACCATCGCCCAATGACATTTAATGGCATTCTTCATCACTTTATCCTCCACTATCAACATCCTGGATGTTACCATTGAACCAGGAACTGAACTAGACTAGCCATATAGATACTGTGGCTACAAGAGCAGGTCAGAGGCTAGGAATCTTGTGGTGAGTAGCTCATGTCCTGACTCCCCAAAGCCTAACCACTATCCACAAGGCACAAGTCCGGAGTGTGACGGAATACTCATCACCTGCCTGGATGAGTGCAGCTCCAAAAACACTCAAGAAGCTTGACTCCAGCCAGGACAAAACAACCTGCTTGATTGGCACCCCATCCACAGCATTCACTTTATCCACCACCAATGCAGGGTGGCAGCAGTGTGTACATCTACAAGATGCACTGCAGGAAATCACTTTCAACAACATTTTCCAACTCACAACTACTAGCATCTAGAAGGACGAGGGCAACAGACACTTGGGAATACCACTAACTGGAGGTTCCTGTCCAAACCTTCCACCATTCCGACTTGGAAATATATCTCCGTTCCTTCACTATCGTTGGGCCAAAATTCTATCAGTATTGAAGGAAGGATTCCATTGAATATCCTTTGTATTTTCTTCTATCCCTACTGTACAAGCAATGGATTTCTCACAAGTTTCACTTTCTGGTGCAGCTTTCTCTGTGAAAATTCCTATCACTTGTACTAGTGCCATTGCTTTAACACCCATCTCCTTTTTTGAAGATTTCTTAAGCCTTCCTATTACTGCCACTGATCTACCATCCCACTTGCAACAATTTGCTTTTCTTTACCCTGCCTTATGGCATTAAAAGCACACTGATTTCTTTATATCACTTTTATTCTCTACACTAACATTTGATCAACTGGAACAGCTTCTGACTTCTTCCTAAAATTAGATTCTTTTCTATTCCTCCAGATTCTCTGTGGGTTTACCAATGGAAATCTACTGCCCCCTAGCGGCTTATGTGATATATCATACCCATCTACCAGAACTGCTGCTTCCTTTACCTTAAAAACTTACAGTCTTCTGGGTGTGACCCAACAGCTATTGGCATGCTGTTCCGAAATTCTTAGTTCTCTCACATTCTCCAAAGTTTATTCTAATCTCATTGATTGAAGCCACCAGTCAAACATTTCTTTCCCCCAAGCAAATTCTAGAAAAGTTTCATTCAGTCTTTTCTTTAGTCTGAAATTGCAGCTGATCTGCATGCTTCAGGGTCAAGCCTATAAGCATTAAGTTCTGCAGTTTTAACTATCTCATAATCGGAGGATTGTTCTTTCGAAAGATTAGAATACACATCCATAGCCTTCCTGACCAAAAAGCTTTGTGAAATGAGAGTCCATGAGTCCATTGGCCAGTTTAGCTTTGTGGCCACCTTTTCAAATGAAATAAAATATCTCTCAACTCTATCTTCAGAATTTAGGAACTATGCAAACACTCAGTTATACCATAGCTCAGAGTGGGACTCGATTTCTCTTTTGAACTACTGGGGCTCTCTTCCATCCAATAACCCAAGCTCATGTTGCTTGATTTCTTTGTCTTTGAAACTCAAGCTTTTGCACTGCTATTTCTTTCACTCATTCTTTTTCCAGTCCAGCCTTTTCATTTCTTTCTCCATTTCAAGTTGACTTTATTGCAACTGAATTCAGTCCAACTCAACCAACTTGATGTCTGGTTTAACTGTTCCCTCTTCCAATTCCAGATGCTGTGCTCTGTCCTCGATTATGTCTGCTTTTGTAACCCCTGCTTTCAACAATGTGCACAAGTTCAGAATCAGCACTGACTGTAGCTAACTTCACTAACCAATTTTCAAATGGGGAATTCTAGTATATGTTAATACTAACCAGAATTTGACATCAGAGGAACCAGACAACTTATTTCATCCCAAGAAACCACACATTTCAATTGAGTTATCAAAAAATAAATTTGTTATTCTAGTTACTGGGAAGGCCACAATTCATTCTCGTATCATTTCAAATAAATAAGGATGCAAGATGATGAAAGTAGCAATGAATTTGAAATAGAAGCAATATAAACCACAACACTGAGCTGAAATTGGCATTACATTTACCTTTCTGAACTGGTGCAGAGTCACTTTCCTCAGATGGCAAGCCAGACCCTCCATCTTTCCAATAAGGATTCAATTCTCTTTTGTGTATCTCAGCCTATAATGGGAGAAGTCAATTAAAGAAATTGGAAACATAATCATAATTACAGCACTTATCAAAGAAAATAACTTGTTATGCTTTGTTCCATTGTCTGTCTGATATATTTGGGGATTCTTTGCAAATGGATTTATTCATACCCACTAAAACTAAAGAAATCCTGCACTGACATTTATCAGTTCAGCTTACTACAAATATAAAGCTTACACATCATTGCAACAAACCTGAAAGAGTGGTTATACAAAATAGGCAGGTAGGAAACTTAAATGGAGTCAAAATCATTATGGCACAGAAGGAGACCATTTGGTCCATCAAGTCCATGCCAGTTCTCTGGACAGCAATTCAGTTAGTTCCATTTCCCATTATCACTGTACTCCTGCAAGTTTACTTCCCTCAAGGGTCCATACAATTTCCTTTTGAAATCATTGACTATATCCACTTGCACCAACCTGGTAGGCAGTGAAGACCTACGTCATTAACATTCACCACATAAAAAAAGATCTTCCTCACATCCCCCCTGGAACTCTTGCCAAAAACTTTAAATCTGTGTCCCCTAGTCCTTCCACCATTAGCGAATGAGAACAGCTTTTCTTTGTCTTTTCTGTCTAAACCTGTCAATACCTTGTACACCTCTTTTAAATCTCCCCTCAATCTTCTTTCCTCCATGGAGAACAACCCCATCTTCTCCAAACTAACTTTACAGTGAAAATCTCTGATCCAGGAACTAATTTGGTAAATCTTCAATAACCAAGTGTGTTTGCCCTGGACACTCGGATCATACTGCAATGTATCAGTTTTTACCAACATGGCATAGGTGTCAAAGCCAAGCACACTGGCTGCCCAGTTGCCAGTTCCCTTAACCTATGAAACTGATGGAGACATTTTTCCTCCTGCTTTCCAACCCACCAAATGCATAGATGCCAGTTTACCAACCCTAATTTCCCATTTATCACAGTTTCGAACTCCTTCTTACTGCTTTGCATCAGGATTCACCTCTGCTGCACCCACTAGGCATGAATTTCTAGCCTTGCAAAACTGGGACTTCATGCTTACCGCATGCATAAGAATCAGATGTTTAAAGCTAGAAACAATACTTCTCACTGTATCCCAATACATGTGACAATAATAAATCAAATCAAAAATGCAGCAGGAAAGAATAGAGAGAAAAACATTAACGAGAATGAGGAAATTTGGGAATTTTACTGTCTCATTTTGCACTGTAATTAACTGCGAGAAGCTCAGCTAAGCACTATCCCACCCAAGGCTACACTGTCCCACTGATACACCGGATTAAATACAATGATTACTTGTTTATATCTCTATGATACAATGCAACAATCCCAGGAGATCTTCCAGTGAAAACATCATCACTGAATGGAACATTATTGTGGATACTGATAAAACTAATGGAAAGAACAAAATATAACATCTTCCACCTTTTGGCTGATATTACTTTTGGAGGACTGAATATTCTTCCGGAATATATCTGGGAACGGGAATTGCGTACAATTATAAATCATCCAGAACAGGAGAAAGTATGGCCAAAATTCATGTCTCTAAAATACCCATGTGGTCCAAATTCAGCTTTGGAAATGGAGCTCAGAAAGTACCAGGCATTTCCCTTTATTATTTGGTTATTTTTGCCTGTTTGAATTTTTTGGGTCTGAAATTTTAGAGAAAGCTACTCTAAGTACTGTTGCCTTATTAACAGATAAACCCTAGATCAGGAAATCTAGATTGAATAATATACACTGCCTGCAATAAATTCAAATTACTGAGAATACTGTTTGACAACTATAAATTTCATATGTGATCCATGAAACCCCATTGTACACACCTAAGTAACCCGAGGACAAAATGTCTGGACACTCCCAACCTTCAATAAATATGGCAAAGAAAGAAAAAAAGTTAATTAATTCACGATAGAATTTAATGGATGTGCTCCCTATTACTAAATTTAGCTTTTCATGAATCTGTCTCCCTGGGCGCAATCTTACCGGCCATTCACGCCATGCTCCTGCTGGAAAGTCAGAGAATTTGACGCCCAGCAAAACGTTACATTCTCCTTTCCTTCCCTATGAACAGTATGCTTTGTCTGTATAGCATGGAAGAAACAATACTTTTCACTGTTTCCCAATACATGTGACAATAATAAATCAAATCAAGTCTTCGTTCATTGCAGCGGGATGGGAAAATCCCTCCAGCGTGAACGGTTTAATATTCTTTCGGACCTTGCTTTACACACATGGCTTTTTCTAGCGTTGGGGTAGGTGCCATCAGCAGGACTGGAAGATCCCATCAGAGAACGTCCAGAAAATCCCACCCCTTAATCTTCAAATGGGAATGAGGAATGAGATAGAGAATCTGGTGAACTGGTGCGGCAACAATAATCTCTCCCTCAATGTCAACAAAACGAAGGAGATTGTCATCGACTTCAGAAAGCGTAAAGGAGAACATGCCCCTGTCTACATCAATGGGGACAAAGTAGAAAGGGTCGAGAGCTTCAAGTTTTTAGGTGCCCAAAGCCCCAACAACCTGTCCTGGTCCCCCCATACCGACACTATAGTTAAGAACTATAGTGCCTCTACTTTCTCAGAAGACTAAGGACTAAGGCATGTCAGCTACGACTCTCACCAACTTTTACAGATGCACCATAGAAAGCATTCCTTCTTGTTGTATCACAGCTTGGTATGGCTCCTGCTCTGACCAAGACCGCAAGGAACTATAAAAGGTCGTGAATGTAGCCCAATCCATCACGCAAACCAGCCTCCCATCCATTGACTCTGTCTACACTTCCCGCTGCCTCGGCAAAGCAGCCAGCATAATCAAGGACCCCACGCACCCCGGACATTCTCTCTCCCACCTTCTTCCGTCGGGAAAAGGGTACAAAAGTACCGACTCAAGAACAGCTTCTTCCCTGCTGCTGTCAGACCTTTGAATGGATTTACCTTGCATTAAGTTGGTCTCTCTCTAGACCCTATCTATGACTGTAACACTACATTCTGTACTCTCTTGTTTCCTTCTCTATGAACTGTATGCTTTGTCTGTATAGCGCGCAAGGAAAAATATTTTTCACTGTATGTTTATACATGTGACAATAAATCAAATCAAATTCAAATCAAATGAATGAGAAAAGATGGGAATGGCCACAGGGGCAGAACAGAAGGCGAAAAAACATAGATAGTTAAGTGAGAAAACTTTACGAAGTCTATGGGTGGCATTGGAGAAAAGTTCACAGTAAAGGAGTGGGTAAAGACAGGAGCGACTCTATCGAAGGGGGTTATATCTGCATTTTTAAGTGATGGCAATTGGGACTCAGATTCGTTGCTGGCACTTACCAGGATCATCAGAACTCTGAAAAAAAAATGGCAGCCAAGATGGGCCTTTCAGTGGGCCCACTTGTGGCCTGTCACACCTCCGGTCTAAGATTGAAACGGTAGCCCAACTAATGCACAAAATGTAGCTTTCTACCAGGTAAGCCCCATTTCCGAGCATACTGGCAACGGAAGCAGGATTGCAATGACAAGATTAGTCACGTCTCCTGATTCCTGCCTCCGACATGAAAATCTGACCCAAGATCTCTGCTCAGAAAATGGATATTACTGGCGCATTTGCTTTCAATGGAGGATGAAATATACTCTGATAGCAAACAACCAATTTTAAAAATATATATTTTCAACATATACACCATCAAATAAATTTCAGAACACCAGTGATAATATGAAAACAATTCCGTATGGTAAGCTTTCATATCTTTTATTTTAAAATTGGCTTCCTTGGTGTCAGATCCTTCCAAAGTCTCGTCCCTACAATCTCCTCCACCCTACAATGCTCTGAGATATCTATGCAGCTTCAATTTACACCTCTTGAATTCATAAGAAACAGAAGCATGACTATCTGATTGTGGCCTTAACTCCATTTTCCTGCCTGTTCCCCACAACCCTCAACTCCCTTCTTGATCAAAAATTTCTCACACATCCCCAATTTTAATCATTCAACACTGGTGCTCAGGCCTTATGTTGTTAAGTCCATGAACTCTGTAAGTTCTTCTTCAAATTCTTCACATCTCTTTTTCCTCCCTTAAGACTCTATTTAAAATCTACTCCTGTGACCAAGTTTTTGATCATTAGTCCTAAATCTTCCTAATGTGGCTTAGTGTCAAACTATGTTTGATAACACTCCAGTGAAGCAGCTCGAGATGTTTTGCTATGTTAAAGGCGCAATATAAATACAAGTTTTTCTTCAAGAGTTTCAATTACAACTTAGTTCATTTCCCTCAAGTTGTCAGGAATGGGTCCATATAGGTCAGCACATACTGAGATGAGAAATTGGAGAAACTGTGCAGGACATAATAGTTTTAAGTGCCATTTTGTGTTCCTGGATACATTAACGTCATTTCAATTAACTTAAGTTGAATTGGGTTACAGTAGCAGCAGCGTACCACAATGTGGTACACTAAAGTGTACAATACTTCTATTTATTTTATTTATTTTTAGTCACAAGTAGGCTTACATTAACACTGCAATGGAAGTTACTGTGAAAATCCCCTACTTGCCACACTCCGGCACCTGTTCGGGTACACTGAGGGAGAATTTAGCATGGCCAATACACCTAAACAGCATGACTTTTGGACTGCTGGAGGAAACCGGAGCACCCGGAGGAAACCCACGCAGACATGGGGAGAACGTGCAAATTCCACACAGACAGTGACCCAAGCCAGGAATTGAACCCGGGTTCCTGGTGCTGTGAAGCAACAGTGCTGACCACTGTGCCAAATGCCGCAATACAGTATCTTATAATGAATTGGCTACTTGAATATATTTATCTCATGGTAATTATTTTTTGCTTTCATGTTTTCTCATTACCTGTTCCGAGGCTTGCACCTTCTCATGCTCCATTTCTTTCTCCTTCAGTTTTTCAGCTCGGATTGCTGCAGTAGATACTGTCTTTAAAGACATGAAGTCTAACGTCATCCATTCTTCCCTCTAGCATAAAATGAATACATCAAAGAATATTTTAATTCAGGGCAATAAATGCAATGTTAAAAAAATTACTAACTCTGCAGGGTTGAACTCATGTTACTTAACTAGCACATCTCCAATGAAGAAATACTGGAAGGCTTAACACAACAGTTAATGGGTCTGGACCTCAGTGGAGTGGCAATCAGATTCGGATTGCAACTCTGCTCCTAGATTCTTAACTCGTAATCCTGTTGATTCTTTCTCACCTGAACTTCTAGGCGAGAACTGTGTAGTGCAGCGTGCTCCTGAGGCTGCCATAAATCAGGTATGTTTAAAGGTCCATTCACTTTCAAGCTAGAAGGTGGTGGTAAGTGGTAGGATTTGGGGTGGGCCGGAGGGGATTGGATGGGGTGTTGTTGTTCCATTAGGGATAGTCAGGGTTGGGGAGGTCAATACAATAGTTACTCGAAGCTAGAAGTGCTATGAGGCAGCCAGAGTCATCCGAAGTTTGCAGGGGAATCTTAAATCTCTTTCTAAAAATCTAACAAATAATATTTAACTGAAGGTACTTTTAAATTCTAAATCTCATCCAGGGGCCCAAGAAGGGAGATAGAAACTACCCACTGGGGAGCAGATATAGATAGTTAATTATGGAAACAAACTTGAACTGGGTTTTCTCTTCCTGGGCTCAGCTAGAATCTTTATTTTCGGAGCACATCAATTCAGACATTTCAGTGCGACCTAGCACTGGAATGCAACCGCAACAGAAGTGCTGGATGTTTGGGGAGTTAGGAGAGGGAGGTGCTCCTTTCTTTTTCCAACTTGTTCATCCTGTAGGAATTGCTCCACGACAAGGGAAGAGGCTGGTTGTTTGGTGAGTATCTGGGAAGTGGCTAAATTCTAATCTACTCCCAAGGTTTAAAACAGTATAGGAATTTGCGGTAAGATTAATAGAATACATAGAAGAAAAAAACTAAATAAAATAATTAGCTAATTAAAACACTTAAGGATGGCAGGACTGGTAATATGTCCTGTGAGAGCTCCTGAAAAAAGTGAGATCCAAGACAAACACATCTGCACAAAGATATCAGGGGGTTTACCGGGGTAAAAGGCCAGAATGCAAACCCGTCAAAGGATTTAATTTAATTTAATTAAATCCAGAATAAAAAGCTAATATCAGTATAGTGACCATGAAACTATTGGATTAGAGTAAAAACCCAATTGATTCTGATATCTTTAGGGAAAGAAATCAGTTGTCCTTACCAGTTCTGGCTAATTTGTGCCTCCTGTCCAACCCCAATGTGTTGACTCTTATCTAGCCTTTGAAATAGCTTTGCAGGACCCAATGTTGCAGCTGTACCAAAGCAGCTTGACTAGAGACAGGGCTGCTGCTGGAGCACAAATCTTCAGTACTATTCGGGATATCGTCAGGAGCTCAAAGCCTTTGCTGTATCCAGTACACTCAGCTGTTTATTGAACTGGCTAAATGGGAACCTCAGTCGGAGACACTCAGCACTTCTAGCTGAAAATTGCCGTCTGCATTTACATGCTAGGCTCTGTCGTCAGTGAGGATGGGGAGCCATCGTACAGCCTCCTTTCTCACATTAGTTGGTTAATTTTCACCACCTGACATTCACAACTGACATAGCAGAATTTTGATCTGATCCAGTGGTCATGAAGTTGCATAGCTTTGTCTACAGCATGCTGATATCATTGCTTAGTATGCAAGTAGCCCTGTCTTGCAGCTTCACCAGGTTTATGTCTCCGTTTAAGTAAGTCAGGTGCTGATGAAGACTCAGCCTGGCAATCATGTCCTTTAGGACTCAGCCAACTCAGTCAGTGCTGGTGCTACAGGGCCACATTTGGTGGTGTCACTGTGGTCCCCCACCCAGAGTACATTCTATATCCTTCTTCCAAGTGGTGCTCCATACTGAGGAACACTGATTTATCAGCTGAAAGTGGAAGGTGATAAGCAGCTGGAGATTTCCTTCTCATTAATGATCTGAGATATTGTGAATTCATGGAGAGTCAATGTTGAGAAATCCCAAAGCTATTCCCTCCTGATTGTCAACGACTGTGGCGCTGCCTCTGGCGTGTTTGTCTTGCCAATGGGGGCAGAACATATCCAAAGATGGGGGAGTCTGGGATGTTAGCTGAAAGGTATGATTCTATGAAAATAACTATGTCAGGCTGTGGCAGACTAGTTTGTAAGGTAGCTGTCCCAATTTTAACACAAATTTCCATATGTTAATAAGGACAATTTTTCAGGGTCAACTGGGATGAGTATGCCTTCTTTGTATACCAACTTGGGTTGTATGACTGGTTTTATTCTTGTTATAGTTTCTGCAGTATTTTTGATACAACTGAGTGGCTTCCTGAGCTACTTCAGCAGGTAGTTAAGTGTCAACCAAATTGCTTTGGGCATGAAGTCAGACCAGATAACAATTACAGATTTCCTTCCTTAATGGACATTGTAATACTTTTGGGTCCTAAAAAATTCTTTCATACCTTAGCAGTGTCTGATATATTTGCAGAATTTAATTGTTCTTCCTGGATTTTCCAGGGCTTTTCACTACTGCCAGAACCAGTAGGAGCTTCAATCCATTCCATCTCCGAATCCTTGAGCATAAAAATAAATTAAATTAATTACTCACCATTAACTTTGATAAATGTATGAATAGTACCCAATTAACATAATTTCAAGGGTTTTCACAGTTAAAATCTGCAACATTTTCGAATAACTTATTTCACCTATTCAATGTTGCATGAGCAGCTTACACTAAAACCAAAGACAAAATAGCAATTATTTCACACCCTAATGCATTTAATTTCCCTCTGCAATCCTAACCATTCAGTGCTGAACTTAAAATTACTATCTAGCCATAGTCATTTTTACATTTCAAAGACAGATTTAATTATCTCTTTCTCAAGACACTTAATGTAACTTTTTTCCTTACCATAAATTCATAAACTCTAAAATTCTCCAAAACCAAAGTAAGTTAATTAGAAAATATTCAAGATCACTCTGTCAATTTTAAAATCTTCTAAATATCAAACAATTATTTTTAAACTGTATTGTTTCATAGGTCAATATTAATAATAGGATTAAATGTGGGCAGCACAGTGGTTAGCACTGCTGCCTCACAGTGCCAGGAACCCGGGTTCAATTCCCAGCTTGGGACACTGTCTGTGTGGTGTTTGCACATTCTCCCCATGTCTGCATGGGTTTCCTCTGGGTGCTCCGCTTTCCTTCCACAATCCAAAGATGTGTGGGTTAGGTGGATTGGCTATGCTAAATTGCCCCTTAATGTCAGGGGACCAGCTAGAGTAAATGCATGGGATTACGGGAATAGGGCCTGGGTGGGATTGTGGTTGGTGCAGACTCAATGGGCCGAATGGCCTCCTTCTGCACTGTAGGATTCTATGAAATGTATATTTAAGTTAGGATGCATCAACAGATAAACTTTATTTTTTTTAAATATAATTGTATGATACTTAGGGCTGAGTAAGATAATGGTTCAAAAAGGTAAAGTAGTTGAAGTAGTAGATAGCAAGTTAGTTCAAATGTAGACATTCACAACATTGACAGACATTTATTCATTAAATAAATTTTGTACAGAAGTATTAGATGCACATTAACATAATTTACTCTAGGACAGACTTATATAACTGTTAATCCAGGCATCAGTTCTTTTCTCTGTTTGCAGGCTTAGAACTACTGCTGTCACAAATTTAGTAAATAACATTTTATCGCAGATTTAATAAAATTGTAAAGCTAATGAATTTCAGTTTGAGAATATAAATATCTACATATCTTTTAAAGCAATAGCTCTACATGTCATACAGTAAAAAGGGGCCCAGAACAATAGCAGTGGATCTGATCATCCAACTGAATTTCATACTGGTATGAATCACTTACTTGAGAATGTTTAGTTATCCAAGGTCACAGTGGGTGCAAAGGTCTAATTATCAATTAAATTTTACAGCGGGACAATTAATATATACAAATCTCTTGAATTCTATTACTTTAGATGTGAGAATGGCCACTGATTTATTAAAGAATATGTTTCAATTTATAAATCATAAGTAACATTAAATTAATCCATCATAGCATGCTTTGAAATACATTCTATATTGATGGTCTGGGCAATGTTTTAAAAACAATACATTGACATGCCATCTTATAAAGCTTAGTTTTCCACACTGCCTCATAAAAATAAATATTTAAAATCCTTCTGTGTGTTGACATGTACTCATCACTCCTGTGCTCATTAACTGACGCTGGCTCCTGGTCCACTAACACCTTGATTTTAAGATTCTCATCCTTGTGCTTAAATCTGTCCTTGACTGTATTATTTCCAAACTCAAAGCAGCCTCACAACCTTTCAAGAAATCTGTATCCCTTCAAATCTGGCCTCTCGTGCACCCCTCTATTGCTTTGGTTCACCATTGACCATGCCTTCAGCTGTCTAGGTCCTAAGCCCAGGAATTTCCCAACTGAATTACTTCACCACTCTTTTCTTGTTTAAGATGCTCCTTAAAACCTACTTCTTTGACCAAGCTATTGATTATCTATCCTAATATCTCCTCAAGTGGCCTGTTATCAAATTCTGTCTGATAATGCTCCAGTGAAGTACTTTGGGACATTTTAATTAAAGTTTTATTTATTAGTCACAAGTAGGCTTATACTAACACTCCAATGAAGTTACTTTGAAAATCCCCTAGTCGCCATACTCCAGCGCCTGTTCGGTTACACTGAGGGAGAATTTAGCATGGCCAATGCACCTAACCAGCACGTCTTTCGGACTGTGGGAAGAAACCAGAGCACCCGGAGGAAACCCACGCAGACACGGGGAGAAAGTGCAGACTCAGCACATAGAGTGACCCAAGCCAGGAATCAAACCCGGGCCCCTGGCGCTGTGAGGCAGCAGTGCTAACCACTGTGCCACCCTTACTATGTCAAAGGCTCTGGAAACCCAAGTTCTTGTTTCCAGCAACAATTTGAAGTTTGAATCAATAAATAACATAGTGACACTGAGCTATATCTGTCAACTCACACCCTCCTCTTTTACATCACTGATCCAGAACATCTCCATGCCAAGAACCAAATGGTGGAGGCTACGCTGAAACACTGTCCTTTTGTCTATATGTCTTGGGTTTGAATTCATCCAAGACACCTGGGATGTAAATCGCCCGTCTCCACTAATTGGAAAGTCTCGATCCATTTCTTAATGGATACTTGCCAACAATGCAAAACAGTCCACAACTTTGCCGATGCCTTTGTATACTTGTCAACCTCACTCAAACAGCTCAAGTGATTCGTGTCAGAGCTCGAAATGTCATATTGCTCCAGTAACGGTCTCCCCCTGAAGCTGGGATAAAGACACGTCCATTTCATAAACACCACCTAAGCTAACTAAACGTCCCTATCCAATGTCAGCATGGTAGGGGGAAATCTCATCCTCTTCATTTCTAGCTCCATAGCAGTCTAAATTACTACAGAATAGTTGTGACATGAAAACAAGTTTTTTTAAAAATTGCAGTTGTGTATTCTTTTCAATTTGAAGCAAACAATTACAACAACATAAAAACTTGCTGCAAGAAGCTTTGCTTTCTTGCCTTAAGCATATACATACAGAGGAACTTTCACTGAATTCATCAGCCTTTTCCTTCAGTTTATTCTTTTTCTTTTTTTCTTTTTTTCCTTTCTTTGACTTTTTCTCCTTTTTCTTCTTGTATTTAACAGAATGTTCCTGTAAGAAGCACATTTTAACTGTTTAAAAATTCCCACCTTTTTTAGTCTATCCATCAAAAGTATTGAATGTTCAGCCAGTCAGTACATCAAGCTTCTGAACAAACCAAAATGATTCCATGATACGGGATCATCTGCAGTGCCAGGATCAAAGTCGTACAGGTTTCTAACAAACACAACGTGAACAAAAACCGATTTATGTGAACAATAATACCAGAATGTGTGTATGTATATATATTATATGTATATATAAAGGAAATTACAGCAGATCAAAACATGTGAAAATACCTATGCCATGGCTGCATTTGCCAATAATTTTCTGTTTATTTCATTGTTATATTTGTGGAACATTGGTAACACAATGTTCCCATTGTGTTCACATACACTCAAGCATTATTCATTGTGAAACAATTTAGTGACATTCTGACATATTATGGGGCTACATAAAGTTACTTTATTTGTTATTTTTTTCATTGACCTCCCCAATAGCTAGTACAAAATCTTCTAGTTTAAAAAAAAACATCTTAATACGTGTCAGCCTTGCCTCAGTAGCAGCACACTTGCCTCTTAAGGATTATGGGTTCCAATCTTTCTCTAGCAACCTGAATACATAATGTAGACTGACACTTCAATAAAGCACTGAGGAAGTGCTGCACTGTTGGAGGTGCCACTTTCAGACATAACATTATTCTAAGACCCAGTCTGCCCTCTCAAATGGGGTAAGAGGTCTCACAACACCAGGTTAAAGTCCAACAGGTTTAGTTGGTAGCACAAGCCACTAGCTTTCGGAGCGCTGCCCCTTCATCAGGTAAATGGGAGTTCTGTTCACAAACAGGGCACATAAATACACAAACTCAATTTACAAAATAATGGTTGGAATGCGAGTCTTTACAGGTAATCAAGTCTTAAAGGTACAGACAATGTGAGTGGAGAGAGGGTTAAGCACAGGTTAAAGAGATGTGTATTGTCTCCAGCCAGGACAGTAAGTGAGATTTTGCAAGCCCAGGCAAGTTGTGGGGGTTACAGATAGTGTGACATGAACCCAAGATCCCGGTTGGGGCCGTCCTCATGTGTGCGGAACTTGGCTATCAGTCTCTGTTCAGCGACTCTGCGCTGTCGTGCGTTGTGAAGGCCGCCTTGGAGAACGTTTACCTGAAGATCAGAGGCCGAATGCCCGTGACCGCTGAAGTGTTCCCCAACAGGAAGAGAACACCCTTGCCTGGTGATTGTCGAGCGGTGTACATTCATCTGTTGTCGTAGTGTCTGCATGGTCTCCCCAATGTACCATGCCTCGGGACATCCTTTCCTGCAGCGTATCAGGTGGACAACGTTGGCCGAGTTGCAAGAGTATGTACCGTGTACCTGGTGGATGGTGTTCTCACGTGAGATGATGGCATCCGTGTCGATGATCCGGCACGTCTTACAGAGGTTGCTGTGGCAGGGTTGTGTGGTGTCATGGTCACTGTCCTCCTGAAGGCTGGGTAGTTTGCTGTGGACAATGGTCTGTTTTGAGGTTGTGCGGTTGTTTGAAGGCAAGAAGTGGGGGTGTGGGGATGGCCTTGGCGAGATGTTCGTCTTCATCAATGACATGTTGAAGGCTCCGGAGAAGATGTCGTAGCTTCTCCGCTCCGGGGAAGTACTGGACGACGAAGGGTACTCTGTCCACCGTGTCCCGTGTTTGTCTTCTGAGGAGGTCGGTGCAATTTGTCGCTGTGGCACATCGGAACTGTCGATTGATGAGTCGAGCGCCATATCCTGTTCTTATGAGGGCATCTTTCAGCGTCTGGAGGTGTCTGTTGCGATCCTCCTCATCCGAGCAGATCCTATGTATACAGAGGGCTTGTCCATAGGGGATGGCTTCTTTAACGTGTTTAGGGTGGAAGCTGGAGAAGTGGAGCATCGTGAGGTTATCCGTGGGCTTGCGGTACAGTGAGGTGCTGAGGTGACCGTCCTTGATGGAGATGCACGAGTCCAAGAATGCAACCGATTCCGGACAGTAGTCCATGGTGTGTCTGATGGTGGGATGGAATTTGTTGATGTCATCTTTTAGTTGTTTCAGTGTTTGTTCACCATGAGTCCAAAGGAAGAAAATGTCATCGATGTATCTAGTGTATAGCATCGGTTGAAGGTCCTGTGCGGTGAAGAGGTCTTGTTTGAACCTGTGCATGAAGATGTTGGCATATCGAGATGCGAATTTGGTCCCCATGGCTGTTCCGTGTGTCTGGATCAAGAACTAGTTGTTGAAGGTGAAGACATTGTGGTCCAGGATGAAGCGGATGAGTTGTAAAATTGCATCTGGCGATTGGCAGTTGTCGCATTGAGTACTGAGGCAGTTGCAGCAATGCCATCGTCATGGGGGATGCTGGTGTATAGTGTCGAGACATCCATTGTGATGAGGAGTGCTCCTGGTTCAACTGCTCCATGTGTGCTGAGTTTCTGTAGGAAGTCCATAGTGTCGCGACAAAAGCTCTGGGTTCTTTGTACAATGGGTTTCAGGATGCCCTCGACAAAGCCGGAGAGGTTCTCGCACAGGGTCCCATTGCCTGATATGATGGGACGGCCAGGTGTGTTTGCCTTGTGTATCTTCGGGAGGCAATAGAGATCTCCAACGCGGGGAGTACGTGGGATGAGAGCACAGAGGGTGCTCTGAAGGTCCGGATCAAAAGGTCTTGATCAGTCTGTTGAGTTGACGGGTTGTGTTCTTTGGTCGGATCTGCGGGTAACTGTCTGTAGTGTTCTTCATTGTTCAGTTGTCGGTACACTTCTTTGCAGTAATCCGTTCTGTTCAATATGACAATGGCCCCTCCTTTGTCTGCTGGTTTGATGACAATGTTGCGGTTGGTCTTGAGAGCGCGGCTGGCGTTGCGTTGTGCTTGGGTGATGTTCGGGGCTGTCTTGTGAGTGCGGCTGATTAATCTGGTGTTGACGCACCTCTTGACGGCTTGGGCATACATGTCAAGTCAACATCTCAAATGGGACCAGAGCAGAAGATACCTGGGAACACCACCATCTGGAGGTTCCCCTCCAAATCATTCACCATCATGACTTGGAAATATGTCGCCATTCCTTCACTGTCACTGGATCGAAATCCTGGAACTCCCTCCCTAACAGCACTGTAAGTGCAACTACCCTCACGAATGCAGCTGTTCAAGAAGACAGCTCATTACATACCTTCTCAAGGGCAACTAGGGATGGGTAGTAAATGCTGGTCTAGCCAGCAACACCCACATCCCATAAATGAATTTTTTTTAAAGCCTACGACATGGTGCAATATCTAGCACCTTTTGGAAGTTGATGTACACCACATCAATCGCATTACCCTCATCAAAGCTTCCTGCTACCTCATCAGAAAGCAAAATCAGACCAGTTTAACACTATTTGCCTTGAACAAATCCATGCTGACCTTCCATAATCAATCCAAATTTCTCCAAGTGATTTTGTTCTGAATCATCATTTGTATAAGTTTTCTCACCACCAAATTGACTGAACTGTAGACAGAAGACAGTAACGAGTGATAATATCACTAGAGTGGTAATCCAGAGGCCCAAGTTAATGCTCCGAGGGAAATACAGGTTCAAATTCACCACGACAGTTGGTACAATTTAAATTCAATTCATAAATCTGGAATTTTAAAAAGCTAGCGTTAGTAATGGTGGCCATGAGACCACACTGCTGTGAGTTGGAATCACATGTGGGCCAGACAAGGCAAGGATGGCAGATTTCCTTCCCTAAATGATGCTGGTGAACCAGATGGGATTTTACACTAATCAGTGATAGTTGTCATGCTCACCATTACTGAAATGAGTTTACTTCAACTCGGACTGCCTCAACAACAGGCTCAAGAGCTTCAAGTTTTTAGGTGCCCAGATCACCAACAACCTATCCTGGAACCCCCAAGCCGACACTATTGTCAAGAAAGCCCACCAACGCCTCTACTTTCTCAGAAGACTAAGGAAATTTGGCATGTCAGCTACGACTCTCACCAACTTTTACAGATGCACCATAGAAAGCATTCTCTCTGGTTGTATCACAGCTTGGTATGGCTCCTGCTCTGTCCAAGACTGCAAGGAACTACAAAAGGTCGTGAATGTAGCCCAACCCATCACGCAAATCAGCCTCCCATCCACTGACTCTGTCTACACTTCCCACTGCCTCAGCAAAGCAGCCAGCATAATTAAGGACCCCACGCACCCCGGACATTCTCTCTTCCACCTTCTTCCATCGGGAAAAAGGTACAAAAGTCTGAGGTCACGTACCAACCGACTCAAGAACAACTTCTTCCCTGCTGCTGTCAGACTTTTGAATGGACTTACCTTGCATTAAGTTGATCTTTCTCTCCACCCTAGCTATGACTGTAATACTACATTCTGCACTCTCTCCTTTCCTTCTCTGTGAACGGCATGCTTTGTCTGTATAGCGTGCAAGAAACAATACTTTTCACTGTATGTTAATACATGTGACAGTAATAAATCAAATCAAATCAACTGTTTACGTCCCAGGGTTTCAATCTCGTCCCCCGAGACTAAATTTCCCTGGGTTCCTAAGACTGCGCTCCAGCACCAATTTACAGGTACAACCTCAGTCTTCAGTTGTGCTGCACAGCACATCACTCTTCAAAGGGTTATCCTTTCCGCAACAGTCTGCAGCAGAGGGTCACCAACTTTCCACTGCCTTTTCAGTGCTCCAGGACTTCGCCAAAGCCCTCATGACTTGGAGCATGTCAACTATAGTGCTTATGCTGCTTGGTGCTTCTTTCTTAGCTCCTCTCCTCTATGGTTCCTACTGGTAATCTCCGATTCAGTTGGCTCTTTCCCCTGGTTCGCTCTCTGGGGCCTATTTCCCTGTCCCTTCTCCTGGGTTCCCTTTCTGGAAATTCTCCCTGTCCCGGGCACCTCACTCCTGGGATCCGTGATCAGGTTTTGGTGCAATTCCTTCTGCATTGGGCACTTGTCCCCGTCCAAAGAGCTCAGCGCTGGACTGTGCAAGGGTTGTCTGCTCCCAATCTGCACAAATGCGGAAGCTCCCGAGGCATGCGGGGATTTGTAAATCCCAGCCGCCACTCAGGAAACAGGAATTGGGAAATCAACAATGTGTATTGGGTCACTGGATACCTTCCGTGACCAGTGAGCACAGCATGAAATCTTGTTTCATACTCTATCATTTGATTTAATCTAAAAACAAAAAATGCTGGGAATAAACCAGCAGGTCTGACAGCATGTGTGGAGAGAGAAACAAAGGCAACGTTTCGAGTCCGTATGACTCTTCCGCCAGCTCTGCTTCTCTCTCCACAGATACTACCAGATCTGCTGAGCTTTTCCAACATTTTGTTTTTATTTCAGATTTCCAACATCTGCAGTATTTTGCTTTTATTTGATTTAATATTTTCATTTTAGTTTTTTATTTTGCTTGCCTACCCAAGTCATGGCTTCCTTTAAAAGGGAGGCATTTGATGTAACATGATCAGGCTTTATTTTAATTCCATATTCTACCAAATGATACAGGCTGAACACGGACATTGGGAGTCAAGTGAAAGTTAATATCACAGCTGAAGGAAGAAGTTATTTGGAAGAAATTGGGCGGCACGGTGGCACAGTGGTTAGCACTGCTGCCTCACAGCACCAGGGACCTGGGTTTGATTCCTGACTTGGGTCACTGTCTGTGTGGAGATCGCACATTCTCCCCATGTCTGCGTGGGTTTCCTCCGGGTGCCCCGTTTTCCTTCCACAATCCAAAGATGTGCAGGTTAGGTGAATTGGCCATCCTAAATTCTCCCTCAGTGTACCCAAACAGACGGCGGACCATGGCGACCAGAGGATTTTCACAGTACCTTCATTGCAGTGTGAATGTAAGTCTACTTGTGACCAATAAATAAACTTTAACTTTTTATCCACATTGTATATACCCAACTTAGAAGTTATAGTGGCCACAAAAAATATATATATTTTTTTATGTATTGCAAATAATACAAGTTCCCTATATCAATGTTCCAGAATTTCCCTTCTCGATTCCAATTATTCAGAAAGTATTTGATTATATCAATGCAATTAATAAAATTGCTGCCTTCTCCTTGATGAAAGAAATTGTTAGTTTCCAATTGATGTATTTACACTGAGACATTTAAATATAGGCGGGAATACACTGTCATAATGTTGATCTGAAATTAAGGACTGAGAAATTCCATTGCCTCTTTAAGACTTACTTCATTTTAATTATTTGCAATTTAAATTTCATATGATCATTAATCTGCTTCATGGCAACATTGATAATGTCAATTTTGATCAAATTCTTGGGAAAATCAACTGGGAAATGTAGAAGCATATCTTTCATTAACATTTACGACAAGCAAAATTAAATTTTAATTGCACGTAATTAAAATGAAGAATGCTCAAGTGGCAAGGGAATTTCTCTCTAATTTCATATTAGCATTATGTCAATGTCTTCACACCTGTGTTCAAATCTATGAATATAAACACGTTAATTGGAGACTAACTTATTTTTTAAATGATTGAACTCAGAACACTTTGTTTGATGAACGTTCTGCACAGAGCTGGACAAAATCTTTGATTTCTTGACTGGTGGATCAGTCTTTGTAACACTAATTTCAGATAATTATCAATCTCCTTAATAAATTAAATCTAAGCAGGCTTGATAAGAGGCACATACAAACATAATTCAGTTGAAAATTTATAATCTATTTTGATTTTTCAGTTTATTAGAACACAGCCATACAGAGTAGTAAAGGCCAACTTTAAGACTCCACTCTCTGCTTAGTTGCGAGCTTCAGCACTCCTTTGCTAAGGAGGAACAAATAAAAAGCTGTTTGGTTCAGCTGCAATGTCTCATGTGGCCTTACAGTTTGGTGAAATTTACTGTTGAGGAACCAAGGTAGCCAATGCCATGGAATCATAATCCAGCATGAGGCTGTGCCTTGAGGAGATTCATAATCCAGCATGAGGCTGTGCCTTGAGGAGATTCATAATCCAGCATGAGGCTGTGCCTTGAGGAGATTCATAATCCAGCATGAGGCTGTGCCTTGAGGAGAGCAAAGAAAACATAGTAGCAAAAATTTGCTCATTGCTCATAGAACCATAACTGGTCTTTTTAAATCTGTGACAATATTTAAAAGGGGAGTTTTCTTATTTCTGTTTTATGTTACTCGTAAATCTTCATTAAACAAGTTACATCTTTCAATGCTTTACTGGAATTCTATTTCTTCCTTTTGAAAAAAATATATAAATTGCTTCTCTTACAGCAGAATACTTGGTTAGGTAATCTCTGAAGGCTAAAATCTTTCCAGTATTACCCAATGCTGTAATGTTTAAAATTTCACTGAAACGATCTTTGATTTGATTTATTATTGTCACATGTATTAGCATTGTTTCTTGCGCGCTATACAGGCAAAGCATACTGTTCATAGAGAAGGAAAGGAGAGGGTGCAGAATGTAGTGTTACAGTCATAGCCAGGGTGTAGAGAAAGATCAACTTAATACAAGGTACGTCCATTCAAAAGTCTGATGGCAGCGGGGAAGAAGGTTGGTACGTGTCCTCAGACTTTTGTATCTTTTTCCTGACGGAAGAAGGTGGAAGAGAGAATGTCTGGGGTGCGTGGGGTCCTTAATTAAACTGGCTGCTTTTTCAAGGCAGCGGGATGCGTAGACAGTGTCAATGGGTGGCGGGTTTGAATGATGGACTGGGCTTCGTTCATGACCCTTTGTAGTTCCTTGTAGTCTTGGACAGAGCAGGAGCCATACCAAGCTGTGGTACAACCAGAAAGAATGCTTTCTATTGTAGATTTGTAAAAGCTGGTGAGAGTCGTAGCAAACATGCCAAATTTCCTTAGTCTTCTGAGAAAATAGAAGCGTTGGTGGGCTTTCTTAACGATAGCATTGGCATGGAGGGACCAGGACAGGTTGTTGATGATCTGGACACCTAAAAACCTGAAGCTCTCAACCATTTCTACTTCGTCCCCATTGATGTAGACAGGGGAATGTCCTCCACTATGCTTCCTGAAGTCGATGACTATCTCTTTCGTTTTGTTGACATTGAGGGAGAGACTATTGTCGTCGATCAGTTCACCAAACTCTCCATCTCTTTCCTATACTCCGTCTCATCATCGTTTGAGATCCAACCAACTAGGGTGCTGTCATCAGCAAACTTGAAAATCAAGTTGTTCGAGGGGAATTTGGTCACACAGTCATAGGTGTATAAGGAGTATAGTAAGGGGCTGAGGACATCGGTTTTTGGGACACTGGTGTTAAGGATGATCGTGGAGGAGGTGTTGTTGCCTATCCTTACCAATTGTGGTCTGTGGGTTAGGAAGTTCAGGATCCAGTAGAAGGAGGAGCTGAGCCCCAGGCTACAGAGTTTGGAGTTGGGTTTCGTACAAATAATGGTGCTAAAGGCATAGTATTGACATAGATGGTCCTGTTCAGTTTCTGGTCGATTGTAACCCCCAACATTTTAATAGTGAGCGATTTGGTGATGGTAATGTCATTGAATGTCAAATGGTGATGGTTGGATTCTCTCTGGTTGGATATGGTCAGTTCCTGTCACAAATTATACTCATCAGCCCAGGCCTGAATATTGGCCAGATCTTGCTGCGTGTGGACATGAACTTATTCATTACCCAAAGAGCTGTAAATTATACTGTGCATCATCAGCACACACCCCCACTTCTAACCATATAATGGAGGGAAGATCAGTGATAAAGCAGCTGAAGATGGTTGGGTCTAGGATACTACCTGGAGAAACTCTTGTCCTGATATCCTGGGACTGGACCTCCAATAATATCACTTTTTTTGCTTGGTTCTTTGTGCTTCTGCTGTTTGGCATCCACGTAGTCCTATATCGTAGCTTCACCAGGTTGGCACCTCATGCCTGTGGCTGCTCCTGGCATGCCCCCCTGTACTCTTCGTTGAACCTAGGCTGATCACCTGGTTTGGTGGTACTGGTAGAATGGGAGATATGCTGGCCATGAAGTTACAGATTGTGGTGAAATACAAGTCTGCTCCTATAGATGCCCAGGCTTGATTTGCTAGATCTGTTCAAAATTTATCCCATTTAGCATGATGGCCTCAGAACATGATGAAGATGGGACTTTGTCTCAACAAGAGAATGCAGTAGTTACACCTACCAATATTGTCACAGGCAGATGCAACTACGATAGGTAAATTGGTGAAGACAAGGGAAAATACGGGGTTTTTTTAGCTCTTGTTGGTTTCCCCGCCATCTGCTGCAGAGCCAGTCAGGGCTCAGCCAACTTAGTCAGTAGTGGTGCTACCAAACCACTCTTGGTGGTGGACATTGAAGTCATTTTGTACCCTTACCACGCTCAGTGCTTCTTCCATGTGGTGCTCAATATGGAGAAGTACTGATTCATCAGCTGAGTAAGAGGTTTTGTTGCCCATGTATGATAGATGCCATGAGATTTCATGGGGTCCAAAGTCAACGTAGAGGACTCCCAAGATAAATCCCTCCCTATTGTATACCATTGTGTCCATGATCCTACTAGTGGGACAGGACATATCCAGGGATGATGTTGGTGGTGTCTAACATGTTGTAAGGCATGATTTTGGCACAGGTCACCAGCTGTTGCTAAGGAGAGGCTTGCAGGGTCGACAAGGCTGGGTGTGTTATTGTTGTTTTCAGTGTCAAGGTTGATACTGGCAGGTCTGTCCAGTTTCATTCCTTTTTGACTTTGTAGCAGTTTTATACAATTGAGTGGCTTGCTAGACCATTTCAGAGGGCAGTTAAAAGTCAGCCACATTGCTATGGGTCTGGAGTTGCACGTAAGCTAGACCAGTGTCACAAACCACGCTGATGTTATCTGCGAGGGTCTACCAACTTGAAACACCAGTTCGTGGTGATGTATAGTTTTGGTTTTGTAGTGGTGTGAGTCACATGAAAGCCCAGTGAGAATAACTATTCATTAAATTTAAAGGACAAATGAGACTACAATACTCTACAGCAATTAAGTATATGAACTACTAAACACACACACACAGTTTGTGTAGAAATTCCCTCCTTATTCCAAAATATATCTACAATCCCTGAACTCCTCAAGAATTCCCCCTTCCCAAACAACATTCAAAATAAATAAATCTGTAAGTCAAATCCAGTTTATAGTTAGCTCACAATACAAGGCTAAGGATCAAGTTTTTTCCTGGTCCTGTGATGATATTTAAACTGCAATAACGAAGGCTTTTGCACTGCCTTGGCTCTAAGACCTAGATGTGGACCCAGCCTCCTGACTGAGAGTTGTGGACTGACCCTTCAGGATGTTAGATGTGAACTTGCCTCTCAGCTGCTAGATGTAAAATGGCCTGTCTGCTTCTGAGGGTGCTGGCAATTGTACAATTTTTCCGCTTTAATTCTTCATTCTGTGTACTTAGCTGTCTACATCTCTCAAATTCCATCACTCTAGAAATTAACATGTGTATACCTCCACTGATCTCTCAGTCATCTAGGTGAGCTTTTTCCTACTAATAGGGCAATTTACACCTATTTCTGTCTTGATGCCTGCTGATTTCATTACTGGGAAAACTACATCTCATCATGTTTTTTGAATGCTGACTGTTGCTGGGTAGATTTCTACTTATTGCTGGGCAGATCACATCCTATCCTGCCTTGTTAAATGTGTGTTACTGCTGTGACTTGGCAGATCCATGACACTAGGTAAGGACGGAAGATGTCCATCCCTAAAGGATATTAGTGAACCAGATGTTTTTTTTTCATGAAATGGTTTCGTTATCAGCAACACTGAAACTAGCTTTTAATTCAATTCCACCAGCTGCCATGGTGGGATTTGAACCGATGTCCCCAGAACATATAATCTGCCCCCCTCTGGATTACCAGTTTAGTACCATTATGACTATCCCAAACTTGTCTGATCATTTTTCTAGCCTATCAATCTATGTTAAACTTCTGGTTGGCGGTGACCCACAAGATGTTAATGACTGGAGATGGTGGTGATGTTTTTAATTTTTAAGAACAAAGAACAGTACAGCAGAGGAACAGGCCCTCGGCCCACCATGCCTGACCCGATCATGTTGTCCTACCTGGACCAACTGCCTGTATCACTCTATACTTCGCCTGTTTATGTGCCTATCCAGGTAAGTCTTAAACGTCGCTAATTCAACCACCTCACTTGGCAGTGCATTCCAGGCCCCCACCACCCTCTGTGTAAAAAAACTTCCCCCGCACATCTCCACTGAACCTTCCCCCCCTTACTTTGAACTTGTGCCCCCTTATGATTGTCATTTCTACCCGGGGAAAAAGCTTCCAACTGTTCACCTTATCTACACCCCTCAAAATTTTATAAACTTCTATCAGGTTGCCCCTCTGCCTCCATCTTTCCAGGGAGAACAATCCCAGTTTATTCAATCTCTCCTCATAGCTAATACCCTCCATACCAGGCAACATCCTGGTAAACCTTTTCTGTACTCCCTCCAAAGCCACCACATCCTTCTGGTAGTGTGGCAACCAGAATTGGACACAGTATTCCAAATGTGGCCTAACCAACATTTTATATAACTGTAACATAATTTGCCAACTTTTATACTCGATGCCCCGGCTGATGAAGACAAGCATGCCATATGCTTTCTTCACCACCTTTCCCACCTGTGCTGCCACTTTTAAGGATCTGTGGATCTGTACTCCCAGATCTCTCTGTGTGTCTATGCTCCTGATGGTTCTGCCATTTATTTTGTAGCTCCCACCTGAATTGGCCTGCTCCACCAGAGGCCCAAACATCCTAGACCACTGCTACACAAATATCAAACTTGCCTACTACTCTATCGCCCACCCACACTTTGGCAAATCAGGCCACAAGGCTGTGCTCCTGCTCCCGGCTTACAGGCAAAAACTGAAGCGGGAGAATTCATCAAAGAAAGTCATGCAACTTTGGTCTGAGGAATCGGATGATCTCCTACGGGGCTTTCTGAAGTGGACTGGTCAGTATTTAAAAACTCTGCGACCAACCTGAATGAGTACGCCACTACAGTAACTGACTTCATTAGCAAGTGTGTAGAAGACTGTGTGCCAAAGAAGCAAATCCGCGTGTTTCCCACCGGAATCCATCGATGAACAGGGATATCCACTGCTTGCTGAAGTCCAAGTCTGAGGTGTTCAAGTCAGGTGACACTGACCTATCCAGGAAAGCCAGATACGATCTAAGGAGATCCATCAAAGATACCAAAAGATAGCACTGGACCAAGCTAGAGTTTCAGACTAGCCACACCAACCTTCGCCAACTATGGCAAGGTCTGCAAGACATAACAGGCTACAAGATGAAGGCATGTAAGATCACCGGCTCCAACGCACCCCTCCCTGATGAACTCAATGCACTCTGCGCCCGTTTTGAGCAAGAGATCAGCGAGAGCATGCCCTCCACTCTGGGAGCCCGGGATGGACCTGAATCTGGGGTCACCATTGCAGATATCAGAGCAGCTTTCTTGAAGGTCAACCCACGGAAAGCGACTGGCCCGGATGGGGTACCCGGATGTGCACTCAGATCCTACGCGGATCAGCTGGCGGTGATATTCACAGACATCTTCAACCTCTCCTTACAACAATCTGAGGTCCCTATCTGCTTCAAGAAGACGACCAAAATCCCGGTACCTAAGAAAAACCAAGCAGCGTGCCTCAATGACTATCGGCCGGTGGATCTGACATCCATTATTATGAAGTGTTTTGAAAGGTTAGTCATGGCACAAATTAATTCCAGCCTCCCGGACTACCTGGATCCACTACAGTTTGCCTACCGCCGCAACAGGTCCACAGCAGACACCATTTCCCTGGCCCTGCACTCAACCCTGGAACACCTAGATAACAAGGACACCTATGTCAGACTCCTATTTATTGACTACAGCTCAGCCTCCACCACCATTATCCCCACGAAACGCATCTCCAAATGCCGTGGCCTTGGCCTCGGCACCTCCCTCTGTGACTGGATCCTGAACTTCCTAACTCACAGACCACAATCAGTAAGGATAGGCAACAACACCTCCTCCACGATCATCCTCAACACCGGTGCCCCGGTGTGTTTTCAGCCCCCTACTATACTCCTTATACACCCATGACTGTGTGGCCAAATTCCCCTCCAATTTTCAAGTTTGCTGACGACATCACCGTAGTGGGTCAGATCTCAAACAATGACGAGACAGAGTATAGGAATGAGATAGAGAATCTGGTGAACTGGTGCAGCAACAATAATCTCTCCCTCAATGTCAACAAAATGAAGAAGATTGTCATCGACTTCAGGAAGCATAAAGGAGAACATGCCCCTGTCTACATCAAAGGGGACGAAGTAGAAAGGGTCGAGAGCTTCAAGTTTTTAGGTGCCCAGGTCACCAACAACCTGTCCTGGTCCCCCATGCTGACACTACAGTTAAGAAAGCCCACCAATGCCTCATCTTTCTCAGAAGACTAAGGAAATTTGGCATGTCAGCTACGACTCTCACCAACTTTTACAGAGGCATGTTTTGTCTGTATGGCGTGCAAGAAACAATACTTTTCACTGTATGTTAATACATATGACAATAATAAATCAAATCAAAATGCATCACCTCGCATTTGTCCAGATTAAATTCCATCTGCCATTTCTCTGCCCAATTTTCCAGCCTATCTATATCCTGCTGTAGTCTTTGACAATCTTCATCACTATCCACAACTCCAGCAAAAGGAGGTGGCCAGATATTCTCACATTCAAAGTGGTCATTGCACAGCCCGTGCATGGCATGAGTATTATTTGTCACCTGTCAACCCAAACCTGAATGATGACCCTGTGTTCTTGTCTGATCTGTTCTTCTTCTGGCTGCTCACTCTGCTGTTGCCTCTGTTCCTGGATTCGCTGGTGCTGAACTCCCACTGAAGTGCCCAGTTCCATCTAGTGGCAGATGTTGGTAGTGCAAGCAGTTCTGGGACTTTGATAACAGCATTGACCAATTTCTGACACTAGATCAAGCCTGGTCAATCCTGAAGTACTGGTACCTGTATGGTGAGTGTATTTTTTATTGGATATTGTATTGTACTTATTTTATATTTAGTGACGTATTTTAGTTTGCAAGGAATGCAAAGGAACGTTGGCATTTTCAACTTGTACATTGTTCTTTTTGGGTGGGAAATGTCCAAAGGAACCTAATTTTGCTTTCACATTGATTCCTCTGGGAACCTATGGTTCACTTGACGTTGTTTCACTTGCGACTTTCAGGAACATAACCACAGCTTTAAGTGAGGACTTATTGTATCTTAATTCCGGGAGAGAGGGAATGCTTTGAACCAAAATGCAGGAAAAGTGATGAGATTTTTGGATGAGCTGGTTTACTGATGGCAGAGACAGGGAGATCAACCAGGAAATAATGGTGTAATCATCTGCTGTTGCCACAGATATGAATGAAGGTGTCAGCAGCAAATGCACTAAATTAAGGGTGGAGGTTGGTTACATTACAGAGGTAAAAGCAGGGAGATCTTTGCGATGGAGATAGAGTGTAGTTGTTGACTATAATGCTGGAAGGGTGCAAATGAGCTAGTTCAACATGACAAGTCATCAGGCAGGTTCCACTGCATCCACCAGGCAAACACTAAGTAATCACATGCAGGGATCTGGAGTTTAGAGCAAGAAAATGATTGCTTACAGCAGAGACTAAAGACCACAGTTTCAGTCTTCCCAATATTTAGCTAGAGGAAGTAGTGGTGCATCCAAAACTGGATGTCTGAAAAGCAAGTACAGCAGAGATTGAGAGCAGTCATTCTTAAAATTTATAATACAGTATTCACTGTTCACAATGTGGTCCCCTCTATACTGGGGTGATCGCTTTGAACACTTCCATTTAGTCTGCTCAAATATGATCCTGAGTCATCGGTTGCTTAGCATTTTAATTCTCCATCCATTCAGACCTCTCTCTTTGCTCTAATGAAACTCAAAAGAAGTTTAAATAACAGTACCTTATAGTTCAATTAGATGCATTATAGCCTTTTGTATTCTGAGTTCAACAATTTTAGATCAAAACAACTTTTCCAAATAACAACTTGCTGGTAATGCTACTGCTGTTCCATTTACAGCTTATCTAGACCAATCTGCTATTTCCTTATTTGTCCCATTACAACCCCCTTTGAGCTTACACCATCATCCCTTTGCAGCATGTTACTTTTCCATCATCCTAGGTTTTATTCCTTTCAACAGATCTTGCCTTCCAGGGTGGTCTTCACATACAGCCATTTATAAGTCAATACAAGCACATTCAACTTTATGTGTGTATTCCCTGCTACCATCAACTTGCACCTACAAATTTGCAGGACCAAAAACAAAATTACTGCAGATGTTGATCTAAAATAGAAACAGAAAATGATGGAATTACTCAGCAGGTCTGACAACATCTATGAAGAGAGGAGCAGAGTTAACATTTCAGCTTGTGACCTTTCATCAAAACCTACGTTATCTGTACATATCAACGGGACAATCAAACTGTCTTCCAATTGAAAGGTTAGTGGATACAATTTCATTAGCATAAAGAGGAAACAAATGCAGTTTTATTTGATTAACCTTTCACAAGCTCTAAACCTCTTCCAAAACTTACCTCCTGCGGGTCCCCCACCTTCAGTAAGCGAGCCTTCTCCTATGTTGAACTCTCTTCCTAAGCCCTTGCTACCTATCTTAAGAACATAAGAACATAAGAAATAGGAGCAGGAGTAGGCCATCTAGCCCCTCGAGCCTGCCCCGCCATTCAATAAGATCATGGCTGATCTGACGTGGATCAGTACCACTTACCCGCCTGATCCCCATAACCCTTAATTCCCTTACCGATCAGGAATCCATCCATCCGCGCTTTAAACATATTCAGCGAGGTAGCCTCCACCACCTCAGTGGGCAGAGAATTCCAGAGATTCACCACCCTCTGGGAGAAGAAGTTCCTCCTCAACTCTGTCTTAAACCGACCCCCCTTTATTTTGAGGCTGTGTCCTCTAGTTTTAACTTCCTTACTAAGTGGAAAGAATCTCTCCGCCTCCACCCTATCCAGCCCCCGCATTATCTTATAAGTCTCCATAAGATCCCCCCTCATCCTTCTAAACTCCAACGAGTACAAACCCAATCTCCTCAGCCTCTCCTCATAATCCAAACCCCTCATCTCCGGTATCAACCTGGTGAACCTTCTCTGCACTCCCTCCAATGCCAATATATCCTTCCTCATATAAGGGGACCAATACTGCACACAGTATTCCAGCTGCGGCCTCACCAATGCCCTGTACAGGTGCATCAAGACATCCCTGCTTTTATAGTCTATGCCCTTCGCAATATAGGCCAACATCCCATTTGCCTTCTTGATCACCTGTTGTACCTGCAGACTGGGCTTTTGCGTCTCATGCACAAGGACCCCCAGGTCCCTTTGCACGGTAGCATGTTTTAATTTGTTTCCATTGAGATAGTAATCCCATTTGTTATTATTTCCTCCAAAGTGTATAACCTCGCATTTCTCAACGTTATACTCCATTTGCCATATCCTCGCCCACTCACTCAGCCTGTCCAAATCTCTCTGCAGATCTTCTCCGTCCTCCACACGATTCACTTTTCCTTCATCTTCTCAACTTAAAAGCCCCCTTAAAGTTTCCATCTGTCTTTGCTCATCATTAATCTTCATAGTCTATTTTCTCCATTATGAAATGCCCTTAGATATTTATTTAAATGCAATAAAAGTACAAATTATTGTTGTTCATGCAAAAAAAAATCAATACCAATATCATCCAAGATATTTAATTTAACAACTCAGACCACTTCCAGCTCTTTCGCCATTACAGTAAATCAATAAAACCTTAGGAGGAATTAATTGAAGCAGTTACCCAGTTAGGATATTAAAAAATAACACTTTTAATACCTCTGAAAATTCCTCCAGTCGCTCATTCACTTCTGGTAACATCCATGTGTCCTCACCACGTAAGTGTTGGAGCTGCTTCTGTTGCTCTTCTTTTTGATATTTGGCTTGAGCCTACAATGGAATGAGAAAAGGTTCTGTTAAGACATTAATGCTGAAGATTCTCTATATATAAATCTTAATATTCAGCATTTTCCAAGTGAGAAAGAGCAATGGAAAAGCGTTAGAATTAACAATACAACTATAAGCATTAGAATTATTAGAACAACAGAAATGCAATAGAAATAGAAGCATTAAAATGTTTAAGTTTTATGTTTATTTTTTAGTGTCACAAGTAGGCTTACATTAACCCTGCAATGAAGTTACTGGGAAAATCCCCTAGTCGCCACACTCCAGCGCCTGTTCGGGTACACTGAGGGAGAATTTAGCACGGCCAATGCACCTAACCGGCAAGCCTTTCGGACTGTGGAAGGAAACCAGAGCACCCGGTGGAAACCCACACAGACACGGGGAGAATGTGCAGACTCCGCACAGACAGTGACCCAAGTTGGGAATTGAATTCAGGTCCTAGGTGCTGTGAGGCAGCAGTGCTAACCACTGTGCCATTATGCCGCTCCAGAGAGATTGCAGAAGTTGGTGCAGAGGGACCTGAACGTCCGTGTACATGAATCACGGAAAGTTAATATGCAGATACCGCAAGTGATTAGGAAGGCAAACGGAATATAAAAAGGGAATGCAATATAAAAGTAAGGATGTTTCATTACAGTTATACAGGGCATTGGTGAGACCACATCTGAGGTAGTGTATAGTTTTGGTTTCATTATTTAAGAAAGGATATAGGTATGTTTGAAGCAGTTCAGACAAGGTTCACTTAATTGATACCTGGAATGGAGGATGATGGAAAAGTAACCTATACCTCAGGGTATAGGTTCAGTAAAGATGGATAAGTGAAACAATTCTAATTTCTTCTTTATAATGTTGCATGACTGTTTTATGTTTCAAGTTTTTTTAATATCTATGGTGTTGCCTGGTTGTGATCAGGTATTCTAACTTAATTCTTCAATCCTGAAAATTCTGAAATCCAGAAATGACTTGGTCTCAAGCATTCCAAACTGGAGAGGTTACAGTGTATCTGTTATTGGAAATCAATGTTACATTTTAGAAGTCTTCTTCACTTTTTCTTATGATTCAATTTTTATTAAGACCAAGCTTAATAAATGTTGTCATATAATATCCAATCACTCCTTCATTGCTCAGATTGTTTATTCACAATGTTGCAGAATTCGTATCACTACTGTTCCAGATATAAAACAACAATCTTTGAATATGTTTGTTGCAGAGACTCTTATACATAAAAAAAGAGGGCCAAAATCTAAAATTGAGATAAAATAGAATCATACAGCACAGGAGATTGTGCAGTTCATCGGGTCAATGTCAGGTCATTTTCTCTTCTTGCTCCACACTGAACCAAAGTTGGGTCATCTGGCTTGATGGCGATGGAGGATTGAGGGATAAGGAGTGCCATGAGGTTACAGGTTGTGTTATACCATTCAGTAGCAGCTATTGGCCCACAGCACCTCATGGACACTCACTTTCAGACTGCTACACTGAATCTCAATCCATTCCATTCAGCAGCGTGGTGGTGTCACAAAACAAAATGAAGGGTGTTTATTCTCAGCATAAAGACAGCAATTTGTCTCCATGAGACGGTACAGTGGTCACTCCTACAAATGCTGTCATGGATTAATGTGCGTCCAAAATGCAGCGAGCTTGGTGAGGAACAGGTCAACAAGGTTATTCATGTGTTTGTTCTCTCACCACCAGCCACAAACCCAGTCTGGCAGCCAAGACCTTGATGACTCATCCAACTTGGTTAGTTGTGGTACGACTGAGTCACTTTTGGTGACACACATTGAAATTTCCCAGCCAGAGTAAATTCTATGCCTTTGATACCCTTAGTGCTTTCTCCAACATGGAGGAGTACTGATTCATCTGCTAAGGAAAGATGATAGAAGATAACCAGCAGGAGGTTTCCTTGTGCATTTTTGACCTGAAGTCTTGAGATTTCATGGGGTTCAGTGCCAATGTTGAGGACTCTTGAGGCCCACTCCCCTTGACTGCATACACTGTGCCTCCATATCTAGAGGCAAGGGCTACACCCGGCTATGATGGAATCATCTAGGACTTTTAACTGCTCTACTCTGCCATTACTGCAGTTATCACAACTGGAAAGTAAGGTAAAGTTAGGATCATCTTGGCCTGGATGCCCCTTCAATTGAACAGCCTGGCAACACTAATTTCCAAGGCTCACATGATGAGTAGCTATCTGGGTGAGGAATGACATTTTCAGTAAAGGAGGGGAGAAGATAGAAAATAAGTAGTTATTAAAATAAACTATGAAAACGCCATTAAAATAATTATGAAACCAAACAACATTTGGCAAATGGTTAGTGCTCAGATACTTCCTAAACCTTCGTCAGTTAAACTTATGTTATAAAAGTTCCTAAAAACTAAAAGCCTGGGAGGCATAACATTTCCACATTCTAATCAATCAAAATAAGTAAAAGCAGCAATCTATTACCACTCAGTTACATTTTCCTATATAGCATTTTCTGCCTAGGTTTAGATGACAACTATTGTGACCAACCAAAACCCGTAACTGGTACTTAGATTAACACAAAAGCGATAAGCAGCTGGTGCAGCTTCTTCTGTGACTTAGTTCACTGCTCTCACCAATTTACCGGTTTTAGTCAGAACATAAGATGGAGGCATCTCAGGGTAGCACCCTCAGGGAGTAGCAAAGTGAAGAGCAATTGCAGTCACCTCAGAATGCAAGAAGTGCTTCACGTTGGCCAACAAAAGATGCTGGCAGACTGGCTGAGTTTTTGCAGCATCCCCTGTTCTTACTTTTAGTATTTTGTTCCTGTTTTTAATCATGGTGTATCCTATGTTATTGATCTCAGCCATTCACTTCGGTTTCTCAATTTAAAAAAAAACAGATGGACAAAAGCAGTACAGAGGCAGAAAGAAATCAGAGGGGTAAACAGAATGCGGAAAGGAATGCACATAGCAGCTCAGTAATTTAACAAAGTCCCTTAATACTGTGAACCTCAAGGCAGAAACGCAGTTCAATCTATTCCTGATTTGTCAAGACAGTAGCTTGCATTAAAAAATAAGTTTAAATTATTCAATAATTTTAATCAATGCAAATAACTGAAAGTGGAAAATTAGTGTCCCAAAAATGTAATCAGATTAATTTAAGTGGCTTTGAATTAAGAGTCAACTATGTTACACAATTACAATATTCTGCACCAAGATGGCCTTCTGGCTACCAATGTACCAATATATATTTCCCCTTTCTACAGGGATCTTTCAAAATAAATTCCTTTAAAACAAAAATCCTCTTCAGCAAAGTCTGCACTGTGGCTCGTCATAAGCTAAAGACTCTTGGTGAAAATCTAAGATTTCAACTGTCAGTTTCAAATTCTGGAATGATTAAATAGTTAACTGGTTCAGGCAGTGTATTGTTTTTGTCTATATTATGAACCAAGGAGGAGAAACATTCATTTTGTGAAAAAAATATCCCTGTTCTAAAATATTCAGACTTATATTTGCATTCATTAGGATTTTACTGAAATCACCAACTTTTTTTCTTTCTAAACTCGCAGTCGTGATATTATTATGCTTTTAGTTAATCAAAAATAAACACATGGGCTTTTGATTTTCTGAATGAATTTAATGCAAATGAAAATTCTAATCCATTATTTCATGAAAATGAAAATGAATAAATATTTATTTCCAAACCGCTTGACAAATTACGCAGAATGGTGTTGCTGCGCAATCATGGAATGCAGCCTTGTAATGGATCAATAATTTCCATTTCCCCAATGGAAGCATTTAATATTGCAACATGGTCAATCAAGATTATTACCATATGGATTGTACTAACTGACACAAATCATTCATGACAAAATTTTATGCACTCTTAAATTAAACCAAGCAAAATTAATACATTCAATCAAAAATCACAAAAGGCTTAGTAATTTAAGTTTGAAGATGTAGAGGACCATAATGAAATAAAGATAGGCATGTGGTTTACATCTGCATCAACATCTCTGACTTTAAATATTCTACTCAGAACTTAAGAATTTCATAAATGTAAATGGATTGTTAGGCTCTCATTAGAAAACTACAAAAGGCAATTTTAAAACTAATAGTCTTTAAGTATAGGAATATCTTTGACAGCAGGTGCTGATAATTATTCTGCTGTCGGCACTTACAGCTCCTCTCGAGCCACCTTCTGTTTCTTTGCGTGAAGCATTACAACCCTCTGTCTTGCACAATCATCCCTCTTGTCAGTTAATCACCTCTGCCCTCCTCCATATCAGACATGCCCTTTTGTTCTTCCCACTCTTTTGACCCCCTGATGAATCAGTACTCCTCCATGTTGAACACCAATTGGAAAAAGCACTGAAAGTCACAAGGCACATAATGTACTCTAGGTGAGAAACTTCAATGTTCAATCACCAAGCGTGGCTCGGTTGCACCGCTCCTGACCGGACTGCTGAGACCTTATGGACAGACTGGGCCTGCAGCAGGTGGGGAGAGAACCAACAAGAGGGTCATGCTTGACCTCATCGTCATCAATTAACCTGTCACAGATGGATCCAAACAGAATTGCTCAAAGCAGTATTGTTCACCACGCAGCCCTTGTGGAGATAAAATCCCATCTTCACATTGAGGATACTGCCCATCGTGTTGTGTGGCACTACCATTGTGCCAAATGTGAGAGATTGCAAGCAGATCTAGTAACTCAAAATGGGCATTCATGAGGTGTTGTGGGCCATCAACAGCAGAAGAAATGTATGCAACTACAATCTGTGTAGCCTCATGACCTGGCATATGCCCCACTCTACCATTACCACTAAGCCAAGGGATCAACCCTGGTTCAGAGTGTATACTAGGAGCATCACCAGGCAGACCCAAAAATAAGGTATCAACCTGGTGAAACTACAACACAGGACTACTTGCATGCCAAACAGCAAAAGTAGCATATGTTAGGTGGAGCTAAGTGATCTCACAACCAATGGATCAGATCCAAACTCTACAGTCTTGCCACATTCAGTCGTGAATGCAGTGGACAATAAAACAACTAACTGGAGGAGGAGGCTCCAGAAATATTCCCAATCTCAATGATGGGACAACCCAGCACATCAGTGCAAATGAGAAGGCCAAAGTTTGTGTAACAGTCTTCAGCTAGAAGTGCAGAGTAGATGATTCATCTCGGCCTCCTCCTGGGATTCCTAGCTTCTCAAATACCGGGTTTTAGCCAATTCAATTCACTCCACATGAAATCAAGAAACAGCTGAACATTTTATAATAGTAATTACAATTCGCAATGGTATTGTAGACTTGTGCTCCAGAACCAGCTGCACTCTTAGCCAAGCTATTCCCAAACAGCTACAACACTGGCATCTATCCAGCAATGTGGAAAATTGCCCAGCTATGTCCTGTACACAAAAAGCAGGACAAATTCAACCTGGCCAATCATCACCCTATCAATCCACACTCTATCATCAACAAAGTGATGGAAGGGGTTGTCGAAAGTGCTATCAAGAGGAACATACTCAGCAATAGCCTGCTCATTGGTGCTCAGTTTGCATTCCAACAGGCCCACTTGGCTCCTGACCTCATTGCAGCCTTGGTCCCAACATGGACAAAAGAGCTGAACTCTAGAGGTATGGGGAGAGTGATTGCACTTGACATGAAAGCATCATTTGACTGGGTGTAGCATTGAGGAGAATTTGTAAAACTAAAGTCAATGGGAAGCTGGAGACAAACTCTAGTTGTTGTCACACCTAATACCTTTCAAGGGCAATTAGGGATGGGCAATTAAATGCTGGCTTAGCCAACAATGCCCACATCAAGTGAACGAATAAATAAAGTCATGAGATTTCCCCTAATAATCTGTAAATATGCATAATATAGCTTATTTATGGCAGCACGGTGGCATAGTGGTTAACACTGCTGCCTCATAGCACCAGGGACCCGGGTTCGATTCCTGGCTTGGGTCACTGTCTGTGCAGAGTCTGCACATTCTCCCCGTGTCTGTGTGGGTTTCCTCCCACAGTCTGAAGGATGTGCTGGTTAGGTGCATTGGCCATGCTAAACTTTCCCTCAGTGTACCCGAACAGGCACCAGAGTGTGGCGACTCGAATTTTCACAGTAACTTCATTGCGGTGTTAATCTAAACCTACTAGTGACACTAATAAACTTTTAAACTTATTTTAAGTTTTATTTGGAGATTAATTCTATTTATGTGTTTTTTCATCAATAGAGTTTCCTGAGAAAGGTGATTTAAGGTGATTTCCACCGCCATGATGTGACAAACCACACAAGAAAGTATGTTTGTGCTGTGATTATTGGATGTTTATTGAGAAATAATCTGGAATTCATTGCTAAAAATTCTGTGTTTAATGAATATGATGTTTCAAACTGTAATTGTGGCGATACAAAAGCTGCACCGTAAACTAGCAACCCCCACTCCAAAATACTTTTTCTGGCTTACTCACCTCACATGATATACAAGATGCTGTTTAACAAGGGCAGCAGGAACCCCAACATCTACCACCAAAATTGGTGACACTTCCACCAACCCAATTTCCAGGTGGTAACTCAGCCACCAGGGCTCCCGACTCCACAGAGGTCATGTAATAGGTGCGTTTTCTCCCGTCCATAAGAGCTGCTAATCAGGGGCCAGCAATTCTCCATTACCAGCAATGCCACTGGCACTGGTCTGTAATATACTTGGGCCTTCACTAGGATTCATCATTAGATCCATGGACACAGGTAATGGAGGGTGGGATGTGGGTTGCAAGCAGGCATTGGGGTGGAGGGGGTGTTGTCAGAGAAAAGGGCAAGGGTGTGGGACACCCTTCAGACCCCCCCCATTTCAGATACAAGGTTCCTCAATCAGGCACTGTCTCTTTGAACAAAAGACCCTTCAAGAAGGCCACCCCACATGGAGATTCTCCCATCTGCTGCTGGTTGAATATCAACAGTGGCAGGAGGAGGCCCTTAACTTGGCATTAATCAGGGGAAACCGGTGCGGTGCCCTAACTGCCCGAACAAACACACCCTCCTCCTGCCTCAGAATTCCCCTCTGGGGGTGACATTAAGTTCCATCTGTTCAAAGAAAATTGCTTCCGTATAACGCAGGAGAGAAAGGGGATTTTTTAAATTGAGAATCAAGTAAAAACAGCATGTTGTACTTAACGGGAGTCGACTTATACGGCAAGTACAAAAGTGAAACACCAGCATGGGTGTAGGTGGTCCTTGTTTTGAAATGTCACCTGCCTCCGACACAAAGAGTGGGCGTGTCTTAAACTCCGGCGTGCCTTTACAACACAGCCCATATCACCTGCTTCATCCCTTCGCCCAATTATAAGGTACCTGTGCATCAGTGGGGAAGAAAATTAAGGCCGACTACTAATGCAAGTATAACACGTGATGGCTGAAAAGGGGGATTGACTAAAATGTTGAGTATATGCAAAAATATCATTTTTGGGGCCATAAATTTAGTGTAGTCTTTTAAGACCTATGTGTCACAATTTATGGTAGCTGAACTTGAGCAAGTGACAGCAAAAGCATCCCTATTACTTCAGGGATTTAATCATCTCGAGTTCCTGTTCTTAATCTTGGGAAGTCCGTGTATTTGGATAGATTTGTGTCCACCATTGACATCCTCTGTGGCTAGATAGTCTGTTATATTCACTAACAAGCCCCAAAAATTAAGAATAACCACTTGGTCAAGTACTAGGCAGCAATTAGTGCCCAAATATGCAGTCACGGCCTGCAGGAGAAGAGAAAATAGGTGAAAAAAATACACTGTGGATGAATATGCATCCGGTATTATTACCTCCAATTTAATCTGATGTGCAGTTGATGTGTTCATAGAAATGCCCATTACCTGATTCTATAAAGTAGTTTGCATATTTTTACTCAACCTCCATCTCTATTTTTTTTGGATGGTCCATTTTGTCTCTGATAGGCTATGCCAATTCTGTTGAAAGCTTCCACTAATCTTTATTTCTCAGGTTACCTAACTTGCTGTGCATCCTCAGTATTTTCTGTTTATATTACATTCAGGCAGCTCTGGCGAGTTGACAAATGAGTGAAAATACAGACATGTGCCAAAAGCTGGAAACTAATTTGGCAGCCATGAGCAAAGGCAGAAGTTTCCAAATACAATTAGCGAAATTTTCTATTGTACTTTGTTTATATTCTGATGCAAAATCATTTTACACTGATCAGCAACTTGATACTTTTTCCAAAAATCAGATTAGCCAGTCCAACACTTCAGTCACTGAATTTCACAACAATAATCAATGAAATATGATCAAAATAATTTATATTAATTCCTATAAAATATACTATTTCTAGAACTTTTATCTCACTATTATAGGTTTACCTAAAACGGGTGCCGTAATTACAAACGGACAATTGATTAGGATCCAGGTTTTAGTGGAGCTAAGTTCAATCAAGCCTAAACCATTGTAAAGTGTCTGAAACATTTCCTTTAACTGCATTGAAGCATCTCAGAATGTTACTTGATGTACGAAAAGAACCTGAATATTATTGCTTCTTGTGCGATGGCTATTTTGGAATGATAGTAAAGTTCTCACAGATTCATGAATAAAGTATATTTTTGGGAAAAAAATTGGATAAGCAACTGAGAATAAAAAACTTGCAGGGTTACAGGGCAGGGTGGGGAAATTGGACTAGCTGAATTATTCTTGCGCAGACCTACTGAACGGGATTTTATGGCTTCGCTCGTCCAGAAACCGTAAAATTTCATCTGAGATCAACGGACCTTTCCATGGTCTGCCCCTCACCCATTCCGATTCCCTTGGCAGGCGGGATGGTAACATTCCGGCCAATGAGTCAAATGGTTTATTTTCTGTGCTGCAACCATTCTATTGATTCGATGAGAATCTGCAGGTTTTGCAAAATATAGAATAGCTTTAAAAAGGAAACAATTCTAATTTCCAATTTCAATCCATATTAAATTTAAAGGGCAGAAACATCGAATAGCTGTCCTTTACCAACTTACAGAGTAGTTAATCGCATCATGACTCCTAGGGATGCACAAGAAACATTTACAGGACTAGTCCAAAACAAAATAGTTAAGTTTACTTCAGATTGTTTTTCGTCCTCTGATTTTCTCCCCTGCTGAAGATGTTTGCTGGTACTTGGGACTGGGAACCTTCAGTACATCAACCATTCTTCACATACGAGTCTGGATACTTGTTTATTTGATTTATTAACTAACTCGGCACATATCTGGAATTTCAGCATTAAGTGCCATAAATTCAAGAAAGTAACCACAAATAAAGAGCTAATTTCAGAAATCAGGTACAATAATCACTTTATTTAAATACTTTGACATACATGAGGAACATGACAAGATGAACAGTGCCACATACTGGATGTTGGGTGCTACAGCCAGTTTGAACACTTCACCGCTTAAATCTGGGGAAAATCCACTTTGGACAGAAGGGATTAGTAGGAAACAAAACTAAAATACATGAAGATAGATAAAAAGGAAAAAAACTGCAAATGTTGGAAATTTAAAATTAATAAACTTAAAATGCTTGAAATACACAACAAATCAGCTGGAGAAGACAATCCAAAGAAGTTCAGACACAAGAAATATTAACTTGTCTTTTCTCTTTAAAGATGCTGACAGATGTCTGTGTGTATTTATAATAATCAGTTATGTGGAGAGAATAAAGAAACTGGGATTGTTCTTGCAGATTTAGGATAACTGACAAAAAAAGCCAGGTGGAATGAGAATTAAGATTAAGATTACAAGGAATGCAAGTTAAGATTACCTGCAATGCACTGGCTCAAAGGGAATTTGATAAATAATAGATCAGAAAATTTCAGGGGTATGGGGACAGAGCAGGGGAGTGAATGGCTTTTAAAAGAACAGACATGGTCGCTGAATGGCCTCTTTCTGTGCACCATGATTCTATGATTCAAACAATTGATTTCCAGTGGGAAAGCAAAAAGAAAAATCACAGCACCAACTCAATTTCAACCAGCTGAAATAAAAAATCACAAGAACATGAGGGGACTGTGGGGCAGATTATAATTGTTTGAGGCAAAGGGAGTTGCCTGGATTAAATTGAACAGGGGATAGGAATAAGCCAGCTAACACCTTCTTTAAGAGAAAGCAGAACTTAGTTATCACGTGTAATATTGCACCCTCAAGATAGAATGTTGAATCAGAGAAGATGACTGCAAAATGATAACTTCAGAAGTCGATGGAAACTGGGAAGTTCTAGGGAAGATAAGATGACTAAGGGTCAGGTATGGTGGGTATGGAATTTGGGACTTGACTAAGGGGCAGAGAGGGTAACTGGAGGATTGGTTGTATAAGGGGATTGATATTTTCTATACAGTCGAGCAGCAACATGGTGATGCCGAGAGAAGAGCAACCAGAGTAGCCTTACTGACTGAGGATTTCCACTGGATGAAACAAGTAGAATGGGTTCTTGAACTCAACGTGCTTAGATGACAGGATGCTTCAATACAAGTAACTATTGAGGCAAACAAGGCCGATGTTTGAAACAAAATGGAATAAAAGTGTAAAAAGAACGGATATAAAAGGATTGGTGGTGGAGTAAGAACGCTAATCAAGAAACAGGAGAGAGCACCTTTAGCAGCTGGGGATGAATACCTCCTTCTAAGCTGCATTTTCTATCGTTCTGAGAAAACTCTTTTATTGAAGCCAAACGCAGGGGGTGATATAAAATTCTGGCAATGAGCTGAATTTAGAGCAATGTGCCTCATGAGAAATGCGCAAACATCAAGTCCACTGCCCTTCATGCAATCTCACACTTTGGAACTGACTCAGAATTTCAGAATTAGAAATACATAGGAAGAAACAGATAAGGCTGACAAAAAAGGCTGGGGGACCTGACCTCATGCAGTGCCAGTGAATTCTGGCTGTCTCGAGATAACAGTGGGTTATAGGATTACTATTCACTGCAGGCAGGATCTTGGCTGTCAGATTGCACTAACCATTGCTTTTGGCAGGCAAATTACATCATCACGAAAAACCTATTTTAAACAACTCTGTGCTCTGTACAGTCTGGTCGCAGCAGTACGAATCTAATATTACAACTATCGAAGTGGTTCAGAAGACAACAGCCAGTATAGTTGAAAGGGATAGAGGAATTGGATTGTATGTCATGATGTTGTAAATTGGGCACCTTCTCACTGGAAAAGTAAGACTGCGAGATGATGTAATGCTGTTTTTAGGATTCTAAGGCAACTGGTTAATATAGATCATGAAAAGCTGCCAGAACAGCAGAACCAAAGGGCACAGACTGCGCTTGATGGCAGTGTATTCAAAACTAATTTGTAAAAACATTAGAAGAAAAGGAAGAGAAGAAAAGGAAAGCATACAAAAGGTTCAGAGAGCTTGGTAAAGATAGGGATCTAGATGAGTATACGGCTTGTAGGAAGGGACTAAAGAAGGAAATTAGGAGGGCCAGAAGGGGTCACGAGAAGGCCTTGGCAGGTAGGATTAAGGAAAACCCTAAGGCATTCTATAAATATGTGAAGAGTAAAAGGACGAGACATGAAGGAACAGGGCCTATAAAAGGTGAAGGCGGGAAAGTCTGTACGGAACCAGTAGAAATGGCAGAGGTGCTTAATGAGTATTTTGCCTCGGTTTTCACAGAGGAGAAGGACCTGGGTGGATGTGCTGCGGGCTTGCGGTGGACTGAAAAGATTGAGTATGTGGACTTTAACAAAGAGGTTGTGCTGGAATCTTTGAATGGCATCAAGATAGATAAGTCGCCGGGTCCGGATGGGATGTACCCCAGGTTACTGTGGGAGGCGAGGGACGAGATTGCAGAGCCTCAGGCGATGATCTTTGCGTCGTCGATGGAGACGGGAGAGGTGCCGGAGGATTGGAGGATTGCGGATGTGGTTCCTATTTTCAAGAAGGGGAATAGGGACAGCCCAGGAAATTACCGACCGGTGAGTCTAACCTCAGTGGTTGGTAAGCGGATGGAGAAGATCCTGAGGGACAAGATTTATGAGCATTTAGAGAGGTTTAGTATGCTCAAGAATACTCAGCATGGCTTTGTCAAAGGCAGATCGTGCCTTACGAGCCTGGTGGAGTTCTTCGAAAATGTGACTAAACACATTGACGAAGGGAAAGCGGTAGATGTGGTTTATATGGATTTTAGCAAGGTGTTCGATAAGGTCCCCCATGCAAGGCTTCTAGAAAAATTGAGAGGGCATGGGATCCAAGGAGCTGCTGCCCTGTGGATCCAGAACTGGCTTGCCCAAAGGAGGCAGAGAGTGGGTATAGATGGGTCTTTTTCTAAATGGAGGTCGGTCACCAGTGGTGTGCCCCAGGGATCTGTTCTGGGACTCTTGCTGTTTGTCATTTTCATAAATGACCTGGATGAGCAAGTGCAGGGATGGGTTGGTAAGTTTGCCGACAACACAAAGGTTGGTGGGGTTGTGGATAGTCTGGAGGGATGTCAGAAGTTACAGAGGGACATAGATAGGATGCAAGACTGGGCGGAGAAGTGGCAGATGAACTTCAACCCAGATAAATGCGTAGTGGTCCATTTTGGCAGGTCAAATGGGATGAAGGAGTACAATATAAAGGGAAAGACTCTTAGTACTGTAGAGGATCAGAAGGACCTTGGGGTCCGGGTCCATAGGACTCTAAAATCGGCCCCGCAGGTGGAGGAGGTGGTTAAGAAGGCGTATGGTGTGCTGGCCTTTATCAATCGAGGGATTGAGTTGAGGAGTCCGGGGATAATGATGCAGCTATATAAGACCCTTGGAGTACTGTGCTCAGTTCTGGTCGCCTCATTACAGGAAGGATGTGGAAAACATTGAAAGGGTGCAGAGGAGATTTACAAGGATGTTGCCTGGATTGAGTGGCATGCCTTATGAGGATAGGCTGAGGGAGCTCGGTTTTTTTTCCTTGGAGAGACGTAGGATGAGAGGAGACCTAATAGAGGTATATAGGATGTTGAGAGGCATAGATCGGGTGGACTCTCAGAGGCTTTTTCCCAGGGTGGAATTGGCTGCTACGAGAGGACACAGGTTTGAGGTGGTGGGAGGTAGGTACAGGGGAAATGTTGGGGGGAAGTTTTTCACACAGAGGGTGGTGAGCGAGTGGAATCGGCGGCCGTCAGTGGTGGTGGAGGCAAACTCAATAGGGTCTTTTAAGAGACTCCTGGATGAGTACATGGGACTTAATAGGATGGAGGGTTATAGGTAGGCCTAGAAGGTAGGGAGATGTTCGGCACAACTTGTGGGGCCGAAGGGCCTGTTTTGTGCTGTAGTTTTTCTATGTTTCTAAATTGGTAATCTATGTAAATCTATGGAACACCCTCCCTAAGGAAAGACTAAAAGCGGCAAGTGTTATTGCTTCAAATGCAAATTAGATTTCTTTCAAAAATAATATTTTAGAATGTGAGTAATTTGAGACATGGCATATAGTAAATGTAGCCTGCTTGGGAGGTGCATGTGACAATGCACCGACAGTTCTCAAAGCTTCTCACCACTAGGAATTGTTTTGACTTCATGTCTGGGTCAGTGATAGACTAACTGACAGAAATTGACGGTGATCACCCAATTACCCCACTTTTGTCGCATCTCATCTTAACATCTCAAAGTATTTCTCCATAATGAATTATTTTCAAACACTGGGAACTGCAGGGAAAAACAGCTGTTATTTTGCACACAGCAGATCTAATAAACAACGAGACAAATGATCTATTTGTTTTTGATGTTGATCGCTGGAGGAACATTGGCTAGAATTCATGTACTGCAAAGGGGTCTTGAACATTACCAAAATCATCACTCCACAATACAATACAGTGAGACAAGGTCGCAGCTTTATTGCTCATCTGAAGAACAATAATGTAACACATCCTCAGGAGTACACTGAATTGTCAGCTTAAATTATCTGCTCGAGTCTTGCAGCGAAGTTTCAACCATCTGAATGAGGCAAGAATACTACCAACTAAGCTAAAGTATGACAAGACAATATTATCTTGACTTTTAGTACACATCACACTTGATTCCAGTCAATATCGATCAAATACAAATGTGACCTGAAAAGAAACAAAGACAAGGGGAAAGCAGATAATTTAAGCTGACAATACACATCTCTTTAACCTGTGCTTAATGCTCCCTCCACCCACATTGTCTGTATCTTTAGGATCTGGCTGGTTGGAGGGATTCGCATTCTAATCAGTATTCTGTAACTTGATTTTTGTGTCTCTGTGCCCTGTTTGAGAGCACATTTCCACTCCATCTGACGAAGGAGCAGTGCTCCGAAAGCTAATGGTATTTGCTACCAAATAAACCTGTTGGACTTTAACCTGGTGTTGTTAAAACTCTTACTGTGACTAAAGGACAGACAGTACTGATTTGTTAAAGGCAATTTTCCCAGTTTTGAATCTCCCATGGACAGGGATATAGTTACATTGGAAAAGGTACAGAGGAGAGCCAAATGAATGATGCCTAGCTAAAAGAATTGCAGTTATCCTGATAGATTCAAGGACCTTGTTTTTTTTTGTATAGAGTGGGGCAAACGTACAAGTGACCTGATAGATGTTTATAAAATAATTAAGAAACTGGAGAGCGTATTATATTATCCGAGTTTAACAGGTTGGGAGAACCAAGTGACATGAAGTTAAACCATGTACAAGTAGAAATAGACTAGATATTAGGCAGTTCTTCTTTTCCCGGAGAATTGTGAGCATCTGGAGTATGTTGCCAGATGGTGTTGTAGCTGTTGCCTCTCAGTTTGCCTCCAAGAGGCTCCTGGACCAGTTCCTGATTTGAACAAAGGTTGCAGCATACAGAAGGTATGATTTTACAACAAATACTTGGTCCATGCGATTTCCTTGACATGCTTTGATCAATTGAGTGGGTTGAAGAGGAATTTTACAGAATATTCTTTAGCCTTGCTGGTTCTGGCTTTTCTTAACCTCTACCAGGTTGAGGTTAAGAAAAGGCTGAGGGGGTAAGTGTGAGGAAGGTGAGGGGGGATAGAGGGAGAAGCAAGGAGTATTAAGTCATGACAGTCCAACCATTACAGTATGGGGTACGCTTGACGGTCCTACAGTTTTCACATTTTGTCAAACAAATTAACGGGTCATTTATCTCAGTCTTGTTTATGAAGCCTTGCTCTGTGTCAATGTTTACCAATACAAATACAAATCCTTTAAAACTATCTTTGTTTCTCTAACAGGACAGACTATATTACAACCAGATTTGCTGATGACAAAAGATAGGTAGGAAAGCAAGTTACGAGGAGTGCATAAAGAATCTGCAAAGGGATGTAGATAGGTTTAATGATTAGGTAAAAAAGTGGAAGATGGAGCATAATGTGAGAAAGTATGAGATTGTCCATTTTGGCATAACAAACAGGGAAGCAGAATATTATTTAATAGAGAGAGATTTCAGAATGTTGCAGTACAGAGAGATCTGGGTTACCTGTACATAAATCAAAAGTTAGCATGCAGGTACAGCAAGTAATTAGGAAGGCAAATGGAATATTGGCCTTTATTGCAAGGAGGATGGAGTATAAAAGTAGCAAATTCTTACTACAGCTGTACAGGGCATTGGTGAGACCTCACCTGAAGTACTGTGTACAATTTTGCCCTCCTTCCTTAGGGAGGGGTATACATGCATTGAAGCAGTTAAGAGAAGGTTCATTAGGCTGACTTCTGGGAAGAAGGGGTTGTCTTCGAAGGAAAGGTTGAGCAAGTTGCAAGTTTAGAAGAATGAGAGGTCTTCTTATCGAAACATACAAGATCCTGAGGGGTCTTGACAGGACAGATGATGGGAGCATATTCCCTCTCGAGAGGGAATCTAGAACTATTGGGCACAATTTAAAAATAAGGGGTCTCCAATTTAAGATGGAGATGAGGAGCAATTTTTTCTCTCAGAGAGTTGTTCGTCTTAGAAATTCTCTATCCCAGGGAGGTGTAGAGGCTGGCCATCTACAGCTCTCTAGGGTCAAGAATTTTTGATCGACAAGGGGAATCAAGGGTTCTGGGGAATAGGTAGGACAGTGGATTTAAGCCTCAATCAAATCAACCATGATCTTATCAAATGGCAGTGCAGGCTCGATGGGCTGAATGGCCTATTCCTGCTCCTTTTCCTTATGATCAGACTTGCTGCCTGAAAAGGGTCAGTATACCATGATCTATACCAACGGGTTTATGAAGAAGCTTGTCTGATTTTTAAAAGGATACTTTAGGATATTTATTGGACCAAGAAGTTATTTTTTATAAATTTATACAATAAAGCACACCAGGGGTTACAGATGAAAGTCCAAAGGAAAACTGAGATCTTGCTGGTAAACTTTTGATGAGTCTTATGCATCTCTAGTTCTTAGTTACGCCTGCCAACAATACAGATTTCATCTTTAATGAAATCAGATTGAAATTCAGTAGGGTGGACTTTCACCTTAGTTTTTATTGTGGCCATGTTTCATTTAAAGTAACAGGATTACCTTTCCTAGATTTATAAAACTAGGCAACACCTCAAGCTCCTTCATGACACAGCCTTCCAAATAACTTCTCTGTAAATTAGACATCAATGCTGCATAATGAAATAATCCAATGGAGAAACCCTGCCAAATGTGGAACATTTCCCCGACCTGGGGAGACAACTCTCATCTAAAGCTGACATCGACATGGAAATCCAACATCGCATTCAATCCACGAATGCTGCCTTCGAACATCTGAAGATGAAAGTCTTTGACGACCAAAACATCTGTGCCAAGATCCTCATATACAAAGCAGTCTTCCTCCCAGACAAGGCAGTCTTCCTCCCAACTCTTCTATATGACACAAAAGCCTGGACTACATACAAATGCCACCTCAAGGCCCTGGAGAGATACTATCAATGTTGTCTGAGACTGATTCTCTGCATCAATTGGGAGGACAGACAAACAACAGCGTTCTTAAAGGAATCAAGAGCACCAGCACAAAGCCACATGCTTAGGATGCCAGAGTCCCAACTGCCAAAGCAAATCTTCTTTGCCCAGGTCAAGGAAAGCACCCAAACAAGAGGAGGACAAAAGAAGTGTTTCAAAGACACCCTGAAGGCTTACCGCAAGAAATTCAACTTAGACGGCAATGCCTGGGAGACCCTTGCTTAAGAAACCTAACTGGAGGAACCTCCTGATTGAAGGGACACAATTCTTCAAAACACCCAACAGCCAGAGGAGATCTAGAAAAGGAGCCCGAGAAAGGAATGTCAACGGTCTTGAGTCCAAGAACCTCCCAGAAACACCTGCCAAGTGTGCGGTCGAAGGTGCAGCTCAAGGATCAGATTCATCAGCCATGCATGGACGCACAGAACCCATGACCAGTGACATGGAGTTTCTTAGGTGGACAACCATACTCGCTAGTGTGATCGCCAAAGACTGTATAATATACTGGTAATAAATATCACCACTTCAGATGATAAAACACTATAGTGCTTTCCATATTCTTTCAATCACTCAGTAGTAGCAGTAGTAAAGAAAAATGATGTATACAATGCAGTATTCCGGATATCCAAAATATATTACAATAAATATTTTTTTTAAATTGGGAAATCCAGGTACCTTAGTGCTTGAAAATGAATATAAAACATAAACAAGTTCAAAATTCACATATTTTATTTGTGGAAACACCAGCACGGCAGGAATAAAGTATGATTTAATATCCAACATGGTCTTTGTGATTACAATCCACCATCAATTTTGTCAAAGGAAGTTTCATTGACCTTGCTTAACAACAGAGGAAGCAAATTCCCCTGCAATCGATAAAATTCTTTGCTGATAAAACTGCTGTAACTGTAGGTTCTATTGAAATGATTTACTACAATTGAGCATTTATCAGTAATATTGTTAATTAGATAGTGCTAATGATAAATGCTCAATAGGCAGTCAACCCAGATCATCATCAACAAACCAACCCTGTGAGCCTCCAGCTCTCAATGACATTCAGTCAGACCTTCCTCAATAGGGGTGTTGAAATACAATTAAGATTTATTTACTGAACTCAACACTGGTCTCATTTTTTTCCTGACAGATGCATCAAAAACACAACTTCCTTAGAGTTTGACCAGGCAATGTTTAGAGTAAGCTTCATGTTAGATAGAATAGGCTATTATAAAATATTCTTCATCAAGGGCTGCGTAAAACTCACTTAGGGGAAGCTGAGATACATATTTTGATACTTTACATGACTAAAAATATCAAATAAACTTAATTTTCATGCTTTGAAGTAGCCAAAACTAGTACAAATAAGAACAAACAATAGACAGATTTAGCAGCCAATAATTAGGACATTCATAATGTACAATAGACCATTAAAGAGGAAAATCGTACACCACATTAATCAATAACCTCAGGGCTCAGTACATCCCTCACTCTTCCAGATGTCACCATCAAACTGGGAAATCAACCCTGGCACAATGGGGATTGGAGATGTCAACTATCAGAGCAAAAGCTACATGATATCACAACCAATGGATCAGAGCAAAGCTCAGCAACTCCCCTATATCCAGTGAAGAAAGATTATGGACAATCCAATCAAGAAAGATGGTGGATAATAAGGTAATTAAAGAGAACAAAGCTCTCTAAGCAGCTGCATCGTCAACAATAGTAGACCACAGCATACAAGAACAGAAGATAAGGTTGAAATGTTCACAAATGTCTTGTGCTAAAAGTCAATCCCACTCAGCCTTCTTCGCAGGTCCACTCCATCGCAGAAGCCAGTGTCCAGCCAATTTGCCTCACTCCAAATGACATTAAGGAGACACCTGGGTGCACTAGAAACAGCAAAGCCTTTGGACCCTAATGTCAGGATAAAATTCCAGAAATGTTCTCTCATCAGAGGGTAGAAGCTATCTTTAATGCTAGTTGAACTAGCCTATTCCATGCTAGTTTTAAAAATTAGCAAAGAACGCTCAAGTTGGTAAAAAGCTAAACAGCAAATTACAGTTGAACTTTGTTCCAGTTGACTGCGAAGAAAAAAAGATCAGAATTCTAAATTCCTTTAGTGTTTTTGTGGCGTTGGTACTTTTACGGTTATCTACAAAAACTGTGGATTGTGAAGTTTCTACATTGCTCAAGTTTCAATCACATTCAAACAGATATTTGAATGTTTAAATCTTTTTTAAAAATGAGTATTTTGTTGTATTGTTTATTTACAAAATGTTCAATTTGAATCTTTTGTGCAAAACAACAGATTTGAATTAAACAGTACTAGGCAGTGTATAATTTGCTGTTCAAACTAAAGTGCCTAAACATTATTTTTTTATCAACTAAAATTATTTGAACAGAATTGTCCCAATTGCAAGAGGTCGCGGATGAAGTGTGGTGCTCAGTAGTTTTGGCACAGGATAGAAAGAGAAGCCTGATGAATATGGTCACCACACTGGACAACAGCACTGACAAAGATCTAGCAACAAGAAACTAGTGCAGGACACCATGCAGGTGGCAAGGAAGTATTTAATGTTAGGTTCCTTTCCCATCCATTCACATCTTCCACATACAAAAACCCAAACCACCACCACAAGCTGCTACATGTAAGAAAAGGTGTTTAATGTTCTAACAGAAATCACATCAGTACTCGTGTCCTAGTACCCAACCCATCTAAAAATATCAATTTTAATTATTTATTTCCTCATGTGAACCATTTATAAATAGAAAAAGGTCATGCCTCACTAAGATACAATAAAATGACTGAACAAGGACCCAAATAATAATGATGCCCAAGTAGAATGAGAAATTTGTGCTTAGTGAAAACATGATGTTGAAAGATAATATACAGGTGAAACAGAACCCCAGAGTACTAATTTCAACTCAATTGTTAGTAAAAAAAAAGTGATTAACTGCAATTTTGTACTTTTGCAATAATGAAACAGTACAAAAAATATTTTTGACAGCTGATTTCTCAAAGCAAGAGAAAATATTGTTTTTAAAATGGAATAACTGCAAGTCAACAGTGTGTAACTTTTTTTGGTTGTCAACTTTCTTTCCTTCTCTCTTCTGAACGTCTTGACTGCTGCTCGGGAATGATTCAACAAGTGCAGGCTGAACCTCCTAATATCTTGTCTAATGATTTTTCTTAATATGCAACTCCAAGCAGAAAGAGACAATCAATCATTTAATCATGATTATCTTCACACCCAAGGCTGACACTGTCCTCTCAAGATAACCACAAAATTATACTCTCTAGCAGATGGTTCACTGGGTATTAACCAGGAATGGGAACTCAAGTTAATATACATAGTTTGTAGAATCCAAGATGAACTGTACAGACCCTGCTGCTACCTCACCCGAGTTGCAATATCAGCGCAGATCTCCAATAAAATACTCTTGAAAAATTATAAAACATCATCTGCCCAATCACATTCTAGTCAGTTCTCAATTCAAGATGAAAACAGAAAATATTTACTTGCTAGTCCATATTTCATTTGGACAACTGCTAATTGGGTAGTGAAGAGATTTTGGGATGCACAAGAGGTTTGAGAAACAGACATGACAGAGAGGTGGTCGGCTGGTGAACAGAGATAAGTAGGGGAGAGGCCACTAACAGATTTAAATACAAAGATGAGAATTTTATAGCGAGGCATTAGAGGACTGGAAATCACAATAGTTCAGCAAGATTGGGCAATGGGCAAATGGGACTTGCCACATGATAGGATACTAGCAGCAGAGTTTTAGATTAGAAGAACGGCATGGGAGGTGGAGCATGAGGCACTGGCTGAGGAGAAATGGAATAATCAATCTGGAAGTGATAAAGACATGAGGGAGGACTTAATGAGCATTTGGGCAGAGGCATGCCACTGATGGGGAATGTTATAAAGCGGACGAAGGTGCTCATTGTTATTGTTAAGATATGGGTCAAAGCTCACTGCCAAGGTTGTTAGCCACAGCGTGAGATAATGTGGAGGGGAATTAAACATTCAATCGGTGACAAGGATACAGAGCTTGACATGGGGCTGAAGTGAAAGAAAACCAAAGAGCTTTGGTACTTCAAGATATTAGGGGGAACTGATAAAACAAATATAGAGAAATGTTCTCTGTTGGTTGTGGAGTCTAGGACGAAGGAACATAGTCAAAACATTAGAGCTAGGCCTTTCAGGTGTGAAATTAGAAAATATTTCTACACACAAGGTGTGGCAGAAGCTTGTAACTTTCTGCTATAAACAGCAGTTCATGCCAGACCAACTGTTAATTTTAAATCTGAAACGGATCAATTTTTGTTAACTAAAGATATTAAGGGACATGGACCAAAGGTAGGGATACAAAGTAATGTTACAGATCAGCCATGATCTTATTGAATGACGAAACAGACCCAAGGGGCTAAATGGCCTACTCCTGGTCCTATGTCCTAATGTTTAACTGAAGGAAATTGCAACTCAACCAGGAAAGGATGTTAAACAAACAATCTAATGAGGCAAAGCACTGCTTGGGATAGGAGTGACGGTGGGGAAATAGAGCTGCATGCCATTCGTATACATATGAAACTTGACTTTGTGGCATCTGATGTTGAAGAGGAATAAGGAGGGCAAAGTTTGATCTTGAGGAACTCTAAAATTTAAGTTGTGTGGATAAAAAGAGAAATTGGAGATGCTGTGGTTGTGGTTGATAGGCAAGAGTGGGTACAAGGGAAGACATTGCCATCAATCTTGACAACGAACCTTTATATACAAGTCTGAACCACTTCTCAAAACCACTGACTGTCCATGTGGAGTGTGGATAATTGGAAACTATGCACCATATGCCTGAGCTTTTATTGTAACTCTCCCTGGGGTATTTCATTGAATACGCTCTGAAAACCTATATGCACTGTCAATAAATAACTGATCTGATACTTGTTACTGGTGCAGAAAACATACAGGAAATGGAAGCTGAGGGAATAATGCCACCAAAAACAGAATGATAAAGTTTAACACGATCTTACGTTTGAAATATCTAATACCAGGAATGTAACTTTTAATTCAAATAAATGAGGTGACAAGATCTTTGAAGAAAATTAACATTTAAAACTTGAATAAAATAAAGATTCAAGAAGCTTGGATAAAATAAAGCTTGAAGAATGGAATGAAAGAGGAACTGCAGAATGCAGTTGTCTGGTGGGTTTTCGATATGTGAATTAGCTTAGGAGCAGGAAAACAAATATTTATTTAAGTGACTGGGATGGGGGAAGAAGGGAGAAGTGTTAAAACTGTAGCAGAGGTGAGCTCAAAGTGGAGAGATAAGAATACAATTTACACCATACACTAAAAGCCTGGTCCAAGGCATTGTTTAGATAGAATATCAAAAGAGCAAAAAGATATATAAATAGCAGGGTTAGTTTCATAGAAGGTGAGGACAACATCTGGTAAGCAGTCACGACCATACATATCCAGCCAGGAAGCAGAATTCTCCCAAGGCACAGAATTTTAGGCTCCAAGCAGTTGTTTGAAATCCTCATAGAAACCCTATATTGAACCGATCAATAGCTGCCTAATCTTGAGGACAACTTGTGGATGGCAACTATTTGTTGAATTTACCCAATAAAAGTTATACAAGATGGAATGTTGGTTTGGAACAAGGGGCTTTTCTCAGAGTTCAGGAACGTAGATAGGAAACAGTAAGAAGTGTCACAACATCAGGTTAAAGTCCAACAGGTTTATTTGGAATCATGAGCTTTCAGAGCACTGCTCCTTCTTCAGACATCTCCACCTCGTAGACAGGAAAGGATGGAGGAATAATTCCATAAGATACCGGGTGTGTGTAGCCATTACTTTAGTTAAATGTATGTATGTTTGGCATAGTGGTTTTTCTTATGTATTTTCATTTAAGTTAATAAACATTCTTTTATTTGAATGCAAGACTGGACCTTTTCTCACTGGTTTGCTCACATTATACCAAATTGCAAAATACGCCTTTAAGAAATGTTGTTCCAAGAAACCCTTCTGAGTTTTGGCATACCCTCATATTCAACATCAGCTGGGTTCTTAACAGAGGAAACTATATAGGGGAAGATGTCCTAGATTTTTAAAAAATTCATTCGTGGGACATGGCCATCGCTGGCTGGTCAGCATTTATTGCCCATCCCTAGTTGCCCCTGGAGGGCAGTTGAGAGTCAACCACACTGCTGTGGATCTGGAGTCACCTGCAGGCCACAGTGGATAAAAATGGCAGATTCCCTAAAGGGCATTACTGAACCAGATGGGTTTTTCTGACAATCGACAATGGTTTCATGGTCATCATTAGACCCTTAACTTCAGTTTTTTTTATTGAATTCAAATTCCACTAGTTTCCGTGATGGGATTTGAACCCGGGTCCCCAGAACATTAGCTGATTTTCTGGATTAATAGTATGGCGATAATACCACTAGGCCAAGGGTCTCCAAACTGCGGCCTGCGAGTCACATACGGGCGGCGGGTCACATACGGCCCGGATACAATAAATTTTATTCATTCATTTATAGAACTGATTTTTTTCTTTGGCCTGTGAAGATGTGTAGAATATACAATGTGGCCCTCGTACTGAAGAGTTTGGAGACCGTTGCACTGGGCCATCACCTCCCTGTAATTGCAACTCTGTGGAAAGGTGTTCTGTTAAATTTCAGATTTCCATATTCTGCAGTATTTAGCCTTTAGCCACACAGTACGTTTTACTAATTGGGAAGATGGTGTCATTACAATCAAACCATCAGTTATAATTCAATGATGCATCACAGAAGATACCAGTCTGCAGCAGATAGTTAACATTGTTGTGGCTTGAAGTTCCCCGTGTTAGGGGAACTAATAGATCGCACTTTTAGAATGACACATATAAATTAGTAAACATGGGGAGCAAAGGTCAACTCTAAAAGCCAATTCAACAACAGACGCAGCTGACATCTCATGGGTTGGACATGGGTTGTCAGGAATGAGGCGACGACTTCTGACACTTTGTAGTTGCCTGGCGATGGGGTTTTACAGGACTCAGGCCGCGGCTGCCGCACACACACACACAGGGCTGAGACAATACCTTGGCCACGATCTCTTCTCTCGCTCTCCGTTTAAATTCTCTTCTCGCCTCGATTGCCGTCCCACTTTCAAACCTGCCTCCGTAGTCCTCCATGTTGTCGTTAACGCTAGCTTTACGGCAGTCGCGCAGCTGCAGGCAAGACCGTCGTGAAGACAAGGCAATGTCCCGGGAGCGGCGCGCGCACCCTGTGTTCCCAGGGCAGGAACAGAGTTGGTGATAGGGGGCAGAACAGAATGTGTGAAAGTACACTGCTATTCACTACGTTAATGAAAAAATCATATTGATAGAAACACTTCATAGCATAATTCAACCAATTCCTCTGCTCGCTGTTTGCTAGAATAATTCAAAACTACCCTGTTGTAAATTGTAAACATTCATTTTTTTTGTACTTTTCCAATTCAATCAAATCAAATCCAATTCAGAGTCTCAACAAGTTGAGACATTTCCGATCCAGGCTGACAAGACAGGGCAAGCGACCAAATTACCCTGTCCTGGGCCTGATCTACATGAGCCAAGCTGATTGGAGGAGGGAAAGCAATACATCCTCCAAGACTTGAGCTCATTTGCATCCTAGCCAAAAGGCCGAGATCCCGCTTTTAAAAATTGCTTCATATGAAACATATGAAGTTTCAATGTAACCTAATGACCTCAACCAAGTGCAGCATCCAATCCATACTACACTTGATCTTAGCCAAAAGGCCGAGAAGCGATTCATGAGCAACAATAAGTATCTCAATATAAACACAACAGCATGGCTTTTGTAGGATTAGTATAACACATTAAAATGTCCCAAGAGTTCCACAGCAGCAGTTAAAATTTGACACCAAGTAACATAAATATTTGGACAACATTAGATGAAAAACTTAAGTCAACAAGGTAAATTTTACAGAACATCTTAAAGGAAGATGTTTTGTGGAGGAAATTCTAGAGCCGACTGCCTATGAAGCTGAAGGCAGGGTTAACAGTTCTGGAGTGATGAGTCCACAATGCACAAGAGATTTCAGAGCGTTGGTTGTAGGAGGCTACAGAAATTGGGGAGGTGGGTGTGCAGGGATAAGACCATAGAGGAATTGAAAATAAGGATCAGAATGTTAAAATTGAGGCTTTGCTGGTTTGGGGGTCAACTGAAGTCAGTGAGCACACGGGGGTAATGAGTAAGCTTGGGCTTGTGCAAGTTAGGATACAACAGCATGAGGATGAGCTCAAGGTCATGTAGGGTGGAAAATTGGAGTCAGCTAAGAGAGCCTTAGAATAATCGAGGTAGTAAATATGACAAAGGCATAGACAAGGATTTCTGTGGAAGATGAGATGAAGAGGGACAGAGCCGGGCAATCTTCCGCAGATGGAAGTAAGCGGTCTTGGTGTTGGAGCAGATCAATGTTCAGAAGCTAATTTCAGGGTCAAATAGGATGTAATGATTGCAAATGGTCTGGTTCAGTCTCAGACAGTTGTTGGAGAGGGATAGATTGGTGGCTTGGAAATGGAGTATGTGGCAGGGATTGAAACAATGGCTTGGGTCTTCCCGATATTCAGTTGGCTGAAATTTCTGCTCCTCCAATATTGGATGTTGGATGAGCAGTGTAACAAATTAGAGATAGTGGAGGGATCAAGAGAGGTGGTGGTATGCTTTCACATGATGTAACCAAGGGGCAGCATGTAAATGAAAATTGGAGCAGGCCAAAGATAGATCCTTGCAGAACACCAGGGGTAACAATGTAAGAAGAATTCAAGAGTGGGAAGACATTGTTTCAATCCCTGCTAATGTGGATGATTCTCTTCCAACAAGTGAATAGATAAGTGGAACCAGGCAATGGTACTCAGCTGAACCACAATGGAGAGCTGTTGGAGATGGATGGTGTGGTCAACCATGCCAAAACTCTGGTGTGCCCCGAACAATATATCCTTCACCCTCTCCTATTTCCCATTTACATGCTCCCTTTTGTGACACCAACTGAAAACATGGGGTTAGTTTCCACATGTACACTGACGATACCCAGCTGTACCTCACCACCAACATTCATGAACCCTCCAATGTCTCAAAACTGCCAGGTTGCTTTATCAACTTCCAGAACTGGATGAGCAGAGATTTCTACCAACTAAGTATCTGGAAGACAGAAGCCATTGTCTTCAGCAGTTTAGACCCTAATCCAACTGGAATTCCATCCCTATATTTCTCTTAATCTCTTGATCTCTTTCCTCCTTTTAATACATTCCTTAAAACCTATTAGCCTTCAGACCAATGCTTCCTTATATGGCTCAGTGTGACATTTTATTTGATAATGCTTGTAAAGCATTTTGGGATGGTTTATTTAACTATAGGTGTTACATGAATGCATGTTGTCCTTATATGGGTCAGGACATCTATAGGAATGTTATCAAGACCAGAGGTTTTGGTGTTTTTCATCCGCTTGACAGCAGTTACCAATTTGTCACGTGTGGGATCATTGTCCAGCTCACTTCTGATTGTATGTTCTGAGAGGTTCTTCAGTAAGTGCATGTCCACTGTGGAGTTCTCATTGAGTAGTTCTACCAAGTGCTCTTTGCAGCAGATGTCAATACTGTCCATCTTTGACGGGAGTCTTGTCATCTTTGGATCTTACCAGGGTTAACGGTCCACAAATCTCTTTGACTGCCCTGAATATGGTGTCTGTGTCACGTATGTCAACGAACAGTTGAATAATTCCTCAGCCCTCCCTGTCCACCTATTTTCTTCAAATTGTAGAGTCTTCTTTCAATTTCAGCTTTGGCTGTCTGGTAGGCAAAATTCTTTTCTGTAGAGGTTGTTACTAGGTATGGAGTGCTGCCCTTTTACAATTAATGGATTTGCATATTTCCATATCAATCTCATCAAACCAGTTTCAGTGTCTTTTAGCAGTGTGCCCAAGAATTTATTGGCATGTATGGGTGATGATGGATTTCAAAGTTTGCCAGTCATCTTGGACATTGATGGTAGCATCATCTGTTTCTGTAGTATCTGGTTGATTTGTTCTTTAAATTCCTTGATTTTGGTGTCGTTTGACAGGCCTGAAACCTTGAGATTTCTCCATACTTGTCATGGCTGTCAATTCATTTTAGGAGCTACTTCAAGTGCCAGTAACAAGCGAATGAGTCAGTGGTCTGCCCACCATTTGTCAGCTGTTACCTGATCCTGACTATCACATAGTCTAATCGGTGCCAGTGCTTCGATCTTGGATATCTTGAAATGTTTTCTTGCCAGAAAAGGATGTTAGTGATCACAGGTCATGTTTAGTGCACCGTTGGAATTGGATTTTCCCCGTCTATGCTTTCCAATGGTGTCTGGCCAAAGGCATGGTTGTTCCCTCACTCTGGCAGTGAAATCACTAAGAAGTACAATCTTTGACTGTGATGGTACAGCTGCATCTATATTGGAATAAGAGACTTCTTTACTTTGTACTTGGAGTCCAAGGTAGGTGCATAAGCACTGAAGAGAGCCACAGATTAATTGCCTTTCAGATTAAGATTGAGTGTTATAATACGGGTTTGTGGAGTCCCTTCATCAGGTAGTTTAGAAGACAAAGCTGACTCCATGAATTCTGCATTTTCTTTCACTATTTCCCTTCCCAGTATAGCCATCTCATTGTTCTTTGATTTGTCCCTCGTTTATTCTACAAATTGCACCGAGGCTGTCAATATTTAGACGTTAAAGTTCACAGAATACTATAACTGTTCATCTCTCATGCCACTGAGTTATGCATTAATAACTTGATAATTCAAGATCCAATTGTAATAGTTTATTTTTGTGCGTCTCAACCACTGATGGATGATCCTGCTGGATGTGATTTTGCAGGCAAGTTTGGCATGAAGCAGGCCATTCTTTGGAGAACTTTACTAGTCCCTCCCTTCCTCACACGTAGTGATCAGAGCTAATCCTAGAGGGCTGCTCAGCCAAGGACCAAACAACCCTACTGCCTCAATTAAGAGTGGAGCAGGGGTCAAAATATATTTTTTTGAAGGCTCATTTTGAGATTTTCCTCAAGGGCTATTCTTGATTTTCAGGGGCTCCTGATCAGTCACATAGTAACATTATCTCCTGTATTTGTGTTGACATAAGGGGTATTTGAATGCAGACAGAAGCAGAATTAGAAGAATTTCATCAATATCCTCAATAAATGCTCCATTAAACATAAAGCACACAACACAAGCAAACCACTGATGCCCTAATCACCACTATTTAAATTGGCTCAAGAAAACAATAGGCACAAGCTAGCATCAAAAGCTTTTCTCAAAATAACTGGCACACACTTCTACACACAAACCATCACCCTAAACATGCCACCTGTATACTGGTGATGTAACAGCACTTTCATCACATGGATACAAAGCTGGAAGATTTTAACCAGGCAATTACTATCCTTTTTACTAAATCTGACATAAATTGAATAATTGATCTAGCATCGATTGCTGTTTGCAGAAGTTCCAAACTCCTACCACCTTTTGTGTGTAGATTTGTTTCCTAAAAGAGCAAATACTAAATTTTCAGAACAAGTTCGTAGAGACAAGGGGAAGTGGGACAATTTGGTATAGACTAGGGCCACTCCTTTGAGGTACCTGACACATGTTCAAGATATCCAGTCTCATCTAAAGCAACAGAAAGAATTTCAGGAGAACACATTCCCCATTTATATTTGTGGAATATCAGGGCATATGCATCTGTCTCCAAGGCTGATCATGACCTTAGACTAGGTAGAAGTAAGCTTGATTTCAGCTTTGCCTGTTGGATATTACTCATGATCTGTGCAGACAAAACTTGATCTTCCTTTGGGCTGCTGGAAAAACCACCAAGGCACAACTTGAAGAAACATTTAATCAAATGAAGCCAAACAAACACCTTCTCCTCCTTTAATATTTGCTTTCCTACCTGGTCCAACTTAACTCTTTCCAACAAAAGACTCCCTCACAGTTCCAAGTAGTCATGATCCTGCCTGTTGCTACTAGCTAATTGCCAAAGGGCTTGAGGAAATTCAACATCCTTAGAAGGAACTGTGTGTGGTGTCTCTTAAGAGTAAGAGGCAGGTCCTACACTGTCTTGACAGGATGCTGCCTGGTTATAATAATGAGGCAAGCCTGCTAATACAGGATAAGACCCTGCTACAACCTTTTATTCCCCCTTTCTCAGCCATCAGCTTATCCACTGTTGAAAGGTTTTGTTGCGGTAGGACTTATTCAATGGAAGCCCTTGCCCACAGTGTTATAAATTAGGTTTACGAGGGCTTGGAATGTTGGAGAGTTACCACCTTCTCCCTCATCTCACCCGAAACATTCTTCCACTGCAGACCATGATTACATATCTGGAGAAAGTCCCCTACTTATTTTGCAGCTAGCTTCCATATCTGGAGGTTGTTCACAGACATGGTTGGTAGTGGTGGAATTGATAGGGAATTGATAGACTGACTCCTTCACTTTTTACAGAAGACTTTCCATCAAATTATACTTTTCCATCACTTGCCATGATGACTGTAAATTAAAATAATTTAGGCTGAGCACTTACTAAGGAAAGATTTTAGCCTGGATTTTGGGGTCAGCAAGGGTACTCGCAATGCAACATAAGCAATAAAGTGAATGGCAAACCACAACTTCAGAATTTTCATTTTAATCTGCGCTTGCAATAAATCCTGAAGTTGTGGCCAGATTCAGAGGGATAATGAGGGAACGCTGACATCATCTGAAGAACTCTTCAAATTCCAGGCATTTATTTTCTCTCCTCTCACTGCAAGCAACTTAATCACAAGTGAGGTAGTGACTTATCGGTAGTTACAAGACAATACAATAACATTCCAACATATTAAGCAAAAATAGATAATAGATTAATGCTGATGATCCTCTGTATGGCTGCGTCTTTTCAGGTAGAGTTAAGAAACATTACAGGGATTTCTTCTCTTTGTCAACTGTTCCTGATAGATGCTTGGAATCAGGCTGTCTTCCACCTTATAAGGGGAGAAAAAAAGTCTTGAACTAAACATCACGAACAACCTGTCCTGGTCCCTCCAAGCTGATGCTATAGTTAAGAAAACCCACCAACGGCTCTACCCTTCTCAGGAGGCTAAGGAAATTTGGCATGTCTGCTACGACTCTCACCAGCATCTACAGATGCACCATAGAAAACATTTTTTCTGCTTGTATCATAGCTTGGTGTGACTCCTGCTCTGTCAAGACCGCAAGAAACTACAAAGGGTCATGAATGTAGCCCAATCCATCACGCGAAGCAGCCTCCCATCCACTGACTCTGTCTACACTTCCCGCTGCCTCGGAAAAGCAGACAGCATAATCAAAGACCCCATCTACCACGGACACTCTCTCTTCCACCTTTTTCCGTTGGGAAAAAGATACAAAAGCCTGAGGTCACATATCAACCGACTGAAGAACAGCTTCTTCCCTGCTGTCATCAGACTTTTGAATGGGCTTACCTCGTATTAAGTTAATCTTTCTCTACAACCTAGCTATGACTGTCAACTATATTCTGCACTCTCTCCTTTCCTTCGCTATGTACAATATGCTTTGTCTGTATCGCTCAAGAAACAGTACTTTTCACTGTGTACTAACACACGTGACAATAATAAATCAAATCAAAACATTTGCAATTTCATTTTTTTCACTGGAGATTCCGAAGCTAAAGGCAAGCAACTAGACATGAAAAAGCATAATGACTTCTTTATTAAGCATAAATATATTTTAAAAATACATGTTGCTATTACATGTTTATAGATCCAAAACAAATTTCAAAATAAAATCTATATTTGGAATCACATGTACATAACAGCATTTTAGACAATTTTAGTATTTTTCAATTATCACACACCAATTCCCTTGATCATAATAACTCTGCATGATCCGAATATTAGATATGCTTCTACATATGTTTTCTAATTCTCCATCGGAGAAAACATGATAGTAGCGATGGAAAACTGCAAGTTCATCGGGCCCAGTAGGTGGCAGTGGCGAGACACTATTAGCTTTAATTCCAGCTTTCAAATGCCAAGGAACAAGCAGGTCTTGTGACTCAAAGGCAGTTCTATTTGTGTGAACAGGCAGCTTTGCACTGTGTGTATTTACAGTGTCTTTATTAAAATCTGCCAACTGATTGAAACAAGCTAAATCCACTTTATTGGTTTCTTGATCTTCATTCACTTCTGGCATTGTGGTGCAATTTTCTTGGGTTTTGATTGTTTTTTCGTGTTTTTCCATGAGGTATTTCGATTTTATTTTGTTGCGTTCCTGCTCCATTGCCCAAACGTAAATAAGTCCCTGGCCTCCTGGTCGTAGAAGTCTCACAATCTCTTTGATGGCTGACAGCCTCCTTCCCTATGATTAAAACAAAACTTTTTAAAGTTTACAAGTTTATTTATTAGTATCACAATTAGGCTTACATTAACACTGCAATGAAGTTAGTGTGAAAATCCCCCAGTCACCACACTCCGGCACCTGTTTGGGTGCACTGAGAATTTAGCATGATCAATGCGCCTAACCAGCACATCTTTCGGACTGTGGGAGGAAACCGGAGCACCCGGAGAAAACCCCCACAGACACGGGGAGAACATGCAAACCCCGCACAGACAATGATGCAAGCCAGGAATTGAACCCAGGTCGCTGGCGCTGAGGCAGCAACGCTAACTACTGTGCCACCATGCCACCTATGAATCAAGATCCAATGCAAAATGGAGCAACATATTTTACAGATACTGTAGTAGTTACTAGTTTACAATGGAACATGATGTGGGCAACTGCTCAAATACATTTATTTGCATACATCTCCATTTAGAACCCATCATACAATGTACCACTCCTCAGTTAAAGGTATCGTAGATGTTACAAAAGTAACACTTGATAGGATGGTTATATTTTAAAATGTTTTCATTAAAGTGAAATAGAATGCGCTGAGTTGATAGTGGGATCATACTAATTCTGCCTGGAGAGAGGCCCATATGACTTGATTATCATGGGGTAAAAGGCCCATGCTGAACCCTATAGAAAATCCAATTCAACTGTATCGTGGCTGATCTTCTACCTCAATTACATTTTCCCTCACTATCCCCATATCCCTTGATATCTTTAATAACTAGAAATCTATTCATCGCTATCCTGAACATACTCAATGACTGAACCTTCAAAGCCCTCTGGGCCAGAAAATTCCAAAGATTCAGCTCCCTCTAAGTGAAGAGATCCTTCCTCATCTTGGTCCTAAATGGGTTGCCTCTTACTCTTAACTGTGTCCCCTGGTTCTACACCTCCCAACCAGGGTAAACATTCTTCCTGCACCTATCCTGTTGAGCCCTGTAAGATTTTTTCAAGTTTCAATGAGATCATCTCTCATTCTTCTAAACATTAGAGAATACAGACCCAGCTTCCTAAATCTCTCTTCATAGAACAATCCTGCCATCCCAGGAAACAGACTGTTAAACCCTTGCTGCACTCCCTTTATGGCAAGTAGATCCTTCCTTGGGTAAGGAGACCAAAACTGTACACAATACTCCAGGTGCGGTCACACCAAAGCTCTATGTAACAGCAGCAACACAATTTTACTCCTGTACTCAAATCCTCTCTCAAAAAAAGATCAACATACCATCTAACTTACTAATTGCTTGTTGCACATGTATGTTGGCTTTCAATGACTCATGAACAAGGACACCCAGCTCTCTTTGGACATCAACAGTTTTCAATCTCTCCCGATTTAAGAAATAATCTGCATTTCAGTTTTTTCTACCAAAGACATAATTTCACATTAAATTCCATCTGCCATGTTCTTGCCCACTCACTGAGCCTGTCAAAATCCTCTTGAAGCCTCTTTGCATCCTCATCACAGCTCATGTCATCAGCAAACTTGTGAATAGTATATTTGTTTCCCACATCTAAATCATTGCCATAGATTGTGAGTAGTTGGGACCAAGCACTGATCCTTGCAATACCCCACAGGTCACAGCCTGCCAGCTCAAGGAGGACCTGTTTAATCCTACTCTGCTTTCTGTCCAGTAACCAAACCTCAACCAATGTCATTATCCCCAATCCCATGTGTTCTGATTTTGATAATTAACCTCGTGTGGAACCTTCTCGAAAGCTTCTAAAAATCCAAATTTTCCACATACATGGATTCCCCCTTATCTATTCTGCAAGTTACTTCCTCAAAAACACCAAGAGATTTATCAAGCATAATTTTCTCGCATAAATCCATGTTGACTCTGTCCAATCTTGCCATTAATTTAGAATTGTCCAGTTATCACATCCTATATAATACATTCTAGCATTTTCCCGACTATTGATGTCAGGGTAACAGATCTGTAGTTCCCAATTTTCTCTCTCCCCGCTTTCTTATGTAGAGGAGTTACATTTGCTACTTTACAAGCTGGAGGAACCATTCCAGAATCTGCAGAATTTTGTAAGATGATCACCAACGCATTCACTGTCTCTCCAGTCACCATGCAGAAGTCATGATGTGGAAATGCCGGCATTGGACTGGGGTGGGCACTGTAAGAAGTCTCACAACACCAGGTGAGTCACCTGATGAAGGAGCAGCGCTCCGAAACCTCATGATTCCAAATGAACCTGTTGGACTTCAACCTGGTGTTGTGAGACTTCATACCATGTAGACGTTAGAGGACCAGAGTGAAGAGGCAAGACAGAAATTAGAGTTTCAAGAAATAGGAAATGATTAGAAATAAGCATGGAGCCAAGATGAGGGTGGCAGTTGGAGTGTTTGGTGGGTGAACACTTGAGAGCAGTGGTGGCTATTCTGAACTCAAGAGGAACATTGAATAACAAATGGGAGTCATTTACAATCTCAGGAAGCAATCGGTCAGTGGTGAGCCTCTTGGAAGAGACAAGCTGAAATGTAATTAAGGGAAAATGGGAAAGAAGCTGCAGAACAATGAGTTTTAAAGAGCATGGGGTTTCTATAAGAGTGGCATCAATCTATTCAAAAATTGGCACAAGCCTGTTTACAGTATTTTCTTCCTCCACCATCATTGGCATTGATCAGTGGGTTGCTATGATTAACCCTTTCCCAAATTGATCTCTCTTTCAACAGCAATCATCACAAACATAGATTATGCAATTTATCTCTCAACTCTCCATAGGATAGGCTGGCTTTCATTGAATCCATGGGAGTACAGTGCAGACAGAGGCCGTTTGGCCTATCAATTCTGCATTGACTCTCCAAAAGAGCATCTTACCCAGGCCCACACCCCCCAACCCCATGCATTTACCAATGCTAATCCACTTAACATACACATCTTTGGACACTAAGGAGCAATCCAGCATGGCCAATCCACCCAACCTGCACATCTTTGGAGTGTGGGAGGAAACTGTAGCACCCGGAGGAAACCCACGCAGACACGGGGAGAATGTGCAAACTCACAGTCACCCAAGACTGGGATTGAACCCGGGTCCCTGACGCTGTGATGCAGCAGTGCTAACCACTGTGCCGCCCAAAATTCTCCTTAGTGACAGGTAAATTATAAAAGGTAAAATTCTTCTGTACAAAAATAATGCCTTTTTAGCTTCATATGAATAATTTCTTACAAATATTGTGAATATTCAGCAAAGTTATAATGCCATGTGAATTTATCACATTTTAAATCCAATTGGAACTGAAAGCAGATGTAGTGATGTTTATCTTAGTTATTCTATAAAGAAAAACTGAAGGTATTACTTTATCAAATATTTACTGGTTCAAATTAAGAAAATACAAAACAAAATATGGAACATGTTGCGATTCTCTGTAAATTCCCAAAGAAAAGTTTTAATTTACCTCAGTTGAAAAGTGATGAATAACTGCTATGGATATACAGGCATCACAAACACCACTCCTCAGCGGCACAAGTAAGCCATCACAGATGAAGACCTCAAACTTCCTCTCTCTGCAAATATGAGCAAGGTTTTTGCTGTGATCACAACCCACCTGTTAAATGAAGGCGTAAGAAACTGCGGCAATGGAACTTGTTAAAAATATGAATTACGCAATCACAAAATTTTCAAACTTCAAATCAACTATCGACAAGTTGCTATTTATTAGTTTCAACTCAGTAAACTAAGTATTGAGTTCTGATAAAAGGTTTCAACCAGAAGAATTTACTTTGTTTCTTTCTCCACAGATGCTGACAGACCTGCTGAGTATTTCTGGCATTTTCTATTTTACTTCAGCTTTTCAGCATCTGCAGTATTTTGCTTTTGCATTTATTAGGTAACCTGACATTCAGATTAACGCTTCTGAGAGAATATTAAGCACATAAATAAGATTTTACACCACTTGTGTCATGGGTTAGGATAATTGACCATGCTAAATTGCCCCTCTGTGTCGGGGGATTAGCAGGGTAAATACGTGGGGTTACAGGAATAGGGCCTGGGTGGGATTGTTATCGGTGCAGGCTCAATGGGTCAAATGGCCTCCTTCTGCCCTGTAGGGATTCTATATGCAAAGGCAACTTATGGCTATTGGACACTTCAAATAAGTAGGTTTGGAGGCAAATTTCACCATAATTTAAAAGGAATAAGAAAAATGTTTACCAACAGGGGAAAATAAAAGAATCTGGGGGGAAATGGGTTATAGGGGAGTGCATTAGTACTAGCACAGGGACAGGGCAGAATAGTCACCTTTGGTATATTTTCTATCATTGCGTGTAATTTTAAAATTTAATTTGAGTTCAAGAAATAGTTTAAAAAGGTAGGTGTTTCAGAGATTAGAATTATAGACCATCAGAAATGCCCAAACACCAAACCCGCTGCCCTTGTAAAATTTGAAAGGTTTGATTTTTTGCTGTGAAGCTACTCTTAGTAATCAATGCTGAATGTAGTTTCTGCTATAATTTTTTAAAAATCAAACGTTAAACAGCCATTTTGTATTTGGCGATTAAGAAACATTTACCATGAATAAGTCCTTGTTCACACCTAGGTATTTGCCATTTCCACAACCAACGTCAATCACAAAAGCTCCAGCTGGCAGTGCTTTCAGGAATTCGGTCACCTTAGGCCATGGGGTGTGTCTGGTACTGCTGAAGTGGCCAGCAATCTCATCATAGACATCATGCACATACTTGTGTTCAAGCTTTGACGCATCTCCATCACTGCTTGGGACTGATGGTGGGGGATCACTGCATTTGCGTAAACTCTGACTGTCACAGACTTCTGGGTAAGCTGCAGAGAAGAGTTGAACATAGTTTTTCTAATTAAGTTGAATATATTTAAATATCCGGATTTAGAACTAAAAGAAAATTACACACTTAAAACGTGTGTACATTTCAGGTAACACAAAAATAACTGTTCCGAATCATCATAATCTGTGGTTAAACAGAATTTTCCTGTCATTTGAAGGGTGTTTTTCTGGCTGGAAGTCTGTGGCTAGTGGTGTTCTGCAGGGATCTGTACAGGGACCTCTGCTGTTTGTCATAGATATAAATGACTTGGATGAAAACATAGATTGCTGGGTTAGTAAGTTTGCAGACGACACAAAGATAGGTGGAGTTGTGGATAGTGTAGAAGGTTGGTAAAAAAAACTAATTAGCAATCCTGTGGCACTATTTACTCCACGTTTGATTTTTTAAAAAGTTACAGTCTTTGAGCCAGGGTTCCAGTCTGGGATCTTGCCATCCAGTTATAACACTAACTAGGATCATAACAAGGGTTACATGAGGAAACACTCAGATCAAATCACCCAGCCAAATTCAGGAAATGCACAGCACAGGAAGGGCTCAGAAAAAAGAACACTTACCACAATTACAGGGCAATGTTCTGACTTTTCGAAAGGTAAAACTTGTCCGTGTTCCCCTTTTGTTTAAGGTCAAATTACTGATGTCACCAGTGATGGTTCCAGTCTTTTGCGTCTCTGATGCAGGTACCACATCAAATTTCCTAGGTGTAATTCTGTTGAGTGCAAAAAGATGACAACTGTCTGTGCTGATGACTAATTAATTTGTTATTATACCAAAACTGACAGCAACTTCAGGAGTCCTTGCATGCGCAGCAAAACATAGAAATCCAGAAGTTGTCATCAGTGATTCTGCACTTGTCCAGAAGGATGATTTGTGGTCCTCCAAAATGTAATTCCCAAGAAATCAATTAAAGTTCCCACTTTGTCTATTCCTCTTATTGTAAAAATTCTTTAAAAAGCTACTCCGTTAGTAACTAAGTTTTAACAATGTTGTAAGTTCATCGTTGCTATTAAACAATGTCAGTGGCCTTGAAAAGCTAATTTTAATTTATCAAATTTCTCTATTATAATAAAAACAATTCACATTTTATTTTAAAGTTTAATTATGACATCTTACTTTCTACCTTGATCTATTTATTTTATCTAAACATTCATTAAATGATGATAATCAGTGCTTTTGACTTCCTGTTTTGCGGCCTGTATGAATACTTCAATGTGATTGTTGCTTATTCTGATATCACTGCTGCTGGACACCTGGACATCTAAACTGCTGTTATGAAAGAAAACAATCTATGTCACAGAGGGCACTTAATTTTTGTTGGCATCTTTCTTTGAGATCAGCAGTAAGCGCTATTGCCTATTGCTTAGATCAGGTATTATTAGCACTTCACAATTACAAGATGCAACGACAGAGATAAGCACATCATAGCCAGCACTGAAATTGTAAATAGTAGATTCATCAGTAAGGAAGTTTCAAGAAGGTCATGGTTAACTTTGTGAAATAAATGTTTAAATGATGAAGGTACAGACATCGGCTTTGCTTCTGAAAACTGTGGATGGATCGAACAGAGTTTAGCACATAAATGTGTTATTTAAGATTCCCATTCTCAATTTTACACTATAGCACATGCATACTGTTGGTAGGTGATGTAAACTGATCAACAATTTCAGCAATGAATGGGAATATCCAACTATAATTTTATGAAGGAGTACTAATGTTTATGGCCTATTGTTCAAACATCCCCAACTTACCACAACTTCCATTCCTCATAAATTATCCATCTGATTATCTTCAAACCACCGCCCCTTGACATTCAATGGTGTAACCATCACTGAATCCCCCACTGTCAACATCCTTGGGGTTACCATTGACCAGAAACTCAACTGGACTCACTACATAAACACAGTTGCTACAAGAGCAGGTCAGAGGCTAGGAATACTGCAGTGAGTAACTCACATTCTCACTCCCCAGAGCCTATCCACAATCTACAAGGCACAAGTCAGGAGTGTGATGGAATACTCCCACTTGCCTGGATGGGTGCAGCTCCAACAACACTCAAGAAGCTCGACACCATCCAGGACAAAGCAGCCCACTTGATTGGCACCACATCTACAAACATTCAATCCCTCCACCACCCACTTTCTCAAGGGCAACTAGGGATGGACAATAAATGCTGGCCAGCCAGCAACGCCCTTGTCCCACAAATGAATAAAGAATACTAAATAGAATTAACCACACAATTAAAGAATGGCGAGTGCCTTGCTAACACAATTGCTGCAGTTTCATTACCTCCAGTTGAGTGTGCAACATGAAGGAACATAAATATTCATAGGTCCTTTCTTTTAAAAAAAACTGGGCTATTGCCTAAATAAAGAAAAAAGGACTCCACTAAAAACACCGTTTCTCTTTTCAAATGCTTGATGTATCGATTGAGCATTTTTTTCAAATTCAGTTTTTTTTATACTTAAAAGCACTAGGTTTCTATGTGGATACATTCTACACAGCAGAAGTGAAACACTAGAGCTGGCTACCAGGATACAGTCAGCAGCACAACACAAGTAGACTGTAATAAGACAGGCAATAAAAACTATATCAACAGTGTTTTCATCGTTTCTCCAAAAAGCTCGTTACCAAGAATGTAAAAAGTAGATAATTTAATTGCTCTTACCAATTTGTTTTTCCAATTTATTCAAGCTTTGCCATTTATCTAATCTGTATATTACTCACCCATGACTCCAAAGGTATCTGGATTCCCCAGACATTACCAGCAGACTACGACGGGGCAACATCACTGCAACATTATGGCCATTTGGATGCTTAAAATCCATCACTGTCTACAGATTTGAAAAAAAAATAAATATTTTTAAAATTTAAAATGGAGATTAACTAAGATAGGAATTAAAAAATGGCAAGCTAAAATCCTCTGTTGTCACAATGTGGGAAAGTACAAAAAACTCAGTTACTTTGTTTTACAACAATTAATTTCCAACATAAGAAATGACAGCAATGGGAAGTTCCTACGTGTGTCTGCCTGACTTGTCTTTCTCATCCCAAGGGTTGGCCGAACTATGAACAATCTTTCTCCACTGTCCCATAGAGAGGCTAGTCCATGTTGATATTATCCATTCCATCTAGGGTCCTCCTTGTGCACTTTTTCCAGGTGTTTTTGCTTTCATTACCTCTTTTTCCAAACATGCCTCTCCTGTTTGCATCACATATCCAAAATATGTGTGTTTCCTTAAATCACCCACTCGTCTGTCTACTTGACCATCCATGACACACGTAATATCTGTCTGAGTTCTTGCATTTCAACTGCTTAGTTGAGTCTCATCACTCTTCCTAATGGTCCAGCTTTCACAACCATAACTTGTCACCAGCAACCCAAGGGTTTTCAGAAGTATTTTCGTTATAATTGAGATGTTGTGACAACTCCATACTCTTAAGTGAATTCACAATACCATGACCCTCCTTAAGTCTAGTCTGAAATTATTCGATAAACTGCATCTTGCGTAATGAGTGACTCAAGATGGCAGAAGCTATCAACCTGTTCAACTACACTTCATTAATCAGAATCTTGCAGATCTTTCTACCCATCCCCATTACCTTTGTTACGTCAACATTGATAAAAAGATTGTATTTCAGATTAACTTGATCAAGATGATGCATTAATTCTTGAAGATCCTCCACTGGGATAGTGAGCAGAATACTGTCATCAGCATATTGAAGATTCGAAACTCGCTGTCCGCTAACTGGTATCCCACCTTTGTATCCATCAAGTGTCTCTTTCATAACAATATTGTGTGGCTAGCTCTCTTCGAAATTATTCCCACTTTCAATGCAATAAATGAGAATAAAAATCCAATATTAAAATGAGCATTTATTAAAACTAGTAACAAACAGCTGATTATGGACAACAAATTCTGGCAGACTAATACAAAATACCTTCTACCAATGAGCAAGAAATAGTTACTGGAGATTGTTCTTGCAAACTATAAAGCAATCCAATTACTTTAAAGGAAAGAGTACACAGAAGTAAATTGAAAACTGAAAACTCTCCTTAAATGCCTGGGGCAATTTTGAAGTTGTTACCAAAACCGGGGCAAAGTCTGTGCAGGGGTTGCTTCACCCAGCTACACTGTACCAAGAGGAGGTCCCAAACTATTGCCACCGGCGAGTTGTGGATACCAAGCAAGAAACTGTCCCTCTTTCACCATGATCCAGTTGGCAATCAAAATGTAACTTCTAAAATATACTGTTAAGTGGAATCATTATTCTCACTGACATGGAAACTTTTGGTGAATTGAGAAGTGAAGGAGATTTTAAAATAAAACAGTGGTGGACAGCAGCAGTTAAAATGAATGCTTAGATCCCCTGGGAGATGAATTCACCTAATAAAATTGCCAAAAGAATTCAAGTTGTCTTATCAGATTATTCTGTTTCATTTTGCGTAAATTGCCTCTTCGGCAACGACTGGAATGACAAACTAAACTGCAACATTTCTTTTCAAATTTTCAGTGAAATCAAGTAGTTGTTTCACATAGTAGATTATGAAAAAGGACAACGGAATGTGAATTAATAATTGAACCCAATCTAACCAATTAGGAAGACATAATTGGACTACTACAAAGGAAAGATTTACATCTTGCTATAACATGTAGAAATGTAGTGACATCCTTCATACATAGTATCGCAAAAATAGGTGTCAGATACATGCTACATTCCAAATCTGCTATATTGTTGTGTAAGGGCACCAAGAGATCTGATGCCACAAAGGAAAAGATATCTCCATATAAACATCAACCAGCAACTGAAGTTCAGAGACCCAAATTATTAGAATTAATTTTTATAATATTTCAGTAGGCATTCAGGAGAGTCTGCCCTGAAAAAATTTACATCCTTTAAATGTGAAGTGTTGAATTATACTAAATCAGCAGGAGGATGTAACAAATGCATTGTATGAATGTTGCAAGAGTTGGACAGAGCAACAAATATTTTTAAAGGCTTTATACCAAAATGTCCTAATGTTTCACAGAGCATTATTAAACAAAATTTGACACCAAATCATGCAAGGACATTGTAGACCATGCGACCAAAACTTGGCTAAAGAGGGAGGTTTTAAAGAGTATGTTAAAGGAGAGGCGCAGAGAAATATAGGGAGGGAATTCTGAAGTTTAGGGTCCAGGCAGCTGAACACAGAGCCACCAAGAGCAGAGCAATGAAAATTGCTGTTGTACAGAAGACAAGAACTGTATAAGCTAGAAGATCTTAAAGAGTTGTAGGGTTTGAGTAGATTACAGAAATAGGATGGGGTGAAGCTGTGAAGAGGTTTGAAAACATAGATAAGAATTCTAAAATCGCAGCATTGCTGGACTAAGGTGCCAATGTGCACATGAACATACAAAATAGGAGCAGAGGTAGCCAATTCAGTCCCTCGAGCCTGCTCCGTCATTCAATTAGATCATGATTGATCTGTTTGTGTTTTGAATTCCACATTCCCATCTACCCACGATAACCTTTGATTCCCTTGCCAAAAAGGATTTTTTCCACTTCCGCCTTCAAAATATTCAATGACCCTGTCTCCACTGACTTCTGAGGCAGAGGGTTCCAACTCTCTCGCACAACCCTTAGAGAAAAGAAATCTCCTCATCTCTGTCTTAAAAGGGTGACCTCTAATTTTAATAATGCCTCCTAGTTCCAGACTAGCCCAGAAGAGGAAACATCCTTTCCAGTGTCCACCTTGTCAAGGCTGTTCAGGATAATAATTCAGTCAAGCCATCCTTCACTTTTCTCAACTCCAATGGAAATAAGCTCAGTCTGTCCAACCTTTTCTTATAGAGCAGCCTGCTAATTCAAGGTATCAATCGAGGAAACCACCTCTGACTCGCTTCCAGCTCATTTACATCCTTGCTTAAATAGAGACCAAAACTGCACACCGCATTTGAGATATGGTCTCACTAATGCCCTGTGTAATTGAAGCATAACATCCTTACTTTTGTGTTCAATTCCTCTCTTTAAAGGATAGTATTTAATTAGCCTTCTTGATTATATGCTGCACTTGCATACTAACCTTTTGTGACTCGTACACGAGAACAGCTTGATCCCTCAGCACCTTGCACCTCAGCAGCCGTTCTCTATTTAATTAATAGTCCTGTTTATTCTTCCTGCCAAACTGAACAACTTCACATTTTCCAACATTTTACTCCATCTGCCACATTTTTACCCACTCACTCAACCTATCTACATCTGTCTGCAACCTCATGTCCTCTTCACAACATATTTTCCGACCTATCTTTATATCATCTGCAAATATAGTTACCATGCCTTCACTCCCATCATCTAAATCATTGATATAAATTGTAAAAGGTAGAGGTTCCAAAACAGACCCCTGCAGGACTCCACTCGTCACATTCTGCCAATCAGAAAAAGACCCATTTATGCATACTCTGTATTTTTGCTGGCCAGCCACACTGAAATGTCCCCCCCCACTCCCACACCATGAATTTTTGTTTTCCACAATAATCTTTGATGTGGCATCTTATCAAATGTAGATAAGTGAGTACAGATGCGATACGTGAACAGGGTTGGCTTTCCATAATTCATGGGGATAGAAAAGTGCACTTAAAAGTAATGTTGGACTGTACTTCTTGAAGAAATGACTCAAGGGTATGGTTGATTTAATCCAGGGGAACGATAACTTGTGTGATGCTAGAAGCTGAAAAACAAGCAGCTGAGCCAAGGTAAGTGCAGCCACCCAATGGTGATCACTGACTCCAGTCAAAAGAAACGAAGCTTTCCGCTTCCAAAAAAGAACAGAGGGGGATTGCCACCGGAGAAAACTGTTCTTGCGACAGTTGTTTCCCATTAACTCAGTGATGTGTTAAAGGGACAGCATTTTTCCAGCAAAGCAACCAGGAAAACCCAACAGCTTTCAGCCAAGCTGAACTAGAACAGGTTCGATTCATAGGTTTCCTATTGAGCAAAACACCATAACATGATGAAGACTAAATCAGTAAGTCTATATTGCTACAACAAGGTTGGCTGGTCAGACAAAGGGGTTTGAAATAAACCCAGGTAAAGGAACCAGAAGTCTTCTAAAAAAAATACTGGTACCGCTGATGTATCAATAAGAATTATCAAAAGGTAGGAGAAGACATTCTATCTGCTGGACAGTAAGATTCAATAGTGGAGGGTCCTCATTAATTATAATGAAAACATTTTCCTTCAGCAATACAATTTTTTTTTATTGAAACAAAATAAAAGCACCTGACAAACTTAAACTGTGAATACTACACAGGACCAACCAGACATCAGGTTGGAATGGTACCAACAGATTAAATGAACTTGTTTTTAGTTTTATAACAGCTATGGAAATCTTTGATGTGCCATGGTCATGTGACATGCATCCCAACATCTGAGAGTTTCTATAATTAACGGTAAGGATAATCTGTTCATTGCCCCTCATCACTGCAAAAAAAAATTAAATGTCACAGTTGACAATCACCACAGATCTGAAGATTTGCATTCTTATTCCCCAGGTGCACAAAGTCTTACGTCAATTTGACAGGAAGGAAAGGAAATTTAGTGGGTTTTTTTCATTGCTGCCAAGGCGCATTAGTGATAATTACTGAGGTCTGAAGTTACTTAATATTAATATAACCAAAACAGAATTTTATTCACAAGACACTTTTTTATACAATGGGGGTTATTTTAACCCTAAAAAACAGATGGCTTGGATTGGGTGACATATAAAAAAACGCAACCCAACCTCTCTCCAACCCGCCCATTCCAGTTTTAGTAGTAACAGGAGAGGGAGGTTGGCAACTGATGGGTTGGTTATTTGAGAATTATAATGTCATTTCATGCTGTAGAATTAACCACTGTTTTAAATTTAACCCTGGCCAGCCTGTTTCCAGGTGTTGGGAACCTGCTGGCTAAAGGAAGGGGGTTGGAGGGATTACGAATCCAGCACTTGAACTGCTGGATCCAGCACTTGCCTGATCTGCCCCATGCTGAGGCCCTTTTGATATCTGCCTTCACTAATCCTTCTAATTTCCCTCAGAGTCCCTCATTTCTGCTCCCTAATCGCCCAAGGTCTCCAATCTTTCTCTCCTTCCTCTCCACTGTCCGACTGCAGCCTGGTGCCAAAGGCCTATTCTGCTGACAGACGATCAAAATCAGCAGGACTTGAAAGAAACCCATTCTTTCAGACGTCCCACCCTCAAAATATTCTCCTACTCTGTCCCTGCCTCTGCCAATATTGAGGCTAATACCCTCCTTTCAATCCCAGTCTGACTTCCAAAAATCCCACCTCTTGATGGAGTAGCAGTCACATTCACAGAGAATATTCATCCAATAGACAGAAACCCTCGATTGAGGCAAAGGATTTTTTTTTTGTTTATTCTTGGGATGAGGGTGTCAGTGGCAAGGCCGCCATTTATTGAAGTACAGATAGCACATCATTGGAGACACAGGAAAAAGATACATTGATGAGATCAAAGCAGGAATAGACCATCCGGCCCGCTCTACCATTCAATAAGATCAGATCTGATTGTGGCCTTAACTCCACTTTCCTGCGTGTCCCCTATAATCCCTGACTCTCTTGTGGGTCGAAAATCTGTTTAATTCAGCCTTGAATATATTCCTGTACAAGAGGATTCAAGTTCTTAAAATGCAAGTACACAGTCTAGAGAAGGAAATCATCAGCTAACACCTCAAAAGGAGGGAACAGGAGATAAAGTGAAACTGGTGGGCAAGCCAACAGCAGCATTATTGAAATTCTCCTGCACACTGCCCCATGGAAAATGGTGGAAAATCAATCACAAACTGGTGAACTAGAGGAAAATACTTACTACCATCACTAAATACAGTTTTAACCGGATTAATGTTAAACAATTATTCACACTTACTAAAATTCCTTTCCCTTTTTATTGCATCCACTGGTGGGATGTCAAGGCCAGCATTTGTGGCCCATCCCTGATTGCCCTAGAGAGCAATTAAGAGTCAACTGCATTGCTGTGGAGCCGCCTGCAAGCCGTAGCGGGTAAGCTTGAAGGATATTAGTAAACCGGTTGGGTTTTCATGACAATTGAAGGTAGTTTCATGGTCACCACACTGATTCCAGATTTTGGAAAAAAAATAATAATTCGATTTAAATTCCACCAGCTGCCATGAACCCATGTCCCCAGAGAATTAGCCTGGGCCTCTGGGATTACTAGTTCAGTGACACTGCCACTGCATCACCATCTCCCCTCCCTAAAAGACAATAAATTAAACACTGTCAATTAATGAACAAAGTATAGACATACACATCCTGGTGCCACAGTCAAAATAGAAAACTGTCCAGTTTTTATTTTAATTCACCAAACTGTCAAACAGGGGAAAAATAAAATCAATTAAACTACCCACCACAGTGAATCAATCTGACAGATTTCTCTTCAGAAGCCATGTTCTTTGAAGTATTTCCAATTACAGTTCCTCGTTTCAACTGATTCTCTTTATTCTCTCTGGTAGTAACATCAATAAAAATCAAACTTGCAGCTGGCTTATAATGAATCAGAGAAAGCAAAACCAAGTTTTCTATCTATCACTGATAATAAATTTTTTATAGGGTGTGCAAACTAAGACTTCAAAAATGAAAGCATTTTTTAAACTTACCAACACAGTAACAGGATCAATGCAAAATCTGGTTAACAATACTTGGTTTGAATGAAATCAAGGTTAGACTTTATACATTTAAAACTAGGAAGCGTTACTAAGAAATATTTTAATTTTGCTTTAGTGCATAACCTACTCAAGCCTAGTATCTTTCTAAAACTTTCCAAGTGTCCCCTAAAGTCAGAAATGTCACTGTGCAGAGATCTTTAAGAGTTAAAATTATATCCTAAATGCATACATTTAATGGAAGGATTTGGACTTCCGTGCACTTCTATTGAAACTCACTGCATTACTTCAAAAGATTTCTCAGACCAATCCCAGTAAATGGTATATTTCCAATTTTAAAAAAAAGTCTACAAGTAGCTGGCCATTGGCTGTCCCATTGCCAAATCACTTTGTCAACTTAAGCACAGCAGTATATCATCTGCAGTGGAACTGCCATATATACGTTAATGCAAAATACAATCAAGAACATAAAAACTGCAGTAGGAAAGTTGAAAGGGTAAATTATTTTCTCTACCATGCCCAACTGCACAGGAGGCAATTCATTTCCCCTGCATTTTACAAGCAGAAAATGGAAGTTAAGTTTTTCTGAAATGCAGCTCTGTTTTATGTGAGAAAGTCACAAGGATGTCTGGAATGGGATTTGAACCCACAACCCTCCAGCTCAGAGGTGGGAATTCCAGTACTAAGCTAAGGGTGACTCTTAAGCAGAGAGAAATTACAAGGGGCGGCATGGTGGCACAGTGGTTAGCACTGCTGCCTCACAGCGCAAGGGACCCGGGTTCGATTCCCAGCTTGGGTCACTCTCTGTGTGGAGTTTGTATGTTCTCCCCGTGTCTGCGTGGGTTTCCTCCAGGTGCACCGGTTTCCTCCCACAGTCCAAAGATGTGCAAGTTAGGTGAATTGGCCACGCTAAATTCTCCCTCAGTGTACCCGAACAGGCACCGGAGTGTGGCAACTAGGGGATTTTCACAGTAACTTCACTGCAGTGTTAATGTAAGCCTACTTGTAATAAATAAACTTTAAATAAAAATAACAGCTTCAGATAACATAAAAGGAGCAGAAAATTAAATCACAAGGATAAAGAAAAAATATTTTTTAAAAAGGAGGGGGTAGCCAATTAAATTATCCAATTATGGAGGAAGATGGCATGTGAATTCAAAAACAACTTGTGAATGGACACAGAGCACTAATTTCAAAGCTGAGTAATTCTTTTTGCGAGCAGTAGACACATATTCTGTTGAACAGAATGGGTTTTAGCCACATTAACATTTCCAAATTAAATAGAATACAAGAATAGAATAACTGATCTGAAACAATTAATGATTTGTACTAATCTTGCAATCTATTACGCACCAACTTAGCCCCATGGTAGCAACCTGCCTCAGTCAGAATGTTAAGAGCACAAGCTCTATTCCAGGACCTCAACACATGGTCGGGGCTGATATTTCAGCGTAGTACTCAAGAGTGCAGCCTTGTCAGGGATGCCGTATTTCAGATAGACATTAAACTGAACAATCTTCCTGCTCACACAATAACAGAAAATGCTGGAAAATCTCAGCAGGTCTGACAGCATCTGTGGAGAGAGAATAGAGCCAACATTTCGAGTCTGGATGAGATTTTCCAGCACTTTGTGTTTTGGTTTCAGATTCCAGCATCCACAGTATTTTGCTTTTAACCTTCCTGCTCAGGAGGAAATAAAATGGCACACAAAAAAGTTCCATTTAGAATTTATTCCTCGAAGCAACACTTCCAAAACATATTAAATGATCACTTATCCCATTACTGTTAGTGGAATCTTGCTGTGATTGACTATACGTTAAAAGTAATTTAAGTGAGTGTTTAAATTCTATGAGGTATCCTGACAAAGCGAATGAATGTGTATATGTTACGCAAGCTCTTATTTTGTTTGAGCTATAATTCACAGTTTAAGAGACACTACTTACTTTGTGTTGACAGCACTTTGGCAGATCCTTCCACACACAGCTGCAGTATAGGAATGCATAAGTTTCATGTATGGGTAAATGAATAGTAAGCACAAAGCACGAGGCACAGCAGAGTGCTCAGATTAACTCAAGGTCATCTATTCCAGGGATGGAGCTTGCACATTCCTACAGTGCTCATTAGTAAACAATTGCGGTCCCTTTTTAAGGATACATCTAATATCACTTTTGTATTTAGCAACATGGGAATTATCTAAAGTGGGATCAGAAAACAAGAACACTCAATTATGGAATGCAGCCACCATCTAAACCAAGAGTAATGCTTGCTATTCTAATCCACAGCACCATCTAGAGGTGATGCAGCAAAACAAAATAGCATGCCATCTCCCAGAGTTAAATGAACAAACACTCCAGCCCTTATTGTCAGCCAGTTTATTGACAGCATGTGTACTAATCTCCAGATGCTTTATGAAGTCAGTGCATGTAAAGTCAAATCAGTCAAACGAAAAAGCCCCAGGTTTGCTATCCTATTTCACAACACTACACTGTACAAGGAAACCTAACCTCCATCTTAGGCAGTCATAGAACCATAGAAAATTACAGCTCAGAAACAGGCCTTTTGGCCCTTCTTGTCTGTGCCGAACCATTTTATGCCTAGTCCCACTGACCTGCACTTGGACCATATCCCTCCACACCCCTCTCATCCATGAACCCTTCCAAGTTTTTCTTAAATGTTAAAACCACTTTATCCGGCAGCTCATTCCACACTCCCACCACTCTCTGCGTGAAGAAGCCCCCCCTAATATTCCCTTTAAACTTTTCTCCTTTCACCCTTAACCCATGCCCTCTGGTTTCTTTCTCCCCTAGCCTCAGCGGAAAAAGCCTGCTTGCATTCACTCCAGCTATACCCATCAAAATCTTATACACCTCTATCAAATCTCCCCTCAATCTTCTACGCTCCAGGGAATAAAGTCCCAACCTATTCAATCTCTCTCTCTAACTCAGCTTCTCAAGTCCCGGCAACATCCTTGTGAACCTTCTCTGCACTCTTTCAATCTTATTTACATCCTTCCTGTAACTAGGTGGCCAAAACTGTACACAATACTCCAAATTCGGCCTCACCAATGCCTTATATAACCTTACCATAACACTCCAACTTTTATACTCGATACTCCGATTTATAAAGGCCAATGTACCAAAGGCACTCTTTACGACCCTATCCACCTGTGACATCACTTTTAGGGAATTCTGTACCTGTATTCCCAGATCCCTCTGTTCAACTGCACTCTTCAGAGTCCTACCATTTACCCTGTACGTTCTTCTTTGGTTTGTCCTTCCAAAGTGCAATATCTCACACTTGTCCGTGTTAAATTCCATTTGCCATTTTTCAGCCCATTTTTCTAGTTGGTCCAAATCCCCCTGCAAGCTTTGAAAACCTTCCTCACTGTCCACTACACCTCCAATCTTTGTATCATCAGCAAACTTGCTGATCCAATTTACCACATTATCATCCAGATCATTGATATAGATGACAAACAACAATGGGCCCAACACCGATCCCTGCGGCACACCACTAGTCACAGGCCTCCACTCAGAGAAGCAATCCTCCACAACCACTCTCTGGCTTCTTCCATTAAGCCAGTGTCTTATCCAATTTACTACCTCCCCATGTATACCCAGCGACTAAAACTTCCTAACTAACCTCCCATGAGGGACCTTGTCAAAGGCCTTGCTGAAATCCAGGTAGACAACATCCACCGCCTTCTCTTCATCCACTTTCCTGGTAACCTCCTCGAAAAACTCCAATAGATTGGTCAAACATGACCTACCACGCACAAAGCCATGTTGACTCTCCCTAATAAGTCTCTGTCTATCCAAATATTCGTAGATCCTATCCCTTATCACACCTTCTAATAACTTGCCCACCACCGACGTCAAACTTACTGGCCGATAATTTCCCGGATTTCTTTTGGAACCTTTTTTAAACAACGGAACAACATGAGCCACCCTCCAATCATCCGGCACCTCCCCCGTGAATACTGACATTTTAAATATGTCTGCCAGGGCCCCTGCAATTTCAACACTAGCTTCCCTCAAGGTCCGTGGGAATACCCTGTCCGGTATTCCCTCGGAGTCGAGAAAGACTTGCTTTTGCAACATAAACAAGTTCTCAGGTAACTGAGGAGTCCAATGTATGACAGACAGCCTATGTCACAGGTGGGTGGGGTAGGCGGTGGTTGGAGGAACAGGTGGGTGGGGTACCTGGGTTGCCACTCGCTCCTTTTGCTGATGATACTTGGCTTCAGCTTGCTCTCAGCAATGAAACTTAAGGGGTCCAGCTCCTTCCCAGATGTTTTTTGTTCACTTTGGGCGGTCTGCAGCCAGAGATTCAGAGGTGATGATGGGGATGATACACTTTTTCCAAGGAGGTTTGGAGGGTGTCCTTGAAGTGTTAGCTCCACCCTCCTGGGCTCCCTTGTCATGTCAAAACTCCAAATAGAGCGTTTGTTTTAGGAGTCTCGTGTCAGGTGTGCGGATGATGTGGCCCGCCCGGTCAATGTTTCGGTGCTAGGGATGTTGGCCTGAGCGAGGATACTGAGATTGGTGCACCAATCCTGCCAGTGGATATTGCTTGGGCAGTACTGGTGGTACATCTCCTGGGTTTTAAGGTGCCTGCTGTACATAGTCCACGTCTCCAAGCCAAATAAGGAGGGTGGTTTTTTAGTGTCACAAGTAGGCTTATATTAACACTGCAATGAAGTTACTGTGAAAATCCTCTAGTCGCCACACTCCGGCGCCTGTTCGGTCAGGTACACTGAGGGAGAATTTAGCATGGTCAATGCACCTAACCAATAGGTCTTTTGGACTGCGGGAGGAAACTGGAGCACCTGGTGGAAACTCACGCAGACACAGGGAGAACGTGCAAGCTCCACACAGACAATGACTCAAGCTGGGAATCGAACCCGGGTCCCTGGTGCTGTGAGGCAGCAGTGCTAACCACTGTGCCACCATGCCGCCCCTATCATTACTGCTCAGTCGACTATGAGCTTGGTGCCGGGTCGGAGGTCTTGGTCTTCAAACATTCTCTTTCTCAGGCGACTGAAGGTTGCTCTGGCACATTGATGGTGGTGTTGAACCTCATCGTCGATGACTGCCCTTGTTGACAGTAGGCTGGTGGTTTAATGGTCCACATTGACGAAGGGGTCGTGGATTTTGATAAGCAGGGAGCAGGGTTGTGTGGCGAAGGCAGGTTAGTTGAGAATGTCTGTCCAACAGACGTTTCGTGCAAAGCCCATGCTCTCATATGCCTCAGTGAAGGTGTTGATGATTGCTTGGAGCTCATCTGCATACTTTATTTCAATGACAGAGGATGGGATGACCTTGGATATGGCCTGCAGGCGGTGGAGGTAGAACAGATTCACATTTGTTCTATAGGTTAGCTCCACTCCAGCTTGCTGAGGGTGAGATGGAGCATTGCAACAAGGAAATTCAATAAGAATGTTGTTGTGATGACAGAGCTTTGCTCGACCCCATCTGAATGTGAATTGGATCGGTGGTGGATTTGCTTGAAAGTCATTATGGAACAGGCAGAGGACGGTGACAACCTTTGAGGGCAGCCGACACGGAGCAAGATCTCCATTTCCTCACAGTTGACGGGGTCGAAGGCCTTTGTGAGGTCAGAGAAGGCCATGTACAAGGGTTTGTGCTATACCCTGCATTTCTCTTTGTCATTTTTTTTTTGAAGATGGTAATGATTGCAGTATCTCTGAAATCTCATGACATGCATCTGTCCGTCCAGTTAAGGGAAATTAGGACATGTACTCATGCCAATAGTGCTTCTCCACCATGCTTTAATGCTTTGGTGGGGCTTCCATCTGTGCCTAATGCCTTGTTGTTCTTTAGCTATTGGATGGCCTTTTCTATCTCGTGTCAGGTTGGGGCAGTGCTGAGATGGTGGCAGGGAGCGAGATGGTGGCGGGGAGCAAGCTGGATGGAGTCGAGGATACCAGCATTAAAGAGGAGTCTCTGTTAAAGAGGTCTTCAAAGTGTTCCTTCCAGCAGGTGCTGATTGCATCTCTTCTTGATGACCACTTACCATTCTTGCTGGCAGTGGAGTGGGTTCTTGGGCCATAGGTGGCCTTGACTGCATGATAAAAACCTCACGCGTCATCACCCACCATCTGTTCTTTAGATGGTGGATTTTTTGCTGGACTTCAGTTCTCAATTGTCTGTAGAGTTGCTTTCCTGCTTGGGTTGGGTTGCTGTTTCAGGTTCAGAAAAGCTTTGCACTTTCCTTCCTTGCTGAAGTCTCGCTCTTTATGCCTCACTCAACTGTGCAGTTGATGTTGTCCACATGGACTTTAGCAAGGCCTTTGACAAGGTACCACATAGTAGGTTGTTGCATAAGGTTAAATCTCACGGGATCCAGGGTGAGGTAGCTAAATGGATACAAAATTGGCTTGATGACAGAAGCCAGAGAGGGTGGTTGTAGAGGGTTGTTTTTCAAACTGGAGACCTGTGACCAGCGGTGTGCCTCAGGGGTCGGTGCTGGGTCCACTGTTATTTGTCATTTATATTAGTGATTTGGATGAGAATATAGGAGACATGGTTATTAAGTTTGCAGATGACACCAAGATTGGTGGCATAGTGGACAGTGAAGAAGGTTACCTCGGATTGCAATGGGATCTTGATCAATTGGGCCAGTGGGCTGACGAATGGCAGATGGAGTTTAATTTAGATAAATACGAGGTGATGCATTTTGGTAGATTGAACCAAGGCAGGACTTACTCAGTTAATGGTAGGACGTTTGGGAGAGTTACAGAACAAAGAGATCTAGGGGTGCAGGTTCATAGCTCCTTGAAAGTGGAGTCACAGGTAGACAGAGTGGTGAAGAAAACATTCAGCGTGCTTGGTTTCATTGGTCAGGATGTGGAGATGCCGGCGTTGGACTGGGGTAAGCACAGTAAGTCTCACAACACCAGGTTAAAGTCCAACAGGTTTATTTGGTAGCACAAGCCACAAACTTTCAGAGCGCTGCTCCTTCATCAGGTGAGTGGCAGTCGTGTTCACAAACAGGGCATATAAAGACACAAACTCAATTTACAAGATAATGGTTGGAATGCGAGTCTTTACAGGTAGTCAAGTACCGCAAAGCCCCAGATAACCTCACGATTCTCCACTTCTCCAGCTTCCACCCTAAACACGTTAAAGAAGCCATCCCCCACGGACAAGCCCTCCATATACACAGGATCTGCTCAGATGAGGAGGATCGCAACAGACACCTCCAGACGCTGAAAGATGCCCTCATAAGAACAGGATATGGCGCTCGACTCATTGATCGACAGTTCCGACGCGCCACAGCGAAAAACCGCACCGAACTCCTCAGAAGAAAAACACGGGACACGGCGGACAGAGTTTCCTTCGTCGTCCAGTATTTCCCCGGAGCGGAGAAGCTACGACATCGTCTCCGGAGCCTTCAACATGTCATCAATGAAGACGAACATCTCGCCAAGGCCACCCCCACTTCTTGTCTTCAAACAACCGCACAACCTCAAACAGACCATTGTCCGCAGCAAACTACCCAGCCTTCAGGAGAACAGTGACCACGACACCACACAACCCTGACAAAGCAACCTCTGCAAGACATGCCGGATCATCCACACGGATGCCATCATCTCACGCGAGAACACCATCCACCAGGTACACGGTACATACTCTTGCAACTCGGCCAACGTTGTCTACCTGATATGCTGCAGGAAAGGATGTCCCAAGGCATGGTACATTGGGAGACCATGCAGACGCTACGACAACGGATGAATGAACACCGCTTGACAATCACCAGGCAGGAATGTTCTCTTCCTGTTGGGGAACACTTCAGCGGTCTGATCTTCGGGAAAGTGTTCTCCAAGGCAGCCTTCACGACACATGACAACGCAGAATCGCTGAGCAGAAACTGATAGCCAAGTTCCGCACACATGAGGATGGCCTCAACGGGGATCTTGTGTTCATGTCACACTATCTGTAACCCCCCACAACTTGCCTGGGCTTGCAAAATCTCACTAACTGTCCCGGCTGGAGACAATACACATCTCTTTAACCTGTGCTTAACCCTCTCTTCACTCACATTGTCTGTACCTTTAAGACTTGATTACCTGTAAAGACTCACATTCCAACCATTATCTTGTAAATTGAGTTTGTGTCTTTATATGCCCTGTTTGTGAACACGACTCCCACTCACCTGATGAGGGAGCAGTGCTCTGAAAGCTTGGTGGCTTGTGCTACCTAATTAACCTGTTGGACTTTAACCTGGTGTTGTGAGACTTCTTACCGTTCATTGGTCAGAACATTGAATACAGGAGTTGGGACGTCTTGCTAAAGTTGTGCAAGACATTGGTAAGGCCACACTTGGAATACTGTCTATAGTTCTGGTCACCCTATTATAGAAAGGATATTATTAAACTAGAAAGAGTGCAGAAGAGATTTACTGGGATGCTACCGGGACTTGATGGTTTGAGTTATAAGGAGAGGCTGGATAGACTGGGACTTTTTTCTCTGGAGCGTAGGAGGTTGAGGGGTGATCTTATCGCGAACTATAAAATAATGGGGGGCATAAATCAGCTAGATAGTCAATATATTTTCCCAAAGGTAGGAGAGTCTAAATCTAGAGGGCATAGGTTTAAGGTGAGAGGGGAGAGATACAAAAGGGTCCAGAGGGGCATTTTTTTTCACTCAGAGGGTGGTGAGTGTCTGGAACAAGCTGCCAGAGGTAATAGTAGAGGCGGATACAATTTTGTCTTTTAAAAAGCATTTAGACAGTTACATGGGTAAGATGGGTATAGAGGGACATGGGCCAAATGCGGGCAATTGGGACTAGCTTAGGGGTTTTTAAAAAAGGGCAGCATGGACAAGTTGGGCCAAAGAGCCTGTTTCCATGCTGTAAACCTCTATGACTCTCCTCACTGAAAGCTCACTCCTTATGCCCCACTCTGCACGCTGAATTTTTGCTCTTTACATCCCCGCTTTCCTTATTGAAGTTTAATGGATAGGGATTGGCTTTGTTAGAACTGGGAAGATTTGTGGTAATCCAACATCTAGAGGTGTTACAATTGATGAAGGGATGGACACAGAAAACAGAAAAAAAATTCTTCCAGTAACTAATTACATCTATGTCTCCTCATTTTGGATCTAAGATTATACCAACCATCTCACAACATCTTCCTTACCTCCTGCCCGCTTAACAGGTGCAAGGGGCTCACGGTTTCCTTTGTCATGAAGATTGAAATAATCTGTTTCGCTGCCTCTGCTGACCTACCTCTTCTACTTGTGCATCATGACAAGTCTATCCCGCGATTTCCTCCACTATCTTTGCTGACCGACATTGGTTTCCGGTCCCTCAAAAGCCTCAGAATTAAAATTCTCAACCAGGTGATCAGATTCTTTTTTCCATCTCTGTAACTTTCCCCAGCCTTACAAACACACCATCAAAAAAACTCTTTTCCTAATCTGGCCTCCTGTTCATCTCTTAACTTCACTCATTATTTATGGCTGTGCCTTAACTGTGTAGGACCCTATCCAATGGAATTTCTTCCAAAACCTATCTGCGCTCTACCTCCCTCCCCATCCTAATCAAAACTTTGACCAAACTTTTGGAATTAAAAATACAAAAGATGTTGGAATTAAATAATATGTGAAATCAAAAGCAAGCTAAGTTATTGCTGGAAATGGACAAGAGTTGCATCCGTAACTGTGGGGGAATTTCAACTCTCAAACATAAAACTAAAAGATATAGGAGCAGAATTAGGCCATTCGGCCCATCAAGTCTGCTCTGCCATTTTATCATGGCTAATAAGTTTCCCAACCCCATCCTGCCACCTTTCCCTGTAGCCTTTGATGAGTTTGGGTCTTCGGAATGTTAATTTGTTAAAAATTTCAAACCAACAATCAACACCCCTCCCACACATCCACTTTTAGTTTTAGCGGAGGGAGGATGGGGCAGGTGATTAATCCATTCCCAGAAGGTGGGTCATTCTTTAAATATTTAACAACACTGCAAGCCTCACACTTTCTCTCCAATATTGGTTTAACCCTGGCAACGGAGTTTCCCAGGCATAGGCAAGCTCAGCAGCTAAGGGGAAACAAAGACTGCTGGATCCAGAAGATAAGCACCTTTCCAATATTGCTTGTGGGCCAAGGTAAAAGAAGTGCTAATTGATCAGTTCTGAATTTCAATTTAGGCAATTTTTATCATAATTTTTAAATCTTCATTCATTGTTTTTAATCTTGTCTTTTTGAAATGTTCTGTTATATCATTACTCCACTCCAATAAAAAAATATTTTTTCATAAAAACTAAATTTCAATTGGATTTGAAGGACTGACATTTCACTCAGACATTTCTTCTCCCCACAGAAACACACATACAGCATTAACAAATAATGTTATATTGTGCTTACACTTCTTTGGGGACAAGTATTGCGTAAGGTTTCAGGGGAAAAGAAATCAAGTTCAACTGGATAAATACATCAATTCACCCTTGTGCTCACGTTTCCTTTCAAATTAGTCACATGCCAGTGACTCTGAGTAACTCTTTATTGAGATCACAACAGCTTTAACATAGTTCTGTTTGATATTTGCACACTAATTTCAGATCAACAAATTTAGCAACACATCTGTGGCCATCAAGTGACCATTCAGTACATTCCAAATCCAGCACATGTCTTTCTATATGGCTTTGCATACTTTAATGGACACTGGTTATGCAAAAGTTGATAAAAGTGACTACTACTGGTTATTGTACTGCAATCAAAATAAGATCTTCAGTTAACTGTAAACTATGTTTCAAACTTCCTCTACTGCAAAAACTATACAATGTGAATTAGTAATTATGGATTTGCATTGAATGGAGGAAAATATGCTGCTTGTTTTTTCTAATCAGTTGGGTGCCAAAGTGCATTTTCCATGCTATCTTATCTCCGTGTTAGCAATAAGCTTGGTGTCCAGACCAAGAATTCCAACACTGAATCAAGACCTTCTTCCTATTTATATTTCAGAAAACAGTATCAGTTCAAGTATACATGTTCATTTAGGGAATAAGTGAAACCAAGATATCACAAAGAATAAAAGAAAATTCACAAATACCTGCAGTTAATTACAGTCTTTAAATCAATTTATTAAAATATAAAGTTTAGAAGTGCAAAAAAGAACTAATGTTGATCAAAGACATTTTTCAACTTTAATCAGACTGCATAATATCCTAAGTATCCAGATGTAAGAAATTTCAATCTATTGTCAATTACTCTTCTCTCAATACAGACATATTCCTTCGTAAAATTGTGACACAGAATATTGTAAAGAAAATACTATTCCTCACCCCACCAATCACCTCCCAAGTTATAATTTTCACTTGCTCTTCTTTTCAACTCACACACACTTCCCCCTAGCAAAAAATATAGCATGCCACCTGCTCACAGAGCTCAGGCATTAAGCTCACTAATAACCAGGCAACAAGTGGTGTGCAAGATCAGCAGAAGGCAACACACATTTTAATTTCCATAACCTCACTTTTCTGAGTACAAAAACTTTGATACAGCTGAAACTGAAAGCTTAAAATGTAATAAACTCAATATAAAAACCTATTTCCTACCAGTCTGCAGCATTTTAGCACCACTTGCTTAAAGAATTTAGCTTGTACAAGTGCAAATTCTACAGTTTTTATCCACAAGTGTGGGAAACTGTTTAGAAGAGCAAGAATAACTCATTCATTCAATGATAAAATACTTAAAACATCAGTCCGAATTACAGTTCAATTTATTGCAAATCAGCTACACAAAAAAGGTATGTTAACTTTAGATCAGGCTAATGACTCAAAATAAAAATGATTTAGCAGATTCTTTACATTAGAGTTCTTGATATTGATGAAGTAATAAAACTAATACTGAGCTAACTTACCAATACATGAGATTCTGATGAAAGGTCACAGACCTGAAATGTTAACTCTTGTTTTCCTCCCCACAGATGCTTCCTGACCTGCTGCGTATTTCTAACATTCCTATTTTTTAGAAGAACACACTACCACCCATAAAACACTTAATGAAACTATCTTTAATCTGACCATTAAGTGTCATACGAACATATGAATTAGGAGCAGAAGCAGGTCATTTGGCCCTTCAAGCCTGATCTACCATTGAATATGATTGATTTGAGTGTGGACTTAACTCCACATTCCCACCTCTCCCCAATATCCTTTCACTTCTTTATTAGTCAAGAATCCATCTACCTCTGCCTTAAAAATATTCATTGACCTTGCCTCCACCAGTTCGAAAGTCTCAAAACTTCAGAAAATAATTCTCCGCATCTTCGTCTTAAATGTGAGACCCTTCATGTTTAAACTGTGTCATATAGTTCTAGTCTCCCCCACAAGGAGAAACATCCTTTCAGCTTCCACCCTGTCAAGTCCCATCAGGATTTTGTTTCAATAAGTTCACCTATCATTCTTTTAAAAGCCAATGGACGCAGGCCCAGCATTTTCAACCTTTCCTCATAACATAAACCCTCCATTCCAGCTGTCAGTCATGTGAACATTCTCTGAACTGCTTCTAACGCTTTCATATGCTTTCTTAAATAAGGACCAAAACTATACACAGTACTCCAGATGTGGTCTCATCAATACTCTGTACAACTGTAGCAAAATATACTTACTTTGATATCCCATTCCCCTTGCTGCAAATTACAACATTGCTAATCAATTCCTAATTACTTGCTGTATCTGTACACTAAACCTTTGTCATTCACATACTCTATAGTAGTAGCAATAGTACTGCTATCTCTGAGCCAGAAGGTCATGGGTTGAAGCCTATAGGCTGAATCCAGAGATTTGAGCACATAATATAGGCTGACAGTTCAATACAGTACCGAGGGAGAGTTGTACTGATTGAGGCGCTTCTGTAAGATAAACAAAGGCCCAGCCTGCCTCAAGTAGATGCAAAAGATCACATGGTACCAAAGAGCATGGGTAGCACACCCAGGTGTAATAGAACCATAGAACAGTTACGGCATAGAAAGAGGCCACTCAATCCATCATGTCTGCACCAGCTGTAAAAGCTGGCCGCCCATTGTAAACCCATCTTCCAGCACTGGACCCATAGCACTGCTGGTTGCAGTATTTCAGATGCAGATTCATGTACCTTTCAAATGAATTGAGGGTTTCTGCCTCAACCACCAAACCACGCAATCAATTTGAGAAACCTGTCACCTTGTAGGTAAAAAGATTTAGCCTAACATCCCCTCTAATCCTTCTACCAATCACCTTAAACCTGTACCCCTTGGTAACTGACTTCTCTGCTGGGGGTAACTAATCTGTCTGGGCCCCTCACAATTTTGTACATTTCAATCAGGTCGGCCCTCAACCAGTCCTCAACCTCCTCTGCCCCAAGGAGGACAATCCTAATAACCAACGTTTATCCTTCAGATATCAGAAAAAAATGAACCGATCATTTATTTTAATATGGTGCTTTTCATGCATTATAAGACATATCAATCTTAAAGTTATTTACTTTCGTAGGGACCATCCATAAGTATGCTGCAGTTCTCCCAAAACTTTCCTTATCTCGTTTTCTCAGAAGTAAACCTTAATTTACCCTCTCTTGACTGTAGAGGCCACAGTCTGGTAACTTTCTCAATACTTGTAGGATGACCCACTGGTTGCTTTCTTTTGCATTAAGACTCCGCTGTCGCTGCATTAGATTCCCATTAGATTCAAACTAGGCAATGTCCAGCTTCTGTTCCTCATAAGATTCAAACTAAGATTAGGTCTCACTCACCTTCCACATGGTGCACGATAAAGTTAGTGCTTACAGGTCTGCCTGTTATTCATTTTGGCTAACTGCTCTCAGTGAGCTGCAAACCACACAACGTCCAAACTGCAACTAAACCTCTCCCAGCAAACACACTGACAAATAAAAACCAGATAGCCTTTCTAAATGCCACCTATTTCCATGACAACATAGAATCATAGAATCCTACAGTGCAGAAAGAGGCCATTCGGCCCATCGAGGCTGTACCAACCACAGTCCTACCCAGGCCCCATCTCCATATCCCTACATATTTACCCACTAATCCCTCTAACCTATGCATCCTGGGACACTAAGGGGCAATTTAGAATGGCCAATCAACCTAGCCCGCACATCTTTGGACTTGTTCTGGGCTATCCTCAAACAGACCTTTTAAGCTAATTATTCCTCAATCACAATTTCTCTAATTAAGTAAACCAACCTCCTATTTTATAGCTTCATCTCTTCTATTCTGACTCTATTAAACAAACATGGGTAATCAAGTAAACTGTCGTCTCTTCAGTTATCTGGCAATCACTAAAGATAAGCATTTTAATTAACTTACATTAACAGATGAACAGGCGCTACAGTGTGGCGACTAGGGGAATTTCACAGTAACTTCATTGCAGTATTGTTAGCCTTAGTTGTGACTAATAAATAAACTTTAAAAACAACAATCTTCCCAGAACGAAACACAGTCACAAAATATTAAGATGAACCATGAATTAGATATTCAAAATATTAGGCTCAGTCTTAAAGAACAGCTGCCCTCCAAAGAAAACTCAAGTGATGATGTTGAAGTGGTACAGATAACCTTCAAATCAACAGTTGCCACCCCTGCGTCCTGGGAACACAGGAAAGAAACAACCAAGATTGGTTCTGTTGCTGTCGAAGTTGTGCCAGAGCACACCAGACTGTTTAAAGGGATCAGAAAAAGGAGTCTGAGGATTATATGCCATTAGGACTGTTGTGACCTAAGTGAGAGGGTTTATGGATGTGTGCCTTGTCAGTGGTAACCATGTGCAGGGACTTTGGAAGGATTATGGCTACTGGTGAATGTGTCTCAAATGCCAAAATAATTCTACTAAATAGATTCTACTAAATAGATTCTACTAAAAGGCCAATTTGGAAAGACAGTGGAAATTGCCTGTGGTGTCATATATGTGCGGGAGCTAATGCAAGTATTCTCTGAGAAATCAAAAATTTAGTTAACTCAGCCTTCAATATATTCAACAATGGAGCATCCACAACCCTCTGGGATAGAAAACTCCAAAGATTCACAACCCTAACAGTTAAGAAATTTCTCTTCATTGCAGTCCTAAATGATAAACCCCTTACCCTTAATGTGTACCATGTCTATATTCCCCAGTCAAGTGAAACAACTGTGTTACCCTGTCAAGCACTTCCAGAAGCTTGTATGTTTCAATGAGATTACCGTTGGAAATAAATGTCGCATTATACTACATAAAAGCTATCTAATCTTTTTTCAGCAAATACGACTTTGCAACCAAATTGAACTAACTTTAGGTATGCATTTTAAAATTTGTGCTCCCCTCAAGCTGCTTTTATCCTGATGCTGCATCAACATATTCTTGCTGACAGCCTAGAATTACATCTTGTTCATGGGGTAGTACCCAAATCCATCATTCTACCTACGAAGATGCAGAATTTTTGAGCAAGTGAGAGAGGATACATCTACATTAAATGCTTAGCATTAGTTTTGGTTTTGCCCCAATGCTGAACTTTTGTTCCAATCCAGGACAAGCAAAGGGGGAAATCACTGCACTGGAGAATCTCTCTCCATTTTCCTCTAAAACCTGTTCGGGTCTGATTTAAGTTACATTTACAATATAGCTGTGGTATTAGTGAGTTTGCAGTTTTGCATCACACCAACACTTTGGTTGTGGTACATGTGCATCTTAAGCACTCTAAAAGAAAGCAGAGACTCGAATCAAAAACATTCTTGTGATAATGTCACAGTACTGAGAACACCAGATAAACTCTCACAGCTCTCAGGATACAAACAGGTCAATTGTTAAGAGCACGAGCAGTGTAAGTAATTTCTGTACCAATATCCTAGTCTTAAAACAAAGTTAGTTGTTGAAACCAGATTTTCATTACAACTGCTTTTGTTATGCAAGACATTCTATAATTGAAGCTAAGGATTTCAACCTTTCTTTTTGCTACTGAGGACACAAAACTGAATCTACCTCTGCTCCAAGGCTCAGACAGATGATCCCATCCTCAAATGGTGAATGAGTGTCAATGTGGGGAGGAATCCCTGTCAAAGTAAGGGCAAATAAAATTATAAACTATTAACTTTGCTCATTTAAAACCAATCACCATTTTGATATTTGATGTTTTTTGCTGGAAAATGCAAAATAAAACTACACATTCACTGAAAAGTCAACCTTGATACCAATGCAGTATAATCAGAAGGTTCTAAAATCAGATAACCACATACATTAATCAATTCCATATCTAAGTACCTGTACTACAATATAAAATTATACTTTGTCACTCAGGAAAAGTTGGGTTTATATCATTTATAGTTATATCAAAAAGTTGAAAGTAAGCCATGTCCTTTTTCGCAGAATAAGACACAAAATCATACGTCGACAAAACTTGTGTTTAGGTAACACAAGAGATTCTACCAGTGTCTTCTAGCGTACATTAATTGTCTGACCCAGGCTTGTAATAACATCTTAAATTACTACTAAAAGAGTTAAGTTTCCTTCACCTTGTCCAGGCTCGTATTGATTTATGGTAAGTTGATCAGGTTTAAATTTTGCATATCCTTTTTCCATGCATTGGTCTAAAAATTCATCACAAATTTCAGGAAGACCTAAATCAAATAAAAGAAACAAAACAAAAATTATCCAAAATGTTTGAATATTTATAACTTTGCACTGAAAGCAACAAAATAAATGTCTAGAGTAGGTTTGAATAGTATAGATAGAGGCAGAAATAATCAAATTATCTCTGGGAACTGTGGTTCCGCTGTTCCTAAGATCAAGCTAAAGCAAGCAGCTAACTTTATACATTGGAGGTGTGAAAATAAATCAATGTTCCAAAATTTGGATGATCAAAGATTGTCATTTCTAGAATTCCAAAAAAATCTTCAGCTTGAAACTGCTCGCTTACTTCATTTATAATTTATGATGGACACTCATGGATTCCTTAACCTTATTACTTGTATAAATGATGGTTGTGTCTACAGGTGGGGGCCACTCATTGGACAATGACTTGTGGACAAAGAGAGACTCGCTGTATTTCTGTAGTGTAGTAGTTATCACGTTCACCCAACACATGAAAACGACATAGTGCCCCAAAGATTCACGGTCCAAAGATGTGCGGGTTAGGTTGATTGGCCATGCTAAAATTGCCCCTTAGTGTCCTGGGATGCGTAGATTAGAGGGATTAGCGGGTAAAATATGTAGGGATATGGGGGTAGGGCCTGGGTGGGATTGTGGTCGGTGCAGACTCGATGGGCCGAATGGCCTCCTACTGTACTGTAGGGTTTCTATGATTCTATGGACATTATAAAAAGACATTCCCCTCTTTCATGGTTACATCTACACCTGGGTATCCTTGGAGAGGGAGTATGCCATGTTCATTTGAGGCCTTCCATGACTGGTGGATGCCACAGGGGCTGGTGTGCATCATCATCCTCATAGTTTGAGGATAAGGGGTAAATCCTTTAAAACTGCGGTGAGGAGAAATTTCTTCACCCAGAGGGTGGTGAATGTCCTCACTATCACAGAGTGTAGTTGAGGCCAAAACATTGTCTGATTTCAAGAAGAAATTAGATATAGCTCTTGGGGCGAAAGGGATGAAGGGATATGGGAGGAAGGGGGGGATCAGGATATTGAATTTGATGATCAGCCATGATCAAAATGAATGGCGGAGCAGGGTCGAAGCGCCGAATGGCAAACTCCTGCTTCTAGTTTCCATGCTTCTATCAGTCCCAAGAATGTTATTTTCATTTAATTTATGTTTCTGTTAAAGTTTTTGATTTTGTTACAGTTCCCTTTTAAGGGGTGTTAATTAGTTTATTTGTTTCACTGTCACACTGAAAGGAGTATAAAGAGACACATCCTTCTTCCACGGTTATATTTCTGCCCCAGGTGTGCCTGGAGGAGGATGCGGCCTTCTGCAGCCAGTGAGTGCCTCAGGGATTGGAATGCATCACCAACCCTGGGAATGACATTTTAATTTAATTTGCTAAGTTTCAGTTGAAGCTTTTGTTTTTAGTTACAGTACCTCTTGAAGGAGCTGTCAATTTGTTAATTTTCATTATTGCTTGCTCAAAGAGTAGAAAAAGAGACACTTATTGATACTGATGGTTAGTCGTCAAATTAGGAGCTACTACAAATATGAGTTCTCAGGAAGGCACTCACGCTCAGACTGAACAGACCAAATTCGTAAGGAGTTCAAATGAGGCTAGAAGATTCATCTAACTTGCGCCAGAGGGAAAACCTCCAGGAAAATCTCTTGCTGTGAAAGAGAGTTCTGGGGTTACAAGTTCCTCGGGTTAAATCATGTCAGCTCTCCTCTTATGGTCATCTGGGACTATGGCTACTTTACCTTTCCAAGTTACCAGGCTGGGAAAGGAATAGAGGTATACCCTCGGGAGCTACTTTGGACTGGATCCAGGAGAAGTTGAATACTATATAAGGGACAGTGTAAAGTGTACCTGTGAAGTTGTTTTTTTAGCTGTTAAAAGTAAAAGGAAAAAAGTTTTCTTTACTTTAAAGTATAAGTCGCCTACATCAGCCACATTTAGTCTGCTACAGTAAAAATCTTGAAACTTACAAGTTTCAGCAATTAACTAGAAGTTCAAACTTCTTTTTAAAAGATTTTGGTCTCTATGGGGATTGTAAAACTACACATTTCTATTGTCTAATTTTGTGAATAAATTTAAAATTGAGTAATGATCAACTTCTGGTCTCCTTCTTCACCAGCTGGTTCAAAGGTCTGATTTAATTAAGTGAATTAATATTGACCAATCAAGTTTCAAATTGATTTTGAAACAAATTGTAAAAAAAGAACCTCCTCTTCCCAAGCAGTTCTGGTATATTTCCTAGTAACTGAACATCTTGTAGCAGAAGAGATCGACCTTCCCTTCCATCTTAAGAGGGAAGAACATTGTCAAGACAGCTGCTTAACATGGACAATAAAATTCAAAACTCTTATGTTTTCTAATGCCAAACGATTAGTCTGTTAAATTCATGCACAGACAAAAATTATTTGAATTAAATTGACAAGTTTCATTCACATCGCAATACAGAAAATATTTGTTTCTGATATTTTCTGCAATTGCTTACAATCCAAACACTCATAATTCCATACAGGATCTAATATACCTCCTGGTAGAGGCTTATCCTTGTCTACTTTATTGTTGTCATAACGAAATTCATAGCCATAGTGCTTTACTCGTCGATGTTTCAGAGATTTCTGGGCTACGAAAATCAGAAAAGACAAAATTACAGAAATTACCTTAAAGACTGACTTCTGATGCAAGATGTAGCATTCATTTAACAAGGTTTATAAAAGTTGTATCATTTTATACTGTCATATTCCATGTTGTTTAAAGAAGTATTAAATCATGGGAAAAATGGAAAAGATTCACAATTTAGAAGCAGCTGCCTGGGGATAAAAGTAAATCTACTAACAAAGTGCAGAGCAAACCAATATTAATTTAAATGCCATCAGCCATCTGTTTTGATCCCTTTTACTACAATCACTGCACATGATTTTCCATTCAGAATCATATCGAAATCATTTGGGCATGATTACTTGGCCATTTTGTATTACAAACTATGGTCTAAAATAATAAATGTAGGATGGTATTAAAAGTGTTCAACTAAACACACAATAGCATACTCGTGTATTAATGGACTACTCACAGAAACACAGGAGATTAGTTCATGCTATTTTCCATGGGAGATTACTGATCAAAATCACCTCATTAGATGCAGGGCAGGTACATCACTTCAAAGAAATGTACTTTTCCCATTTTCTGCTTCAAAATACAAGTCACTCGTCTGCCTTTTCATAATCTGCTGCAGACTGGAGCAAAGGCAGAAAAATGGGAGCTGAGACGCCGATCAATAATGATCAAGTTGAATGGCAAAGCGGGCCCAATAGTTTAATTGCCTGCTCCTGTTCCTAATGATCCTATGTTGTGTAGGGTGGGTCATGCTATCAGCAGAAATATTATAGCCTACAGATCAGATTATGAAATAGCAATAACTTATCAAGCAATACACCTTTGCCTTACATTTTAAAATGAATAGACAAATGGTTAGAAGAGGCATAAACTTGAAATTGGCCATTATTTCAATGATTCTAAATCATTGTCTTTTCTCTGTACCACTCACCATTTTCCATTGCTGTATTTGGGCTTTCATCTGCAAATGCCAAAAGCCTCTTCTCATATTCAGGAGAAATCATGTCTTCAACTACCAGAAGGCCTAGTGGTAGACTCAACGGAGGAATGTCATTGCTAACAACTTTAAAAAATATATTAAAAGAGTTTTATTTTTCAACTAAAATTGCTTAATTAGCACAAATTTTCTTAATACATTCCAGTTGTTGACAAATGCAAACAGGTGAACAACTGTGCCAATATTAGTTTTCAAAACAAGATTCCTGAAAGGCTAAACATTAGTTGGACCCTAAGAGTACTTCAGCTGTGAGGAACAAAAAAAAGAAAGGAAGGGGATAAATTGAGCAGAATCAATATTCAGGAGAATATATGCAATGACCTGGCAGCTCTGCTGTGAGACAAGGCTGGGCACCTTTCTGGTTTTTGTTGATGAACATTGGAAACCGCTGGAGTCCGTTATCTTTACGTGCTTGAGATAACAGAGCTACCCTTGAGAAAAATAGTATTACTATTTTATTGCATTACTAGTCGGTTGTTCCTTTTTACTCCAGAGTTGGGACCAGTTAATTGTGTGGTCATGCTAAAGCGCAGATGGCAAATTTATTGATCAATTGATTGCTGTACCACTATCTTTGAAGCCAGATTGCTTTTATGCAGGACAGTTTTAATTAATTGTTGTCCCACTGTACTTGTTGAGGTCACATCTAATTACTAACTGGCACACTGCTCCAGAGGGGAGCAAGAGGGAAATAAAATCAATATAATTTATTTTAGTTACATATATTTTTGTAATGATTCGGTGATACAAATTCTATGAGAGCATTTTTATAATGGTGAAGTAAACCTGAATTAATGAATTTATAGAATAGCCATCACACCACTAAACCAACCAATTAATATTACATCCATATTTTGTGACTGCTATTTCCTGACCCATAGCTGTCAAGTGACTTTTGGCTGGATTCACAGCCAGTATATAAAATGTTATGAGTGTTATGTAATGCACTAACTTTAAAGGCCAGTTTAAAAACAAAAAGCCTTGTTATTATTTGAATTTCTTAAAAAATGCTCTGACCATTTTTAATTCGAGTTAAGTAATTTTATATAACTACATATAACAGTTGTAAGTTATTCCTAAACTTGAAACCCTATTAATTAAATAAAACACAATAAAGATGGCAAGGCAAGTGATGTGTTGCAATTGTAGCATGCAGGATCTGGTAGACACCTGTATGATTGACAATATTTGCAGCAAGTGTCTTTAGCTTGAGGGACATCAGTTCAGAGTTGATGAGTTGGAGTCCAAGATTCAGACAATGCAATGCATCAGGTTTGCGGAAAGTTACCTGGACATTACTTCAGATGTGGCGTGTGGTCAGGGACTGGAGAGTCTGACCATGATTGAGGTAATGTATGGGAATACAGAAGGTATAAATGGAGAACTGAGCCCCTGCAATTGTCCAACAGGTTCAAGGTTCTGGCAACCTGTGTGAATGAGGGCAGGGTCTGCAGGGTGGATGAGCAAACTGACCACGGTAACATGGTGCAGGGGGCCATTCAAGGAGGTGAGGGGTATGGGGTAAAAAGTAATGCAACTGTAGTAGGGGACAGTATAGTTAGGTGAATAGAAGATGCTCTCTGCAGCTAAAAGAGTGAGTCAAAGTCTCGGTTTCCTGCCCAATGCAGGGTTAAGGACATCTCCTCTAGGTCGGAGAGGAACGCGGAGAGGGAAAGGATCCAGTTCCATGGTGTACATTGTTACCAATGATATAGGTAGGAAAGAGAACCAGAAACATAACATGCTGGAAAATCTCAGCTAGTCTGACAGAATCTGTGGAGAGAGAATAGAGCCAGTGTTTTGAGTCTGGATGGCCCTTTTTGAAGAAAAGTTCCAGAGACTTTCAACCCTCAGAGAAAAAATCTCCTAATCTCTGTCTTAAATGAACAACCCCTTATTTTTAAACAGCGACCCATAATTGTTAATTCTCTGAGAAGAGGAAACAACCTCTCCACATCCACCTTGTCAATACCCTTCAGGATCTTAAATGTTTCGATCAAGTCGCCTCTTACTCTTCTGAACTCCAGTGGACACAAACTGAAAATCTCCAACCTTTCTTCTCGTAAGACAACCCACCCATTTCTGGAAGCAGTTTAGTAAACCTTCTCTGAACTGCTTATAACATATTGACATCTCTCCTTGAATAAGGATACCAACACTGTTCAAAATATTCCAGATTGCAAGAATAAGAAACAGAATATTTTATAAAAGGTCTGAAACTCGTAAATGTTAATATTCAAAGAAATTTGGCTATAGTCGTGCAAAGAACACAAAAAGCTAGCATGCAGGCACAGCACGCAATTAAAAAAGCAAATGGCATTTTGCTCTTTATTGCAAGGGAATTGGATTACAAAAATAAAGAAGTTTTGCTTGTACGGAGATTTGGTGAGACCACAACTTGAATACTGGTGTGCAATTTTGATCCCCATATTTAAGGAACGATATACATGCATTGGAGGCGGTACAGTGAGGGATGGGAAAGTGCAGTCGAAGCCCAAGATCAGCCATGATCATATTGAATGGCAGGGTAGGCTCAATGGGCCGCAAGATCTTCGCTGCAGCTACTCCTTATGTTCTTATCTGGCTACATGTTTTACAGCAAGATTGTATGCAAGACATGCCAGCTGTAGGTAGCTATCTGTATTTTGCAGTATTGGAGATTGGAGGGTATGAATGAGGGCTGGTTTCTCTTGGAGGTAGTCCCGTGCTTTGTAATCTTTAATAAATTCTTTACAATAAATTGAAGAACATAAGACTGACAATAGACTGTTGAGTTTTACAGTTCAGTACTCATGAAAATCACAAAAATGAAAATGAACTTGCCTTCCTCCACAAAGTTCAGATATAAAATGATAGGTTGCGTATCTTCAGTCGTCTTTATGTTTCGTCCATTAAGAGCATTGTATGCCTCCCTAGCTTCTTGAATTGTACTATATGTTGCAAATGCGTGTGGTTTATGAGGAAGCATCAGAAGGGTCTCAACTGTTCCAAACTTTTGTAGTACTTCATTCAGCTGCTGTCGGTTGACACCATTGCCCAGACCACCATTGGCTATAACCAAGTGCTAATAAGAACAAGACAAGAGATGTTACACCAGAAATTATAGCAAACATTAAAGATCGGCAGCTATAAAGTTTCTACTGGCATTACGTGTGCTTTATAAAATTAGCAAGTTAAAAATTAAATTCTTTGCTAAAATCAGTATGAATATTAAAGTAACACTTTTTCAAGTTCCAACTATATGGCCATTGTAGTCAAACATCTTAAATTCTGAGATTGTGCTAAAAGTTGCAAGTATTCTAGACCATTAGAATCTACCAAAGATTGTAAGTGGTATCATAGGAATCATAGAAACCCTACAGTGCAGAAAGAGGCCATTTGGCCCATCAAGTCTGCACCGACCACAATCCCACCCAGGCCCTACCCCCATATCCCTACATATTTACCCACTAATCCCTCTAATCTACGCATCTCAGGACACGAAAGGGGCAATTTTGGCACGGCCAATCAACCTAACCCACACATCTTTGGACGGTGGGAGGAAACCAAAGCACCCGGAGGAAACCCACACAGACACGAGGAGAATGTGCAAACTCCCCCCAAGCCGGGAATCGAACCCAGGTCCCTGGAGCTGTGAAGCAGCAGTGCTAACCACTGTGCTACCATGCCACCCGTATACATTTGAGTACAACAGAGTTGTGATAAATATCTATTGATCAGTTGGATAAAGGTGGGTATCGGAATTTGCATGGTCAAATAAACGAGAAGGGATTTGAGGATGAATGCCTCATACTGGACTTGACAGATGACTCATCATTGGTCAGATAAATGAGGAATAATTGGAATGGGCAGTACATGACACAACTGAGACAGCACAAGTTAATAGAAGAGAAACAGGTGTGATGGATATTGGAAGGGTGTTGGTTCACAGAATATATCTATCTAAAAATGTTTGTAGTCTTCTTTATGTTAACAAATCTTTATTAACTGTTTGTAACGATACACATATATAATACCGTAAAGGATACAGGCAAGGAGTTAGCTCCATGTGTAAATCTTAACATGTCTCTGTTCAACAACCACACTGTCCCTAGGGTCTTCATGTGCCTTTACATCAGTGTGAGCGGTATTGTACTCGGTCCTATAATTACCCTGTACGTACCAGACCCTTATGGATGGGCCAAAATTGAATGATTGCTACAGAAACTGGAAGTAATGAGAATTTAAAGTGTAGATAAAGACTCAAAGGAAGGAAACAGCAGGTGTTTGCTGGGGTGTGACATCGAAGAAGTGGGTAAAGGATATGGAGTGACGTCCTGACTGACATTAATTAAGTTCATAAATATTTAAATTCTCAGATGACAGTACATTTTGTACAGAAACTGTTCCCAACAGATGTCCCAAATCACACCCCCCCCCCTCCCCCGGCGAAAGCAGCCACTGTTGTTGAGAGAGAACACAGTAAGAAATCTCACAACACCAGGTTAAAGTCCAACAGGTTTATTTAGAACATAGAACATAGAAAAGCTATAGCACAAACAGGCCCTTCGGCCCACAAGTTGCGCCGAACAATTTCCTTCCTTCGAGGCTCATCTATAACCCTCTATCTTACTAACCTCCATGAACCTATCCATAAGTCTCTTAAAAGACTCAATCGAATCCACTTCCACCACCACTACCGGCAGCCGATTCCACGCACCCACCACCCTCTGAGTGAAAAACTTACCCCTAACATCTCCTCTATATCTACTCCCCAGCACCCTAAACCTGTGGCCTCTTGTGACAACCATTTCAGCCCTGGGTAAAAGCCTCTGAGAATCCACTCTATCAATACCTCTCAATATCTTATACACTTCTATCAGGTCACCTCTCATCCTTCGCCTCTCCAAGGAGAATAGACCTAGCTCTCTCAACCTATCCTCATAAGGCATACCACTTAATCCCAGCAACATCCTTGTAAATCTCCTCTGCACCCATTCTATGGCTTCCACATCCTTTCTGTAATGAGGCGACATGAACTGGGCACAGTACTCCAGGTGGGGTCTGACCAGGGTCCTATACAGCTGCAGCATTATCTCCTGATTTCTAAACTCAATTCTATTGATGAAGGCCAGTATTCCATACGCCTTCTTAACCACAGCCTCTACCTGCGACGCCTTCTTAACCACAGCCTCTACCTGTTTTGAGCGTCCTATGAACCCAGACCCCAAGATCCCTCTGTTCTTCCACACTGCCAAGCGTCTTACCCTTAATATTATATTCTTCCATCCTATTCGACTTGCCAAAATGAACCACCACACACTTATCTGGGTTGAAGTCCATCTGCCACTTCTCTGCCCAGTCTTGCATCTTATCTATGTTATTTGTAGCAAACGCCACTAGCTTCCAGAACTGGCTCTTCCTTCGTCAGGCGGGTGGGAGTTCTGATCACAAACAGGGCACACAAAGACACAAACTCAATTTACATGGATAATAATTGGAATGTGAGTCTTTACAGCTAATCAAGTCTTAAAGGTACAGACAATGTGAGTGGAGGAAGCACTAAGCACAGGTTAAAGAGATGTGTATTGTCTCCAGACAGGAAAGTTAGTGAGATTTTGCAAGTCCAGGCAAGTCGTGGGGGTTACAGATAGAGTGACATGAACCCAAGCTCCCGGTTGAGGCTGTCCTCATGCGTGCGGAACATGAGAGAAACACAGAGAAAGCAAACTGACTTTAGTCGGTGCGGACGCGGTCGCGATGCCGTCTTGCTTCAGGAGGCTGTGTCGGGCTTTCACCTGTTTCCTCAGTAACTTTTTCCGCTCTTTGGACAACTTGGCGTTGCTGCAGCCGGGCGCCGCCATGTTGTTGTTGCTGCTGCCGGTGTCCGCTCGAGCGGGGGGAGCCGACTTCCGGCCGCCGCTGCCTGTACTTCCGGTACCGCAGCCCGTGTCATGGTAACAGCGTCAGCAGCTGCCTGCGGTGCTCCTCATCATCCCGGCCCCGGCCTCACAGCACTCCGGCCAGGTGAGTGAGCGGCTTCCAGTCACAGCAGGGGAGGTGTGTGTGTGAATATAATAACGGGCACAGAAAGATTCATAGTTTTAAAAAAAAGATAAAGACTCTGGCTCTGGGTGCCGGAGCGCCCGGCGCATCCTGAGCTCGGAGATGGATGGATGCTGAGGACAGCAGCGGATTTATTATTGAATCCCCCTCCGGCCTGTGTCGCTGCTCCCGGGTCTTCCCGTCCCGCCCACAATCCCGGCTATTAACCACAAATATTTGATGTGGAAACGGTTTCTGTAAAAAAAAAACCCCAGAGAGCAGTGAGGGTTTACCGTTCTTTATTTCCATATAAAATCGGATGGCGATTAAATGAATGATTTATTTAATAAATAAGTGAACGAATGCTGGAAACAAAGCCCCAGATGTGGCTGTGTGTGTGTGGAGGGTTTTGTTTTGAACATCCCTCTCTTCCCCCCCCCCCCCCCTCAGGTTGGGTCAGGTCAGAGATGCTCTTTGTGTGTGTGTATTTCGGAATGGCAATCCATCCATCACCTCCATCTTCTCGAGGAGAGAAAACACTCCCGGATCGATTGCGTTTATTAAATGTTATTAAATACGAAGCGTGTATTTTTCTCCCCTCCTCCCCACTGCGGTACGATGCTGCGGCTGGCCGCCAGCGCTACGTGCCCCTTCCCTCCCTCCTTCCCTCACCTAACAGTTCACCGGGAGGTGCAGCAAATGGAAGTCGGCTGCATCCCCCGCAGCATCAGATAGCACCATTTAGCATCGCTAAGAAAATGAGCACATCTCTTAATGAATCAACACTTTTTAAAAATCCCCCTTTAGCGTTTTTATTTCATTGGAACTAATTGTCTCAAGCAAAAAAATCTTAACCTAACGGAAATCCTGCCTTAACAATTTCTTTTTATTTTGTGGAACTAATTATGTTAATCTTAACCTAACGGAAATAGTGCCTTGGTTTTAGCGATTTAAAATTTTTTTATTGGAACTAATTATGTTAACCAAAAAAATCTAGCCTAACGGAAATCGTGCCTTAATCATTTTAGCCCATGACACACGTTAAAAGGGGTTAGATAAGGATATTTTATTCTAAATAGCAATTTAATTCTAGTACTTCATTTCTGAAAACCTTAAATGTATATGTTTTGTAAATACCTTTCTGTGAATGCGATGTGACATGCCAGAAACAACGTCTGTATTATGGTTTATTATTCAAGGTGAAGAAAGCATGTTTAAACCATGCATACTGTTTATCCATCTATCCTATTATGTTTCATTGCCATATTGAACAGCTTGCTTCGTATGTGAATACCTTAAAACTTGAGAGTCTATTACAATGGCGATTAAAAATTATGGACTTTATCAGCACAACCTGGTCCATAGTGATTTCTGTTGATGCACTTATGGATGATTCAACATAAATATTTTTAAATGAATACATCATGTGTTCAACTCTGCAGAGTACTAGTGTTTCGATTTCTGATAAATAATCTAGTCCACCTTTAGCGAAGAGTTTCAATAAAACAATATCGCTCATGCCACTGAGGTGCCAGTGAAGGCTGGTGGAACTTCTGCTGTCATTGATTCTATACTTCCCCAGAGGGTGTGCTGTTGTTGTTCTCCCAGATTGCAATCCATTAGAAATCACAGAACTGATGAGAGCTTTCAAAAAAAGTTGCAAAATTACTGAGGCTGGGAACTGAATATTCAGGGATACACTTCAGAAGGATAAGCAGAAAGAAAAAGGAGATGGGATTGTTCTATTAATAAAGGATTATTTCAGTACAGTAGTGAAAAATGATCTTGGTTCAGAGAATGAAGATATTAAATTAGTTTGGGTGGAGATAAGTAATATTGGAAATTAGTTCCAATAAAGTAACATTGGAAATAAGTAAGCAGCAATGTTATAGGGCAGAATATAAATCAGAAAATAATGGGGACTTATAAGAAAGGTACTGCAATAAGCATGGGTAACTTTAATATTCAGATTAAATGGACTAATCAGATTTGCAAAGATATCCTTGAAGTTGAGATTATTGTGTAGCAATCGTAGCTGTGAGGGACAGCTCGGTGGATAGGATACTAGGATGTAGATAGGCTGGAAAATTGGGCGGGGATCCTGGATTCAGGATTCAATCCTGGACCGGGGAGCGGCGCGGGCTTGGAGGGCCGAAGGGCCTGTTCCTGTGCTGTATTGTTCTTTGTTCTTTGTATTTGGAACATTTTCCTAGAATAATACATTGAACAACTAACCATTGAACAGACAACTTTAGATCTGATAATATTTACATAATTGCACACAGGATTAATTAATCTCCTAGAAATAGATCCTCTAGGGAAGAGAGATCACCATAGAATTTTACATTCAGTTTGAGGATGAGAAACTTGGGTCTGAAACAAGTGTCTTAAACTTAAATAAAGGCAATTCTAAAGCTATGAAAAGAGTTGGCAACAATGGGCTGGGAAAATAGGTTAAAAATTAAGGTGGTGGATAAGTAGTGACGGACATTTAAGGAGATATTTCATAACTTTCAATAAAGATATATTCCATCAAAAAAAGACTCTTTGGGCGAGTTGAGCCTTGGCACAGTGGTTAGCACTGCTGCATCACAGCACCAGGGACCCGGGTTCAGTTCCTGGCTTGCGTCACTGTCTGTGCAGAGTCTGCACATTTTCCCCGTGTGTTTACTCAGGGTGCTCCGGTTTTCCACAATCTGAAAGATATACTGGTTAGGTGCATTGACCATGTCAAATTCTCCCTCAGTATATCCGAACAGGTGTCGGACTGTGGCGACTAGGGATTTTCACGGTAACTTCATTGCACTGTTAAGGTAAGCCTACTTGAGACACTAATTTTTTTTAAAAACTAACTAAGGAAGTTAAGGATGGTATCAAATTAAAATAAAAGTCTTAATGTTCTAAACAGTGGCCTGCCAGAAGATTTGGAAAATTTAGAAACCAGTAAGGGATAACTTAAAAATGGGAGAAAATAGAGTATGAAAGTAAACAAACTTCTGCTACAAGCATTTAAAAAGGAAGCGAGAAGCTGAAGTAAGCAATGGTCACTCACAGAATGAGATTGGGGATTTAATAATGGAAAACAAGAAATTTGTAGAGATGTTGTACAAGTATTTTTGTGTATGGCTTCAGAGGTAGAATACATTAAAAACATCCCAAAAATAGTACAACATTCAGGGGAAAAGATGAGAGAGAAACTTTAAAAAACCACTCACTCAAGGAAAAAGTACTTGGAAAGCTAATGGGACTAAAGGCTGACAAATTTCCTGGAATTGATGGCTGTCATCTTATAGGGTTCAAAAGTGGCTGCAGTGAGAGTGAATGCATTGGTTGAAATTTTTCAGAATTCCCAAATTCTGCACTTGTCCCAGCAGACTGGATAACCACAAATAATACTGTTCAGCAGCTTGCTTTCTTAATCTTCTTACCTATCTAAATTAGCTTCCCGCTGTATTGTTGAGAGTTTGTCACCTTGCTGCCTTCTTGCCAGCCTTCAATTTCCACCACCAGGACATCTACTTGCCCATTCGGCCCAATTCTATGATTCTTCCCACCACAAAACTCGCTTTGGTAGGTTCGCACTAAATTCCATCCAAAGAAAAATAAAATGTGCCAGGAGCAGGTGTGATTGGCAGAATGATGAACAGCTGCCATCCAAGAGCAAAAACAATTAGAAGCGATGCACCAACTTTCTTAAACATTTCATTCTATCTCCCCGTGGACAATGACACCACCACTGAACATCTGGAACTGTCACTGATCATATCTCCTTTGAAGATCTTCACTCCTTGGCCTCCAACCTTAGTCTTCCAACACTGAATAGTCTGTTTCTACCTCCTTGCTAAGTATATCAAACAAAACTGCCTAATAGGCCAATAGTTTTTGCCTGCTCTTGCACTGTTGAACTTATTTCCTCCTATCTTCACTCCCCTTTTATTCGCCTTGTTCAGTCTCTTACTATCTACATCGGTGATTCTTCCGATGCCCTTCATCACTTCAGCAGTTTCCTAGTCTAAACCATCTCCTCTTCACCATGGATGTCTAATCTCTCTAAACCTTTATCTCTTGTCAGAGCAGGCTTGGGGCTCTCTGCTTTTCGAGCAGCGGTCCAACCAGTCTCCACCCTCGAGTGCCTCCTCTGCCTGGCTGAATTTGTCTTCATATTGAATGGTGCCTTCTTTAACTCAACTAACTTCTTACACATAAAAGAGATGGAAGGGGCCCTAGTTATGGTTATCTTTTTGTGGTATACATGGAATCCCTCCATAACCTGTTTCTGGTACATTGATGACTGTATTGACCCTCTTCTGCTCTCACCCTAAACTAACATGATCAACTTTGCTTCCAATTTCCACCTTCCTTTCACATGATCCACATCTGACTCTTCCCTTCCTCTTTCTCTGTCTAAATGTCATGGGATAGGCTATCCACAAATACCCACTGGCTCCCACAAACGCTTCAACTACATTTCCATTTTTCCTTCTCCTTTTCTAACAAAAGGTCATTGGCCTGAAACATTCTGTCTCCACAGCTGCTGCCAGACCTGCTGAGTATTTCCAGCATTTTCTGTTTTTGGTTGTTTTCCAGTATTTAGCTCTTGTTGGAGGTGAGAGGAGAATTCCCATTGTGGGGAAATCTAGAATTAGGAAATATAGTTTCAAAATAAGGGATTGCCTGTTTAAGATGAGGAGGAAATTCTTGTCTGAGGATTGTGAAGCTTTCAAATTCTTTATTCCGAGAGTTCTGGAGGCTGAGTCATTGAACTTACCTGAGACTGTGATCGAAGATATTTGAACTACAGGGATAACGAGGGTTACAGGGAAGTAGAGTTGAGGCCACAATCAGATCAACCATTATTTTACTTAACAATTGTTCAAGAGGTCATATGATCAACTCTGCCCCTCTTTCTAATGCTTTTTGCAATCTCAGGTTATCTGAATCTGCTTTACAGTGCAGCCAATTTGCTCACAACATGCTTCCACAAACAACAAATAAAGACCAGATACTGTTTTTTTAAATGGTTTAGGTTAAGGGATAAGTATTAACTTGGACAACAGGGCACCTCCCTAGATCTTCCAAGTGGTGCCTTTGAATCTTTACATCCACATGAGCGGGCAGAAGGGACTGACTGTGCTGAAGTGCCCCCTTGGATTATGTGCTAAAGTCTCTAGATCACTCAACATCTGAGTTAGAAGGTTGTGGATTCAACAATTTAGAATCCATAGGTACCCGCAGTGCAGAAGGAGGCTATTCGGAACATCGAGTCTGCACCAACCTTCTGAAAGAACACTCTACTTAGGCCCACACCCCCACGCATTGATCATGACCAATCCACCTAACCTACACATCTTTGGACATTAAGGGGTAATTTAGCATCACCAACCCATCTAACCTGCACATCTTTGGACTGTGGGAAGAAACCAGAGCGCTTGGAGGAAAACCACACAAACGGGGAGAAGATGAAAACTCCACACAGTCACCCAAGGCCAGAATCGAACCTGGGTCCCTGGTACTGTGAGGCAGCAGTGCTAACCACCATGCTGTGATTATAGGGTGCTGTTTATTTGCAATTACATTAATACAGTGAAGCATCAATCAAACTGTTTTGTTTTGAAGACTTATGCAATATTTGGCCCAGGAGTCACTGATTACCCAATCAAGAGAATTGTGATCTAATGTGGTTTAAAACAGTTCATTTAAGAAGCAACAAATTATATAAAATATTTTAAATTAGATATACGACCAGTAATGAGCAGTAAGTACAAGCAGATTGGGCAGGATGGCAAGCATGCAAATAACTTCTTTCTCCTCTTTCCCCTTTTCTCATAATCTCTTGAGTGCCTCATGTCTTCAGTCTTCTCAAATTGCCCAAGGGCATTAGCATGAATCCATCCTTAGGAGTTCTCGCAACCACCGCTGCACCAAGGTCTCCCACAGTGTTTTTCTTTGTACCCATTTTCAGGGTTGGACCTGGATGGATATTATTGTCAAGGCCTTTTCACCCTCTAAAGATTTGCTTTATTATCCTCCAAAATATCAAGCTCCTTTTTAAACTCTATTTGAAAACCATGCCTTTAATGTCATTCACCTGTTATTAACTATGTGAGCCTTTGCATGTTGCTATTGATCAATTGGGCATATGCCTTACGTCATCCTTTTTTTATCTCGTTGTTTCCCCTAGCCAATTCAATCCTTCCGAGAAACATTCCACCTCTGGCTTTCAAACCTAGCTTGCAGAAATTTCTTTATATTTGAATCTGTTCCACTATTGGTTATTTATGTCTAAAACTATTCAGAAGACCTGTTAACAAGTTCATAAATTGTCATTCAATCCAGTATACTTGTTTCTTAGAAAACTCTAAATCAGTGATTACTAAAGTAACTTTTATTCTGCTTCCACAAACTGATCAATTTACATTCCTAATTTAGCAAGATAAAAAAAAAGTTTAGCACAGCTTTGTACTATAGCTATTTGTTTATGCATTTATCCAGCTGTGGCCGCTCGTTCAGCATAGCTGCCATTACCTAAGAACATTCGCTTTGTTTCTAGGGAAACAAAATGCAAAGCAGTTTCCAGTAAAATGGAACTTGAAGCAACAACCTATTCCTTTATCTATTTCAAACTTATATATGCCTACGCCCATTGCTTCTTTGTGCATCTGAGTATTATGTAAACAGTTAGAATATACAGGACAACGTGTGAGAGATTGAATGATTATTTAATTTTAGAGTCCAAAAAATGTACAAACTTTCTGATGGCAGATTAGAAACAATTAAAAATGCCTTCCTGCATGTTGTTAGCATTTTTGCAATTGTGGCAACTTGATCAGAAACCCTGTCAATCACTTGTAGCGTTGATCGTGTGGTGGGTTAAAACAGTACTGTTGTATTTGTAATTTAAGTTCAAACCATCTTGCACTGGTGAGATTAAAATATCTTCGTTAAATTTGTCGAAGTACTAATTTGGCTATTCCCAATCCAGTTCCAAGCAGATGTGAGTTCAATCACAAAACTGCCCAGAATTAGTTGACTCACTCAAATGCCACAAGAGTGGCTGTTGTCACAAATAGTAATATCATATTGGTGTAAAAGGGAATCCTTATTGAGATAGATTTGAAGCTGATTGTTAGATGAAGATTTACCCTGAATCTAGTTAATGCTTTATGCAAGATGAGAATGTTTGAAACCAACATAATGAATCTAGAAAAATCTTCACTTCCTAAGTAGCAACATCATATGACTTATTAAAGAAAAATTGATTTCCAGATTTAAAAATACTTATCTCAAATATTGTATCAATTTTGCATTCTGGTTTTTAATGTTTAATTTCCATCACATTTCTGTGCTGAATAAAAATATCAGTAAAAGTGCAATGATACCAATCCAATGTTGGTTTATACTGCAGTATGTAACAGAAATGAGAGGCTAGTGATGAAAGTATGAAAATTCTGTGCAGTATGTAAAAAAAAATTAAGAGTTGTGAAAACCGATTGAATTAACATTACTGAGAAGGTGAATTTTTTTTATTAACAAATGATTATGTAGTCCTTACACCAGCAGCAACTGTAGATTTTTACATTCAGTGGGAACTATAAAATACATAGTCAACTTTGTAATGTGCTTTACACATTTTATGTATCAGTATAGTCTGAGTTACCTTTGTGATAAATGTGAAATTGTTAATATAAATTTTCTATATAAATACTTTGGTACACAAGATGCTTACATATATAAGCACATGGCTATTGTTTTCTTCCCTAATTTCCTTCCTTCATCCCCTATCCACCTTCTCCTACTGCATCGATACTTTTGCTTTGCAAGGGTATGGCCTAAAGAACAGCAAGTGCTCTCCAGTACTCAAACCAAGTTAATCTAATGAGACTGTCTGTAGGGTATTTAACTGCATAAGCATCACAACCGAGTCAAATTCTGTCGTTGCTCAACTTCGATGTAAGTTTCAGTTACTATTACTGAACAGCAAATACAGCAAGAACCATGGCTGGTGATTTTTTCTTTCTCTCCTCATCCAAAGGATAGTGAGATCAGTTGTAGTACATTGTCCAAGATCAACATAGCACAAACAACACATCTAAAGTCACTAAGCCATCAGGGAAAGCTCCAAGCTATCAGAATTTTTTAAACCCCTAACCTCCAATTTAGATAATTTATTACAGAAAAAGAAACTGCATTCCAACTAATATCTATCCTTGCAGCTCTTCTTCAACAGTTTAAAATATCTTGTATTTTAATAACCTGCTACAAATCTTGTTTTAGTTTCTGACTAATGATTTACTGGACCAATAACTATAAATAAACATGTTCTAAGTTTTACTGATAGTTCCTTCAGTTCAACAGCACAAGTCATTCCTGTAAGCAGTCTCCTTGTGTCCGGAGATCAGACCATACTGCTCATAGGTAAATGTCCGTCATAATCCAGAGACATACAAATAGTATCCCTTCTAACGTGAACTGGATGTTGTGTCTTTCAGGAGTGCCTAACTGTGTGCGTCTTTAATCTTTCAGGAGACAGAAACATTTAGTGAGATGAAGCAAGTAAGCAGGCAAAGTCTAAAAACGCTATTATTTACAGCTTTAACAGTCAAATTTGCAAGTTTCCCATTGCATCATGTAAAAATTATTTAAAAATCATGACAAATCTTAGAAAATTAATAAACAGGAGAATCTGCAAGTTTTACTGAACTTGGATCTGTGTCAGCATAGCAAATAACTTGGGAATAATTTACAATATTGATGGTGATGATTCTCAACTGAAATTTGAATGATGAGGTGCATAAAGCAATTTCTTGGTGTATTAGATTTTGTATGTTAAAAATTTGATCCACAAAACATTTATTTCCTTTGGGTCTATAGTGCAATCAACAGTTTGCTATTTAGTGGCAACCCTGATCCAAGGCTTCTATTTGTTTGTTTCCTTTGGCTGACCCAAGGACATCAGCATTATCAGGTTTGATGTTGGACAACTTAAAGAGGGAGACAAGTGAGAAAATATCTTCATCCTTCCACCAATTATCCATTTTGTTTAACACATGTTTTATCTGTTGAGCTTGATTGTGTTATATAATAACCCATAATGCATGTTTAATTATTTTGATCCCTGAGGTGTATTTTGTAAATGTTTATCAAGACACATGTCGAATAATCAACTTTGCTCAGAGTCACCGAATTGTTACAACTCAGGAGGAGGCTACTTAACCCATTATGTCTGCACTAGCTCTCCAAATAAGTATTATGACTTAGTGCCAATCCCCTACCTTTTCCCCGTACCCCTGCATATTTGTTTCTATTCAGGTAGTCATCTATGCCCTCTTGAATGCCTCAATTGAACCAGCATCTACCACACTTAGAGGCAGCGCCCTGAACCACTTGTTGTGTGAAAGTTTTTTGCTATCATATTTGTTTCTTCTACAAATCACTTTAAATCTGTGCACTTTCATTCTTGATCCTTTTACGAATGGGAACAGTTTCTCCTTATCTATTCTGTCCAGCCCCCTCATGATTTTGAACATCTCTATCAAATCGCTTCTCAGCTTCCTTCTCTCCAAGGAGAATGGTCCCAATCTATCCTCATAACTGAAATCTCTTATCCCTGGAACCATTCTTGTAAACTGTATCAAATGCCTTCTGAAAGTCCAAATACACCACATCAACAGCATCACCCTCATTGATCCTTTCTGTTACCCCTTCAAAAAACTCCAAGTTAGTTAAACAGAATTTCCCCTTGAGAATTGCTTGGTCAACCCACATTTTTCCATGGGATTACTATTTCTAGATACTAATCCACTGTTAAACTGACTGGTCTATAATTGCTAGGGCTTTCATTACAATCTTTTTTGAATAAGGGCGCAACATTTGCAATCCGCCAGTCTTCTGACACCTCCCCTGAGTCTAGAGAAGACTGGAAGATTATGGCCAATGCCTCCACAATTTCCATTCTTGCTTCCTTCAATATCCTTGGTTGCATCTCATCCAATCCCAGTGCACACTTGATGCGAAAGTAAACAACAACTTATAGTGCCTTTAATGTAATAAAATAACCCAAGTCACTTCACAGGAGCTTTATTAAACTGAATGTATCATCAAGCCAGATACGGGATATGAGATCACATGCTTAAGAACTGGGTCAAAGAGGTAGGTTTTAAGGAGCATCTTAAAAGAGAAAGTGAGGTAGAGAGGCAGAGTGGTTTAGGGAGGGTTTTCCAGAGCATGGGTCCCAGGCATCTGAATGTACAGTCACCAGTGGCCGCATGATTAAAACTGGGGATGCTTAGGAGACCAGAATTAAAGGAATGCAAATATCTCAAGAGGGTTGTGGGGCTGGAGAAGATTACAGAAATAGAGAGGGGCGAGGCTATGGAGTGATTTGGTCAACAGGATGGATTTTTAACATCAAAATGTTACTTGACCAGGAGACAATGTAGGTTAGGGAGCAGAGGGATGGATGATTGATTAATGGTTGTCCCAACGTTTGTCCCAACATGGATTTTGAAATTGAAATCTTTCATAAAGGATCCATTCTTAGCCAAGACATGTAGTATAGGGAGAAAACTCATTATGGGAACAAATTGTCAATCTTTATCAGAGTCAATGTGGGGGGTGGTGGGGGGGATTTTCTAGCCTCCCCACAGCACCTTTCTTGCAGTGGGAGACAGTGCACCGATCACCAGCGACAGGATCTTCTGGTTTCATCACTGTCAAAGGAATTGCCCATTGGCTGCACCCCAGACCAATTTCATCAGCATACACATTACTAAGCCAATGATGTCTAAAATGGCTCAGCATGTTCAGTGGATGGATGACAGCCATAAACCCAAAAACCTTCTGTTCAGCGAATTGGCCACTGGGTCATAACCTCCGCTGTGTCCATACCTTTGCCACAAGGACACTTGCAAGTGAGATATGAAGATGGCTAATATTTTCCAATTGGCTGGGATTTTCCAGTTGTTCATACCGACAGGATCTTCTGGTCCTGCCGAGTGTACATCCCGGTCGTTGGTTTCCTGAGGTGTGGGGTGCAGTCAATGGGCAATCCTTTTGACAACAGCAGGACCAGAAGATCCCGCCATTTGCAAATGGTGCGCCACTGCAAGAAAGGTGCCACGAGGAGGCTAGAACCCCCGCCCCCCCCCCCCCCCCCCCCCCCCCCCCCGAGCCCATTAACCGTGACAACTAGGAGACAGATGCTGGAAGTTGACTCTCTTGAAGGGCACTGGGAGAGACGAGCAAAAACAAAAAGCTTAGCTGATGAAGAGAGCCCAGACAAAACAGAGGCCAGCAAATTATGCATCTTCTGAGCCTATTTTCCTCTCCAGCAAACCAGAGACTGCAATGCCAAAGTGGGGGTTCCTGAGCAGCAACAGGTGATGCTTAACAGTGTTGACCAATGTACAAACTTCATTTTGCAGTAAGGAAAACTGCCTCAATCTAGAGGCAATGCATCCTATTGATAAAAGTCTGTTATCCTGGCAGTGGTCACAATTCTTTCTTTCTGATCCACCTATATTTGACACACCACAGCAATTTAAAGGCTGATTACTGGGTGACAAGGGTTATCCGCTCATTGGCATAGCTCATAGCTCCGGCTTGGAACACACATTCGCGTACAAAATGAGAGCCATGCCGTAACAAGAAACACCATAAGAGCATACAATTGACAGCTTCCACTGCCTGGACTACTCTAGAGGGACCCATCAGTAATCAGCTGAATGGGTATTGAGATTTGTGTTGGTATGTTGCACACTGTTCACCATGGCTAGGATGAGTGAATAACCTTTGCCCTGATCTAAGAAATGAGAAACTGAGGAGCAGGAGCACTATGTGGTGGAAGAAGAGGAAGTGCATAGGCTGCAGAGGAAGAGGTTACGGAGTAGATAGCATTCCATCATTTATTAATTCATGCAATGTGGGTGTGGATGGCTAGGCATGCATTTATTGCTCGTCCCTAATTGCCCTTGAAGGTGGTGGTGATGTGCCTTCTTGAATTGCTGCAACCCAAGTGGTGTAGGTACACCCACAGCGTTGTTAGGGAGGGAGATCCAGGATTTTGACCCAACAACAGTAATGGAATTAACATGAGGTAAATATGAATTAACAGGCAAATGGTGGTCTGGGAACCAATCACTAGTTTTCCTTCTTAGTTTTAAGTTATTTGTAGCCTGGGAAGAAAGAAAGGTAATTATCCATTGGATGGGGAGGGGAGGATTATAAGAGAGGTTAAGCAAGATCAAACAGAACAAGTAAGAGGAATGGGAAGGGTGTAGAAGTATGATCAGGGATTCTGTTGATAGATTCAACAGTAATTTTCAGAAGGGAATCAGATTAATCATGGAAAGGAAGAGGCACAGGGATGTTTGGAAAGAGTTAGGGAATGGGACAGATTGTGTAGCTCTTTCCGAGACCTTGCATAGGTGCAGTGAACTGAATGGTTTTGTGTGTAGTATCAGTCTAGGACAGCAAAATAAGACGAATTAAAAAACGTGACCATTTAAAAGGAAAAAGAGCATCACCTTCGGTGATAGCAGAATTCATTAAATTTATCATAATTTCATTAAATTGAATGAATGTGTTCTTGTCTAATGCTTAATCTTACAATAAAGTGTGCTTGTAAAGTATTGCTTCAGTTTTGTTATGAATTATGGTAAAGTGAATTTACAGTTGTGGCTGGGGTTGTCATGGCATTTCCAGTAATCAAAGACTGATTTCTTGGACAATGCTCATGGCAAACCAGGAGCAATTATTAACATGGTGTGGATATTTTTCATTTCCTTTCTACATTTTGGTTTATTATAAGATTACTGGAAGTGGGGAGAAAAGAGGATATGGCAGGGTGATTGGAAGCAGGAGGTCATGTGATGAAACCTCCAGGAATATGTCAAATCAGCAGCAGAAGTGACAGGGAATCCATCAGAGCTAGGGTCGGCGACCCTAGCTCTGGATTCCCTGTCACGTCAGCTGCTGGTAATGCTGCATAAAAGTTGGGAAGCAGATTAGCTGACAGGATTCCATAAATTTCTGATATATCGCACCAGGGCATTCCCAGTCTTGTTGGAAAAATGATTCTGACATAAACTGCGAAAAACAATGTTTCAATATTTAATACTGTGTTTTGTTTCTGAAATAAAAATGCAGATTTCAGCATGAATTAACATGCAAGCTCTTAAATCATAGGTTGTTGATGTATTTTATATTTATTGAAGACTACAGTCTTCTCTGGAAGTGGTTTTGCTTTTTGATTTTTTTATTGTTTGATTGCAGGATGTTGGTGCAACTGTGTCTGTACATTTACTGCAAATGTCTGTGGCGTTTTCTCAAATTTGCCCTACGAAAAATAACAGGAAAATGTGAGCTGCAAAGAATCTGCTACAGCAGGAAGCCTGGAGCTGAAAGGACATTGAAAATAGGTAGGTGCCCTTTCTTTTTCACTGGCCAGCATTTTTCGGCTGAGAACAAAAGGCAGATGACGAGCTTCTATGTTTATCTAATGTCCTGTTATTCATAAACTATTGGGAGATATGTTTCCCTCATCCCAAGTGGCATCTTGATTGTTTACAAATTCGTTCTTTGGCATTCCCATAGTGAGAACATTGCTACCACTTGCTACCTGCCTTCTGATAAGTAAACTCATTCTAGAAGGAATTGTAAGATGCAAAACCCATCTTGGCACTCACTCCTGCTGTACTATTCAAACTGACTTTAAATTTCAGCTAATTATATGCTCTAGTTATGTAATGCAATGTTTAAAAAAGATCACCACCTGTTTTGACTGGCAGTGCTGATATTAATTCCACTTTCAATTGATTGTTTGAAGCCGCTGGTACAAGTTGGGAGGTGGCCATTGTCAGTGTCATATGAAAGGACCCTCAGCTGCAGCCAAGGAAAACTAAATGGAGTTTTGGAACACAGTTTTTTGGCAATCACTTATGGGTTTTCAGCTTTAAAGGATGTAAAGTCAACATTTTTGCTGCAAAATGTTGCTTGCTGCTCTGAAATATCAGTTTTTAATCATTTCTGATGCTTCTACCTTCCTCTTCAAGGGCCTTCACATTCGGCCACCCTGTTGTTGTTCTTTCCTAAAAATAATGGCATTCTACTTAACTCTCTCATGGTGCTTCCCTGGCTCCACACGTCATTTTATATATGTTTGCTTCATTCTCAGATGCAACAGCAACTGCATTCTGAAACTAATTGCACTGTTTTGGCATAAATTGCAGTGAAAGGATGAGAGCAGATTGCAGTAAATATGTTATTAAACATTGCTAATACAATGACAGGCAGGAGATTAGCATCTCCACAGTTCCAGCTCAGTATGAATTGTCTGACACTGTATAATAATTTGATTTTGTTATTTTTCTTGCCAGAGGAATCGTTAAAGTCCTCCAGGAATGAAGTAAGTAGAATACTTTGCATGCAATTGCATTATTATTAATGCGAAAACTATATCCGGATATGAATTAATTGGAATAGGAGTGTTTAGCTCTGAGCCTGTTTTGTCATTCACTGAGATCTTAGCTGACTTGTGACAACTCCAAGTGACTGCCTTTGCCTCGTCCCTTAACAGCTTTGCTTAACAAAAATCTTTCAATCTCAGATTTAAAATTAACAATTGGTCAAGCATCAATTATCAATTGCTGAAGAGAGTTTCAAATTTCTATCACCTTTGTGTTGAATTGTTTTCTAATTGTACTCCTGAAAGTTCTCATTTTTAGATGATGCATCAAATCCTGGAAATGGCTTCTCTCCATTTACATTATCTGCTCCCCTCAACACCTTAAACTTCTTCAATCAAATCACACATTAACCTTTCAAATTTCAGTAATGCAAGCATAATTTGTGTAATCTCTCCTCGTAATTTAAATCTTTGGAGTCCAGGAGCTGGATTTTCATGTGCGAATCAGCAAAATTCCCAACTCATCTTCCCCCCCGTCCCTCAACCACACACACCACAACACCTGTTGCCCTTCATGTCTCTCATGCCCACCATGCCAAGTTATGCCCCCAATGCACCAAGTACGTATTATGTACAGCCATCAGTCGCCTTCTGTAGCCTTAATCATAAATCATTATTTGACTCCTCTGCACAGCACGTTTGTGCAACCCTGCCATTCAGTAAGCCTTCACCTGCCCCTAGTTCTGTCTGCTGTGTTCTTTTGCCTAGTGTCTTACTATGTGCAGATCTCACCTCTAAACCATCATCTAAGATAGGTGAAGTATCAGAATATGAGCTAATAGCTGCAAGTATGAAATCAAGTGGCAGTGTATCTTCTTCATTATTCCCTCGGTCTTCCTACACTGCCTGGCCAGGTTGCAATTTTGGGGTACCTGAAAGGAAAGTAGGGGTAAAGTTATGTTGCGGGGAGGGGTTGCAAAGTAAGAGGTACATGCTGAAACTGTCTGTAGCTTATGTCCAAAGATTCTAGGATGAAAAGAAAATGTGGTGTGAAAAGGAGGGTTAGAAATGAGAATACTGTCATCCCATCCTCATCAATAATGTATTGTGGGCGGCATGGTGGCACAATGCTTAACACTACTGCCTCACAGCACCAGGAACCCAGGTTCAATTCGGCCTCAGGTGACTGTCTGTGTGGAGTTTGCACATTCTCCCCGTGTCAGCGTCAGTTTCCTCCGGGTGCTCCGGTTTCCTCCCACAGTCCAAAGACGTGCAGATTAGGTGGATTGGCCATGCTAAATTGCCCCTTAGCATCAAGGGGATTAGTGGGGTAAATACATGGGGCTATGGGGATAGAGTGCGATTGTTGTCGGTACAGGCTTGATGGGCCAAATGGCCTTCTGCACTGTAGGGATTATATGATCTTCAGTGGTTTCAGTTGTATTGCTGGCTGTGGTGATGTGCCCCTTTTATCAGAGATCACATGACCCATCGAGCCAATCGCGAGTTGGTTGTTGACAGTTGGAGTCTGGGAGTCATTGAGTTTCCAAGCTTATTGTTGTCCAACGTATATAGTTTTTCCAAAATAAGCCTCCTGTTTGTTTACTTGTCTTGTTGTTTGTCAATTCCTCACAGTTATTTCATTTAGTGACGAGATAAAATCGGAATTTTTTTCTGTCATCTGTTTTAACTCAGGAGAACAGTCTTTGAATCAACCTTTTTTTAAGAAACACTACTACAACAACTTAAGTGCCAAATGATTTTAATTGGGAAGTTGGAACCATTTGACTCTGAAACAGAGCAATTGATCCAATATGTGAAGCATCTGTGATTATTTTTTAGGACCAATTAAATTGGGGTTGGGGGGCGGGTTAGGAAAAGCAGAAAGTAATCCTTTAAACAGCCTGCGGGGGGGCTCAAACATATCGTCTAATTCGAAGCCTGACTTCTCCAGAGGCCCCAGGTGCAAAAACATGCAAGCAGCTGGTTGAACTGACCATAGAGCACTATTGCCTAAAGCCATCAGTGATAATGCAATAATATCAATTTAATTCTACAGTGAGAAACCCAGAGGGAATTATAGCAGTGTTCGTGACACAGTTAAGACAGTTAGCTGAACAATGTGAATTCAGATTGACACTCAATGAGATGTTAAGAGAGAGGTTGGTTTGTGGTGAAAATAAGCTCACCATATAAAAAGAACTATTAACAGGCAGAACTTACCTTAACAAGAGCATTAGGAATTGCTCAGGCTCCAGAAAGCGCTGAAAAAGATGCGTTAGACTTAAAGTGTGCAGCTGGGTGAGGTCAACCAACTTGGGCAGGAAACCTCAGGGTGCCAGGGATGAAAGTGCTGAAAGCAGAGAGTCAAAGAGCAGCAAGCAAGATAAGACAGAGATACAGAAAGCCTAATCTGCAGATCAAGAACTTAGAATAATACTACTGGTGTGGCAATGATCGATGCAGCCCATCAACTGTGCATTTAGTACTGGTTACAAGCAGCAATCGTGTAATTAAGCAGGCAGCACAAAGATGCTGTGGAACCTACATTATACCCAATGGACAGGATTAATCGACCATTGTGATCATTTTCAAGGACTATCAGTTTGCACTACCCCTTTCCCCCCTACTTGATATATCAAAAATACTTCCATCTACCAAGGAAAATTGCAAACAACTAAGAACAAACAGCATAGAGATGATCACTTCTCTGCTCCTCATTCACCATTTCACTGGCTGCCGATTCACCACCTTCCTTATTTCTAACCATTTTCATGCTCCCCTGTCCATCTTATTTTTGCTGCTCCACCCCTTGTTTGCTGGTTGCTTGTTGTACATTACTGATGCTACTTATCTTGAATGTACTAAGTTATTTTATCTCAATACTTTCAAACTGAAACTATTAGGAACCATGCCTCAGCTGGATACCAGGAATCACTGGCATAGTTTGGACATTCCAGGGCAGTCATATTTAATTCTATTGGTCAAAACTTCATAGTAATCAGAGGCATGTAAGCAGATGCCAATAAGTAAGCTTTGTTTTTCTACATTCAACATCAATGTTAGCAGGCAGTATAAACATTAATTTTGAAATATCTTTCAATTTATGTACAATTTATAACAACACTGAAAACTAAACAGGGGTACAGTAGCTTGTGTGATATAAGAACATAAGATATAAGAAATAGGAGCAGGAGTAGGCCATCTAGCCCCTCGAGCCTGCCCCGCCATTCAATAAGATCATGGCTGATCTGAAGTGGATCAGTTCCACTTACCCGCCTGATCCCCATAACCCCTAATTTCCTTACCGATCAGGAATCCATCTATCCGTGATTTAAACACATTCAACGAGGCAGCCTCCACCACTTCAATGGGCAGAGAATTCCAGAGATTCACCACCCTCTGAGAGAAGAAGTTCCTCCTCAACTCTGTCCTAAACTGACCCCCCTTTATTTTGAGGCTGTGCCCTCTAGTTCTAGCTTCCTTTCTAAGTGGAAAGAATCTCTCCACCTCTACCCTATCCAGCCCCTTCATTATCTTATAGGTCTCTATAAGATCCCCCCTCAGCCTTCTAAATTCCAACGAGTACAAACCCAATCTGCTCAGTCTCTCCTCATAATCAACACCCCTCATCTCCGGTATCAACCTGGTGAACCTTCTCTGCACTCCCTCCAAGCCCAGTATATCCTTCTGCAAATAAGGGGACCAATACTGCACACAGTATTCCAGCTGCGGCCTCACCAATGCCCTGTACAGATGCAGCAAGACATCTCTGCTTTTATATTCTATCCCCCTTGCAATATAGGCCAACATCCCATTTGCCTTCTTGATCACCTGTTGCACCTGCAGACTGGGTTTTTGCGTCTCATGCACAAGGACCCCCAGGTCCCTCTGCACAGTAGCATGTTGTAATTTTTTTCCATTTAGATAATAATCCAATTTGCTATTATTTCCTCCAAAGTGAATAACCTCGCATTTGTCAACGTTATACTCCATCTGCCAGATCCTCGCCCACTCACTCAGCCTATCCAAATCTCTCTGCAGACCTTGTACGCCCTCCACACGATTCACTTTTCCACTTATCTTTGTGTCGTCTGCAAACTTTGTTACCCTACACTCAGTCCCCTCCTCCAGATCGTCTATATAAATGGTAAATAGTTGAGGCTCCAGTACCGATCCCTGCGGCACACCACTAGTTACCATCTGCCAACCAGAAAAGCACCCATTTATTCTGACTCTCTGCTTCTGTCGGATAGCCAATCCCCAATCCACGCTAACACCCTACCCCCAACTCCATGTGACCCAATCTCCTTCAGCAACCTTTTGTGAGGCACCTTACCAAACGCCTTTTGGAAATCCAAAAACACCGCATCCACCGGTTCCCCTCCGTCAACCGCACTAGTCACAGCTTCATAAAGATCCAACAAGTTCGTCAAGCACAACTTTCCCCTCATGAATCCATGCTGCGCCTGCTTAATCGAACCATTCTTATCCAGATGGCCTGCTATTTCTTCTTTAATGCTGGATTCCAGCATTTTCCCAACTACAGACGTTAAGCTAACCGGCCTGTAGTTACCCGCCTTTTGTCTATTTCCCTTTTTAAACAGCGGCGTAACATTAGCTGTTTTCCAATCCGCCAGCACTGCCACAGAATCCAACGAATTTTGATAAATAACCACTAACGCATCCGCTATTACCTCTGACATTTCTTTCAATACCCTGGGATGCATTCCATCCGGGCCCGGGGACTTGTCCACCTTCAGTCCCGTTAGTCTACCAAGCACTGCCTCCCTGGTAACATTAATTGTATTGAGTACCTCTCCTCCTACCAACCCTCTATCGTTAATATTCGATAAACTATTTGTGTCTTCCACCGTGAAAACCGACACAAAAAACTTATTTAAAGTTTCAGCCATTTCCTCATTTCCCACTATTAAATCCCCCCTCTTGTCCTCCAAGGGTCCAACATTCACTCTTGCCACTCTATTCCTTTTTATATATTTGTAAAATCTTTTACTATCATTTTTTATATTTAGAGCTAGCCTAGCTTCATAACCTATCTTTCCTTTCTTTATCGCTTTCTTAGTCGTTCTTTGTTGTTTCTTAAAGTTTTCCCAATCTTCCGATTCTCCACTATTTTTGGCCACATATAAAAATTTGCTTAAAATTAAAATTTGTTGAAGCATTTTTACTTGCAGTTTACTGTATATTTTTGGTTGTCCATCTTTAATCTATTCTCTTTCTGTCTGGCAGCTACTCCAGTCTGCTGTGGTCGCTCATATAGACGATATCGAGAGGACTGTGGATAACATCATGCAACTGAAAAAAATTAATCCTGATACCAATCCACAGTAATGAAATTTGGCTTTATACTGTGCACTTTCTATGATCTTTTAGCACACTTGACAATGTAGTACAAGTACAAAATCTTGTACATGATATAAACCAGTGATTATCCTCACACACGCCATTCCATTACATCTGTCACTAAGCATTACTTTTCATTGAAATGAATATATCCAGGATTGAATTTCAGGTTAGAAATATTCGTTGCTGAATATAGAATTGTTTTGCAAAAAGCAATCTTAAATTTGTTGATGATGTTTAAGGCATTTACACCAATCCTGTTTGTATGTGAGCATAGTAGATCTGTTTGCTGGGAAAGGAGGCAACCTCAACCATACAAAAGAGGCTAGGGATCGCCCAAAGAAGTTAGTGGTGGCCATGGGGGTGCAGATGTTTTCCCAGGGTTCCAATTTAGGATGAGGTTTTTTCTATATTTCCAAAGAGTGCACTTTTGAAGCATCACATGTTAAACATTAAATCATTAATGCAGTATTACATTAGGCAGTTTCATGGCACTTCATGCAGGTAATCAAATTCAATTTAAATTTTCATGGTCAAGCAGTGTTACACCTTCATAGAAGAGAGGAGGCAATTGGAGTGATGTGGAGAAGGAGTAGAAGAAGGAGAGGAGATAGAAGGGAAATAAAACAAATAAGAAGGTGGGGAAGGAGGATGGAAGGAAAAGGAGCAATAAATTTGTGTATCTGCCTCTTATTTCAAACAATTAATAAATGGCTTTTATGATGTATGTATTAACTTACCCAAGTAATTTAATCCCTTACCATTCAATTACCATTGGAACAACATCTAATTCCCTTTTAAAGATGTATAATGACTCTGCAATAATAGACTCTGCCTCATGTGACTTTAGATGGTATATGATAATTGGGATTCAAACATGGAGGGTATCACAGCCAACTGGATCCAGTGCTTGTATATCCTTTGTCCACGCACACTGGCTAGTAGGAATCTCAGGTTAGCAATTGTGGCAAGAACTGTGGCTGAATTTGTTTCCCTTCTTAACTCGGGTCACTGAGTCTTTATCTTGATTTTAATCCCAACCCCTCCTCTGTTTCCACATCCCCACTGGAAGCACAACAGGCAGGGAAGGGGCAGGGGTGTGTACATGGAGGTGGCGCACTGGTTAACGCGTCTGACTATGGATCAGAAGATTCCAGGTTCAACTTCTGGCTGATTCGGTGTGAGCCTTTTAAAAATAGTTAACAAGCTCCATGTTAAATCCCACTCAGGAAGGGAAGGTCCATAATTTATAATGGGCAAGAAATTGATGAGGTTAGGAGTTAAAATCTTCATTTAAAATCACTTTCCCAGCTGCCATAATAAGGCATCAATCAATCAAGGCAGTTGATGAGGCCTATACTCAAGGCAGGTGGAGCTCATTTAAGATGCTAAATCGTGACCCGATCTCTCCATTGGTGGCACAAATAGGACCTGGGTGGGATTGTGGTCGGTGCAGACTTGATGGACCAAATAGCCTCCTCCTGCACTGTAGGGATTCTATGATTCTAACAATGTACTATTATCACAAGCTAGGGAAAGTGCTGCACTGTCTGCTGCTTAGCTACAGCACAAAAAGAATAGTATGTGCGTAAATACTATTTCAGTCTTTCAATATAAACAACCTAAAAGCTGTTATTTTGTTCTACCGAGGTTTGGGATTTCTCTGCAAGCCTGTCTCCTACAGATTGTAGGATATCGAAAACTGATTGCAGAAGTTGAAAAACTCCGCAGAGATCAGTATGATTCAGAAAATCCACACCATGAAGAAACGCTGTTGAAGGTTAGTGGACAGAGAGATCGCAGATCGCCGTACATATTCCTGTCTTTCCCTGTAGTCCTGAAAATATTTCCTCCTCCGATAATGATCCAATTCTCTTTTGAAAGTCGCAATGAATCCTCTTCCACCACTGCATTCCATTCCCTAACATTGCGTTTTTAAAAAAAGCTTTCCTCATGTCACTATTGCTTCTTTTTTCAAGCACATTAAATAAGTTTTCTCTGGTTTTTGATCCATCCAACAATGGGAATAATTTCTCCCTGTTTGTCCAGGTCTCTCTATCAAAGCTACTTTCAACCTTATTTTCCTCGAGGAAACTATCCCCAGCTTCTCCAATCTATATATGTAACTGGTTCCAGGAATGAATAACTTTATTCTCATGAATCTTTTCCTTCCGAATGCATTCATATCTTTCCAAAAATGTGTTGCTCCGAACTGGATGGAATAATCCAGTTGAAGTAAAAACAGTGTTTTCTACAGGTCTACCATTACTTTATTGCTTCGGTACTCTCTCCCTCTATTTATAAAGACCAGGATCCTATATCCTATTTTAACTGTGCTCTCAACCTGCCTGCCACCTTCACTGACTTGTGCACATCCCAACTCCCTCTGCTCCTGCACCCCTTTAGAATTGTATTCTTTATTTTGATGTTGCTTTTCCTCATCCTTCCTATCAAAACAAAAACATTCACACTTCTCAACATTAAATTTAATCTGCCCCTTGTCTGTCCATTCTACCAACCTGTCTGTCCTTTTGGTGTTCAACAATGCTCTTTTCATAGCTCGCAATTCTTCCAAGTTTTGTGTCACCCACAAATTTTGAAATTGTGCCCTGTACACCAAGTCTATGTCATTAATACATATCACAAAGAACAGTGGTAATAACACTGACGTATTAAAAGCTATCCTGTAGTCTGGAAAAAACAACTTTTCACTACTGGTCTCATTTTCCTATCACTCAGCCAATTTTGTACCCATATTGCTATTGTCCCTTTTATTCCATGAGCTCTAACTTTGCTCACAAGTATTTTCTGTGGGATTTATCAAATGCCTTTTGGAAGTCCATGTACACTGTACTTACTGCATCATCCTCAAGCAAGTTAGCAACATGATTCACTCTTAAGAAGTTCATGCAGGCTTTCCTTAATTAACCCACATTTTCTCAAGTTCTTAATTTTGCCCTGAATTATTATTTTTAAAAGCTTCCACACCATAAGCTTTAAACTGACTGACCTGCGGTTGCTGAGCTTAACCTTGCCCTCTTATTTTTGCACAAGGGTGCAACTTTTGCAGCTTTCCAGTACTCTGGCACCACATCTGTATCTAAAGAGGATTGGAAAATTATGGCCAATGCCTCTACAATTTCCACCCTTACTACTTTCAGTATCCTTGAATGCATCTGATTCAGTCCTGGTGATTTAACTTGAAGTACAGCCAGCCTATCTTTTTCCTCCTTTCAAATTGTAACCCATTATGCATCTCAACTATCTCCTCTTCCATCATGACTTAGGCAAAATCTTCTTCCTAAAGACAGATGCAAAGTAGTCAATTAGAACTTCAGCTATGGCCCCTGCCTCCATGCACAAATCCCCTGGTAGATCCCTAATCAACCCTACTTTTGCCACCTTGTTGCTATTTATACACCTATAGAAGACTTTTGGATTCCCTTTTCTGTTAGCTGCCAGTATCTACTCATACTCTCTCTTTGCTTTCCTGATTTCTAAAAAAAATCCCTCTATATCTTCCACATTGTGCCTCATTCCATTAAAATAACTAGTCTTTACTGGAATAAAAAAAGAAATTAGTGCTAATACTTGCGGTCTGGCAGCTTATGTGGAGAGAAAAAGAATTTCCTTGTCAAAATCTTTGATCGGTACTAGAAAAATTAGAAATTGAATATTTTAAGCAAGTACAGAGACAGCGAAAAGGAGGGGGAAAAGAATGAAAAGGAAGGTCTGTGATAGGGTGAAAGGCAGAAAGAATAATGACAAAAGGAATAATGAATTGAAGTAAAATGAGATGGTAATAGGTCCACTATCAAAACAAAAGATGGGCCGAAGGAAGGTCGAAATGCAGAAAATTACATCGCAACAAACAACTGCCATCCAAAAAAAGGTGGGGGGAGGGGGCAGAGGGAAGGCAGATGCCAGATCTGCTGAGTATTTCCAGCATTTTCTGTTTTCATTTCATATTTCCAACATCCAAAGTATTCCTGTATTGAACTTATGATGGACAAAAAAATCATTTCATGAACTTGGCAAGTGTAATGAGTTGGATTTCATGTTGAAAGAACGACTGATTTTTCCCTTTTTAAAAAAATGTAATGCCCATGTGCTACTAATCCGTGTTTAGCACTGAATTACAGGTATCCTTGAATAACTTTTAGAAACGAGGAAACATTTTGAAGTAATAGCTATAGTATTACTTCCTTTAATTAAAAACCATTTTTGGTGAAATTTTAACCCCATCAAGACTGGCAGGTGAGGTTGTGAGCATTTAAGTAATCCACTCTGGAGGGGCATACCTGTAATTTATAACTTGAGGTTTGTTCTTGCTTTTTTGGCATCAGTTTAAATTTAATGCTGACTGGTCAAGTTTCCCAGAGCTCAGGAAACTGAATGTGAAAATCAAAAGCAGGAGCGGCCAAATCACCACACACCAGCCTCCCATCCATTGACTCCGTCTACACTTCCTGCTGCCTCGGCAAAGCAGACAACATAATTAAGGACCCCACGCACTGTGGACATTCTATCTTCCACCTTCTTCCGTCGGGAAAAAGATACAAAAATCTGAGGTCACGTACCAACCGACTCAAGAACAGCCTCTTCCCTGCTGCTGTCAGACTTTTGAATGGATTTACCTTGCATTAAGTTGATCTTTCTCTACACCCTAGCTATGACTGTAACATTACATTCTGCATTCTCTTGTTTCCTTCTCTATGAACGTTATGTTTTGTCCGTATCGCGTGCAAGAAACAATACTTTTCATTGTATGTTAATACATGTGACAATAATAAATCAAACCAAATCAAATCAAAATCAAGCAGTTAAATGCTTTTAATAGCACTAAATCTGGGCCAAGCCCCTCCAGCAAATCTTCTGCAGTGATTAATCAACTTCTCTCCTGATTTCCAATTCTGGATTTCTTTCTTCCACTGCTTGTTTTCGGCCCAGCAGCCAACCAACCTGTCAAACCAACTGGTTGCTGAGTGAGAACATTTTAGGCTCTAGATCCATGTTGTCCGTGCATTTTGGGTCCCTCATTCATTCCCCTCCTTCACCCCTTAAAATATTCACCCCTGGTTCCCTTCCTGTAAATATTGTGACCTATAATATTCACATTTCCTGCATCATAAAGAGCAGTTTTTTTTAAAGTAACATTATATATTCACCTTTGGAAGCATGTTTTAATAATGTGTTTTTGTTTTAGTGCTCTTTGTAATAGACAAAACTTATTTGAGTAGCAATGCCTCCATTTTCATTTTATGGTTATTACAGATGTATTACAGTATGGTTATTACAGATACTCCAAGAGCTTTGTTACTGTGTATGCTTAGTCTATAATTTTTAAACACCCTGCCACTTTGTTTCCCTGCTGACCCCTCCGGTTCCCTCTTCAGACACCCTTAGTTCCTTCACGCTGCTTCACTCTCCTGTGAGCGAGGGCTTAGAAGAGGATCTTTGCAGTGAGAGCGAGCAAAGGAATCAAGAGAGGGCAGTGGTTAGCTGTATGGAGGGAGCAGGTTAAGAGAAGAAAGAGGCAAGTGGGAAAGGGTAAGCAGGTTAAGGGAGGGGAGCTGGTGAGCAGGAGGGTTGGAAGAGGGAAATATCAAGAGGAGTGGCAAGCCAGAGGAAAAGAGAGGGTCTGTGAAGGGAAGTGGGAAGGTCAAGAAGGAAGCGGCAAGTTGGAAGGGAGGGAGTGAGAGGGGCAGTTTGTGTGAAATGGCGAGCGAGAGGTCAATTAATAAGATTAAGTGAATAAGGGTAGCAAGTTAGGAAGAGGATTTTGGGACAGTTGGGTTCATGGTAGCCAGTAAGGTTTTACCGGCGAGGGAGGGGGAGGGAACACATTAGGCATGCCAAACAAGGACTAGTTGTATTTTATGCCATGCAGACACTGATGATGGGACATTGAACTTGGATTCATACTATCTTCTTTATTCATCTTCCTATTTTAATTTGATTTTCAATAAGGCAACTTGTGCAGAATATTTTTTTGTTTTCTACGAATCTTGTTAGCTGTGGACTTTCCTTCGCCCTGATGTAACGTTGAGTGGTCGAATTAGCAAGCAATGGTGTGAAATAGGTTTCCAAGGTGAAGACCCAAAGACTGACTTCAGAGGAATGGGGATGTTGGGGTTATATAACTTGGTGTAAGTATAAATTATAAGCAATGTTTTAAAACTCTCTTAATTCTTTCCTCTCCTGCCTTTTGTCTATAAATTATATAAGCTATATAAATTTTCTCACTTTTTTGGTTCAGTTTCTTTGCAGAACATGACAACACAACTGCTCGCCAAGTTCTTTTTGATTCTCACCAACCAAAGTACAGGTAACTTACTCTTTTGGTCAGATGCTTTATTTAACGTTGTGTTGTCATTAGCCTCTGAGTTCAATTTCAATGGTTTACTTCAGTATGACTTTTTGCTCCCATCATCAACAACACACCTGTAACACTGCACCCACACTTCTGTCGTTAAAAGTGCACTGAAAAGTTCTTTGTATAGAATTGCAAGATTAATATTATTGAAGGTCAACTCCAAATAAAAGTCTATTGAGTCATCTCACTGAAATACAGTGTTGAATATTACAAACTAAAACAATGAGGATATGGGCTAATTTATTAGGGAGACCTATTTTGGAGTAGAAGGTAAAAGGTGAAATTGTGAGTCATGTGTTATCTGGCAAAGCTAAATTAACATATAGTTGAAGTGATCATCTTCAGTGACAACTATATTACAGTATTCGTTACATTACAATGATGAGTTCAGTTACTCATCAATGTAATATTGTCATCCTTCACATCCGAAACACACCCAAAATAATTTTTTTAATTGTGTAAACAAAACAAAAATATCAGTTTTTAAAACATGCTGATCCTGAGATTGCTACTTGAAATAAATTCAACAACTTAGCAAATATAATATACAACATTTCAACCCCTGACCTCCACAGATGCACATGCATGCACACTTTTTTTACTAGTTATTCTGAATGTATGTTTTCATTTGATTCCTGTCTTGTGGATTATGTTCTTCATATATTGTAATAATATCATATTCATTGACCACTGTCCTATTTTAATTTCATCATTTCATTCTAGGGAACTAACCAAAGAAGATGTAAGGTACTACTATCACTTCATTTTCATTTATTCATATGTATCTTGCTTTGCATTTGATCTCTGTTTTATAGCCATTCTTTATGGGCAATCATGGATGCTGAGAAACCTATTTTGAAAGTGTATGTATATCTGACTGTAACAAATCAATGTTCCCAAGACAAAGAAATAGCCTCTTAATCCAGTTACTGATTTTAAACCAAGTCCCTTAAAATATTGTCAGTATTTTGGCATGCCACTAACATCACCAACCCTTAATAAGTTTATATTTTATAAGGAAGGAATTCCAAAATAGTTTGTGTTACTTTTAGGAATGTGATGGATAGTGTGATAATTTCTGATGATTTTATGAATTTTACCTGAATAATTACAATGTTAACTAACAATCACGGCTATAAGATCACTCTAATTTGTTCTAAAATAATTTATAAACTTCAAACCTATTAAAATAAATACTCCAAACTATGTCAAGGCAAAGTAGAATCACAACCTCTGAAGTATTAGATAATGGGCTGTGGAACTGAATTCCCAAAAATGGCATTCTGTTGTTTTGGACACTGACTTAATAAGTTTACTGCTATTGAATTCATTACTTATTTTTGCAAAACATGCATTTGCAATGTTCTTGACCTGTAATTCTTTGCATGAAAATCCTATTGGCTATCATGAACTTAACTGGCCCAAAATCCTCCTCCTAACTCACTACCCTTATTCACTCACTCTTGTTAACTTACTTCTCACTCGCCACTTTATGCAAACTGCCCCTTTTGCTCCCTCCCCTTCGCAGTTTACCACTGCCACTTCCCTCTTTCTTCATTCAATCATCTTAATCCAATCCAATTTTTGCAATTTATTTATCACTTTATTGTGATATCTACAGGTTTATTCATTACATTACAAACCCTTATTCTATGATATGTATGTTTCTCTGGACTTGACTATTCCAATCCAAGGCAGGTGTCCCATATTCTACCCTCTGTAACTTGAAGTCTTCCTGTGTCCTAACTTGTACCAAGTCACCTTACGCTAACATCACTGTATTCACTGATTTACATTACTTTCTGGTCAAGCACTGTCTTGATTTTAAAATGCTCATCCTTATTTTCAAATTCCTCCATGGCCTCATCCCTCCCTATCTCTAATCCACTCCACCCCCACAACCATCTGTGCTCATCTAATTTTGGCCTCTTTAGTGTTCCTGTTTATTCACTCTACCAATGGTGATAGTGCCTTCAGTTGCCGAGGTCCTAAGCTTTGAAATTCCCTTTCTAAACCTCTGATCCTCTCTACCTTGCTTTCCTTTTTTAAGACATACCTTAAAATCAACCTCTTTGACCAAATTTTTGATAATCTAACCTTAATTGAACTTTCTACCTGACATTTGACCTAAGCAAAAACAGAAAATGCTGGAAAATCTCAGCAGATTTGGCAGCATCTGTGGAGAGAGAATAGAGCCAACGTTTCAAGTCTGGATGATCCTTCGGCACAGCTAAGAGCAAAGAAAATCGGAAGAGATTTTGCTTTTATCTGACCTAAGCATATTTTTTCTTCCTTACCTTAATATCTATCTCTTGTCATCCAAGGAGCTCTGAATTTCTTTGCCCTAACTTTCCCTTTCAAGGCAATATATTTCAACTTTGCCTGAAGTATCTCTTCTTTGAAGGTATTGTTCAGCTACCATTTTAACCTGCCAACCTTTGATTCTAGTTTACTCAGCACAAATCTGTTCTTGCCCCATTAAGTTGCTCTCTCCCAGTTAATTATTTGAACTCTGGATTATTCTTTGTCCTTTTCCATAGCCAGCCTAAACCTTTATGATACAATAATTTCTGTCCCCTAAATCCACTTGGCCCAATCATTCCCAAGAACCTGTTCTAACAGTGTCTCCCTCATGGATTAGAAACATGCTGCTGTAGAAAATTTTCCTGAACCCACTGTATGAACTCTTGCCTATCTCTGCCCTTTGCAATACTACGATCTTGGTTTATGTTTGGTAATTAAAGTCCCCCGTTATGACTATTCTATAATTCTGCATGTCTCTAATTTCCTTGCAAATTTGTTCCTCTACATCCTTCTCACTAGATGGTGACCTAGAGACTACACCTAGCAATATGATCACCCTTTTTATTTGTCCCTCAGCTCTATCCTTCTATCCTTGACCCCACTGGGTTATCCTCTCTACCCAGTATGCAATGTTCTTATTAATACTGCCACCTCTCCCCATTTGCTTTCTTTCCTGAACACCTTGGGTGGGATTTTCTAGCCTTTCCCACTGGTGGGATCTTATTGTCCCGGTGAAGGTACTCCCCACACAGTGGGTTCGCTGGCGGAGGGATGGATGAGCCACAGAAAACACTTGACATCGGTGGGACCAGAAGATCCCGCTGGTGGCCAATGGCAAGTCACCTCTGCCACCAGGGGGCAGAGAATCTGGCCCATTGTCAATCAAAAATCTTTCTAATTCAGCTTTGAATATATTCAAGGACACAGCGTCCACTGCCCATTGGGGGAGAGAATTCCAAACACTAACAACCGGCTGAAAGAAGAACTGTCTCCTCGTCTCTGTCTTAAATGGGAGGTCCCTTCTTTTAAAACTGTGCCCCCTAGCTCTATCATTGAGCATATTCAAGACAATGACAGACTTATGGATACTAATAACATCAAAGGATTTGGAGATAGCACAAGAAAGTGGTATTGAGATAGATGATTAGTCGCAATCTAATTGAATGGCAGCGTAGGCTCAATGGGCAGCTCGACGGACTGAATGGTCTACTCCTGTTCCAATGTTGCTAGTTCTAGATTCCCCATGAGCAGATATGTCCTCTCAGCATCTTCCCTGTCAAAGCCCCTCAGAAACTTCTGTTTCAATCAGACCTCTCTTCATTTAAATAATACCCTACTTTTCTGTTTTTCTTAACAAAATGGAGATATTAATATTTTTTCATATTTCATTTGCCCAGTTTTTGCCCAACCAATCTTCAAAGACTCTTTGTATACTCCTCTCAATTTGCTTTCCTGCTTATCTTTGTATAGTATGTAAATTTGGTTACGATACATTCAGTCCCTTCACCCAAGTCATTAATATGAATCATAACTAATTTGAGGTTCCAGACTCATCCGTACGGCACTCCACTAGTTAGTTTGCTAAACTGAAAATTACCCATTTACCCCGCTTCTGTTTCCTGTTAGTTAGCCAGTCCTCCATCCATGTGACTAGAAACTGATCTGGACCAATCATATAATACTGTGGTTGCAAAAGTAGGCCAGAAAACTTTGCAGCGAGTAACTCACCTCCTTACTGCCCAAAGCCTGTCCACTGTTTACAAGGCTCAAGTCAGGAATGTGTTGGAACATTCTCCACTTGCCTGAATGAGTGCACTCCAGCAACACTCAAAAAGCTTAACCGCATCCAGGGCAAAGCAATCCACTTGACTGGCATCCCATCCACCACCTTAAAAGTTCACTCCCTCTACCACCATTGCACAGTGACAGCAATGTGTACCATGTACAAGATGCACTGCAGGGACTCTCAAATCCTCCTTTAACAACATCTTCCAAACAAGCGACCTCTACCACCTTGAAGATAAGGGCAGCAGATGCATGATAGCACCACCAACTGCAAGTTCCCCTCCAAGCCCCACACGATTCTAACTTGGGACTATATTATTGTCGCTCGGTCAAATTCCTGAATTCCCTTCCTCACAGCATTGTGGACATACCTACACCACATAGCCTGCAGCGGTTCAAGAGGTGGTTCTCAGGGGCACAGTGGCTCAGTTTCCATCCTTAGGTGACACTGTGGAGTTTGCACATTCTCCCCATGTCTGTGTGGGTTTCCTCTGGGTGCTTTAGTTTCTTTCCACAGTCCAAAGATGTGCAGATTAGATGGATTAGCCATGATAAATGTGTGGAGTTATAGGGATAGAGCGGGATGGTGGGCCTGGGTAAGATATCTTATCAGAGAGTCGGTGCAAACTCGATGGGCTGAATGATCTCCTTCTGCACTGTAGGGATTCTATAAATTAGGTTTAAAGTTCATTTATTAGTTCACAAGTAGGCTTACATTAACACTGCAATGAAGTTACTGTGCAAATCCCCTAATCGCCACACTCCAGCGCCTGTTCGGGTACACTGAGGGAAAATTTAGCATGGTCAATCAGTACGTCTTTTGGAGCAATAAATGTTAGCTGAGCTAGTGATGCCCGTATCCCGCAAAAGAAGAAAAGATCTGCCCCAATGAGCTCTTTCTTTGTGCAGAAATCTTTTATGTGGGACCTTATCGACATCACAGGCTGATCACAAATTTAAAACTAATACGATTATAATTAGGCAAAATAGGTAAGTTTGTGAGATATGTGGTCTTTTGTCATTAATGAAAAATTATTGCATGTAAGTTTTTCAGTCAACTGTTTTTTGATCTACATTCCTTTTGTAATTATCGTCCTGACATTGACATGGGTGGGTATGGTGGTACATGAATGGAGTTTTGGGTGGGAAACCTGAAAGTCTGCGTTCTCCACATGCTGTGGAGTTTTAACCATGACGTTTTTGTTGCATTATGTGCAGTTTTCTTGACACGGACAACTGCAAGTCAACCTAATTGATAGGCTTAACTTGTAGCTTGGTGGGGGGCATTATGGAATAGGTTGTAGACCATAAAGAAACCATAGTGAGAGTGGGGAGGTAGGGATCAGATCCCTGACCTGGGGTGGTTGATCAATCCTTGAGGTTGGGGTTTCCAATTCCTAATCAGGTTTGAGGGTGGTTGTGGAGGGGGGCTTGGGTCTGATGGCAATTATGAGGAATCTCATTCCAGGAGAAAGCAATCCTACTCCTCCATGCTTGCAAGCAGTGCTGTCAAGGCACTTGCCTTTTCCCTGAAGCTGTTCTTGTCTCCTTTCTGCTGTCAGGTGTTCCAAGGCCTAGTAAACCTGCCGAGCCAGGGTAACTCTGTCAGGGAAGTTAATTTCAACCCCACAGCTTCACTACATATTCAACTGGTTAACCCATGTCTCCCAGGAGAAGTCCAGTTCCAATTCCTGTTCTGCATTTGTTAAACACAGATTAGGCAGATTGTGGTCATGATTTTTAAAATTTTACATTCCACCGTCCCTAACTTACCCACATTTGAGGGTTAAAATTGCCACCTGTGTGTCAGAAGTATTAGAAGGAAGAGAAGGGTTGATGTACAAGCAGAACCCACAAGAAATAGAAGCAGGACTAAACCATTCTAGCCTGCTCCACCATGCAATACAGCCATGGTTGTTAAGGCTTTAACTTCCCTTTCCTGCCTGCTCCCTATATCCCTTGATTCTGGAGTTGAAGTGGTAGGTAAAGCACTAAAGTTTAAATATTTGAGCCATATTTGTTCTTCCCTAATATGAAAGCAAAATACTGTGCATGCTGGAGATCTGAAATAAAAACAAAGATTCAGCAGGTATTGCAGCATCTGTGGATAGAAATTTAACATCTTGAGTCGAATATAACTCTTCATCAGAACTACTGTTGTTCTTCCCTCTTTGATTTAGTTAGCCTTGTAAAGCAACTTGTTTTCTATCCATTTTCAGTTTGAATGATTTCTACCCAAAACACTCATGAGTCTTCATCCCTTAAGAACTGATGGATCTTCTGAATATTTCCAGCTATTATTTTTTTCTATATTTCCCACTGTTTTGGTTTATACTTTTAATTTCTCACCATTATCTTGTAATTGATGATATTCACAGGAACACTCATTTAAAACCAATAAACAAATTGAGCAGAGCAGAATAAAATACACTCCTATTCAACCCTGATTTACGTATTGCCTTGTTCATGTAACTTGAGGTGAACATGAACTGTGAAATATATTCAGTTTGGAAAGTATACAGATGTTTGTGACTAAATTTAATTGCTTGCCATGCATTTGGAGTCATAAATATCATGCAATTGACATTAAACCATCAAAAGGGCATTGGTTTGTGAAAATTAATTTGTTTTCTTTTTTAAACAGCAAAATAAATACAAAAGAATGGGAAAAGAAAAAGTTTGATCAGGCAATTGGGTGAGTATTTCACTGATGTATTCCCATGGGAAAGAAAATTAACAAATCAAATAAATTGTTGCATGCATAATTACTGAACTTCCTTCTGTATAAAAATTACTTGAGAAAACATTTGTTGAGGAGGATAGGGGAACAATTATGACTGGCAAATTTAGATTCTACATAGACGTTCATTCAAAGATGAAAATACAAGAATGAAGTAGCCTGCTAGTTTGTTGAGTTAATGCAGACCAAAATGCTGCATAGTGGTTTTTAGGACCCGATTTTAACATAGAGACAATTGCATAGTTCTTAACTGCAGGTGCTGTCCAGGGCTGAACTGAACTGAGGTAAGGCTTTTCTTCTGAGAGAAAAAGAATCAAATGGAGAAGTGTATCTTTTCTAGTTAATTAGTGCCACTGATGGATATGTTTGCGAGTCAGACTATTTGCAACCAAGGCTTCAGTAATTGGCACTCAGTTTTGGATGCACATTTCACCATCAATCCCTTTGGACGTGGTTGGTTACCCAGTGAGAAAAATGATGAAATTACAGTTTTAACAAAAATATAGAAGAAATCATTTTGTAGGTATTAGCCGTCATTTTGTAGGTATTAGCCGGAGATTATTACTTGCACAGATATTGCCAAGTTGCTTATGTTCAAAATGACTGTCGATTTTATTAAGACATAAAATTGTTGAGTTATTTATCAAATAATGGATATTATTATCAAGCTTCAGTGACCTTTATTTATAAGTTGTAAATGTCATTCTGAAATAGAAATCATACTATTCAGTGGTTAGCATTGCTGCTTCACAGCGCCAGGGACCCGGTTTCTATTCCCGGCTTGAGTCACTGTCTGTGTGGAGTTTGCACGTTCTCCCCGTGTCTGCGTGGGTTTCCTCCAGGTGCTCCGGTTTCCTCCCACATTCTGAAAGATGTGCTGGCGAGGTGCATTGGCCCGAACAGGCGCCAGACTGTGGTGACGAGGGGAATTTCACAGTAACTTCATTGCAGTGTTAATGTAAGCCTTACTTGTGACTAATAAATAAACTTTTACTTTGTGGCATGGTAGAGAATAGCCTTTTAGGAACAACTCGCTGGCAGTGCAAGTAATCCCTTTCTCAAAACATACAAACCAAATTGCTTTGAAGCTATGTAAGCACCCAAACTAAAGGAAAACAAACAAATAAGCAATAATGATACAACGCAAGTCTTTTTAGATCTTGCTACTATATTGGTTGTACAGAATATAGAGATTTGGTTGTTAACTATTTTTCATTTCTTATCATTTCAATCTGCTGATTCAGTTTTGGAGCACTGTAGCATAGTTTCAAAACTATTCCTTCATTAGGATTTACATTTGCAACTTTTGGGCTTTTTTTCATCCAAGAATAATCTGCTTGGGAATTCATTTACGAAATATATTCAGCAGAAAAGCTTGTCTCCTACTGGCTCCATTAGTGTAAAGCAAACTATGTTCCATTGAATATTCTACCTGACATCAAGGAATGTTTGAGTGCACCGGAACAGCAAAGGTTCTGGCAAAATCCTAACTGTGGCACTGAAGACCTGTGCTCTAAAACATGCTGTACTTTTGCCAAGATGTTCCAACAGTGGTATTTGTCCATTGAAAAGGGAAAAGTGTCCAAGTATCTCCTAATCAAAAAAAAATCTAATCTGACCAATTACTGCCCCTTCAATTATTCTGAAATTAGGAAACTGGTAAGCAGACCTCAGGTGATTAGAATTCAAAAGGTAACCCGTGTTTATTTAATAGGAAGAGAGAGAGAGAGCTGAAATATTGTACATTGGAGAATATCTGGACCACTGAGGACAAATCAGTGAATTCCAGTGAGCCATGGAATGCTTGGTTTGGCTCCAAAAAAAGTGAATGAACCCTCAAGATCTTCAAGTATAAGGGATTTAAGTGTGACTGGATTCATGTTCTAAGTCTTAACAAACTATGATAAGTTAGTAGTGCTTACTCTGTTCAAATTTTTCATATAAAGTGAGGGTTGTTTTTGTTTTGTGACATAGTTCTATTAGTTAATTTCTCTTTATTTGTTAATGGTCTCTGTAGAGATTGTTACACATTTCAGTGCTCCATTTTCCTGATTTCATTACATTTTGAATTGTGAATAAGAATATTCAATTCTTAGATGTTTCCACAATTTATTATTCTTTCCATTACAGGTTTTCCTTTGCTATAGTGGGAATTAATATCACTGACCTTTCATATACTCTGCTAGTAAGTGGGGCATTGAAAACCCATTTGTATAATGTCGCTCCTGAAGCACCATCGATTTTTCACTTCCACAAAATCTTCTGTAAGTCGATTCTGGACATTGATTCAGCAACAGATATTTGAGTCTTTATTATTGAAATATAGTTGCTTCGGATGGAAATGTCTTAATGTGCCTTAATGTTACTTGCAAATTTGGGTATAAAAATTTTGTAATGGTGCAAGTGATATTTTTCTGTTCAATTGTCATTTGGAGCCCAGGTCTGGATGTGCAAAGTCTGGGAAGCTGTGACTGTTGTACATAGAAATTCAAATATAGATTTAGCTATCACTTGCAAATGCACTAGGTTGCTAGAAAATTCCAGCCTTTTCTTTTCACCCTGTTATAAATTAAGCTTTTCTATGCTGTCAGCATATGTGCGAATCACCTGCCTTTGTTACAATTGTTAAAAACTCACCCTCTTATGTCATGTATTATATCAATTCCTTATTAGAGTGGAAGCTTTGTAAGTTAGCACGCTCTGCTTTTACTTTTGGAATTCAACTATAAATTTAATTGTATTGTAATTACAATTGTTTGTTGATTTTAATGCTTTTTTTCTACAAAATGGAGCAATTTCAAAATCTGTTTTATTTTTCCTGTGCTCTACACAGGCTACCTGATGCAGCAATTTCACAAATTCTGGATTGAAGAAGATCCTCTTGACATAATGGAATTTAATCGTGTTCGAGAAAAGTTTCACAAACAGATTATAAAGCAGCTTCAGAATCCAGACATGACCCTGTGCCCCCGTTTTTCAGCCTCAGAAAATCTAATGAACTTATAAATCTTCATCTTGCCATAAGTCACATCACTGCCTCACCTCTATATTTGTGCGTGAACTGATTTTAAGAAACTGACGTTAAATCACAGCCTTGATCACAACCAGCATATTTGACGACCATGGTGACTGTATGCATGCTTTGTTTTAAGTATAATAGTTCTCTATTTGGTGCAATTAAAAGAACTACACATGCTGTACATTCACGTGAACACTGGAGGTATTCTCCATAAACAGTTGCTCATATTGCAGCAGTATGGAGTGTTGCATTCTAATCAATGGAAGAATCTTCTCTATTTTTTTTATTGTTTCCATACATCAGCACTGCTAAGCTGTACTTTTGTTGTGCTTTGTATTGCTGTAGTCTGTAGTTCTGTAATGTCCTTTAGTTTAGAAGTTTTATCATGGTCTTAACAAAATTCCAGACATTAATTATTAAGGAAGAATGTATTTTGATCAAAAGAATAGTGCTTTTTCATAACCATACACACACATTCCATTTTATCAAATTGAACTATATATTTGGTAATTTTAACAGCCTGTTAAATATGGGTGGCTAAATGTACTATATGATTGTACTTTGGGTTTAACTGTAGATTAAGTAGAGCAAATATCTTCTATTTCGAGAGATTTGCTTTGAAAGTTCTGTGACAAATTGTCTCTCATATATCCAGAGAATTATCTCTTCTCAACATATGTATTCTATAGTTTTTCTTTGATTAACATTAATCTTATTTATTAATATTTAAAATAAAAATTATTTGGCATACACGTGTGCAGTAGAGCGCACACATTTGACATTTGGCTTGAAGTACTTTCCAGGGCTGGTATGTAGGAAATTTTGTGATTCTTCACACCGGTGCCATATCTAATCTACAAATCTGATGTCTGATTGCAGAAAGGATAAAAAGTACATTTTTAGCATTGTTATTCCTTATTGTAACATATACATGTGTAAACAAAGATATATGTTGTTTAAAATAGTTGGAGGATATGTAGTTAAAACATTGTGAAGTTCCTTAAAGAACTATCAGCTACATGGAAATGCAGTACATCGTGTTCAGATATATCTTCATCTCACCTGTGTATACCATACTAAAAGTGATGCATGTCTTTTCTTCTCCACCAAACAAACCTTTATTAATTAAGTGACCTGCCATTAAATTGCCTGCAGCTTTGTTTTAAGCAGCCTGTATACACTTCATTTTGCCCTCATATCCTCATCTGTCATAATGCTAAATATTAGATTCTTAATGGAATAGTAATGACTGTATTATTCTTTGCTTCCCTTCCCCCATCTCACCCGTCAACAAAAGTTGAAGTGTAAGATTTTACTGGAGCATATAAATGTATTACAATCCAGTCAGATCTCAGAGTAATGATAAAAGCCTCCAGATTTTATTTTAAAATTGTGTTTTTGGAATTGTGCTTTTTATTTGTTGCCTACAGTACATTAGTAAGGGCCAGTGTATTAATGTTGTATTTGTATGATTAGAGTATTAATGTCATATTAATAAGGGACAGAGCATTCATTTGAACCAATTATCTCATCAAATTTCTTTAATCTGTGGTCAATGAATTTCACAACTTTTGCACGTCTACAATTCTTCCTTAACTGAATTTAAATCTGTCTCCTTTGTCACTAGTAAAACATCTAAAGATAAGGTTCTCCAAAGTTACTATTTTATGAAATAAGGGATTTGCATCACAATGTCTCTATTTCTCATATTTAGATATTTGTTCGAAATGTACATTTCAAATGATTTTGCTGTTTTTACTAAATACGCACATGCTTTAGCACCAAGAAAACCTAGAATATGTATAAGAAAGTAAATCAGTGTTGTTACAAAGATATGATGTGTTAAGACAGAGCCGTGGTGGGTAAGATGTTATCCACTTATCTAATTTCAGAAATAAAGCTGCTTATATTGGTGTCACTTTAGAATTGAGATTATCATCCAGGATACCACCGGTGATACCCTGGATGAAACTTCTTGCATAAAGTTCATGTAAACTTGTGCTTTAAACGCTAGTAATTGTTCTAGCTAGTTCATTCTTCACGTTGCATGCGTTAATTCATTTTTATAACTAAACACCTCAGACTGGAAAACACGTGGAAATTAAATAGGTAAAATATTATTTCTCATTTATATTAAAATCCTTCTTTAAGCTTCCATGTTCTTGAATTTGGTATTAAAATGTATTTATTTGCAGACTTATCCAACTCTAATGGTCTAATGGTACTTCTGCAAACAAAGATGGGGGGAAAAGAAAGCATTCAACCAGAAAGGGAAATTTGAGAAACTGCAAGAAGGATATTTGAGTTTTAAAGCTAACAATATAATTTAAACTTGTTCGTTTGCCAGCAAGTCAGCTGAGTTTGGATATGGTACCTGAGTTGCACAAATCCAATTTTATTCTCCACTGAGTTCAATGGAGGCAAATCAAGCTAGGCCTAAAACAAGCAGTCAGTATAAACCCACATGTTTTCCACTGGGCATGTTAATTTTCAGGAGAGAGAGGGCAGTTTAAATTAAATTTACTTCCATTAAAACCAATGGGACAATTGCTTGAAATCTGTACTTCTGTCCCTACTATCCTATTAATGTTTACTCGCTTAAAAGAAAGGTTAAGAATGGAGATATTTTTAAATATTGAAGATTTGATTTTCAGTAAATGTAAAAGGTGGAATTTATTGTACTTCAAAAAGTCTAGAATTCTATCATGTGCATATAAAGTATTATGCTTTGTCTTTCATTCAAAAAAACTAATTCTCTTGAATTCTGAGAACAATCATCTTTGATTGCATTTATTAACTAAATGTTAATTAAATTAACTATTTCACTATTTAATTGTTACTTTAAATTGTTATAGAAAAATGTTGAATAATGTATTGACAACTTGAAGTGTTTGCACAATTAATTGAGTAGTTGTTGGATATAATGTAGAACAAGTGGTGTAATCTTTGAAGCATTAAAATCACAGTTTAAATTCAGTTCATAAGTTCTGTCTTCTCCTAGGCAGTCTTTGTTTAAGTTGAACTCTGCAACATTTAATGACAGCAATATAGCAGATTATGTTGGATCAATATCAAAATTTATATGCATTTAAAGTAGATTAGGTAAATCATTCTTTAATGCACCATTTCATTAATTATACTTCTCATCCAGTATCCCTTCCAAAATCTTTAATTATCAATGTCAAATGCATATTTGCTTTGGGAGATCCTAGGGGACTATCTACATAGCATCTGATTTTACACTGCACTGAATTCAATGGAGAAAAGTCGAGCTGGGTGTGATATGAACCCACATGTTTCCCACTGGATGAGTTAAATTAAAATCATCTCCAATTGCCAGAAGAAAAACTGGTTTAAGTTAACTCACTAATAAATTGCAAGTGAATTTGGACTTTGTAATATTGAGCAATGCTTTATATTGAAAGCTTAAACTTGAAAAATATTCAAATCTAAGTTTTCTCAACAATGAAAAATGTATTGTTTTTGATTACTGCTTAATCTCGCATTAATCTTTCATAACTGGCATTTTTCTGGTTAACAGCCTAACAGTCAAGTACCTGTAATCTTCAATTCATATTATCACATCTTTTAGATTCTAAAGTCCAGCATTCATGTTAAACATGAATAACATTACATTAAGATCTCATTAAAGTATTTACACTTAGATTATTTTCCTGTTCATTTTACCCTTTTAAAAGCCTGCGAGACTGCTGTGTTACTTCAACTGAAAGAAAGAGAATGGCTTTACAGCCTTATTTTCAGCCAGATGGGCCAGTTGATAACATTTTCTCCTTTTGAGTGAGAAGAAAAATCAAAATGCATTTCTAAAATAACTCTGGCTGATATTCCAATGCAATAATGAAGAAATGTTTCTTTGTTAAAGATGGTGTCCTTCAAAAGATCCATACCACTGTCTGTTCCAGCAGTTCACATGGTTAGATTCTATGATTAAAGGTTATGACACTAAAGGATGTTTTGACATTTAAGACTAAGGTTTGAATAGGCGATGAACAGAACAGAAAAATCAACAGATTTGTCTTTGTTTAGGAATTCTCAACCAAGTTACAAATAGAGGAAACACCCATTTGTATTTGCTATAATACCAATTTAAAATAACTGATGTTAGGAAATAATGACTTCAGTCATGACATTTAAAATACTGTTGATTAAACCAAAATATGTACTGCATAGTAATAATTTGACACAATGAATATTAAGTCATGGAAATTATTGTGCACTTAACATATTTTCATTTTCCTGGCATAATTGTGAATAAATGCTGCTACACTTAGCAAGTCTTCATGTGTCCAAAATTTAGACTTTTTACAATACATTTTCAGTTTTTGTATAGTTAAAATTAAGACTGGAGTAGTGGTTCTTTCAGCCAAATAGTAAAATATGATGGAGTGCGAATCCAGCAAAATTTGCCATGTATCCTTTCACCATCTTGTACAAACTTAGTCTTACAGAGTTTAACCATCTTACCCTAACAGAACAGTTTGATATTAATAGCACATTAACTGCACATTTAGGGCTTTTACATTTTTTTTGTTAGTATGTCATAGTAGTAGTTTCCCCTTCTTACATCTTGTTGCAGTGAGAAGAGAAATGTGTATTTCAGAGAAGTGTTTTAACCTCTCCGGTAGTGTGATTTTAAAAACAGACACAAAACTGACTTTTATGTAAATTTCAAACCAAAAGAAAGGATAAATCTTCATCACAAAATCCGAAATGAAACAAACACTCCCCAAACATACAGACACTCAGAAGTTTTTTTTAAGATATCATGTGCATTTGATTGTTAGAAGGATGGGTCACTTCTTTAAAGTCTTTAAGATGGTCATTGAAAATATTGCAAGCCTGAAGGATTCTCTCCAGGTTTCCTGAAGAGATTTAAAGTTTCTGGCTTTTAGTCTTAGTTGTGGTTGAACCTCTCTAGTGAAGGAAATATGAAACATATTTTACTGCCTGAGGCGACTTATAAACAGGATTCTTGCTTTTACTGAACTGGGATCTCTTCCCTTAGGGTCTTCTTCAATTAACTGACTTGCAGCCTTTCAGAAAAGAAAATCTGTCATGGAACGTTTCAAAAAAATGCCAGTTTAAAAAGTATCAGGTATAAAGTGTCTTTTATCAAACTGCCTCCCTGTCATGTGATTACAGTATCAGCTTTCCATTGTAGACACATCAACATTTTGTACATGACTAGCATATGAAGCAATCGTAACACATTGAATGGTTCCAAATACCTTGAATGCCCTTCCTGGTCTGACTCCTTGAGTTAGTCCCTTTCTGGACTATTTGTTCTCGTGAAGTGATTCTAGCCAACTTGGAAAGTTTTATATTCACTCATCTCCCTTTAATTTATGATACTATAACTTTCCAGACTCTCCAACAGGCAATGTTTCTTCTTTCAAACATAAGCACTGCCTTTGGATATTCCTTTCCATTCTCTTAACCATGATGCTACAGATGCTTGCTTTCCTTAAATGGAAAATTAACTCTCTATGATTAACTTTTTCCCTCAAACTCCAGTCTCAATAATGATGGTAAAGAACTTGCCTCCATTAATTGACATTGCGTTAAAGTTGGTTGCTCCCATTATTGAATGTTGGGGCTCACAATTTGCAATCAGCCTTTGATTAGTCCTGTTGATGTTCAGTTAGGGGCCCTGCAGCATATATGGCTAGTTTGTGGTCCAGCTAGTCTGTCCCTGTCCCAGGGAGCTGCAGTCAAGGAAGATCCTGCTATTGCCTATACTGCGAGTGGCTGTAACAAGGACATCAAATAGAACAATACCTAAGAGAGGACTGTCAAGAAGTTGGGATAAAAAAATAGATAAGAATTAGATAAAAGGAAATTGGTAAGGATTCAACTGCATGAGGGTTTTAGATATGCAATTAGCCTATTAATGGGATAGATATTTACCTAAGTGAAGTGGATAACATTAGGGCATAGAATTGCAGGAGTTAAAGATATAGAGCGGGATGCTCCAGCCATGCTCGCCTCAAAACCCGGAGAATCCCACCCGAGGTCAATGGACCTTTGCATGGTCCATCCCACCCACCTGCTACAATTTCTGTGGCAGGCGTAACGAGAGAATTGCGACCATAGAGGGTAGGAGTTCGAAATGAGACATAAGAATGACTGTCCCTACGTCTATGCTAAAAGGGGGAAGCTTATGTAAGAAATGTTAGTAAGAGGGACTTCCAAGACAAGATGTTCAAGTAAGATTCAATCAAAAGGAATAAGCAGTGGCAAAGTTGGTCCTATAGGAAGAAGAGGAGATAATGGACGGAAATGATCACAGTCACAACCATCTGAAAGCTGGGCTCTCGCCTAAAACATGCTTTTGCCTGGAAACTGTTGTTTTAATGGGTGTTTGCCACTTGAAACCAGAAGAAAATTTCCCAAAAGAAAGATACAGATCATGTGTGGCAATTATTGCTGGATTTGGCTCAGTGTTAAAGTCTATGAGATGTTGTTTTGGGGATGTATGTTTTCGGAGTTTAGAAAAGTAGAGAGATTTGGAACAGGTTTAATCGAAGCATACTGTATGTGTAGCCCTTGTTGTAGCTGAGTATAATTTTTGTTTTGCATTGTTGCCTTGTGTGTTTTATAGCTTAATACATGTTTATTTAAATGATTACAAGACTAAAACTTTACTCATCAAGTTTCATCTTTCTCCTCATTATACCAGATTGCAAAATAAACAGTTAAGTACTGGCGTTCCAAGTATCCCTTCAGGGATCTGGAATACCCTCATGTTTAACATCAGTGGGGTTCTTAACAGAACTCCCAGGTTCTCATATGTGGTGCCTGAAGCCAAAGAGGAGAGAGGCCATGTTTCCACATGGACCAAGAGGCCCTGGAGGAACAGCTTTGAGGCAATGGGAGCAGATGGCAGGCACAACACTTTGACACTGCTCAGATATTGACACTGTATGTATCTTAAAAGGTGTATTGAGTTAGGATCAGCATGGGGTGAGTAACCAAACATAAGTGGGCCGTGGCCACTAGCTGTGGCCTGTAGCTCCAAGAAGGGCAAAGTTGCCGCCAAGTTTTGTCACGGGTCCAGGATGACAAATTTGATGTGGTGGCAAATAAGGAAATGCCAGAGAGCCTGTTATAATTGTAGAGGAGTGTGGCGGGCTTCATGTGGAGCTGGGAGACTATGCTTTCTAGTATGCAAGTGGTAGCCAACTCCATGACATGACTTGTGGATGTATCTATAATGCAGAATCTGTGACCGAGGTCTCAACTTTTATTACAGCAGAGGTGGAAGTCGTCTAACATCACAGTGCTACGGTTGATGTTCAGAGGTCATGAGATCCTTCTTGTAGCCATGAAGCCAGGCTTGGAGGCACCACCTTGGGGTGTGCCAGTGATTCTGTGGTGCACAAACCTACTGTCCTCTTTGGATCCTAGGATTGATGCTTTCACCATTACCTCTATAGTGGTGTCCTTGCTGTCAGCAAGCCAACCCAGACTACTGCAGCCTTGCTGAGGTGGTGTAGTCCTATGCTGGTGTCTCTAGGTCCAGAGTTGTTTGGTGATGTTCTGCAAGATATCCATAGTCTCCAAGTGAAAGTAAAAGCCTTTCATCTATCATGATGTGGTCACTGGGTTAGCACCGTGTAGGAGCGCTGTACCAGGCAAAGATACCCACAAGATTTACACTAAGGGGATGCATAAGGACGAATCATTCATTTATATCCATACTGTTGGATAAAGTTTTTGTGGTAAGGGTTTTTGGTGGTGGCTTTTATTGCATGTTTTTGGCCAAGAGGACATTGTGATGGGACATCACAGATGGGTGGAAAACTAGGAAGTGTGAAATAATGTTGAGAATTGGATGATATCCTAAGGGAACTAGAGCCTCCGTGGATAGTGGTGGGCATCCAATCCAGAACAAAAGGGTCTCCGATGTATTTTTGCTGTCTCCTCTTCCTCCCAAGATTGCCTCTATGTGCCTAGTGCAAGGGCTTTACTCTCTTAATAGTGATGTTGTGGAGGATGCATCAGACCATGAGTTCTGGAGACATGTTATATAGGAGACACGCTCTGTAGTAGTCACCAAACCATCCAGGTAAGGAACAATTTCTTAAGAATGCCAATGGTCTGCTCCATGACATTCCTGGAACCAGCATTGCTCTTATCCTGGGCCCATTGTCTTTGCATGGTCACCATGAATCACAGAATTGTTACAGTGCAAATGGAGGCTATTTGGCCCATTGTGGCTGCATCAGCTCTTCAACCAAGCATCATGTCATAGTGCCATTCCACTTCCACAACTTTAGACTGCAACCTTTCTCCATCTTAAACCCTTTGTTCAATATCCAATACAATTTTTGTCTCAAGTACAGATAACCAGGGTTAGAGTTGTCTCATGTTCTTAAGTTTGTCACATATTATTGCAATCTCTCCCAGCTAGTTTACTATCCAAAACATTTCTTCCTCTCTTTAGTTCTGACAAAGAGTCAGACAGACTTGAAAAATTAACTGTTTTCTCTCCCCACAGAGATTGCCAGACCTGCTGATTTTTTTCCAGCATTCTCTGTGCCCTTGAGTATTATGTTGGCTCTCTGGATTACCAGGTCAGTGACAATACACCCAGGAAGCAATCACTCGACAACAGGGTTGTCAGAGGGCTCAGCTCCCCCACCATATCCTCACATCAAGAGTCCTACATCCTGCTTCCCTCTTGCCTGTTGAGAATGAAAACTTCTGTTGTTTTAAAATGTTGTGGCCAACATGCTTGCCACCTCTCTGCAAGCATGCTAGAAAAATGCATGAGGTATTTATTGTAAGAAATTTATACACAATTTAAAACATATTTTCTAGGAAGATCATCAGCCTAATGTTTGGTTAATTTGGGTTAAGCCCTATCCTCAACATGCCATGACTGGACACCATTTGAAGCGTCACCTACTAAGAACGTGTAATATAATAAGGTCCATGTCTGCACCAGGCAGGTCGTGGAGAAAGACATTGGGGTCCTGAGGAGTCACTTCAGGTATTTTGACAGCACGGTGGCACAGTGGTGAGCACTGCTGCCTCACAGTGCCAGAGACTCGGGTTCAATTCCAGCTTCGGGTCACTGTGTGGAGTTTGCACATTCTCCCTGAGTCTGTGTGGGTTTTCTCTGGATGCTCCGGTTTCCTCCCACAGTCCAAAGATGTGTGGGTTAGGTGGATTGGCCCTTAGTGTTAAGGGGAATAGCAGGGTAAATGCGTGGGGTTACAGGAATAGGACCTGGGTGGGATTGTTGTCAGTGCAGGCTCGATGAGTTGAATGACCTCCTTCTGCACTGTATGAATTTTATGACAGCTCTGGGATGGGGTGTTGGGGAGGGTCAGGGAAATTGCAGTCTTTCCCAGGGACAATGATTACTTCAAGCATGCTGCACCTTGCCTGATATTTGCATCATGGGAGAAGAGCAAGTCAAGCTAAGGTGCCTTGGAAAGTGATCGAAGGGGTGCTGAGCCTGCAAGCCGGAAGCAATCGCTCGACAACAGGGTTGTCAGAGGGCTCAGCTCCCCCACCATATCCTCACATCAAGAGTCCTACATCCTGCTTCCCTCCTGCCTGTTAGGAATGAAAACTTCTGTTGTTTTAAAATGTTGTGGACCACCTGCCCTAAAAGCCACTTTTATTTTCCTCTATAACATCTCATGCTACATCTTAACCCTAAATGGGACATTGACATTGGCTATGAATGGATGCTCTTTGCACCTTTCTCAGCCTTTATCACCATTTACATTCCTTCCAATTACATACCCCCGCCCCACCTTCGCAGTATAAATTTTGTCTGATCTTTTGTTCTCAGCTCTGACAAAGAAAATTACAGTAAGAAGTTTAACAACACCAGGTTAAAGTCCAACAGGTTTATTTGGTAGCAAAAGCCACACAAGCTTTCGAGGCTCTGAGCCCCTTCTTCAGGTGAGTGGGAATTCTGTTCACAAACAGAACTTATAAGACACAGACTCAATTTACATGAATAATGGTTGGAATGCGAATACTTACAACTAATCCAGTCTTTAAGAAACAAAACAATGGGAGTGGAGAGAGCATCAAGACAGGCTAAAAAGATGTGTATTGTCTCCAGACAAGACAGCCAGTGAAACTCTGCAGGTCCACGCAACTGTGGGAGTTACAAATAGTGTGACATAAATTCTGATTCTAGGATCGCATGATAAAGACTCAGGAGGAAAAAAGCAGAAATATTTATGTGAAATAGTGTGACATAAACCCAATATCCCGGTTGAGGCCGTCCTTGTGTGTGCGGAACCTGGCTATCAGTTTCTGCTCCGCGACTCTGCGCTGTCGTGTGTCGCGAAGGCCGCCTTGGAGAACGCTTACCCGAATATCAGAGGCCGAATGCCCGTGACCGCTGAAGTGCTCCCCAACAGGAAGAGAACAGTCTTGCCTGGTGATTGTCGAGCGGTGTTCATTCATGCTGAAAGATGCCCTCATAAGAACAGGATATGGCGCTAGACTCATTGATCAACAGTTCCGACGCGCCACAGCGAAAAACCGCACCGACCTCCTCAGAAGACAAACACGGGACACAGTGGACAGAGTACCCTTCGTTGTCCAGTACTTCCCCGGAGCGGAGAAGCTACGGCATCTCCTCCGGAGCCTTCAACATGTCATTGATGAAGACGAACATCTCGCCAAGGCCATCCCCACACCCCCACTTCTTGCCTTCAAACAACCGCACAACCTCAAACAGACCATTGTCCGCAGCAAACTACCCAGCCTTCAGGAGAACAGTGACCAAGACACCACACAACCCTGCCACAGCAACCTCTGCAAGACGTGCCGGATCATCGACACAGATGCCATCATCTCACGTGAGAACACCATCCACCAGGTACACGGTACATACTCTTGCAACTCGGCCAACGTTGTCTACCTGATACGCTGCAAGAAAGGATGTCCCGAGGCATGGTACATTGGGGAAACTATGCAGACGCTGCGACAACGGATGAATGAACACCGCTCGACAATCACCAGGCAAGACTGTTCTCTTCCTGTTGGGGAGCACTTCAGCGGTCACGGGCATTCGGCCTCTGATATTCGGGTAAGCGTTCTCCAAGGCGGCCTTCGCGACACACGACAGCGCAGAGTCGCGGAGCAGAAACTGATAGCCAGGTTCCGCACACACAAGGACGGCCTCAACCGGGATATTGGGTTTATGTCACACTATTTCACATAAATATTTCTGCTTTTTTCCTCCTGAGTCTTTATCATGCGATCCTAGAATCAGAATTTATGTCACACTATTTGTAACTCCCACAGTTGCGTGGACCTGCAGAGTTTCACTGGCTGTCTTGTCTGGAGACAATACACATCTTTTTAGCCTGTCTTGATGCTCTCTCCACTCCCATTGTTTTGTTTCTTAAAGACTGGATTAGTTGTAAGTATTCGCATTCCAACCATTATTCATGTAAATTGAGTCTGTGTCTTATAAGTTCTGTTTGTGAACAGAATTCCCACTCACCTGAAGAAGGGGCTCAGAGCCTCGAAAGCTTGTGTGGCTTTTGCTACCAAATAAACCTGTTGGACTTTAACCTGGTGTTGTTAAACTTCTTACTGTGTTTACCCCAGTCCAACGCCGGCATCTCCACATCAAAGAAAATTACAGCACAGGAACAGGCCCTTAGGCCCTCCAAGCCAAAGGCTTTATTCTCTCTCCATACAGATGCTGTCAGACCGGTTGAGTTTTTTTCCAGCATTTTCCATTTTTGACTGACATTGCACTGTCTGCAAACAGAGGACATTGTGATGGGATGGGAAACTAGGGAAGTGCAAAGTAATATTGAGAATGGGATGATAGCCTAAGGGAACTAGAGACTGGGTGGATGGTCGTGGGGCATCCAACCCAAAACAAAAAGGTCCCCCAGATTCATTGTCTGCAACCTTTGCCACACCCAGCAGCGCTCAGACATCAAAGGCGCACTGAATGTCCCCCCCCCCCGAGCAGTCCTGGCAACTGCCCTTTTTTGCCAGGACTGGCTCCGCTTTCTATTTGTCTTCAAGATGGCGCCGGCGCCTGTGACGTCACGTCCGGTTCTGAGCCGGCGCTTCCTGTCCGGTCGCTATGGTATTGTGAGCCTCAAGCTGGTGGTCTGGAGTGAGTATCTGCCGGAATATAAAATACCATCGCGGTTTGGACCGGGGATTAATATTTTTTTAATAATGTTCCACCGATGGAAGGTGTAACGAATGGGAGATAAAGATGGGATCAGTGCTTGGTGTTATGGGCAAGGTTTGGGTTGCAGGTGGATGCTGCGGATATAATCTCCTGGGACCGAGCTGCGGTTATCTGATGCAGATCTGAGGCATTAACCCAACTCGAGAGTAAGGACGGCGCATCTTTCACTGTCTCATTGGATATGTGAAAAAAGCATGAATGTTTCGACCCGCTGAAGGAATTGGCAAATTCCCTCGCTTGTATAATTTGTTGCCCCACAAATGTTGCGTTCAGTGTAGATAAGGGGTTAAAACGCGAAAGGTCTAGTTTTATCTCTGCGCATTAAGTGCAAGGCAGCAATTTGAGATATAGGATTTCTATTCACTCACTGCCGTGTTACTTCGGATTCTCCAGTCTAGCTTTTGTATCCACACTGGATGTTTAAACAATGGCATTGTTCTACCGTTAAGTCGTATCTAAATAGTGTTGATAAATGTTAGTGAGTGGTGCTCATCGCCAAGAAAGTTAAAGCTACCTTACTTTGTCTTTCATAGTTTTATTTATGTGAATAACTAAGGGGATTGGGGTGGCACAGTGGTTAACATTGCTGCCTTACAGCGCCAGGGAACCGGGTTCGATTCCCGGCTTGGGTCATTGTCTGTGTGGAGTTTGCACGTTCTCCCCGTGTCTGCATGTGTTTCCTCCGGGTGCTCCAGTTTCCTCCCACAATCTGAAAGACGTGCTGGCTAGGTGCATTGATCCAACAGGCGCCGGAGTGTGGCGACTAGGGGAATTTCACAGTAACTTCATTGCAGTGTTAATGTAAGCCTCACTTGTGACTAATAAATAAACTTTAACTTTTTAACTAAAATACACCATCAAGCTGCTTGAATCAGTATTAAGATCAATACAGTCAGAATGAGTGGAACTTTGTAGCTGCATCATCAGCATCTTGGTTAAGTAGCATATTTTTATACAAATGTCTGAACTGTTCTGATGCTGTGCATTTACAATGATTTTAAAGTCAGCTATGTCAGTTAAATTGGCAAGGAACAGTTTTTAAAAAATGAAACTATCAGTCAAAGAAGTTACATAAATTTTAACTAGACTTTTTATTAATTGCATTATTACCATGATGGGGAATGATTTACTTGTAAGACAATTGTAATTGGGGAAAATATTCATTTCAATTTGTAATTCCAGTGGCAATATATTAACTATTAAAGTGTTATTCAGAGATGTGCTTGTATTGGAAAAAGATAAATCATGGAGAAAGTTGCACAGTGTTCATCAGCCAATGGTGTTTTAAATCTAATAATCTAAGAAGTGTATTCCAAAATATCAAGATGATTGAGCCTTTTACTGTGCAGGAAAATGCTGCATGAGGTTAAGATATTTTTAGGTATTTCCATGGATCACTTCATTCACCTAAATTCTTACTTGTACCATGAAGAATACTTTTTAAAATATATTTTTCTTTCTGTTTTTAGATTCGCCCAGGGCTAAACTACTCTTTCGAGATATCTTCTTGAGGCACGGAGATGTGAGTGGTCCAGAAGCACTTAATTCTATGGCTTCTCCTACCCTTTAGGGTGTGCCAGGCATTTATTCAGTAGCAGGCTGTGTTAGCACAGAAACACTACATGTGGGGAAAAAAAATCACTGTGTGCCACAAAGTTTTTTTTTTAAGTGTTATAATCCCAATGAAGGCTGTCACTTTTAAAAAAGAAATTTGAATTTCCAATTAGTAGCTGAATGGATGACGTGACAAGATTTCACTTTTGAGACACTTACTATAACAAAGACTAAAATCACTACGGACCAAACACTACTTTAGTAGAAAACCTTTAATACAATTGAGAAACCCCACGATCAGATATAGCCTGTCTTTTGAATAAACATTCAACTCTCCCAGAATCAGTCCAAAATGATTCTTAGCTCTCAAGGATTTACTCTGAGGGTTTGTTTCTGATTTTTGGTCTCTCCTTGCCCACCTGCATTCTTTTAACTCCAGAATTGTCTTTCATGGTGAGTGTTCCTAGAGACCCCTCCCTCTAATTAATGCTTGGTAAATCTTCCAGCCTTATTTTAATTTCCTACAATTTTGGTCTTTCCAATCCAAACACAAGCTTCCATTAGCATGCTGCATGGTAAACCATCATGACCTTCAGCCTCTTGCTGCTCTCTACCTCAGACTCTTGGAGACAACCTGTCTGTGATATAAAGCAATATTTTCGGAAAGCCTGTAACCCATTATCAAGAGTGGATCCATGGTTGCCCTTTCCATTTCAAAGCCCATCACTATGGTAATACAAATCACATGGGCCGTGTATCCATTTGAGATGCTGATTAGTTATGTTTAAGAGTCCCTCTCTCATTTTGGAATGAAATGGAAAGTTTAAAGCACAAGTGTTTACAATCAGATTTTCTCAACACTTTTCTGGATGTTTGGAGACTCATTGGGGTGAAAACCAGAGAGTTTCAGATCCGTTATTTCGGCGAGGCCACCAGTCAAATCTTATGCACTCTGCGCACCAGTAGGAGGAGTGGGCAGGGCCTAAATCAGCCAAAAGCTTGCTGATAGCCGCAGAAGGCACCATTGTGCGTGTGCAGGTTTCTGTGCTCTGAAAGCAGCAGAGACCTGTCGCTGCCTCTGCTGCTATAGCCAGCCTCCATAGCCCAGCAACCCACCCCGGGCTACCGCAGAGCTCAGCGACCTTTCGCAACTACCCCTGCCTGGAACGATTACAAATCTCCACCTGGATTGATCGTTTCCCTCCCTCCCCCCCCACTGATTGCTGTGCAGAGTGCGAATCAGTCCTCACACCATCGAATGGCCCATCCCCGGTCTGGCCATGCTCCACTTGGCCACTCCGCCTTGGCATTGTCAGGGTGCCAGGCTGGCATTGCCCCCCCTTGGCCATTACGTCTGGTCGCTGTTGATGGTTGATGATTCTCGCCGGAGAGAACCTTCCCCAGCAAGGCCACAGAGGCAAGTGAGCCCAGACGATTCTGTCCTGGGCTCACTAATTACATTTAAATGAACATCTAAGTAAATTTAAATAATATATTCAGCCTCGCAACAGATATCCAGTGCTGGTAAGTTTGCAAGAGGCAAGAAATCGGGCGCAAGCCTGATTTCTTGGCTCTGTTGCAATCTTACCAGTTCGCCCTGGCCGGCAGGACACAATGGTAAAATCGTTCCTGTAGTGTATCCACTGTTAGCAGACAGGCTTCTGCCATTGACTCCAAGCATAAATACGTTGCACTTTCTTCCCAGTAAAAAGATCTGGGCCCCCTTTACAATCAGTTCACTCAGGCGTGCTGTCATCCTTCATAAAAAGTCACATAGCCTCCTCCATTTTACCTTAGGTTAAAGACACAGTCCCAAGACATACAATTATAAGGTTTATAAAATTGTTAACACATCTCGCCTAATGAATGAAAAACCATCACCAGATTGATGGGTTTTCATAAACACTATCCAAGATATAAAAAATAACATTCTATACACTTTAACAACTAACTTACTACATACTGTACAAGTAATATTCTTCCCATTTTCATCACATTTTTTTTAAACAGTCAGTCCTGACAATATTAACCTATATACATGTAACAGTTAAGAGTTCAAATCCACTTCTTCCTCTTATATACGTGGGAATTTGTTTCACTGCTCACAGCTTCATCCTCTGAGATGTGTCATAGTAAATATCCGTTCCCATGATCATTAATTTCCCATTATTTCCAAATTGAATGTTCGGCAATTTTATCCTTGGCCTGGTTATGTTAACCCTGTCAAGAACAACATTGCTATCTTCTGATGGTCCCTCTGGCTTTTGCAGGTGTAAACTGTAGACCCAAAGAAATCCTCTGTCATAATGATTTTTATGATGTAGAGGTGCTGGCGTTGGACTGGGGTAAACACAGTAAGAAGTCTCACAACACCAGGTTAAAGTCCAACAGGTTTATTTGGTAGCAAAAGCCACTAGCTTTCGGACCGCTGCCCCTTCGTCAGGTGACACTCACCTGACGAAGGGGCAGTGCTCCGAAAGCTAGTGGCTTTTGCTACCAAATAAACCTGTTGGACTTTAACCTGGTGTTGTGAGACTTCTCACTATAATGATTTTTACCCTTTGGATCCAGCTTTTGTTTTCTATCATTAGAATCAATGTGTGAATCTCTTGGTCCGAGTTCTAACATTTGACCTCCATGTTCATGGCTACAGGTTTTATTAATATCTAAATCCAGATTACCAACCATCCCAGTTGTCTTTTTCATGCCTGTAAACACAGGATTATGGTTCTCTTTCACTCCTTTAAGAATTTTGCTCAGGTTATATTAATGTTCTATTAAAAAAACTTATGTTTTTTTTCAGCTCTTGCATGCTTTTATATTATTTCAGTTTCTTGTCTACCCACTCAGCAAGAGCCACATCTTTTTTAAGTTTTGCTTTCTGCTCTAGCACTCAAATCTGTCCTTGTAGTTCCACAGTAACACCATCAGTTAGATTCAAGTTATTTTGAATTGTTTGTCCATTAGCCTGGAATTGGTATCTTTTCCATTTCAGAAGTTTGATCATCTAATTATTTGGGCACCTTTTGAGTTGAACCATTGTCTTTTACAACAAATTCGGAAACAGTAGACGTTGCCACAAAAACTACTGTCAGATTTTTCAACTTTGAACAATCAGCTTTCACTTGCTCTATTTTATGGAAAAATAACATTATTCTTCTTGAATCATATTTATCCCTCACACTGACTCTTTCACTACTCTGAGAAGCAACTGTCTCTTTTTTGCTCTTCCCCTAATTGTAATTATTGGTTTGTTCATTATCACTTAATTTCTCTCTCCAGCTTCTCTGTGATTTGTAAGCAAAGGTTTGCTGCCCTTTGTGTTTGTGGGATAATTCGTAACTATCATTCAAAACTGCAGCTTCCCTTGTTTTAGAAACTTTATGGCCTTCTAGGTGGGACTTGATTCCTGAAGAAATATTGATTTTTAAAAAAAATTCCTCCATGAACAACATCTTAAGGTTTTCAAAAGATTGATCAAACTTTATTGCTCTATATCGTCGATCAAATACCATTTTATTTTTGCCTAGCAAATTTCACAAAAGCCCGATTCTGCCTCTTCCTGAGATTTCTAAACTTTTGTCTATAATCTTCTAGGAGGAATTCCATACACATTAAGCGCAGCAGTCTTCACCATACATAATCTGCAGATTGCTTATCAGAAAGAATCAAATAAACCTCCAATCATTTCCCTACCTTATGTTGTCAAATAACCACTCAGAAACCTTGGTAGGAACATAGACAAATGAATAAACTCTGTTCCTTAAACAAAGGCTTATACAAAATCTGGATAAATTTGATCTAATTTGATAACTTATTTTTTTTAGCTATACCTATGTTTGAAAGTAAAGAGATAAATTTCTTGCAAAGTGTGTTTGTAACAAAAATGTACGGAATATTTTACCTTTGCAGATTTGAGGCGTGAAACCAATTCAATCATGGATTCAGTTTCCAGGTCTGCTTGCAATGGAGTGACTGAAAGGAGAACAGTCTCTCTAGCTGCTGAAACACATGGCAAGCAGGTTTTGAATGTACTTCAGAACTTCCGGGAGCAAAACATATTCTTTGACTTCACTATATTTGTCAAAGGAGAAAAGTTTCCATGTCATAGATGTATTCTGGCTGCATGCAGTGATTTCTTCAGGTACCGTAAATTAAAGGCATATCTTTTGGATATTGTTTGTATTGTCAACTGTAATGTATGTATTTTTGCATCCTTTTGGTTAAACAGTTATACAGCAAATGCATAAGTGATTTTTGTGATCTGGTGTACAGCCTTTCAAAAAAATTTATTAGTGTCACAAGTAGGCTTGCGTTAACACAGCAATGAAGTTACTGTGAAAATCCCTTAGTCGCTACACTACAGTGCCCGTTTGGGTACACTGAGGGAGAATTTAGCATGGTCAATGCACAGAACCAGCACGTCTTTTGGACTGTGGGGGGAAACTGGAGCACCTGGAGGAAACCCACTCAGACACGGGAAGAACGTGCAGACTCCGCAGAGACAGTGACCCAAGCCGGGAATCGAACCCGGGTCCCTGGCGCTGTAAGGCAGCAGTGCCACCATGCCGGCCCACCTGCTAACTGAAGTGGTGCTATGCTGTCAATGATTTTGGTATAGTTGATTTTCACATCTTTAGTGGAGCTTGTACAGAATGAAATATTTAAACAACAGAATTCAACATTACTAAAACAATGCAATAATCAGATGTAGGTATCATGAATTTACCTATGTTCCCTGACTGCCTCAGATTGGAAACAACTTTTAAAATTTCAGTCTAGACCAAGGTAATTCCGCCTCACTTTGCTTCCTCTGAGAGTTTGAATGCTACTTGAATTTACATGGTTCCTCGCAATGGACAGTGGTCTCCATAAGTAGACTTATCCCAAATGATCCAGAAGCTGAACCTATTCTATAATCTGCCTTTGTAAAACTGGATACCCTAAGGAATGCCACTTGTCCTGGTTGCAGATTTTTATTGAACAATGTTGTCTCACCACCCCATTACTAACCGCCTTCAAAATGGTGGATATCAAGCAGAGATCTAGGGAGTGATTTTCCAGAGAGAATCGGGAAATGTGATTCTCTCCAGGGAGATTTCGTTTCCCGATTTTCCCCGCCCCTCCCTGGTAATGTCACAAGGTCAATGCCCACAAAAGGCGAGAACCTCATTTTAATGGATTTAAATAGGTTTTAATCATATTATCCAGTCCCAGCCCCCTGGTTGGCACCGTGCCTTATTTAAACAGTTCATTTACCCAAAATATTCTAGTTTACATTTCCTTGCATTAAAGTCCATGCCCACTCCCACTAACTTGTCTATGTCCTCCTGTATTTTCATTCCGAGGTCCCTAATTTATCAGGAACTTCGGTTTATTCAAACGTATTCCTTTGATTCTATATCTATAGTATTAATATAAATTGAAAACAAAAGGAATTCTGGCAGAAAGTTCTCAGTGACGCCACTACCCACATGCCATCCAATTACTCTAACCTTTCACTTTCAGTGTGCTAACCACTTCTGTATGAATGGTTCAAATGCTTTAATACCAACGCCTTAATTTCCATAAGAAGTCACTTCACCTTATCAGACACAAAAGCTGAAATATACAACATCCATCGTATTCCCTTTATGTATTGTATTCCCCCAAAAAATCAATTCAGTTTGTCGAGCATAGCCCGTTGATTGTTTCTATTTCGCCCATGCCATTGAATATTTTTCTCCAGCTGTAATTGAAACAGTCAGATTTTTTTAAGGCAGCCAAAGCAGCTCCCCTCTAATGTTTGTCTATTACTGGAATTTCTATGAAACCTGTGTTACATGTCTCTAATCTCATTACTGCTTTAGATATTTTGGTTTAACGCTCACTTAAGTTTTTTTTTGTAACTCCCACTATTGTTATATTTCAGTCACGTATGTTTTGGCACATACATTTTTGTCTGTGCCAGCACTTGGTTAGAACAGTCCAAAACTAACTCCCACTTTCCTGCTCGCTCATCATAGCCCTGCATCCTGTTTCAGATATACCACAGTTGACTGTCACTTTAATTTTCTGGATATGAATTAGGAAAATTATGTACTTAGATCTGTTTTGAGTTTTTAGGAAAAAATATTTATATTTGTGTATTTGCAGAAAACTTGCTCAAAACATAATTTGAAAAATGTAATTATTTATTAAGTATGGTTCAAATAGAAGCTGCAAATCATGCAAGAAGTTTTTACGATTTGCAATTTCTGTAATGTCCTGGTAAAGACAGTAGTTATGTTACTGTTTCCCTTGCAGAGCCATGTTTGAAGTTCACATGAGGGAAAGAGATGATGGAAGTGTAAAAGTCACTAATTTATCTCCGGAAGCTGTGAGGGCATTTCTGGATTTTGCTTACACAGGGCGTGCAGAGATAACTGAGACCAATGTTGAAATGTTCTTTCAGATGTCCTCATTTCTTCAAGTGTCCCTGCTAGCTAAAGCCTGCAGTGATTTTCTCATCAAAACCCTTGATCTCACCAACTGCTTACAGCTTTTGTCTCTATCTGAGGGTTATGGTTCTACTACTTTATACAATCATGCTTTGCTATTTGTAGTGCAGCACTTCTCTCTTCTGTTAAAATCAAACGATTTCTTAGAAATGAATATTGGACTATTAGAAAAATGCCTGGAAGCAGATGCATTGAATGTCCCTGATGAGGATACTGTTTTGAATGCTGTTCTTCAATGGACTCAATATGATGTTAACATGAGAGAAAAGCATTTGCCTCATTTGATTAATCTTGTGAGATTGCATCAGCTGTCCAAAGAAACTCTGGAGGACTTTATGAAATCTGAAAGTTTACTAGCAAATAGTCCTGAATGCATGGAATCCATTCGTGATGTTCTTGATAAACTTGAAGAGCTTAATGGGCTCTTTCCTGATGCAAGGCCATCTACAACAGAAAAATATATATTTGTTCACAAAACTGAAGAAAATGGTGTGATTAAGCATACATTTTGCTATAACATTGAAAATGATACCTGGAAGGAGTTACCTGCCACAAACATTATTGATTTTCCCGGGTCAAGCCTGGTTACCTTTGGAGAAAAAATATTTATTACTGGAGGATGTCAGATCAGCTGCAGTAAATCTATACGATTGCACATTGCAGAAAGATGTCATGATGCAACTGACCAGACATGGTGCTACTGCCCAAGGACAAACAACTTCACTTCTGTTTCATCAATGAAAAACTCTCGGACCATGCACACATCTGTTATTGCAATGGATCAGCTTTTTGTAGTAGGTGGAAAAACCAGAGGAGCTCGAGAAATCCGAAGTCTTCTAAATGTTGAATCCTACAACCCTCTTTCCAAAGAATGGAGATCAGTGAGCCATTTGCCAAGAGGAATTTACTATCCAGAAGCAAGTGCTTGCAATGACATTATCTATGTTCTTGGATCTGAAGTGGAAATAGCTGATATCTTCAATCCATCATTAGATTGTTTCTTCAAGTACAATGTGTCCTCTGATCAATGGTCAGAACTTGTTGCAGAATTTGGTCAGTTTTTTCATGCTACTCTTGTGAAAGCTGTCCCAGTGAATTGTATGTTGTATATTTGTGACCTTTCTACTTACAAAGTCTATAGTTTTTGTCCAGAAACCTGTGTTTGGAAAGGCGAGGGCTCATTTGAGTGTGCAGGCTTCAATGCAGGGGCTATTGGGATATCAGATAAGATTTACATTTTGGGGGGGGATTATGCTCCTGATGAAATCACAGATGAGGTACAGGTGTACCACAGTAGCAGATCTGAATGGGAGGAAGTATCACCAATGCCCAGGCCTTTAACAGAGTTTCATTGCCAGGCGATTCAGTTTAACAGATATAGGGATCCCTGGAAAAGTCAATTGTAATGTCCATTTTCAATTGGTGATAAATAGCTTTCTTTTTAATCCCAACTATTTATTTATATTTGCTTTTAGTTCAAATAATAATTTTCAAGGTAAATCTCTCCCCAAAATTATGTCAGTTTACTTTTCTCCAAAGGCAAGAATGTTGTTCCATAGATACAGTAGTTGTCTACTCCCTCACCCAATGTCTATTTCTCATCTTGAGTCCTAGAATAATGAATGCTGCCAAACTATTTAACAGTACTGCCATCACAGCCAAACTTAAATCTTTTGTCACTTATATAATTCAAACAATCAGAGTTAACACAGTTTTATGAAAGGAAAATTGTGTTTGACAAATTTCTTAAATTTCCTTGAGGATGTAACAAGCAGGATGGATAAAGTGGAACCAGTAGTTGTGTATTTGAATTTCCAAAAGGCATTCAATAAGGTGCCACATAAAAGGTCACTACACAAGATAAGAGTTCATCGAGTTAAAGGTAATATATTAACATGGACAAAGAATTGGCTAACTAACAGGAAACAGGGAGTCAGGATAAATATGTTATTTTGAAGTTGGCAAACTAAATAGCGGGATGCCACATGGATCAGTGCTGGGGCCTCAACAATTTACAGCCTATATTAATGACTTGGGTAAAGGAACTGAGTATATTGTAGCCAATTTGCTGATGACACAAAAATAGGTGGGAAAGCAAGTTGTGAGGAGAATACAGCCTGCAAAAGGAAATGGGGTAAGTGGACAAAAAATTGGCAGATGGAGTATAAAAGTGTTGTGTTTTGGGATGTGATATTAGGGAGCATGGAGGTTTAAAATTTACGGTGTGTGTTCTCATACATGGCTGTTTCTTATCTGTTTCCTGCGCTCGTATGTATGATGTCACTTCCAGTGGAAATATTAATACAACAGAGCTTCACTAAAAAGTATTAATCTAAATACATAACGTTTCCTCCCCCCTTAAATTGATCATTCCCCACAAGTTCAACATGAATAAGTCAGACAGTCTGGAGGCCGTCACTCTTGGAGCGGTTGCCGGCGAACCTCTGGCGTCTTCTTCACATTGATGGTAACCTCTGACGTTTTCGTCTTTCCACTGACATCATTGGTGTTTGGTTTAACTGGTAATGATGTAGGAACTAGAGGGTTGTCTCTGTGTCTGATCAGAAGGTGAGGTGTTGCTTTCCTCAACAGTGTCTGTTAGTGTTGGGGTTATAGGAAGGTTCAGGTCATGATTTTGTGGAGTTGAATCTAAATTTTCCATAGGCCCCAGTTGTGGCAGATCTGTTCTTGCAGCCAACAACTGGTCCACAGGTCTCCTCCGGGTAACATCATCTTTGGTCTGGACAGTATAAGAAACAGGTACAGTCTGTGCAAGGATTGTGGCAGGAACCCATTTCTCCCCTTAGAGTAATTCCTAGTCAAAACTCCTTGTTCTTCGTGGAAGACTCTATGCTTTGACTTGCTTTCCCACTGTTCCATTTGTACTTGCTGTTGTACAATCTCTTCAGTTTCCGAAGGTTTCAACAGATTGAGCACAGAATGTAGTTGTCTTTTCATCATTACTAATGCAGGAGAGGTCTTGGTCGTGGAATGTGCGGTATTCTTATACACCACTAGGAACTTGTTAAGATGTTGGTGCAGCAAACCTTGTTCCCTGGTTGCTGGGCTCAGGGTTGCCAACCCTCCAGAATCTCTAAGACATTGCTGTGTGCAATCCTGGAGAAAAATCATCAGCATATTAAAAATGATTTTAAAAAATTTTCTTTGAACATTTTTCTTTATCAGATATAAAAATATTGAATATGGGGGAAGGCTGTTTGGCTGACAGTCAAGCATTATTTAATTGGCTAATAAGTCTTGTTGCTTTCCAATCAGCATGGAAAGGCCGTACATCACAAGGATGGATATGTTGGTTGATGAATGGCTGGAACATGGGGCAAATCAGATGTTGAAACCTCCTGGAATACTTAGTCACAGTTGGCAACCCTACCTGGGCTCCAGTAATTCTGCCAGCTTCAAACATTCTGATGATAGCAAACCAAGACTTGGGCGAGGATTTTCCTGTCCTGAAATGGGATGAGCCTTTTAACATGCCTGCTCCAGAATTGGCCTGCCTCCAATTCTGCTTCGGGTCTACTTGTTTGGGTGATAAACCTATCTCCTGGCCAATTAAGGTCCCAACCCCTGGAAAATCTTGCTTCCCAGCAGACTATCGACACAGGCAAATTCCCAACCCATACTGAACCAACTTGTCTCCTGATACCCACTTCCGAGGAGGAAATTCAGCTTTTAATCTGTGCTGTGTGCAGCATTAGGAAGTGGCATCGATGTCAATGGATGGAGATTTAAAAAATTTCAGCGTTGATGGATTTGTTCAAACAGTATAGTTGACTGTCAATGGAGGATTGGATATTTGAGTGAGTGTACAGGACATTTCAGCTGCTGGTGTGGGCGAGTCTTTCTCTTAATTCACCTCATTTTTTTGCTGACCTTGGGGCCCTTTCTTATTGAATGATGGAATGATCTTTGTCTGTACTGGCTCCACTTCCTGTTCCCGTTGAACTGCTAAATTGTGCAGGTCACCTCGCACCATAGTACCGTAAGGCACTCTTTGTGATCTTGAGAGAAGAAGTGTTTCTCAATTTTGTCCAGACACTGAAAGTATTTCTTCAGCAATTCTCTACTTTTGCTGTAGTGCTATGGCCTACAGTGTCTCTTTGTTCACCTGGGACACAAGAGTTCCACAGAAATATCAGAAAGATATATGTCAGAAGGAGAGAGTAGGGCCTCTTAAGGGTCAACAAGATCATCTATGTGCAGATCCACAAGAGATGGATGAGATCCTAAATGAATATTTCTCATCAGTATTTACTGTTGCGAAAAGCATGGATGTTAGGGAACTTGTGGAAATAATTAGTGATGTCTTGAGGAGTGTACATATTACAGAGAAAGAGGTGCTGGAAGTCTTAAAGCGCATCAAGGTAGATAAATCCCCAGGACCTGATGAAGTCTATCCCAGGACGTTGTGGGAGGCTAGGGAGGAAATTGCAGGTCCCCTTGCAGAGATATTTGAATCATCGGTAGTCGCAGATAAAGTGCCTGAGGACTGGACGGTGGCAAATGTTGTGCCTTTGTTTAAAAAGAGCTGCAGGGAAAAGCCTGGGAACTACAGGCTGGTGAGTCTCATCTGTGGTAGGTAAGTTGTTAGAAGATATTTTGAGAGACAGGATCTACAGGCGTTTAGAGGCGCAAGGACTGATTAGGGACAATCAGCATGGCTTTGAGAGTGGAAAATCATGTCTCACAAATTTGATTGAGTTGGTGGTTATCGAGGGTTGTTTTTCAAACTGGAGGCCTGTGACCAGCGGTGTGCCTTAGGGATCGGTGTTGGGTCCACTGTTATTTATCATTTATATTAATGATTTGGATGAGAATATAGGAGGCATGGTTAGTAAGTTTGCAAATGACACCAAGATTGGTGGCATAATGGACAGTGAAGAAGATTATCTAGGATTGCAACGGGATCTTGATCAATTGGGCCAGTGGGCTGACGAATGGCAGATGGAGTTTTATTTAGATAAATGCGTGGTGATGCATTTTGATAGATTGAACCAGGGCAGGACTTGCAGAACAAAGAGATCTAGAGGTACATGTTCATAGCTCATTGAAAGTGGAGTCACAGGTGGACAGAGTGGTGAAGAAAGCATTTGGCATGCTTGGTTTCATCGGTCAGAACATTGAATACAGGAGTTGGGATATCTTGTAGAAGTTGTACAAGACACTGGTAAGGCCACACTTGGAATACTGTGTACAGTTCTGGTCACCCGATTATAGAAAGGATATTATTAAACTAGAAAGAGTGCAGAAAAGATTTACTAAGATACTACCAGACTTGATAGTTTGAGTTATAAGAAGAGGCTGGATAGACTGGGACTTTTTTCCCTGAAGCGTCGGAGGCTGAGGAGTGATCATACAGAGGTCTATAAAATAATGAGGGGCATAAATCAGCTAGATAGTCAATATCTTTTCCCAAAGATAGGAGAGTCTAAAACTAGAGGGCATAGGCTTAAGGGGAGAAATACAAAAGGGTCCAGGGGCAATTTTTTCACACAGGGTGGTGAGTGTCTGGAACAAGCTGCCAGAGGTAGTAATAGAGGCGGGTACAATTTTGTCTTTTAAAAAGCGTTTAGACAGTTACATGGGTAAGATGGGTATAGAAGGATATGGGCTAAACGTGGGCAATTGGGACTAGCTTAGGTTTTAAAAAAAAGGACAACATGAACAAGTTGGGTCGAAGGGCCTGTTTCCATGCTGCAAACCTTTGACTCTATGGTCCCCTTTGCTCCCCAATTGCCAGTCTGTGACTTGCACACTGTTGGGTATAGTGGAATTAAAAAATATGCATCATTGTAGCTTCCAGGGATCTAGACACGTACCAATGTGATTTCCTGGTGGTAACCACACAGCAGTTGCACTTTAAAGAAGTGTTAACTGGTTCCATTAGAAATGGCACCATTTCCTGTGAACTTTGATGGTACAGTAAGAAGTCTCACAACACCAGGTTAAAGTCCAACAGGTTTATTTGGTAGCACAAGCTTTCGGAGTGTTGCTCCTTCTTCAGGTGACTCACCTGAAGAAGGAGCGATACTCCGAAAGCTTGTGCTACCAAGTAAACCTGTTGGACTTTAACCTGGTGTTGTGAGACTTCTTACTGTGCTTACCCCAGTCCAACGCTGGCATCTCCACATCATGGCTAACTTTGATGGGTACATGGGTCATGGGTACATCAATGGCAACCTGTACTCAGGAAACCCTGCAAATTGCTGCAAACCCCACAGCACTTGCCCGCTGGCTTAAGGGCGAACTTGGAAGTTCTCATAAACCTGGATGAAAAATGTATCCATCACCTGTTTACTTGCAGGCATGTCATGTTGATTGGTTGATGTGAGCCATGTTCCTGACTCCACTTGTGTGGAACCTGAGGCAGGAATGTATAGGGGCATAATTACTTTATTGCCACGACCAAAGGATGGGTAGATGGTTATGTACCAGGAGGCTGCACAATTCTACCCTTGCCTGTTCTGTAATTATTGGTCCACAACAGTTTCCTCTTGCTGCTGTTGCTCCTCTTCTCCTCTTTCTGCATCCACAAAGTCTTTTGAAGTTGCCAAACCCGTCATTCTGAAAATGAAAGGATCAAGATATGGAAAAAGATAGCATACAACCCCCAAAAGCTCCCAGAATGCAAGCAAACCACTTTCATGCAGTTTCCTGACAAATTAAGGTTTGCAAGTGAACTTTTAAATAACACTCCCAATTGTCATTCTATCTTGTTCTGTCTAATATTTACTAGGTCCATCATTCAGCACAACTTCTCACAATCAGTCAAAATAACTGTCTAAATGTGTCTGTCTTCTGCTTCAGGCAGCGCTGGAATTTACTACTAAATGATGTTTTTCTTCTCAAAGCCTTGATCTCACCAATTGCTGATTACCAATCAGTTGTAATTCTACAACTTTCTGTGAAAGAACTTATAATGCATGACTTGTTTGCAAACTACAACAACAGTTTGTATTTATATAGCATCCTTTACATAGTAAAACATCCCAAAGTGCTTCACAGGAATATTATCAAATAAAATTTGACACCAAGCCACAAAAGGAGATATTTGGACAGGTGATCAAAAACTCGATAAAAGAGGTGGGGGCACAGTGACACATTGGTTATCACTGCTGCCCCACAGTGCCAGGGACCTGGGTTTAATTCTTGCCTTTGCTGACTGTGTGGAGTTTGCGCATTTGTCCCATGTCTGTTTGGGTTTCCTCTGGATGCTACTATTTCCTCCCACAGTCCAGGAGTGTGCAGATTATGTGGATTGGCCATGCTTAATTGCCCCTTAGTGCCCAGAGGTTTGTAGATTAGGTGGATTAGCCATGGTAAATACACGGGGTTACAGGGATAGAATGGGAGGTGGGCTAGGTAAGAAGCACTTTCGGAGAGTCAGTGCAAAATCGATGGGCTGAATGGCTTCCTTCTCCACTGTAGGGATTCTATGAATTCTAAGCACCATCTTAAAGGAGTATTGAGAGGCAGAATGCTCATATTTAGAACTTAGAGTTTCTGCATCTAAAATCAAGTGGAGCAATGAAAATGAAGGATGTGTAAGAGGCCTGAATTGAGGGGAAGCAGAGACCTCGCAGGGTTATAGAACTGGAGAAGCGTTAGAGAGGCGCAAGGCCATGGAGTGAGTTGAAAAGCAGTATAATAGTTTTTAAACCAAGACTTTGCCCCCAAGTAGCCAATGTTGGACAGCCAGCACAGGGTGACAGCTGAAAGAAACTTGGTGCTAGGATAAAGGCAGTACATTTTTGTTGAGCTTAAGTTTGGAGTTAACTTTTACTTCTGGCACATTATTTTCAAGGGATAGGAAAATTTGGTGGGTGGGGGTGGTGTGGAGTTGCTCAGAGGTGGTGTATAACAAGTGGCTACCATTAGCTTCCCCCTCCCCCTGTCAAAAGTGAAGGTTGCCCTCATTGTATATTTGGTTGAAACCATGCTTGGAATTCTTCGACACTCATACTGTAGCTTTCATGGAATCCATAATAACAGTGTAAATTGCCATTTATGTCATTTCTTCAGATTTTCCCCAGATCTGCTGGGGTAAATATGGGAACTCCAGTGGAAATTCAAGCTAGGAAGTTCTAAATGGAACTAGATGAATGTCACAATTTCAAAGTGATTCTGAAACACAGTGTTGTGACTTTCCTGTGGTGAATGCACATATACGCACTTTCTATTTAACAAAATGCAAATATCATGAGTTATCATATAATGTATACTCCTTAAAGAATGCAGGAGGAGGAGCTGAAAATTACATCAAGGGAAATGTTGTTTTGTAGTCAGTAGACAGCAATGTTTGGCTATAAAGTGAAGTGTTTAGCTTTTCCATGTTCAAGGTATGATGTGGAGTTGCCGGCGTTGGACTAGGGTAGGCACAGTAAGTAGTCTCACACACCAGGTTAAAGTCCAACAGGTTTATTTGGTAGCACGAGCTTTCGGAGCAAGCTTGTGCTACCAAATAAACCTGTTTGACTTTAACGTGGTGTTGTGAGACTACTTAGCATGTTCAAGGTAAGAGAATTTTGAGAGACGTTCCTCCATCTAATATTCACAATATCCTTCACCTTGAAGGACTGGTAAATTTCAGTGATAATCAGCATTTGGAATAGAATCTTGACCAGAAGAGACATGAAGACAACATTTTAACTTTTACACAACTATTCAACAAAATTAATTATTCTGGGATTATTATACTGCAAGGCTTTGAACCAACAACTGTGAAAAGATGATGATTTCAAGCATTATCAACATTTCATTTTAATTTGTTTTGTATTTATTAAATGGCCATAATATGGGAGTTATCTTTTCTGTTCCAATGTAATGTTTTGCCAGTTTATTAAAAAAAATTTAATTTGCTTAATTCTGAACAAGATTGCAGAAATAAAATGTATGGGGTTGAAAGCTCGTGAATGTCTCCTTTTAAATTGGTGAATGCAATAGTTCTGATAGGATAGGAATTTAGAAAAGCAATAGGCAACAATTTTATAAGCTGTTGAAGTTGAAAATATAAAGCTCAGGTTTATGCTTGGTTTAGAAATGTAAAAAGATTAATCAGAGTTTAAAGTGAATACTTGGTAAAATTATATTCGTACATGTTTGTTTTTAGCAACAACAATATATGGTCTTTGAATGCAATAACAAGCAAGGAACTGTTTTTCTTTTAACCCACTCTACTCTTGGTGTTTGCAGCAGAGTACAAGGGTTATGCTACTGCCTTTATATTGTGACATTTAACAATGAAGCTTCCAGGTCCAATATTTAATATGCTGTATACGTATATTTTTAACCCAATTTTGGAAAAAAATATGCTGTGGTGTAACCACCTTCGGATCAATCTATACTCATTTATAATGAATGCCCCTGCAAATATTAGCTGAAATAAATGTCTGATGACTAAAATGATGTGTAAAGTAATGCAAATTATTTCTGATTACACCTTCTGTGAAGCACCTTGGGATTGTAACGCGATGCATTTGTTTATAAGCTGTGTAATTTTTGATGGTGAAGTTGAATATGTTGTAAAACTTATTTCCTGCATAAATGTGGCAGAAATTTGCTTAAAAATATTGTGCACAGTATTTTCAAAGTGTTCTAGAGGAACCCAGTGATGATTAAAGCCCACAGCATCAACTTTTAAAATCTAAAATTTTAAAAACATTTAAGTAATAAATGACTAGTATTTTTCATCTGTTGTAGCTACAGTCTTTTGCAGCTAATTACCTAAGTATTGATCCTCCATCCAACATTCCCCAAAACTTTATTTAATTTGCACTACTCTGCTGAGAAGTCTGCTCAAGTGTTAATAATTTACTGCTTGTCAAAGTTCCTGATATAAGTGCCAAGTTTGGCTTGCACCAGTTTGAACCTGTATTCCATTGTCATTATTGAATGGCGCACTTTGAAGATGTTAACTGGATTTACCTTTACTGTATCATTTAATATTTTTGATATTTTTAAAGTCCTCTCTGTCATGTACTTTCATGGATTAAAGTTTTTCCAATCTTTCCTCATAATCCAATCACTTGAAATTTAGGAATCTGGTATAGTTTATTTTTATCACCTCCAAGAATGGAATGCATTGTATCGCTTGTGTCTCTATGACTAAAACCAGACTTGCAGTCGGCTTTGACCGGACTTTATAGTCTTATCAATTATGCTGTACTAATTAATGGTATAGTGCAACATTTTGTTTGGTTGTAATTAGGCTACAGGTAGTACTCATGTTTCAGAAGGGACAGAGGTGGAAGGGAGGAAGAATTTTGTTTCACACAGAGGATTATTAAAGATACAAGAAAGGCAGAACGTGAGATTTTGTTTTTGGACAGTTAATTGTGGGAAACATTTGGTGTGATTTTGTAGCAGACTAAATGCTATTTCACAAAAAGAGTACATCTAAGAGTTCTAATAATTACCCAGATATTAAATGGAATTTGGATATTGCTAATGCTAGGAGCAAAATAATTAGAAATGCATAGCTGAACTGGAGACTGCTGCATGGAATAAAATGCCACAGCAGAGATCATAAATTAAATGCTTTATATGAAATTCTTAATTGAAATAAACAACAACAATTTGCATTTATATAGCACCTTTCAAAACCACAGGACGTCCCAAAGCGCTTCACATATAATTACTGTTGCAATGTAGGAAACATGGCAGCCAATTTGCACATGGCAAGCTCCCACAAACAGCAATGTGATAATGACCTGATAAATCTGTCCTTTATAATGATGATTTAGGGATATGTATTGCCCAGGACACTGATAACTCCTCTGTTCTTCCTTGAAATGGTGCCATGGGATATTTTACCTGAGAGGGCAAGTGGGGTCTTGGTTTAAAGTCTCACCCAAAAGATGACAGGGCAGCAGTCCCTTGGCACTGGAGTGTCACCTTTGAATTTTTGTATTCAAGTTCATCTAACTCAGACACAAGAGTGCTACCTATTCACCCAAGGCTAACACTAAAGCAATAAAATCTAAAGCAATAAAACCTAAAGCATTCAACAAGAGCCTTATCAATGAAAATTTGACACAGACCCACAGAAGGAGGTCAGGAGAGATGATGATCATGATCAAAGGTAAAAGCAAAGAGGCAGAGAGATTTAGGGAGGGAATTGCCAAGCTAAGTACCTAGGTAGTTGGGTGCATGGCTACCATTGCTAGAGATTAAAATTGAGAATGTGCACGATGCCAAAATTGGAAGAGATCCGAGATCTTGAAGGCTTTTATTATGCAGGAGGAGGTTCCACAGATAAGAAGGGACGCAACCATATAAAGATTTAAAAACAAAGATGTGAACAAAGAAATAATTTCTATGACTGGGATTTGGTGTTAAGCAATGGGTAGCAGTGTTTTCAATGAGCACAAGTTCATGTAGGGAAAAGATGGGAGGCCATTCTGGGCTACGTTGGTAAAGTCAACTTTCACGGTAATAAAGTGATAAATGAGGTTTTCATATGAACTGAGGCAGGGGCAGAGTCAAGCACTGTGACAGAGGAGAAAGTAACGAGTTTGGTAACGGAGCAGATATGTGGTTGAAAGTCCTCCGGGTCAAACACAACACCAAGGTTGCAAAGTATCTGATACAGCTTTAGACAGTTGTCAGAGAACTGAGTTCATGATGAGAACCAGGGACAGTGGTCCCATTCCCTTATCATCCCCATACTCACTGACTTACATTGGCTCCCAGTTAAGCAATGTCTTGATTTTAAAATTTTTATCTTTGTTTTCAAATCCCCCCATGGCCTTGTCCCTCCCTATCTCTGTAATTTCTTCCAGCCTTTCAATTTCAAATATCTGAACCCCTCTTAATCTGGCCTTTTGAGCATCCCTAATTTTACTTGCTCCACCATTAGTGGACGTGCCTTCAATTGCCTAGGTCTCAAGCTTTGGACATCTTTCCATCTCACTTTCCTTCTTTGAGACAATCCTTAAAACGTGCATCTTTGATCAAGCATTTGGTCATCTACCCTAATACCTCCTTAGGTGACTCGATGTAATACTTTGTTTTATACTGCTATTAAGCACCTTGGGACATTCCTTATGTTAAAGGCACTACATAAGTATAAGTAATTGTTGGTAGCAATAATTAGAGGAAATTTCTGCTCGCGCAATATTGGATATCAGGCAAGCAGTGTTTAAGCATATGTTGCAGCCTGTGGCAGGGACACAGGCTTTCTGAAAATCTGGATAGGCAATATAAAGCTTTTCACATTCCATTTGGGTTGTAATTCCTCAAAACAATATTGAGGTGATTAATCAGGCAGGATATTTGCCTTAGTCTTGTTAGCTTCTGTTTACTAGTTAATTGCATTGTTCCTCCAGATTAGGATCTTAACGTGGTCCAGCATTAGGTATCTCTATGGTACTGTTAAGAGTTTTTCCTTTCCTAACCCTTCTGGAATCATTCAGGAAGTGGGTTTGATCCCCACAGTGTTCATCTGAGGTGGGCATCACTTTATAGATATTTTAAGAAGGAAAGAAATAGTAAATAGTGACGGTATGTAAATGGGTATATCTCTAATATATTAAACACTCCTGCCTACTCAGAAGGTTGAGTAATCAATGTAAAAACAACAAAAGTTATGCAAAATATTATTCAGACATCATTGTAATGCTGATTTTAAAAAATATATATATGATTGTTTTCTTTTATTGTGACTAATAAAGTGAATGAATGCATTATGTTTTGTCTTAAATTTGCTACATTTCTGACTTTTAAGAGTAAGACATTAAAATAAAGCTCAAGCTTTACTGTCCCACAGTTGCTAAGCTTTCAGTTGTCAAACTCTTCCACTTGGCATGTGGGAGTCTTTTAAGAAGCAGTTGATCGGAGTGCAAGACAGGCACGTACCTATGAAAAGGAAGGACAGAAAGGCAGGATTCAGGAACCGTGGATAACCAGGGAAATTGTGAGTCTAGTCAAAAAAAAAAGGATGCATACATGAGGTCCAGGCAACTAAAAACAGATGAAGCATTTGAAGAATACAGGAAAAGTAGAAAAGAGCTCAAACAGTGAGTTAGGAGGGCAAAAAGGGGTCACAAAATATCCTTGGCAGACAGGATTAAGGAGAATCCCAAGGCATTTTATACATATATTAGGAACAAGAGAGTAGCGAGAGAAAGAGTTGGTCTACTTAAGAACAAAGGAGGGAAATATGTAGACCCAAAGGAAGTGGGTGAGCTCCTTAATGAGTACTTTGCATTGGTATTCACAACGGAGAGGGACACGTCAATGGATGGTGCCTCAGAGGGGTGTGTAAACCTTTTAGAACAAGTCATCATTACGAGGGAGGAAGTGTTAGGTGAATTAAAAGCAATAAGGTAAACAGACAAATCCCCAGAGCCAGATGGCATCTATCCCAGATTACTGAGGGAGACGAGATGAAATTGCTGGACCTCTAACAGAAATCTTTGTTTCTTCGTTGGCCATTTACAATTACAATTACATGACAATTACAAGGGGGCACAAGTTCAAGATAAGGGGGGAAAGGTTCAGTGGATGTGAGGGGGAAGTTTTTTTACACAGAGGGTGGTGGGGGCCTGGAATGCATTGTCAAGTGAGGTGGTTGAGGCAGTTACATTAGCTACATTTAAGACTTATCTTGATAGGCACATGAACAACTGGGGAATAGAGGGATGTAACAGCTGATCTAGATAGAACAACATGATCAGCACAGGCTTGGAGGGCCAAAGGGTCTGTTCCTGTGCTGTACTGCTCTTTGTTCTTTGTGTCTGATGCGTTATTTGAAAATGAGATGCCTGTACGACAACAGACCAACAAGCTTCTCCAGCAAAAGTTTCAGTGCATTGACAGATCTGAATTCGTGCTTCAGTAAAGCCCAATGTGTGCTTAACTTTGTAATTGTGTGCTGCATCATGCAACAACATTCACCTTGGAAAGGAGGCAAATATTGGGAGCTGTAAGAGGAGGAACAAGAAGAAGGGGATGAATAAATTTCGGCTGCTGAGAATGAGCAAAGCCTAGCAGTACTCCATTGCAGCTGTGACCATTCAGCATGAACTCGATTGACATCCTTGGAGTCAGACTAATCACACAATTATGCCCACTCGAGAGGCACTTAAGTTTTTTTTCATCATTCATGCGTTGTGGGCTTCGCTGGTTGAGCTAGCATTCATTGCCCATCCTTGAAGGTAATTAAGAATCAACTACACTGATGTGGGTCTGGAGTCACATGTAGGCTAGACCAGATAAGGACGAGAGATTTCTGGCAGATTTGAACCCTGGTCCTCCTAGCATTACCGTGGGTCTCTGGATTCCCAGCCCAATGACAATACCACTACACCACTTGCTCCCCGATGTGAATGATTGCTGCTCTGCATTTAACCCATGGCTCATGGACTTCCAAATTCAATACCTGCTTTGGTGTGGCTGCGCCATTGCCCAACTAGATTGTGTATGCTTAAGTGCCTATTAACAAGTACCTGCCATGGGCCAAGCTGAGCGCAAGGCCTTGGAGTGAAGATTTAGACAATGTCTGATAAGAGCTTAGGATGCAGTAAAGTGGTCAAAGTTGTTGTCACCTGGTCATGTGATTTGGGATAGGGGTGGTGTGGCGTCTTGCCTAGCCAGCATGTGAACTAAGGACCAGACATCAATGTTGTGGCCAGGACATGGGTCAATGTCTTTGAGAGGCTGCTGCAAACGATGAATGGGCAAAGAATGATCCTTGGCAGACAAATGTCAACCAGCAAGTCTCTCTCTTTGATACTGCAGTGAAGACACTGCCAGGAACATGGAGCTTGATGATCTTGCTGTCATTTTCCACACGCAGAGGATGAACTCCAAAAGAGCCATCACTAATAGGTTCCTCGCTAGACCCAGGGTCTACAGATGGTGCTTGATATACCTGTAGATGTCCGAGAACTAGTGTTGCCAAAGACTATACATGTTCAGGGAACTGGTTGGTTACATCTGCCACCTTCTGCAGGATTTGGCACCACGGGAACTTGGAGCACATCTACTGCCAGTGTCGCTGAAAGTAAACACGGCACTCAATTTTTATGCCAGTCGCTCCTTCCAGGGCTCCAGCGGTGACCTCTGTGGGATTTTGCAAGCCTTTGCACACAAGTGCATCCAGGGGGTCATGGATGCAATCTCCACGAGGACACACAACTTTGTACATTTCAACTGGGATCAGGAAAGCCAGGAAGCAAGAGCAATGGGATTTGCCCGGATCTGGTTTTCATTAGGTGCAGAGTACCATCGACTGCACTCACATGGCACACACAGCTCTGTGGCATCAAGCTGTCAACTATGTAAACCATAGTGGCTTCCACCCACTGAATGTTCAGCTGGTCTGCAACCACACCAAATGCATCCTGCTCAATTCCCAGGAAGCGTGCATGACTCCCATTATCAGCCAGTCTCAGATCCCTGACACCTTTCAGGATCCACACATGCTGCAGAGTTGGCTTCACAAGGAAAGGGGCTACCCACTGAGGACGTGGCTATGACACCTGCGCAGAGGCCACAGAGTGCAGCAAAGACTAGTTACGACGAGGCTCATGCTGCAACACGCACTTTGGTTGAGCAAACCATAAGGATGCTGAAGATGAGGTTCTGGTGCCAGGACTGAGCCCTGCTACAATCCGCAGAGAGTCTCGCACATTGTCATCATCTGTTACCCCATACATAATCTGGTGTTGAAGCGGGAGGAGGAACTGTCTGAGGAGGATATGGAGGAACGGCACATCTCTTCCGATGAGGAGGATGTCGAAGGGGATGACGTTGAGGAGGTCTCAAGGGTGAGGATGTTAGCCATGAGGCCATGATGATGTCCAATCAAGGAAGACGTGCTTGGAATGCACTCATTGCCACTGCTGTGGGTCTGGAGCCAGACCTAGGTACAGCAAGGACATTAGTGGATCAGCTGTGTTTTTATGATGATGGTTGACTAGCTTTATATTCCATATATATTAATTGAATTTAAATTCCAGCAACTGCCATGGTGGGATTGGAACATGTGTCCCCAGAGCATTAGCCTAGTCCTTTGGATTGCTAGTCCAGTGACCTTATTACTTTGTCACCACCTCTCCCTGCTCTTCTTTGGAATAGTGTCGTGGGATTTTTTACATCCACCCGAAACAGGCAGTTGAGCATCACTTCAACACCTCATCGAAAAGTGCAATGCTCCCTTGGAGTGTCAAGCCTTGGAGTGGGACTTGAATCCAGAACATTATGACTCAGAGGCAAATGTGCTACCAACTGAGCCATAGTTGACACTATTACTGACTCCTTCCACAATTTTACTAATAATTGGAAAGAGGCTGATAGAGCATGGATTAACCTGGTTAGATTAATGCTTATTCTGTGGTTCAGTCATATGGTTCACATCATCCACGTTGTTAGGTGGATGCCAGTGTCATAGCTGTATTGAAATAACATGGAAATGGTTAATTCTGGTGCATGGGTCTTCATCCAGGACATTACCAAGAGCTGTAGCTTTTACTGTGTCCAGTGCACTTGCATGCTTTTTGATATCAGTGGAGTCAACCAATTTGGATGAACAGTGATATCAATGATGGTGGAGATGCCAGGAGGAGGCTGATTAGGATAATCTATTTGACACTTTTGTTTGCAGTTACAAATACTTCAGACTTGCCTTTTGTGTTCATGTGCTTGGTCTAACGTGCTTGAGAATGGAGATGTTTATTCAGCCACCGACTCCTGTTAATTACTTTGCTGTCCATCTGCATTCTCAACTGGGTGGAAGGGTTGCAGACTTTGCTCTAATTCATTGATTAGGGGATCAGTTAGCTCTGATTATAGCCCGATGATTGGTGATATAGTATTATACAACCTGATTGATTGGCATGTAGCCCTGTGTGCTAACTTTGAGTGATGTCGCATTCTAAGGTACGCTGCTCCTGATATACTTTCTAAATTCAGTATTGAACTAGAGTTGGACTGTTGTCTTGATCATGATCAAGGAATGAAAGATGCGTTGGTGTTACAGATTCTGGTGATATATAATTTGCTGCTGCTAATAGCCCTTGGCCCAGTTTTAGGCTGTCATGTCTGCCCCATGTGTTGCTTGATGCTGATGCCACATTACACAATGGGGGATGCCCTCATGGTGGGGATGTATGTGCTGAATACTTCTACCAGTGCTATCAAGATATCAAATTAATCCGTTGGTAGGGATAAGAATATTTCTTTGTATTAATTTAGATGTCATGGGATGCCTGTGCAGTCTGGCAGCTCACTCCTACAATCAACTCAGTCTGCAGTGGTTCTATCAAGCCAAAGTATTGAAGTTCTCCAACCTGAGACTATTCTGTGCCTTTTATTCCCTTATGGCATCTTCCAAATAATGTTCAACATGGAAGAGTGCTAATTCATTATTTGAGGGGACTGATCAATAGGACCATATCCTGCGGTCTACTATATTTCGGACAGACCAAACGCAGTCTGGGTGACTGCTTTGCAGAACACCTTCAGTCCGTCCACAAGCAGGATCCAGACCTTCTTGTTGTTTGCTACTTCAACACACCACCCTGCTCTCCTGTCCACGTGTCTGTCCTTGGCCTTTTGCAATGTTCTAGTGAACCCCAATGCAAACTGGAGGAACAACACTTCATCTTCTGATTGGGCAGTTTACAACCTTCCAGACTGAACATCGAGTTCAACAACTTCAGAGCATGAACTCTCCCCTCCTCCTTCACTCTATTTCCATTTATTTTATTTCTTCTCATCTTATTCATCCATTTTTATCACTTTTCATTCTTACTTCTATTTTACCACTTCTCCAATCTCGCTCTCCAACTTGACTCCCAACCCCTCCCCACCAACCGCCCTTGAAGAGCAAGTGCCACAGTCTTCAGTCCCTTAATAATCTGTACCTCTTCTGCCATTCACACATTCCAATCACTTAATGGACACTTATAGCACTTTTCTTAGCCTTCACCATCACCATTTACATTCCCTTTATTCAACCACTTCCCCCCCCTACCCTCATAGTATAAATCTTGCCTGATTTTCTTTGCTCTCAGCTCTGACGAAGGGTCATCCAGATTTGAAATGTTGGCTCTATTCTCTCTCCAGAGATGCTGTCAGACCTGCTGAGATTTTCCAACATTTTCTGTTTTTGTTGTAGAAGGTTCTCTTCATCTTGTCTGACTTGAGGCCCTGAGGACCCAGAATTGGTTTGGAACCAGAAAGTGGTGGCATGAACGGGCAAATATTCCTTTAGTTTTGTTTTGATTCCTGAGTTGCTTTTTCCTAAAAATAAAATTTTGGTGCGTTCACTTCTGTTGAATTAATAAGTAGGTCATCTCACAACTCATTAAGAGACAGCCATAAAATGTTGGGCTGGATTCATATATAGGTCAGATTTGGTAGGAATGTTAGATTCTGTTCCCTGAAGGACATTAGTGAACTGGTTGAGCTATAGCAACAATCCAGAAGCTTCCATGGCTGTTTTGTCATAAATCATCAAGGTTATTGAATTCAGTTTCAAAACTTACCATGGTGGGATTTCACTGCATGGTCTTGCATTGCCAGTTCGGTACCGTACCTGTGATATCAATTCTGGCCATTATTCTGTCCCTTGTTCAAAGGCTTATGAATATTTGTAAAAAAAAAACTTTTAATATGATGCCATAAACAGTTTCATGATATCATCAGCAATATATGTTATGACATCATCTTGGAACTGTTTTGCTGAGCAACAAGTGTAACGTTATTGACGTTGTCTTTAGTTTCATAACAACATTCTGTGTGAACAGCAGACTGATTCTCATTTCTACCAATTTGAGGTAAAGTTTTATGCATACTAATACTGCTAACATTATTTCGTTTTAATTTTTGCAAATACTTATTACCAATTGTCTTTGAAGTAAAATATTGGCATAGAATTTTGTTTTAAGATTTCCATCCTTATTCCAGTTCCATTCTGAAAGCTTCAATATAACTCCTAAACCCATGCTGAAATTCACACTTTTAGGTCTAGTCAACACATTCTGGGGGTAAAATGAGCTCGTCCCTGAAAATGAATATGGAGATCACAATATGTGATTAACCCATAACTGTTCATTCCAATGCAAGTGACATGTAAACTTTGTGCTGCCTCCTTATTTACATGATTGCAGCATTGTAACCTGTGCTAACTGTGCTTTTGAGTGTCTCACAGCAGTGCAGCAATCTGTCTTCCAACATATTCCAACATTTTACTAGGATGGCTGAGGTGTCACCCCGATGGAGTGGCAGTGGCTCCATGAAATACAAACCTGCTCTGCTCTCTCTCAACATCCCATCTCCTTGCCATTGCCCGATGGCCACCTAAGCCAAGCCTCTGCAGCTGATGTCAAGATAGTGCAGTCTAAAGTTAAGCAGGAACCTCAATTCAATCCTGAATGGTTGATCCTATGAGACAGTGACCCCTAGTTCTAGATTGCCCAGCATCTACTCTGTCAAGTCACTGCAAAGTTATGTGTTTCAATGAGATCACTTCTCATCTGTGTAAATTCTTGGGAATATAGATTTAATCTAATCAATTGCTCCTCATGGGACAAATAGCTATATTCTCATCCACTTAACAGGGCATAAAGTGCCTTGTTTTAATGCCTTATCCAAAAGACAGCACCTTTGACAATGCAGCACTTTCTTAGTACTACATTGGAGTGTCAGTCTTGGTTTTATTTTTGCTCAAGTCCTGGAGAGGGACTTGAACTCAGAACCTTGTTACTCAGAGACAACAAGTACCAACTGTGCTACAACTTACAGAAAGAAAAGAACAAAACAATTTACACAACAAAGATGATGCATTTCCACAAAATAGCTTTTATTTCTCTCTCAAACAATACTGTTTGTTTTTCTAGTAGTGCTTTAAAAGATCAAGAGCAAAGCTAGCAACTCTCCATAGATCAGTCAGTCTCTCCCTGATATTGGATTTGATTTGATTTATTATTGTCACATGTATTAACATACAGTGAAAAGTATTGTTTCTTGTGTGCTATACAGACAAAGCATACCATTCATGGAGAAGGAAACAAAAGAGTGCAGAATGTAGTGTTACAGTCATAGCTCGGGTGTAGAGAAAGATCAACTTAATGCGAGGTAGGCCCATTCAAAAGTCTGACGGCAGCAGGAAGCTGTTCTTGTGTCGGTTGGTATGTGACCTCAGACTTTTGTATCTTTTTCCCGATGGAAGAAGGTGGAAGACAGAATGTCCAGGGTGCGTGGGGTCCTTAATTATGCTGGCTGTTTTGCCAAGGCAGCGGGAAGTGTAGACAGAGTCAATGGATGGGAGGCTGGTTTGCGTGATGGATTGGGCTGCATTCACGACCTTTTGTAGTTTCTTGCGGTCTTGGGAAGAGCAGGAGCCATACCAAGCTGTGATACAACCAGAAAGAATGTTTTCTATGGTGCAGCTGTAAAGGTTGGTGGCAGTCATAGCTGACATGCCAAATTTGCTTAGTTTTCTGAGAAAGTTGAGGCGTTGGTGGGCTTTCTGAACTATAGTATCGGCATGGGGGGACCAGGGCAGGTTGTTGTTGATCTGGACACCTAAAAACTTGAAGCTCTCGACCCTTTCTACTTCGTCCCCATTGATGTAGACAGGGGCATATTCTCCTCTACGCTTTCTGAAGTCAATGACAATCTCCTTCGTTTTGTTCACATTGAGGGGGAGATTATTTTCGCCCCACCAGTTCACCAGATTCTCTATCTCATTCCTGTACTCTGTCTCGTCATTGTTTGAGATCCGACCCACTACGGTGATGTCATCAGCAAACGTGAAAATTGAATTGGAGGGGAATTTGGCTGTACAGTCATGGGTGTATAAGGAGTATAGTAGGGGGCTGAGAACACAGCCTTGTGGGGCACTGGTGTTGAGGATGATCGTGGAGAAGGTGTTGTTGCCTATCCTTACTTATTGTGGTCTGTGAGTTAGGAAGTTCAGGATCCAGTCGCAGAGGGAGGAGCCGAGGCCCAGGCCACAGAGTTTGGAGCTGAGATTCATGGAAATAATAGTGTTGAAGGCTGAGCTATAGTCAATAAAAAGGAGTCTGACATAGGTGTCTTTGTTATCTAGGTGTTCCAGGGTTGAGTGCAGGGCCAGGGAGATGGTGTCTGCTGTGGACCTGTTGCGGTGAAGGCAAACTGTAGTGGATCCAGGTAGTCCGGGCGGCTGGAATTGATTCGTGCCATGACTAGCCTTTCGAAGCACTCTATAATGATGGATGTCAGAGTCACCGGACGATAGTCATTGAGGCACGCTGCTTGGTTTTTCTTAGGTACCGGGATGTTGGTCGCTGCCTTAAAGCAGATAGGGACCTCAGATTGGTGAAAAGAGATGCTGAAGATGTCTGCGAATACCCCTGCCAGCTGACCCGCGCAGGATCTGAGTGCTCATCCGGGTACCTCATCTGGGCCAGTCACCTTCCGTGGGTTGACCTTCGAGAAAGCTGCTCTGACATCTGCAATGGTGGCCCCAGATACAGGTTCATCCAGGGTTTCCAGGGTGGAGGGCATGCTCTCGCTGACCTCTTGCTCAGAACGGGCATAGAATGCATTGAGCTCATCAGGGAGGGGTGCGTTGGAACCAGTGATTTTTCATGCCTTATCCTTTGGCTGTTATGTCTTGCAGACCTTGCCATAGTCGGCGGGGGTCTGTGTGGCTTGCCTGGGAATCTAGCTTAGTCCGGTAATATCATTTGGCATCTTTGATGGATCTCCTTAGATCATATCTGGCTTTCTTGTATAGGTCGCCTGACTTGAACGCCTCAGATCTGAACTTCAGCAAGCAGTGAATACCCCTGTTCATCCATGGTTTCTGGTTGGGGAACACGCGGATTTGCGCCTTTGGCACACAGTCGTCTCCACACTTACTAATGAAGTCAGTTACTGTAGTGGCGTACTCGTTCAGGCTGGTCGCAGAGTTTTTTAAAACTGACCAGTCCACTGACTCCAAACAGTCCCGTAGGAGATTATCCGATTCCTCAGCCCAACATTGCACAACTTTCTTTGATGGATTCTCCCACTTCAGTTTTTGCCTGTAAGCTGGGTGCAAGAGTACAGCTTTGTGGTCTGATTTGCCAAAGTGTGGGCCAAAAAGTAGACATTAGGATAGGTGACCAAATGCAAACTAAAAATCTTTAAATAAGGCAATTGTAGAACCAAAGAGGTTTGATTATCCAGAGCTAATGGATTGGAGGCCTGACAGCATGATTGCCAATGATGGGGCAAAATAATTGGGGTGTGCACAACAGGGTACAGTTGGAGGGACAGAGTTTTCAAAGGAGGTGGTTATAGCGATAAGGGAGGATGAAATTGATGAAGGATTTGAACGTAAGGAAAATAATCTTAAAATTGAGGCATTGAAGGATAATGACGGACAGCAGTCACAGGGGTGATAGATGAATGGCACTTGGTGAGGGTTACGATACATGCAACAGAATTTTGGATGAGCTCAAGTTTACAAAGACTGGAAAATGGAAGACTTACAAGTAGAGCAATTTTATTAACCAAGATTTTTAATTGAAAGGAATCTCATGTCAAAATTTGTTCTTGATATCTTTTTAAAACGAAGCATTTCCAGATGACTGGAGTCCAGCAGCAGTTCTCCAATTTTTCAGTATATTGCAGGAACTGTGTGTCAGCTTTGGCTCAGTTGCAGACCCCATAAGAAGAGCTTAAACTCCCTTGTCCCATGACCTCCCAACCCCACCCATATCAAGGCTAGTAGGTGACAGTCTGTCAGTGGATTTCGATACTTATTTGTTGGTGGACCACGCGATTTTCCATCACTTCCCATCCAGATTAGACACTGGTTGAGTGAGAAATTAATTCACCAACAATGGTTTCCTATCAGAATCCTGCTGACATTTAAAATTTGCAACCATTTTGCTAATTTCTCAACTCCATCCAGTTCAACCATGTGACTCCGTTTTGTTCTTGTGATATGCCAGTGACAATATTGTTTTTATTTCCAATTATTTCTTTTTCTATGATTGTTGTCAGTATTCTTCACAATGTCATTCAGAGTTCAACACTTCTGAATTAGCTACTGATGTACCGCATTGCTGATAAATCTCACTGTGATATAAACTGTTTTCATCAAAAGCATTCCAAGCATCACTTTAATTAGCTTGGAAAGGGACGGAGTTTGCTGATAGTAAGCATTTATATTAATTTCTTGCAGAATATTCAGACTGGTTCGCTGCATCCTTCAATGTTCACACACTCTAGTAGAGTAATTTAACCCTTATGGAAAACCACCTGAAAATGCCTTCAAAAATGGGGAAATGTCACTGTTCTCCTAATGCCTCCTCAACATCGAACCAAGCAAAATGCCGCAATGCTAAACGATGCTCCAGGTCCACCTCGAAGCAAACCCCAAAATTAAGCACTAGAAAGTTGTCTTCTTTTCCAAATTTTCCTGCACTTCACATCAACCCCAGCTATAAAATGCCTTTTCAAACGTGGAAGTCTCATGGACAGACTGAACTCAAGAACCACTTTCAGCATTTGATTACATCTGTTTACCCAAACACCGAAAGGCAAATGGAGAAAGAACATTCTGAAATGACAAAGTTTCAAAGCACAGAAGATGTTTCTTATCACAGTTCACAGAATGTTGTAGAGAAAGTGAGATGTGATCTTCAATCCAATTTCTGGAGTTCAGATACTCTACCTGATGCAGAATGTATATGTGAAGAAATAGCTATACCAACAAGTAGCTGCTCATCCATGTATAGCATTGATTCTTCAACAGAGACCTCCCTAAATTCACACCCTGCTGGAAACCAGTTACCTGCTAATGTTTATGAGGAGGTGTGCTACCAGATGAAACAACTCCAACACCTGACCCAGCATGTTGAAAAACTTGGAGAAATGGTAAGGAGTAATTAAACGTAACAATACTGCTCGGTAAAATACATCAAACAAATAAATCTTTGTAAAAATCTAGTAATATAGATCCAGTAAATAAGTTGATTCCAGCAGAAAGTTTCAGGACCCCAATTTAGTGAGAGCATAAGTCAAGCACTTTTTCTGTAACAAAGCGAGATGACTCAATGTGGCAAACAATTAACTAAAGGGTCTATGAATAAGAACTATATACACAAAGTGTTCAACAACACAACTCATACAGGTCTACTCCTAACAATGCCCTGACTCCAACTGGAGCATTCCAGCCCAGGAACTGCTCACCCTCACTCCCGATTGGCCCAGCTTTGCACGCTACATTGGCTTTGGTCTAGTCACATGGCCCATGAAGGATCACCCCTTAAAGGGACCACACTACCACAATTTCTATTTCAACCACACTCAACCTGGATTCCTGTTCAACAACGAGCTGAATTATCAGCTCCACAACAGGCCTGTCAAGAAGAAAACAACCAAGATTGTTCTTCTTTTCCATTTTCACAATAACACTCACCATCATTAAAATTAGCAAAAACCTTTCACAATTGCATAAGGTTGTTAGGAACAATTTCAGCCTCTTGAAAACTGATAACAGTGGTATTGTCAATTAAAATAAAGAAATAGTGGACATGTTGAATAATTACTTTGTATCAGTATTTACAAGAACAAAGAACAAAGAAAATTACAGCACAGGAGCAGGCCCTTCGGCCCTCCAAGCCTGCACCGACCATGCTGCCTGTCTTAACTAAAACCCCCTACGCTTCCGGGGACCATATCCCTCTATTCCCATCTCATTCATGTACTTGTCAAGATGCCCCTTAAAAGTCACTACCGTATCCGCTTCCACTACCTCCCCTGGCAACGAGTTCCAGGCATCCACCACTCTCTGTGTAAAACATCTGCCTCGTACATCTCTTTTAAAACTTGCCCCTCGCACCTTAAACCTATGCCCCCTAGTAATTGACTCTTCCACCCTGGGGAAAAAGCTTCTGACTATCCACTCTGTCCATGCCTCTCATAAGCTTGTAGACTTCTATCAGGTCTCCCCTCAACCTCCGTTGCTCCAGTGAGAACAAACCAAGTTTCTCCAACCTCCCCTCATAGCTAATGCCCTCCATACTAGGCAACATCCTGGTAAATCTTTTCTGTACCCTCTCCAAAGCCTCCATATCCTTTTGGTAGTGTGGCGATCAGAATTGAACACTAGTGCGGCCTCACTAAGGTTCTATAAAGCGTCAATATGACTTGCCAATTTTTAAACTCAACACCCCGGCCAATGAAGGCAAGCATGTCGTATGCCTTCTTGACTACCTTCCACCTGCATTGCCACTTTCAGTGACCTGTGTACCTGTACACCCAGATCTCTTTGCCTATCAATACTTTTAAGGGTTCTGCCATTTACTGTATATTTCCTATCTGTATTAGACCTTCCAAAATGCATTACCTCTCATTTGTCCGGATTAAACTCCATCTGCCATCTCTCCGCCCAAGTCTCCAACTGATCTATATCCTGCTGTATCCTCTGATGGTCCTCATCGCTATCCGCAAATCCACCAACCTTTGTGTCGTCCGCAAACTTACTAATCAATCCAGTTACAATTTCCTCCAAATCATTTATATATATTACAAACAGCAAAGGTACAGTAGAGGAAAAGATTAGCCCCCCAAAAACCAATGGGTCAGAAACAGGAATTCAACAAGATTAACATCAGCAAGATAACTGTAATGGAGAAATGCAACTAATTTCCAAGATTGGATGCTTCCCATCCCAGGGTTTAAAAGGGATAGGTGGGATTGTTGCAGGTGCCCTAATATTTTCAAAGTTCTCTCAATTCAGGAAACCTTCCTTTAAATTGGAAAATTATGCATGTTACTGCTATTTAAGAAAGGTGAGAAAGGGAAACCAGAGAATTACAGATCAATTAACCTAACCAATCTTTTTGGCCAACCAAATAAACTAAATCAAATTAACGAGGGGACAAATGAAAATGGGCAGCTCCCAAAAGGAAGGGAACCGCCAGAAACAAAAGACAAAGTGGAAAGTAAACTTAAAACATCAAATCAAAATGTGATTTAAGGGGTCAATAATGCACCCCAGTCCTTGCGGTGCCCAGCAGGCACGGAAGGTGACCAATTAGCCTAACCTTTATCAGGAAATTGCTAGGATCTGTAATTAAGGAACAGGTAGCTGAGCACCCTAATATTTGGTTCAGCTGATCAGAGAAAGCATGGGTTTATAAAAAGCAGATCATGCCTAATGAATCAGATTGAATTTTTTCATGATGTATCTAAAATCATGGATAGGGAAGGTTCTGGATGTTATTTATATGGAGTTCCAGAAAGCATTTGATAAAGTCCTTCTAGCTGAAGTTGAAGCTCATGGAATTGAAGGCAAATTATCAACTTGATTAAGATATTGGCATAACTGCAGGATGTGGAGATGCCGGCGTTGGACTGGGAAGGCCCCAGTCCAACGCTGGCATCTCCACATCATGACTACCATAGACACCGCAAACTGCTGGCTCCAAGTGGAGAGGATCTCCAAGAAGATCGCACATATCGACACAGACATCAAGTTTCTACATAACTGCAGGAGACAGAGAGTAGAAGATGGTAGAAGTCATACTTTAGACATACAAAGCCCTGGTGAGACGGCACTTGGAATACTCGAGCAGTTATGGACAATACACCTTAAGAAGAATATATTGGCCTGGGAGAGAGTGCAGCCTAGATTTATTTGAGATACCAGGACTCCAAAGGTTAAGCTGCAAGAAGAGAATAAACAAATCGGGGTTGCATTACCTGGAATTTAGGAGTTGATTTGATTGAAGTTTTCAAGGTATTAAGGGAGACTGATAAGATATATTATAAGAAACAATTTCATCTGATTGGGGAGTCTGCAGCTATGGGGTATATTTGAAAAGTTAGAGCCAAACCTTTCAGGAGTGAAATTAGAAAACAGTTCTTCATGCGGAGGATGGTAGAGCCGTTCTTAATTTTACGACTGAGATTGATACATTTTTGTTAGCCTAATATGGGGCAATGACAAGTACATGGAATTAAGTCACAGACCAGCCATGATCACATTGAATGGCAGAATAGACTTGAGTTGCTAAATGGACTATTCTTATTCCTGTGTTCCTTTGTTCAAGTGCCTCACCCTCACTGCTGCCAAAATGTTCACCACACTTTTGTTACCTTCAGATTTGATGTTTTACTGTCTTGCTTCTGTATGCCATCCTATGAGGACTGCAATTCATCTAGAACTCAGCTGTCTACATTCTATCCTGTATTAATTTCTACATAAGTATCACTCTTATCCTCACTGACATTGCTGGTATGAAGGCTACACATAACTCATTCATTGTTGGTGTTTATTTTGCATAAGAAATAGAAGCTGCATTGGGGAAAGTAGCACAAGCATGAACTCCACATTGTTATGACATAGCAGGTGGTAAGTGACAGGCTACCTAAATCCCAGTGGGAAACCTTGAACAAGTTGCCACAACGGTTTGCAATTTGTATTATTATGAGCAGGTATCTGAAATCAACATAAGTCAATTTCAGACCACCAGTTAAAATTTTAAATGTTAAATTTAAACATTTATTAAGACAAAGAAGAAAGAAAGTAACACTTCAAACACAAGGTCGCCTTTACACAGTTAGCAGTACTTGTACAAACATTTCCAAAAAGACTTTGGCTCAAGTAAACCCAGAGCTAAACCCCCTTTTGATTGTAATAGTCTTCATAGACTTTTTAATTTATAAAAATTCAAGCAACATTATCAAACACTGCCTTGCTGCTCGAGGGGAAATATTATACACGCTTCTCCTGGTGGCAGTAAGTGTTCACAAGTCTGTCTCCAACGCACACCATCTTTTTCAAGATCTCATAGCCACCGTCTAACTGTCTTTAACATGATCTTCCCTTTGGCCTTCCACTCTGATTCTACAATCCTTTGGAAGTTCCTTTTCCCAGACTTGACCAACCTTTCATGTTACTGTTTTTTATTTTATTTTACATTAGGTAGATAAGGGAAATGATTTAAAGTTAATTGTGGTATTTCAAAAGGAACATATATAACTGGGAGATCATAAATGGTTGAGACTCGGGGATTTTCACAGTAACTTCATTGCAGTGTTAATGTAAGCATATTTGTGACACTAAGAAATAAACTTATAGGTAAACCAAAAGAGTATATTCACTAGTCAAGATCATAGCTGGTAAGAAATATGTCATGATGTGGAGATGCCGGCGTTGGACTGGGGTGAACACAGTAAGAAGTTTAACAACACCAGGTTAAAGTCCAACAGGTTTATTTGGTAGCAAAAGCCACACAAGCTTTCGGAGCCTTAAGCCCTTTCTTCAGGTGAGTGGGAATTCTGTTCACAAACAGGGCATATAAAGACACAAACTCAATTTACATGAATAATGGTTGGAATGCGAATATTTACAGCTAATCAAGTCTTTAAGATACAAACAATGTGAGTGGAGAGAGCATCAAGACAGTCTAAAGAGATGTGTATTGTCTCCAGACAGGACAGCCAGTGAGACTCTGCAGGTCCAGGCAAGCTGTGGGGATTACAAATAGTGTGACATGAGCCCAATATCCCGGTTGAGGCCGTCCTCATGTGTGCGGAACTTGGCTATCAGTTTCTGCTCAGCGACTCTGCGCCGTTGTGTGTCGTGAAGGCCGCCTTGGAGAACGCTTACCCGAATATCAGAGGCCGAATGCCTGTGACCACTGAAGTGCTCCCCAACAGGAAGAGAACAGTCTTGCCTGGTGATTGTCGAGCGGTGTTCATTCATCCGTTGTCGCAGCGTCTGCATGGTTTCCCCAATGTACCATGCCTCGGGACATCCTTTCCTGCAGCGTATTATGTAGACAACGTTGGCTGAGTTGTAAGAGTATGTACCGTGTACCTGGTGGATGGTGTTCTCACGTGAGATGATGGCATCTGTGTGGATGATCTGGCACGTCTTGCAGAGGTTGCTGTGGCAGGGTTGTGTGGTGTCATGGTCACTGTTCTACAGAAGGATGGGTAGTTTGCTGCGGACAATGGTCTGTTTGAGGTTGTGCGGTTGTTTGAAGGCAAGAAGTGGGGGTGTGGGGATGGCCTTGGCGAGATGTTCGTCTTCATCAATGACATGTTGAAGGCTCTGGAGGAGATGCCGTAGCTTCTCCGCTCCAGGGAAGTACTGGACGACGTGTTTATCTTCTGAGGAGGTCGGTGCGGTTTTTCACTGTGGCGCATCGGAACTGTCGATCAATGAGTCGAGCGCCATATCCTGTTCTTATGAGGGCATCTTTCAGCGTCTGGAGGTGTCTGTTGCGATCCTCCTCATCCGAGCAGATCCTGTGTATACTGTTGATGTCATCATATAGGTGTTTCAGTGATTGTTCACCATGAGTCCAAAGGACGAAAATGTCATCGATGTATCTAGTGTATAGCATCGGTTGAAGGACTTGTGCGGTGAAGAAGTCTTGTTCGAACCTGTGCATGAAGATGTTGGCATATTGAGGTGCGAATTTGGTCCTCATGGCTGTTCCTTGTGTTTGGATGAAGAAATGGTTGTTGAAGGTGAAGATATTGTGGTCCAGGATGAAGTGGACGAGTTGTAAAATTGCATCTGGAAACTGGCAGTTGTCGGCGCTGAGCACTGAGGCCGTTGCAGCAATGCTATCGTCGTGGGAGATGCTGGTGTAGAGTGCCGAGACATCCATTGTGACGAGGACAAGAAATATGTCCCCAGGTATATGCTGCCTGTGCCTTCTAGATAGTTGTGGTCGTGGGTTTGGAAGGTGCTGCCTAAAGATCCATGCTGATTTCCTGCAGTGCATCTTGTAGATGGTATACATTGCTGCCACTGTTCGTCGGTGGAGTGAGTAAATGTTTGTTGAATGGGTACCAATCAAGGGGGCTGCTTTGTCCTGAGTGGTGTCAAGATGCTTGAATGTTGTTGGAGTTGCACTCTGATCTGACCTGCTGTTGCAGCAACAGTATTTTCATGGATAATCCAGTTCAGTTTCTGGCCAATGGTAATACCCAGGATGTTGTAAGAGGCAGTCAACAGACCAGAGCGAAGGATGCAGGAATCCATCTGTGTTCTATCTCATGTAATGGCTGCAACATACAAGTTACTCAAGGTCTCCATGGGAAGGGTGGTGGCCGCTATGGTGACCTTGGTCTAGCAGATTCTGCTGGGTTTGGACTCAAACCTGCACTAGATCATTAAAGACATTGGTGCGATCTATCAGTGACTAGGCAAGAAAGGGATTTGGCACCTAGACCTCCCTCCAGGTGCTCCTTCTTCTCAAGAAGTCAGGCAGGGGCCCCTGGGGAATCCACATTGAGGATGACCAGCAGCTGGACACGCTGGGGCTATACACTCAGGTGACTATGTGAATGTTCAGCCGGTCCCAATGTTCTCTACCTGTGACTCGATCATCTTCACATGCAAAGGGCATTGATGCTGCACCTGCCTTGCAGCTTGAGACTCAAAGCGGGCTGGGGTCTTCTAGGCCTCAATCCTCCAGGAAACACCCGTCAAAGTAATCGAAGACAACTGGGCATAGCAATGAACAGGCTGCCTCCACTTCTGCTGCGGATTTCGGGGATCCACCAAGACATAGCGATAGGCTGGAGCTCCACCTGAATGCTTCAAGTGTCAGAAATGCATCTTCAGGATGCTAATTGTCTGCTCTAAAGTAAAGTTTATTTATTAGTCACAAGTAAGGCTTACATTAATATTGCAATGAAGTTACTGCGAAATTCCCCTAGTCACCACACTTCGGCGTCTGAACGGATCAATGCACCTAACCAGCACGTCTTTCAGGAGGAAACCGGAGCACCTGGAGGAAACCCACGCAAACATGGGGAGAACGTGTAAATTCCACACAGTGAGCCAAGCCAGGAATCGAATCTGGGTCCCTGGCGCTGTGAAGCAGCAGTGCTAGCCATTGTGCCACCGTGCCGCCCACATGATGGATCTTTTAAAACTGTGCACCGCGCTGTATCTTTCCTCCAAGACACTTTGAGGATGTTGCACAGGTGTCATGAGTTATCGCTTCAGTAGATACCTCTTATCACTAAGTAGCCAGCCCTGCCAACACACGACTCTTCCAATATCTGAGGCACCTGACACAAACACACATGATGGGCTTCTGATGGGCATACACCAGTTGAATGTTTAATGAATGGAACCCTTTACTGTTAATGGCTGCTGCTATGGAGTTCTCAAAGCCACGTGTGCATTCAATTGCACCCTGTAATCTAGCGAAGCCTTAGATTGTGGTGAAACCCAGGAATCTAGCAACCTGGCTGGTTTAATCCTGTGTGAACATTACATAATGATGAGTCTTACTGTAAAGTACATCCTTGATTCATTTATGCTGTCGAGGACTGAGAGATGCTGCATAGGTCCCCTGTGAATCCCTGGAACTTGCTGGCAAAATAACTGAGGGAAGTAGTGACCGTCAGGGGATGTCCTCTCAGTCCATGTGGACATGTGAATTAAGGGTGAACAGCTGCATGCCACTTACATCCGGTCATGATTTAGATCAGTCTAATTTCCTGCTGGCGTGGCACATCATTGGGAGGGGAACGTGATTCCCGTGAGTTGTGTTTTTAATGAGTATTTATGACATGCTAATGCATGCAAATAACACTGCTAACATGGATCAGCGGGAAAGCTGCCCTGCCATCATCCCGCCATGTAAGTGGCAACGGGTCAATTCTGATTCATTTTTACGCTGGCGGGAATCTGACTTTTAGCCTCACTCTAAATTTACTACTTCCGCCCGCCACAAAACCCGCTGCTGGTGGGACTGGAAAACTCTGCCCATTATTTTAAGTATAAGTAGTTGTACTATGTATAGATACTGGTGTGGGTAGCTCTCATGTGGCAGTGATCAAAGTAACATGAGAAAGATGAAATAGCTTGGATATATATTTAATTACAATAAAATGGTACATGAGGGAACCTTTAGCCTGCTGAAAAAACATTTGAGGCTAAGGATCAATACAGGGACACTTGTTTGATCAAGACAGTACATTTTACACATGATTTTGTACCTCAAACAATATTATTGGACATATCTATCGTGAAGATAATTGACAATCATTCATTTCGAGAGTGGGCATGATAAAGAATAGAAAGGTCAAAAGCTATTCATTATACAGAGTTGACTGGAACAATATGAATTTAGTGGTCCTTCTATATTCTGTTGCGTTGACCACTTTAATCAAATCTTTCTTTGAAAATCAGTGGCAGATGCCATTTGTAAAGCAAAACCACCTATGCAATCTTATCTTACTGCAAATATTAAAACAGGTCATTCATTATATACGTATTAAAAGGGCATGTGTCATCCTGTATTTGAAATTGAGAGACCTGGGTGAAGGGCCAAAATCATAATGCTCACCAACACCAAGATTACAGAGTATAGTAGCGAAGGGAGATAAATCAGTAGAAACGTGTTGTTTGTTTATCTTGTTTGGTTTGTTTTATAAGCCTGCTTGAAAATATGATGGCATCCTTGATGGGCAGCATCGTTGCCACCTTGTTGTCTCATGCAAGTGTGAGGATGGTCAGGACCTACTGGGTTGTAGCCCATTGCTCCTAACCATTCTGGCTGAATGCAGCATTATAAGGCTAATACTTTGAAGTAACTTTGTTCTTTGCAGGCAATTTCACTCATCATGTTCATATCCCCAAACCATGAAAGGGGTGACACATGCCCTTTCAGATACACTACAGAGGATAAAAATATGGCATCTGACAAAAAGATGTGATGTGCAAAGAACCGGAATTCAAGCAACAATTGCACAGTTAAATCATCTGCATGCACCCACTAGCCACTAAATAGCTTCCTTAGAGACCAAGCAAAAGAACAACAGGAGCCACGACAGACTGGCCCAATTTATTGTAAGAGCTAGTTTTACATCGAGGACAGTCTCTCACTCCTGATAGGATTTAACAAGAAGCCACATAAGTAGCACAGTCATCAAAACCACCATAAAGTTCAAGAAGAGCTCTTGTGTGGATTTATCCATGGTTATAGAGTGTTGAGCAGGATGACACAACCAGGTCCACAGAAATAGATCACTTCAGATGAGCCAGCACCTCAGAAGAACAGCAGGCTGAACTGTACTCCGATGGACTCCTCAAACCTTTAGGTTGTCTGAAATAAAGATTACACAGATCCTTCCTGTTAGTTTAGATGTTGTTTTCCATAGAACTGTCCAAACAGCTTTCAACATTTAACACATTGGAAAGGAATTAAATGGCATTTAAAACACATTTTGACCTGTCCTATTAAGTATCATTTCTTCTTAAGTTCAAACCATGCATTTGTAGTTGACTGGGAGGTATAGTGTGTCATTATGCGTTCCTTTCATTCCTGAGGCCTCAACTCAAGTCCAACCCAGACTATGAGATGGTAGTCTCACATTTCTTAGTTGACTCCAAGGAGTTTAACTGAAATGACCTTGGACATCCCCAGTGTACGTGGGGCCACAGCAGAAAACTATCCATGGCTTGCAATGAACTGAACATCATACTCAGCAGCTTTATGAATCAGAAATGTGAAAAGAATGAAAACAAAATCGCAGTTCAGGTTGATTTTCAGAAGTGGAATCACCAAACATTGCTAGGATGCAATACAGTCTATGCAGTGCAGGAACTGTTGCTTTGCTTCATGTTATACATCTGGGCTGTTCAATACCAGTATTAAGTTAGCAAAATGGTAAATAAAATGTTTGATTTCCCCAACATTAACCTTGGATAGCACAAAAACATATTTTAAAAAGCGCATAATGTAACTTTACTAAAGATGGGAATTAGCTAGCAATGAAATGAGTTTAACAGTTGTGCAATGAATATGTTTATATTCGTCTGTAATCTGAGTACGATATTTGGCAACTGCTACCTAAGGACAGTACAGAAGCTTCAAGAGATTAAACTGACTTTCATCATTAAAGTTGTATTCAGTCTATTGAGAGATTAATTTAACGTGTCAAACTGAAAATATGCCTGTTGCAACTGAAGTATTTTCCAAAACAGCATAATTATAACCAACTTTGGCTAGTTTATTCTATGTACTTATGAAGTGCATTCCGCAACTGTGAAATGTTATATTATCAGGTTACAAATTAGTTTGATTTATGCTTGGAATTAGCACCACAGCTCTCAACATATGTGACAAGGCAAGGGATATTGAAATATTTGACTAGCCCTGGTCTAAAAATACATTGGGTTTTAACACTAACTGATCTAGTACTAACTAGAAACCTCTTCACCAATATCACTGGATAGTTTATTTTAAACATTCAAAATTCTTAGTAAGATGTTTAGGAAATTAAATAGGGGAAAGTAACTATACTAAGTAATTTTAAGAGCAGTTTTTATTTAGTCTGCATTGGACTGTTTATGTGCTTACTGTTTACAGATAAGATTCATTTAATTTCAAGAAACTAAATTGGATTGCATCTCCCCGACACGAAATCTCAAATTTCTCTTGAAGCGGGACATTGGGATGAGAAGAGATGTGAAAAAAATGGTTCCATTAGGCCAACTGCATTTAAAATATTAAATATTTTTGTAATTCATTGACACCAAGAAGCTTTACACTTTATTTTGGTGTGGAATGCATTTAATCATTTCAGAGCTACATCTGAGTATTTGACACCCTTGGCTATTTATGAAATCCAAAAATATTCTAGTTGAAGTTACTTGCAAAACCAATTTTCTCTTTCATTTCATGGTGAATATTATAAAAGAGAATTAGAGATGTTTATTGAAATGAAATACATGGTCACAATATTCTAATAGCAAACTAAAAAAGTTTAGTGTGAAATGTTTTGGCAGTCCTGAAAGGATAAATGATCAGTTATAGAGAGAATGTAATGTGATGTTTTGTTGATAACGTTTCAAACGACTGAAAATAATACAATAACAGGAGAAGAATTATACATCTAAAAATATAATAAATTAACGGTTAAACATCCTCATATTGTATTAATTAATTAATGTTCATGTTAAACTCCTAACGTTTTTGTTTGTTCTTGGAAAATAAATATCTTAAAAATGAAAAAGATGGGAAGTTCACACATCTTATTTTAAAAATGCTCGCCCTCATGTACCATAATCAAATTCCTTCCACTAAATGCGACATCAGTTGAAGTTTTGGTTTTAGTTGAATTCATTCAGACAGTTCATTATTAAAAGATTTGAAAAAGTCTAGAATTTGGGAAGATTTACAAAGTCTGTAAAAAGCAACAGCTGTTACTTGCCATATTATTTCATAAACATGCAGCTTCATACTTTACCTGTGGAGCAAATTATCTAAATGTTGCAGCTATTAATGCCTCTCCAGATCTGAGGAGATAGCTCTGCCTCATTCACTGTCTATCTTCAAGTGCCGTCTGGGCAGCAAGTCTCTGAACAGGATCTAAAGTAGTCCAAGAGGGAGGACAGCACGACATTTTTGGCAATAAAAGCAATGATGTCACATGTATAGCATGTCACTGAGAGGATGGGCCCAAAGGATTGGTGGCTTCTCTGAGTAACATTTAATTAAAATGCTTGTTATATCTAACTTTAAAGAATCTGAACTGCAAAGATAACATACTTTCACAGTGGGAAAAAATAATAGGAAAAGGCAATGCAATCATTTAAATTCAAATAAACTTTCCATTTATCTACATACACAAACAGTGGGCAAAATTTTCTGTTTTTTTGCTCCAAAGTGTTGGCTCAGGTGAGAAAAGCCGTGTGCAGTCCGCCAGTTGCACTGTAGGTTTTTCCCGCCATATTTTCCAGCACTTTGACAAAGAATGCTGAAGGTGGGTCCCACGCCCCGGTAGACCAGGTACCCCAATCTAATAATAATAAAAATAAAAACGAAGATTCCTCCCATGGACATGGAGACGCTTCCCCCCCCGCCACACACAGGGAACCCACACATGCACACAGGGATCCCCCGATTGAACTTCACCAGAGGAAGCCCCACCTGGCATGCTGTGGGGCTGTGACAGGGCAGTGCCTCCTGTCCCTCCTCCCTGGGAGCTGCACCTACAGTGGGTTCCCTTCATCTGGTTCACGATCTGAATGTGGGGGGAAATCAATACGGCGAGGAAGCCTGCTAATGATATGGAAATGTATTTAAATGTGGTTCCTGACCTTTCTGGTTGTGAACTGTGGTACGTCAATGGCAGTGGCCGGGGACGTTTACATCTTGAGATCTCGCCAGTAAGAATCTAATTTTGGGCCTCACGAGATTTTGCATCCACATCGCCATTTACATCCATTGCAAATGTGGGCGGAAAATCTTGGCCAATATAAATGTCAAAATAAGATTTTTTCCTTTGATCAATTTTCATGAATGGGTTTGCTCTTTTTTCTTCAACTTCCTGATCCAGACATTTTGAAACTGTTGATTGAGCAGAGAACCTGTTCTCAAATTGCCATGAGTGACTTTACTAGTTCGAACCCCAATATTTCAGATACAACTCTTCTCCCTTTCGGGGTGATATTATGGTCTATGCTCCATGCCTGTCCACTTGGGGAGATGGTGGTGCAGTGGTATTGTCAGAGTAATCCAGAGACCTAGGGTAATCCGCTGGGGATCCAGGTTCGAATCCCACCATGGCAAATGGTAGAAGCCCGGTTAGCTCAGTCGGTTGAGCATCAGACTTTTAATCTGAGGGTCCACGGTTCAAGTCCCTGTTCGGGCGCTGCTTTGGGGCGGCACGGTAGCACAGTGGTTAGCACTGCTGCTTCACAGTGCCAGGGACCTGGGATCGATTCCCGACTTAGGTCACTGTCTGTGTGGAGTCTGCACGTTCTCCCCATGTCTCCCCATGCCTCCAGGTGTTTCGGTTTCCTCCCACATTCTGAAAGACGTGTTGCTTAGGTGCATTGACCCGAACAGGCGCCGGACTGTGGCGACTAGGGGAATTTCACAGTAACTTCATTGCAGTGTTAATGTAAGCCTTACTTGTGACTAATAAATAAACTTTAAACTCAATAAAACATTCAGAGCAACATGGTACAGTGGTTAGTTAGCACTGCTGCCCCACAGCACCGGGGAACTGGGTTCATTTCTGGCTTGGGCGACTGTCTGCGTTCTCCCTGTGTCTGTGTGGGTTTCCTCCAGGAGCTCTGGCTTCCTCCCACAGACCAAAGGTGTACAGGTTAGGTAGATTGGCCATCCTCACCAACCTACCTGCCGCAGATGCATCTGTCCATGACAGTATTTGTGGGAGTGACCACTGCACAGTCCTTGTGGAGACAAAGTCCCAGCTTCACATTGAGAATACCCTCCATCGTGTTGTATGGCACTATCACCATGCTAAATGGGATAGACTTCAAACTAGCAACTCAAGACTGGGCATCCATGAGGCACGTTAGACCATCCACAACAGCAGAATTGTACTCGACCACAATGTGTAATCTCTTGCCTGGCATATCCCCCACCCTACCATTACCATTAAGCCAGGGGATCAACCCTGGTTCAATGAAGAGTGCAGGAGAGCATGCCAGGAGAAACACTGGACCTAAAAATGAGGTGTCAAACTGGTGAAGTTACAACACAGGACGAATAGAATAAGCAGCAAGTAATAGAGACAGCAAAGCAATTCCATAACCAACAAATCAGATATAAGCTCTGTAATCCTGCCACATCCAGCTGTGAATTTTGTGGACAATTAAAGAACTCAATGGGGGAGGAGGTTCCACAAATATCCCCAACCTCAATGATAGAGGAGCCCAGCACATCAAAAGATAAGGCTGAAGCAATAGCAACAATCTTCAGCCAGAAGTGCCGAGTGGATGATCTATCTCAGCCTCCTCCAAAGGATCCCCAGAATCACAGATGTCAGTCTTCAGCCAATTCAATTCACTCCACATGATATCAAGAAATGGCTGAAAGCACTGGATATTGCAAAAACTATGGGCCCTGACAATATTCTGGCAATCATCTTGATGACTTGTGCTCCAGAACTTGTCGCAGCCCGAACCAAGTTGTTCCAGTACAGTTACAACATTGGCATCTACTCAATGATGTGGAAAATTGCCCAGGTATGTCCTGTACACAAGAAACTGGAGAAATCCAACCCAGCCAATTACCATCCCATAAGTCTACTCTTGCTCATCAGTAAAGTGATGGAAATGGTCATCAGCAGTGTTATCAAGCGGAACTTACCCAGTAATAACCTGCTCACAGACGCTTAGTTTGGGTACCGCCAGGGTCACTGAGTTCCTGACCTCATTACAAACTTTGTTCAAACATAGACAAAAGAGCTGAATGCCAGAGGTGAGATGCGAATGACTTCCCTTGATATCAAGGCAGAATTTGACCGGGTTTGGCATCAAAGAGTCCTAGCAAAACTGAAGTCAATGGGAATCAAGGGAAAGCTCTGTTAGTTAGAGTCAAACTGGCACAAAGGAAGATGGTTGTGCTGTTTGGAGGTCAATCATCTCATCTCCAGGATATCACTGCTGGAGCTCCTCAGGAGAGTGTCCTAGGCTCAACCATCTTCAGTTGCTTCATCAAAGGTCAAAGTGGGGATGTTCACAGACGACAGCACAATTCAGCACCATGCACGACCCCTCAGATACTGAAGCAGTTCATGTCCTAATGCAGCAAGACTTGGACAATATCCAGGCTTGGGCTGACAAGTGGCAAGTAACATTCACGCCACACAAGTGCCAGGCAATGACCATCTCTAACAAGAGAGTATCTAACCATCGCCGTTTGACATTCGATGGCATTACCATCACTGAATCCCCCACTTTCAAATCCTGGTGGTTACTATTGAACATAAATTGAGCTGGACTAGTCATATAAATACTGTGGCTACTAGAGCAGGTCAAAGGCTAGGAATCCTGTGGCGAGTAACTCACCTCCTGATCACTCAAACCTGTCCACCATTTACAAGGCACAAATCAGGAGTGTCATGAAATACTCTCCACTTGCCTGGATGAGTGCAGCTCCAACAATACTTAAGAAGCTTAGCGCCATCCAGGAGAAAGCAGCCTACTTGACTGCTACCCTTCCACAAACAACGATGAACAGTGGTTATGTGTACCATCTACAAGATGCACTACAGGAATTCACAGAGGTTCCTTAGACAGCACTTCCCAAACCCATAACCACTATCATCAAGAGCAGCAGATACCTTAGACACCACCACCTAGGTTCCCTCCCAAGTCACCTGACCTGGAAATATGTCACTGTTGCTGGATCCAAATCCTGGAATTCCCTCCCTAACAGGACTGTAGGTGTACCTACACCTCAGGGACTGCAGTGGTTCAAGAAGGCAGCTCACCATCACCTTCTCACACTCTTAAGCACCCTCACATCTTTCCCAAAGTGGTGAGAGAAGCCGGATGCAATACTCTAATTGTGGCCTAACTAGAACCTTACACAGGTTCAGCATAACTTCCCTCCCTTGGTACTCAGTCAGGTCCCGGACCCCTTATCCAGTGTCCCAAAATCCAGGCGGACCTGAAAACTAGGTCCTGCCCTGAAGATTACAATTCCCATCAGGCACTGCTGCTCGCCATATCCAGGTTGCAGCACATTGCTTAATTGCTCTTTGGGTCCAGGTCAAATGGTGGAAGCTGGCCTGGTCTCGTCCCTCATCCCTTCCTTTCCCCCGTCCTGGCTGGTACAGCTCAACAGAGGAATCAGCCCAGCTATAGTTATCCTATTCCACAACTTCTCGCCTCAGGACTCAAAATCCAGAAAACCCCTATTAGATACACATCTGGTCCCAAGCTTCCTGGATACAGGGTCTGGTATCTATTTATGAAGCTCAAGATCCCAAACGCTTTGCTAACTGCTCACACAACTTGTCCTGTCGGTTTCAAAGATCTAATCAAATGAATCCCCAGATCCTATGCTTTATAGAACTATGCGCTTTAGTCCACATTGCTTCTTTCTAATTCCTTCTATCAAAATGCATGAATCACACTTCTCTAAATTAAGTTCCATCTACCACTTGTCTGTCCATTTTAATAGCCTATCTGTCCTGTTGCAGCTGATTGGTATGAGAAATAGGAGGTGACCAAAGATAAACATTTGGAGATTCCAAACAGAGTCGTGCAGAACTGGGAAGAGGAGCAGGAGATTCTCCAGTTACAAGTGGATGAATGCAAATGGAGCTCGGTGAGGGCAGACTCGAAATGGAATGGCTCAAACATGGAATTGTGGGTAAAATGGGCACAGATTTGGCAGGCAAGAACACATTTAATGACTTTGGAGATGGAGGGTTTGCAATGTCAGTGGAGTCAAAGGTCAGACATTTAATTTGGAGTGATGACGGTAGATTTGAAAGGGAGTGCAACAGAACCAGATGAGAAAGAATCTTTTATATTATCTGCTACCATCAATCAGCTCAGAATTGGGCTCAAAATGATATCCATCCCTGTCTTATGGCACTGAGCATTCAATACTATCATTTAACACCAGTCGACCAATCTAATTGTTTGGACAATATGTTCAGAGTTTCAAAGTATCTGAATACAAAAAAAACACTTCTTTTAATCACCTGTAAATCGTACCTCATGTTTTGCTTCCTCTAAAACACATATATAAAATACTTTTATAGTGCAGAAACTTGTATTTTATTTCAAAGGTCTTACGTCAACATAAAATATTCAGCTGAGCAGATAAAGTGAAGCAGTCAAAGACTTGTATCGTTGTTGCCTGTTCAGTTGTGAGTCTAAAAATGTCAATTTTATATCTTCCCCTAAAAGGACTTGTCCCACATTATGAATCTGGCTGTGTCTTGTCAAAATGTCAAGCATGTGATCAATGATTGAGTCTCTGTAGATTTGTAGAATGCCTTAATTTCTCCTTGCTGGCTGAACTGACAGGCTGTATTTTAAAGGGAGGGAGGAAATGCCAAAACTGGGGTCATAGAAGTTTACAGCTTGGAAACAGGCCCTTTGACCCAACTTGTCCATGCCACCCCTTTTTTTAACAGATGGACCTCAAATTCTCCTCCAGCATAGAGCTCCAACAGCATCTACCTGGACAGATACAGTGTTCACTGGAACTGATGCTCTGATACCTCCATAAAGCAGAGCCATTGTCAATAAACCCTTTTGACTGGGTAACATTTCCTGTGACCAATCTGCTCCTCCTAATCCCATCTGTCTTCACTACATCAGCCTATTGTTTCTCTGGGGTGATACAGTCTTGCTGTCTGGGATTGCGTCTGTTTCTCTCTCACCCTCTTAACTGAGGGATTCAAAATATGAGTGCATGAGAAACTATTGTTAATTGATGCACTCAGGGGTCAAAGCTTTGCAATCCCCTAACACCTCCTGCATGAATTGCCTCTTTGGCATATCCTTCCAAAAATTTGTGCCACTTTACAGTGCCTCTAGCTAATCCCTCCTGTGTGTTAATGCTGCTCACCCTCCCTGTGTTACAATGCTGCTGCCCTGAATAGCTTCAACCTTCAACCAACATTCACCCGCCACTGATCTCTCACTTCCTTCCGGCTGGCAAGTTACTGAAGCTCTGTGGGATAAAACAGTAAATACTGGAAATACTCAGCAGGTCGCAGTAGTATTTCTGACAGGCTCTATTTTCACCAGTGTGTGTGTGTGGAGAGGGGGGGGGGGGGGGGGCGCGTGGAAATGGGGTCAGGAAATGATGCATACATGAGAGAAATCTGAACCGAGCAGGGCCATTTTAACTCAATGCTGAGACCCCATTTTCACTGGAGCAAGGGCCTTATCCTGCAATGTGTGAGTTGCACATTCTTAGAGTAGACAGAAATGCTGGTGAAGATCTGTAGAAATGCCAATCTGTCAAATTATTTAAACAGCCTACCCATGGTTCCTGAGGTCTGCCCATGATGGATGCTGGGTGAGTTGGTATGGAGGGTGTATGGGCAAAGGGTGTTCGATGATAGGATGAATTAGCACTAAATTGGCTTAGGGGCCATGAAGGTCTGTGGGGAAGGGCAATGAGTTGACATAGGTTAGCATTAAGCTGTCATAGGAGCTATAAGGAGCTGTGGGGATGCCCTTTAGTTTTAGACTCACCTCTGGGAAAAGATATTGACTATCTAGCTGATCTGTGCCCCTCATTATTTTATAGACCTCTATAAGGTCACCCCTCAGCCTCCTACGCTCCAGAGAAAAAAGTCCCAGTCTATCCAGCCTCTCCTTATAACTCAAACCATCAAGTCCCGGTAGCATCCTAGTAAATCTTTTCTGCACTCTTTCTAGTTTAATAATATCCTTTCTATAATCGAGTGACCAGAACTGTACACAGTTGATCAGAACTGTACACAGTACGCAGTCTGAAATTGATTAACTGAATGTTGAGTCCAGAAGGCTGTAAAATGCCTAATCGAGGAGCAACACTGCCTCTTTCAGTTAGGCACATTACAGCCTTCCAGATTCAGCATAGTGCTCCATTTTATTTCAGTTTCCCTCCATTGCACACACTCTCAACCCTGCCCCCTAACAACCTCCGGGAACATTGCAGCAGGAACATATCAGGATTCCACTCTGATACCTCCCCCCATCACATTGGCTGCCCCCTCCCCCCACCTCATCCCCAATCCACCTCCAAACCTGACACCCCAGGGCCAGTAAAACTTCTCCTGTTATTTTGCTTTTGACAGTCATATAAAGTATTTGCAATTGTAAACACCTATCGCTAAGTTCTTGCCACTTTGAACAGACTCCAGCTCTCTTGCTTCTCGCATAGTGCACGTACTAACACCTGTCGCTGACTGCTATACTTGTTATGGAACCTTCTAGAGTTCTCACATTGCTGGTTAAAATAACCCCTACACACTTTTAGAACGAAAATGTCTAACTTTCTGTTTAAACACATGGCTCAGTATTTGTTTGCTATTTGAAGAAACTGGCCTAGAAGTCCAATGGCACCCCTAAAAAAGCACACAGTGTCTGCAGCACAAACTGCATGCACCTGCTAGTTTTGCATTTAATATTTGTGCTGCCACTGATTATAATAACACAGCATTACCCATGTCATTCATTAACTTCACAGCTTTCAGAGATGGGAGGTGGGTTGGGGTGTGAGGGTTAAAGTGGCCGAATAGTAAGCATCTCTCTAGTGAGATAAGTGCCACTTCGAGGCAAGTAAAAACATTTGGAAGCAAAATGCAATTTCAGTGCAGACACTCAGTGCAGAAGAACCTGTGTGGAGGAAGTAGACCTGATTCTTCTTGGAGATGGAAAGTATTCTACACCTTAGACAAAATGATGGTGGAGTGCTGAATCCACATATCCAGCACCCACCATTTTCATCAGGGGATGGGCGGGGAGGGAGAAAGGGGAGTGAGATGTATTTTGTACATAAGAACTCAAGGACAAAAGAAAGATGGGCAAGAGTAGACCACATGGCGTGCTCCACCATTCAATTTGATTATGACTCTATCTTGTGTTTTAACTCCACTTTCCTGCAGCTCCCCATATCTCATTATTCCCTGAGAGACCAAAATTCAGTCCGTCCTGGCCTTAAATGTATTCAACGATGGAGCATCCACAATGACCTCCGGTGTCCTCCAAGGAACTATCCTTGGTCCCTCCTATTTCTGATCTACATACTGTCCTTCGGCGACATCATCTGAAAATACAGAATCTGTTTCCATATGTACATTGATAATATTCAGCTCAGCCTTACCACCATCTCTCTCAACCCTCTCCACAGTCTTAATTATCACCTCAATAAGTCTCACAACACCAGGTGAGAAACAACAACAGCTCTATTTGGTAGCACGAGCTTTCGGAGGGCTGCCCCTTCATCAGGTGAGTGCAGGATTTGGTTCACAAACAGGGCATATATAGACACAAACTCAATTACAAGATAATGGTTGGAATGTGAGTCCTAACTGGTAAGATTATCACCTCACCTGTCTGACATACAGGGCCAGATTCTCTGACCTCGCCCACAACTGGGATTCACCATCCCGCTGCAGTGAATGAGGTCTTAGCAGAGCGCCTAATTTTCCATTCTCACTGGCAGCGGTAGTGAAGCATGTGAGACTGGAATATTCCAGCCACAGTCTTCGATGAACTGAAATTTCCTCCTGCTAAATATTGGGAAAACTAAATCCACTGTCTTCAGTCCCTTCCATAAGATCTATTCCCTAGCTACCAATTCCACCCTTCTCCCTGGCAACTGTATCACAGAATTACAGAAAGGCAGTATGCAGGTGCAGCATGTAATAAAAAAGGCAAATGGGATGTTGTCATTTATTGCAAAGGGAGTGGAGTATAAAAGTAGAGAAGTGTTGTTCCAATAGTATAGGGTGTTGGTGAGACCACATCTGCAGTATTGTGTCCAGTTTTGGTCTCCTTATATGAGGAAGGATGTGGTGGCATTGGAGGCAGTTCAGAGGAGGTTCACCAGATTGTTAACAGGGATGAAAGAGTTGATGTATGAGGAGAAATTAAACAGTTTGGGCTTATACCCGATGGAGTTTAGAAGGATGAGAGGGGATCTGATCGAGGCATATAACATTTTAAAAGGGATTGATGAAGTAAACGTAGACCAAATGTTTCCTTTTTTGGGGCAATCTCAAACAAGAGGTCACAGGTGTAGGTTGAGAGGTGATAGATTTAAAACTGAGATGAGGTGGAACTACTTCTAGCAGAGGGTGGTGAATTTATGGAACTCGCTGCCTCATAGCGTGGTAGAGTCTGAATTGTTGAATGGTTTCAAGAGGGAGATAGATATATTTATAATGAAAAACAGAATAAGGGGAAATGGGGAGGTAGATTTGAGACCAGGGAGAGATCAGCCATGATAAGATTGAATGGCGGTGCAGGCTCGAAGAGCTGAATTTGCCTACTTCTGCTCCTAATTCCCATGTTCCAATGTATGAGATGGAACAGACTGTTTCCAACCTTACTGTCATATTTGACACTGCGGTGAGTTTCCAACCACATATCTGTGCCATCACTAAGACCTCCTATTTCTACTTCCATAACATTGCCCACTCCATTCCGCCCTCAGTACAGGTCAGAGGCTAGGAATACTGCAGCAATTAACTCATCTCCTGACTCCCCAAAGCCTATCCACCATCTATAAGGTACAAGTCAGGAGTGTGATGAAATCATCCCTACTTGCCTGGATGGGATGCAGCTCCAACAACACTCAAGAAGCTTGACACCATCCAGGACAAAGAAGCCTGCTTGATTAGCACCACATCCACAAACATCCACTCTCACCCGACGCTTAGCAGCAGCAGTGTGTACTCTCTACATGATGCACTGCAGCAATTCACCAAAGATCCTCAGACAGCACCCTTCCAAACCCAAAATCACTTCCATCTAGAAGGATAAGGGCAGCAGATAAATGGGAACACCACCACCTGCAAGTTCCCCTCCAAGCCACTCACCATCCTGACTTGGAAATATATCGCCATTGCTTTGCAGTCTCTGGGTCAAAATCCTGGAATTCCCTCCCTAACAGCATTGTGGGTCAATGCACATAGCATAGACTATGTGTCTATGCACCTAGTCTATGCTATGTGCACATAGACTGCAGCAATTCAAGAAGGCAGCTCATCACCACATTTTCAAGGGCAACTAGGGATGGGCAATAAATGCTGGACAGCCAGCGATGACCATGTCCCACAAATGAATTTTTAAAAAGTTAATCTGTAACTGAAACCACCATCTGTGCTTTTGGTACTTCTAAACGTGACTATGCAAGAGGATGTAGGAGCAATGCGACTGGGGGTAAATGTGCAAAAATTGTTGAAGGTGGCAGGAGGAATTGAGAAAGTGGTTAAGAAGGCATACAGGATCCTGGGCTTTATAGAAGCATAGAGTATAAAAGCAATGAGGTTCTGTGAATCTTTATAAACACCGGTTTGGCCTCAGCCAGAACAATGTGTTAAAGTCTGGATGCCACATTTTCCAAAGGGTGCAAAGGCATTGGAAAGGGTGTAAGAAAGATTTATGGGAATAGTTCTGGGGCTGAGAGACTTCAGTTACAAGGATAAATTGGCAATGCTGGCTTCTCTCTTTAGAGAAGTAAAGGTTGAGAGAAGATTTGATAAAGGTCTTCCAAATCAGGAGGGCTTGGAGCAGAATGAATAGGGAGAAGCTATTCATTCCCATTGGTGGAGGGTCGAGAACTAGAGCTCAGCAAAGTGAAGTGATTGACAAAAGAGGCAATGGCGACAAGGAAAAACATGCAATGTAGTGAGTGGTTAGGATCTGGAGTGCACTGCCTGAGGGTCTGGTGGAGGCAGATTGAATCATGGCTTTTAAAGGGAATTAGATAATTAATGAAGAGAAACATTGTATAGGGCTATGGGAGAGTGGGACTAGCTTGGTTGCTGCTATTGAGAACCGGCCTTCTTCTGTAATGTAACCATTCTATGATTTCATTGCACTCATAGCCAGTTTCCCACATTCTACCCTCAGTAAACTTTAAATCATCAAAACTTCTGCTGCCCTTAGTCCTAACTCACACCATGTCCCATTCACACATCAGCCCTCTGCTCATGATGTATATTGGGTCCAACTAAGCAATGCCTTGATTTCAAATTTCTCATCCTTCTTTGTAAATCTTTCCGTGGCCTCAACTCTCTCTATTTCTGGAATCTCCTCCAGCCCCACAACCCTCCAAGATATCTATACTCCTCTAATTCTGGCCTCTTGAGCATCTCTGAATTTAATTGCTCAACATTGGTGGCTATGCCTTCTACCTTAAGGCCTTAAACTCTGGATTTCCCTCCCTAAATATATTTGCTTTTCTACCTCTCTCCTCCTTTAAGAAGCTCTTTAAAACCTACCTCTTCGATCAAACCTTTGTTCATTTGTCCTAATATCTTACAATGTGGCTTAGTGGTATACTTTGTTTTCCAATGCTACAGTGAAGTGATTTGGGGTGTTTTATTACATTAAAGGTACTTTATAAATACAGTTCAATTGTTATTGTTGTGTACCCATGTCAATCTTTTTGATAAAACAATTAAACTAACTCAAATTAACTGAGGGACAAATCAAAAGGGACAGTCCCCAAAAAGGAGGGAAGCAACCGAAACAAAAGACAAAGTAGAAAGGAAACTTAAACATCAAACTAAAATGTGATTAAAAGGGTCAATAATGCACCCCAGTCCTTGTGGTGCCTTGCGGGCACGGAAGGCCTCAACAGTGCCCTCGGACACTGCATGCTCCCTCTCGAGGGACACACGTCTGCGAATGTAGCCGCAGTATAGGGGCAGACAGTTGGGTCACCCACTGCCTGGTCCTGTTTATGGCAAATTTAGCCAGGCCCAGGCGCAGGTTCATGAGAAGGTCCTCCGCCTTGCCTTCCCTGCCCCCTCCGCACCGGGTGTCCGTAGATCAGGAGCGTAGGATTAAAGTGCAAACAAAACATCAGCAGAAAGTTTTTTAGGTAACTAAAGAGGTTGTGCAGCCTAAGACATTCAATGTAGACATGGCTCACGGCCACAAGGTTGTACCCATGTCCAGGTCAATAAAATATCAGACAGAGCAGTGTTCCCCACAACAATCTCTGGAGGACACCATTGAATCCTTCCTACAGTCTGAAAAACAACCGATCACCACCCTGCTTTGCTTTCTATATCTTAGCCAATTTTGCATCCAAGTAGTCATTACCCCTTTAATCCCATGTGTGTCTGTTTTGCTAGCAAGTCTTTTATGTGATGCCTGTTATCACAAACCAGCTGTAAATTAAGAGAGTGACAATATTGATAAAAGTGTCAGACTGGTGAGCAAAACCTTGTGTTCTCTTATCCTACTTCACTCTGTCCATAGGGAAAGAGATGTAGATGTTTTTGATGCAGAGACTTGGCACTTCCTTGATACATCAGCACATTGCAAATTGTGGCCTGTGGCTGATGTCACCTGTTGCAGCCTGTAAGGTGTCCACGGCCTTAGAGTTGAGAGTTCCTGACACTGATTTGGTGAAAATGCATCATACATGTTCCTGAATAAATGAATGCAGGGTAAGTGTTTACTAAATGAACACTTAGATGTGGCCTGCTGCAGTGTGCTCCAGTCATCCTCCTTTCCTGCAGCTACTTCTATTCTGTGTTGCTTACCTTACTGTTCCCCCTCTTGCTCAAAGGCCAAAGGTGGGCCAGTGACCAATGAGACCACCTGTGTTTGCAGTCAGACTGTTTCTGAGGCAAACAACAATAGTCCAAGACCAGCAAAATCTTCAGATGTGTAGACAAAGTAAACTTTGGCAAAACACAACAAAAAGCATCCAGAAGTCAACCATGAGACTGAAACGATAAACCAGGAAACAACATGTAAGCAATGCATAATTCCTTTAAATAGTGCTGGTGAAGGGGTCTTCCTGTCAGTGCCATTTTGTGCTGTGCAAATTCAGCACAAGATGAGGCCACGTTTTGAGGCATTTGAATGTTGGAAGCAGCTCTGTGAAATGTGCAGAATCCTATATGGAGCCTTAAATGTTCCTGACGATCACCCCTGCTGCCAGTGCATCTATTTAACCAAGAAGCTAGATAGTACATCTCCATGTAGGTGTGTTCAGGAGGTTCATGCCCAGCAGTTTGGGACCTTAGTAGACTGGTGAGCACCCAAAAACTGATGTTACATGGCCAAATCCTGGGCTTCTATCTTTTTTCCCTCCTTTTTAACTTGAGTCTCTGTCTGCACCATTCCCAGTGTCTCAATCCAAGGTACACATGAGATCAAACACTCAGGCTTTTACATGTATGTACCAACCCTAATATATGATGCAGTGTATTGAAGCTGAAACACAGTGTACCTTCCAGCTCACTGATATCATGCTGCATTCAGTACAAATGTAATATTGAATATATAACACTGATGATTGTAATTGCAGTCTTATTTAAAGAGGAAATATATCCTCTGTAGTTGTTTTCTATTTTACTCCCTTCATGACAGCAGCTCAGTGTGGCTATCACTTAGACAGCTACAGATGTTACTCCATGAACAGCTGCTGTGTCTTGAGAGTCAGCAAATGGCAGGCAGCAAATAAATGCTGCTGCCCTACAGTGCTGTTCTTCATATACAAAATGCTGTCCTGCCAGAGTGCCTCCCGAACCCAGACTTATAACACACTGAAAAACCCAACACTTCAATGTATATTGAACTGAGGAAGAAGGCCAAGCACAGAAGGCCTAAGAACACCTAAGGAAATCTAATGTCCTCACTGTCAAATGTTATTTGCATCTCCAATTAGCAATTTGGTAATGTATTATTAAAATTCCTAGTTACTCCCTAGGTTTCAATTTCCTATTATAACAGCACGAGAACAAGGATCAGTGGAAAATATGGTATTTGGTTTTTGCTTAAAAATTTGGTTATAGGTTTAAGTATTTTGATTATTTCATACTGCACTTTCTCTGGTTTTTGAAGTCTAAAAATATGTTTTCAGGTGTGATTGAAATCATTAGGAGCAGCTGAAAAATATTGACACATTGACCATAACAATGTGTGCCCCTCCTTTCTATTACCAATAAACTGAGATCTTGAATACAATATCAATGTCAATTGTCAATCAAACTGCTATTTACTTCCAGAAGTTGTGGAAATGAACTTTCAGAAGGCACATGATAAAGTCCCTCGTAAGAAACTGTAAGCTAAAGTTGAAGCTAATGGAGTTATTGACCTAATTAGGACATTGGCTAAGCAGGAGACAGAGTGAAAGTGTAAAGGCCAAGTACTCCATTTGGCAAAATGTTAATACTGGTTTCTGCTAGTAACTGTGTTGAGGCCTCAACTATTCACTGAAATTTATTAACAACTTAGATGGTGAGATAGAAAATAACATATACAAACTTGCCAATGACACAAAGACAGACTGCATTGTCAGCACTGTAGTTTGAAGCGTAAAGTCATTAAATGAATGGGAAAAATCATGGCAAATTGACTTCAGTACAGGCAAATATGAAGTTATCCACTTTGGGCCTAAAAGGAATGGAACAGGGTACTTTCTAAATGGTGAATAGCTAGAAATGGTGGAGAGCCAAATAAATTTGGGGGTGTAGATCTCCCTTTGAGTCAGAAGGTTGTGATTTCAAGTCCAACTCCAGGACCTAAGTGGAAAAATCAAGGCTAACACCCTAGGCAGAATCCTATTGAGCCAACTGGGCTCTCAGCTGGAAAGTCAACAAGACCCCTGCATTGCCTCTTTTCGATAAGAAACATTGCACTTTGTGCCACTCAGCCTCAGGCATTTAACAAGCCAGTTGGTGCTACCTCACTCTGGGATCAAAGACCCTGGTGGTGGAAGAGCAATGGCCTAGTGGTATTATCATTAGACTATTAATCCAGAAACTCAGCTAATGTTCTGGGGACCCGGGTTTGAATCCCACCACGGCAGGTGGTGGAATTTGAATTCAATAAAAAATATCTGGAATTAAGAATCTGCTGATGACCATGAAACCATTGCTGATTGTTGGAAAACCCATCTGGTTCATTAATGCTCTTTAGAGAGGGAAATCTGCCGTCCTTATCTGGTCTGGCCTACATGTGACTCCAGAGCCACAGCAATGTGCTTGACTCCAAACTGCTCTCTGATATGGCCGAGCAAGTCACTCAGTTCAAGGGTAACAAGGGATGGGTAACAATGCTGGTCAGCCAACGACACCCATGTGCCACGAATGAATAAAAAAAAGAGCTGCCAGCCAATCAGAGGCCAATGGTTCTTCTATACTCAGTAGCACCACCAGGAAGGCAATGACTCCTGCCGGTACTACATCCACTCAAGGCCATGGATTGAGATTGAGATGGCCAGGTTGGGAGGAGAGATCAGCAGTGAGGGCTTTTCAGTAATGCTGGATCCGTCAATCAGGCACTGAGTGTCTTTGAATGAGGGAACTAACCCTGACGCCCACAAGCAAATATGCCAAGATTTACTTGTCGTGGCCCCAATGTGACCTCCCCAATTCCGCCACAGATTAATGCCAGCAGTGGCAGAATAAGGGCCTTAAATAGGCATTAATTGACTACCTAAGGGCCTCAATAAGTGATGGGGCTGGAAGGCTCTCCATGGACCTGCCCCACTGGACTTAATAGGTGTGGAAGGATGGTGGAATACCCCTCCACCGCTCTCCCACCTGATTACTTCCACCCCTGCTGCAAAACCTGCCACCAATGGAGGCACAAGATTCCATTCTCCAATGCAGTCCTAATGGAGTACCGCACTACCGCAAGAAACTGCAAAAGGTCGTGAATGTAGCCCAATCCATCACGCAAACCAGCCTCCCATCTATTGACTCTGTCTATACTTCCCGCTGCCTCGGAAAAGCAGCCAGCATAATTAAGGACCCCACGCACCCCGGACATTCTTTCTTCCACCTTCTTCCATCGAGAAGAAGATACAAAAGTCTGAGGTCACGTACCAACCGACTCAAGAACAGCTTCTTCCCTGCTGCCGTCAGACTTTTGAATGGACCTACCTTGCATTAAGTTCATCTTTCTCTACACCCTAGCTATGACTGTAACACTACATTCTGCACTCTCTCATTTGCTTCTCTATCAACAAACAGTATGTTCTGTCTGTATAGCGCACAAGAAACAATACTTTTCACTGTATGTTAATACATGTGACAATAATAAATCAAATCAAATCAAATCAGAGAGCTCATCTTTTGGATTAAACTGAGGCCCCATTTGCCCTCTCAGCTGGATGTATCTGTCACATTCTTGTTTGTGCAGCCTTGCTGTGTGTAAATTGGCTGCCACATTTCCTACATTACTGCAGTGACTAAACTTCAAAAATATTACATTGGCTGTAGAGCACTTTGGGATATCTGATGGCTGTGAATTTCACTGTAGAAAGACAACTCTCTTTTCTCCTGAACAGGTACTGAAAATAATCAAAATTGTTAATAAAGTGCTGACACTTATTCCCAGAGAACTGGAATACAATAGTACAGAAGATATGCTTCAGCTACACATGGTTATACCACAACGGGTTCACTTTACGTGTGGGGTGTGGGATATCCATCCTCCCGCATAAAAGTTTGGGGTAAGCCCGCCAGTACTTGTCCAGCAGCCCCTACAGCCATATAATGGCTATCCGGCCTTAATTGGCCCAAAGCAGGACTACCACCTCAAACAGGGAAGAGGTCCTGCCTCTAAGAGCTGGCAGGGCAAGGTAGGGTGAGAGGGGAGACATGGGGGGTGGTTCTCCCATCCCGCTGTGCTAATATATTAGCGCAGCAGGCCGGGAGATTTCAGCAGGGCTGGACTAGCGCGATCAGCGCTGGGCGTCCAGCTCTGAGCGCTTCTCCCAGCGCCAGATTTCTTGCACCATAAGGTCCATGCTGGAAATAGGCACAGAGCTGCATTAGGTGTGCAGGGGCAGTGGGGGTGGATTTCAATGTGATTAGCAGGCCCAGAGACTTCAGCCCTGGGCCCGCTAGCATCTCCCCCCCTGCCAGAGTGTTTCACTCCAGGAGGGATTACAGTAGCTCCCCACTTTCGGGGAGATAGCAGCCTGACCCTGCTGGAGTGAAGAGGGGCCCTCCAGAGGTTTGGACTTGGGGAAGTAACCCCTGTGCATTGGCATCTTGACACTGCCAGCCTGAGCCCCTGGCACTGCCCAAGGGGCAAGGTGCCAATGCCCAGAGGGCACCTTGGCACTGCCCACTAGGCCAAGGAGGGGGAAAGGGGGGTAGGGCATTTGAGGCGGGGCCTGGTGGGGCAATCAGTGGGGGTGAGGGGTCTCGCTGCCACTCTGCATAGCGATCGATGGAGGGGGGGAGGGAGGTCAGCGATTGGGCCAAGCTCGGCGGGGGGGGGGGGGGGGGGGGGGCGGCTGGAGATCGGGGTGGGCGGGAATAGTCAGAGGGCCTAGCAATCGGTCCATGGGGGGACAGAGGGTTGACATTGCGGGGGTCACGGGGCTGGCCAGCAATGGAGCTGGCCAGCAATCAAAAGGCCAGCAGTGTGGGGCCATTGCACATGAGCTGATCTCAGCACTGACAGATTGGCGCATGTGCAGTGGTCATCTCAATGCTATGCTGCTGGCCTCTCCAGCGGGATAGGTGCCACCCCCTGAAATGTAATGATCTCCACACTGGTAGCCTCTGCATTGCAGAGTGTGGGAGATTCTTCTCTGAACTGCCACTGAAAAAACCAGCGTGAATTACTCCAGTTTCCACATGAATTCGACACATAGAATCTTTTTGGGAGAATTCCGGCCAAGGTGTTGGGAACTTTTAGGAGGTCTCTGGAGCCACTCCATCACCCTGGACCTCGCCACTGGGCTGCCAGCTTTTAAAGTTTCACCTTTCACCTTCTGAAACCACTGCCATCCATGTATTGTAGTTTTTAAAAAAATAATGAATGGGATGTGGGTGTTGCTGGGCTAGCATTTATTGCCCATTCTTAATTACCCTTGAGAGGTGGGTAGTGAGCTGCCTTCTTGAACTGCTGAAGCCCGTGTAGGAGAGGTACACCCATCGTGCTTTTAGGGAGGGAGTTCCAGGACTTTGACCCAACAACAGTGAAGGACTGGCGATATATTTCTAAGTCAGGTTGGTGAGTAACTTGAGGGGTAACTTCCAGGTGATGGTTTCCCATTTGTCTGTTGTCCTCATCCTTCCAGATGGTAGTGGTCATGAGCTTGGAAAGTACTGCCTAAGGAGTCTTGGTGAGTTCCTGCAGTGTATCTTGTAGCTGGTACACATTGATGCCACTGTGTGTTGGTCATGAAGGAAGTGGATGTTTGTGGATGGGCTGTCATTCAAGAATGCCGCATTGTCCTGGATGATGTCGAGCTTCTTGAGTGTTGTTGGAGCTGCAGTCATCCAGGAGAGTATTCCCTCACACTCTTGACCTGTGCTTGTAAATGGTGGACAGGCTTTGAGGAGTCAGGAAGTGAGTTACTCACTGCAGGATTCCTAGCCTCTGACCTTCTCTTGTAACTACAGTATTTATATGGCTAGTCCAGTTTAGTTTCTGCTCAACAGTAACCCCCACAGTGCTATTGTGGAAGGATTTACAGGACTTTGACTCACAGTCAGTGAAGCAATGGCACACAGGGTGGAATTGGAAAAGAATGACAGCTCATTTCAGAGATGACTTGTTGATTTCTTTTGAATATAACCCAATTAAATTGAGGAGTCCTGCAGAGATTTTCATTGAGAAACAAGCCTTAAATGTTAGCAAAACTATATTGAAACTTTTATGCAATCCTTAGAGACATTTAACGTTACAGAAATAATTTTGAGTCACTCAGTTACTAATTGACAGGTACTGTTTGCACTAACCTGAATAGAGGCAATGGATTCTAAACTGTTTACAAGAGTGGACGAATAGTGAAGAAGCTAGCAACATGTGTTAAGATTGCAACTCCATTAGAAGAGAATGATTTGGCATATGTACAAATCTTGATACTATTACTGGAACTATTTCCATTTTGGATTTTATACTAAACATGTTTCTGAGCCAAATCATAAACAGAATGAAAAATGTTTTATAAATTTAAATTACTTTTCCACCCATTTCCCCCCTCATTGGTGCATTAATTATTCCATATTTTTGGACTTTGCGTAATTTAATATATTCTATTTTTATTCTTGATATTTCTCTTGAGTTCGAAAACAGGCCTCCATCTTCTCATCTTTCAGATAGTCTCATTCCTTACATATCCACATTTGAGGGATTGAGCTATTTATAAATTTGCTGTCATTTTGATGGATGCATGCAAGACTAGACATTTGCTCTGACATGCAGCCTTTCAAGACAACAGTTGCTCTGGAATCGTAAACTGTTTCCATCATACTTTAAAATCCTCAAGTGTAATATTACTGTTATACTTCACTGTCTGAGGTTACATTGCCCTTGCCACCTTTTAACAAGATGTGTCCTGTAGAAAACATTATTTATGTGGTTTTTGCTGTTGTGTTAAAAGATACCATATAACAAAAGGGCAGCTTAAGATAGACTTGTTTAAATACATAATATTTTTATTTTGCAGCTCCCTCCTGCTTCTCTATTTTATCTCATTTTCCTGCCTCTGTATTATCAATCTAGCTACTGTAAGTGCACCTCCAATAGCTAAGAGTTATGCTTGCACGTTAGGAAACCTGATGATTTGTCCCTATCTGCCAACTCTGTTCTTTGATGAATAGCGTGTACTGTAACCATGCAATACATGGGCGGCACATTGGCACAGTGGTTAGCACTGCAGCCCCACAGCTCCAGGGACCAGCTTCAATTCCATCCTTGGGTGAAGTTGTATGGAGTTTGCACATTCTCCCCATTTCTGTGTGGGTTTCCTCCAGGTTTTCTGGTTTCCTCCCACAGTCCAACGATGGGCAGGTTAGGTGGATTGGCCATGCTAAATTGCCCCTTAGTGTTCTGAGATGTGTCAGTGAGGTGGATTAGCCTTGGTAAATGTGTGTGGTTATAGGGATAGTGCAAGGGAGAGGACCTGGGTAAGATACTCTGTCAGAGAATCGGTGCAGACTCAATGGGCCGAATGGCCTCCCTCTGTTCTGAGGGATTCTGTGAGTTACAATTTAACAGTCCTCGTGAAACCCGTGACACTCACTTGTGGACAGGGGAACTCTAAAAGACTGGAGTTGTATTTTCTTAACGGGAATCAACCCAATGAGCATCTCAACTGGAACTGCTAGCAACCATTCTCACTTCTCTTTCCAGATAATACCAGAAATTTTTGTCAAATGTTTGAGTACCACGAGCACTCTCTGAATATGTGGTGTCATGATTACAATCCTCTCCAACTCCTGAGTTTGTCATTTCATCAATACTACTGCAGGATGTGTGTTTTTATCAGCAGGGAAACAGGAAACTGGGCAACAAAGTTGAAAGTAGGCTCTTGTTACCTCCAAGCAACTGGTTCAAGAGTTGCTTGGGTAGAGCTTTGGCACCTTGTCCCAAGCCATATCTTTCAACTGAGCTTCACGCATGGCCATGGAAGGAGGAAAAAAAAGAAATAAACATATTGTCAATTGCAGATTCAGTCACATACCATTCATGAATAAATTAGTGAATTGGGTTGTCCTGAGAGTATATGAAGATGTCCTGTTTCAGCTTGCCTCTCCTTATTTCTCTGTCAATCCTAAAAAAAAACTTGTTGAGGCGCAATTTTCAGATAATAGCAGCCCCTGAATGCCTTACCTAGGTGGCCACATAGGTTGTCACATGCAAACCTAGACAGTGCATGCTGGTAGGATAGTTTATCTATGAAAGGCGTGATAACTAAACTTGCTGCTGCATTCATCTTCAGTCCACAAATACACACTTTCCATCAAAGGACAACAGCATAAATGATGTTTATCTCCTCAATGGGATCAAATCCAATGTCATCTACCTACTATTGTGCTGGTAATCAGACACCCTCCTTCTTCCTTAATGATTTCTAATATAACAAACTGTTTTTCCTTTGCTCATTGAACCCAACTTTGATGAACTTGCAAAATGACAGATGAATTTCAACACAGATAAGCATGAGGCATTACATTTTTATTTGCAAAAGAGAGGTTACATATTACTTTGTCACCTTGGTACTGTCCACCAGGCATCAGGCAGTGCCAAGGGGGTGGGTCAGAGGGGGCAGGGCCTATGGGGGAACATCAGTGGGGGGTCCCACTGCCATTCTGCTGTTGAGATCAGTGGCAGAGGCAGCGAAGAGGCTGATTGGGACTGGCTACCAGGATGTTGGGGGAGGGCGGGGGCTGCCGGGGGGGGATTGGGGAGATCAGGACTGGTGGGTGGGGGAGGCATCGGGAGATGTTCGGGAGGCCAGCAATCTGGGGGTGGGGTGGGGCTCGCACAGCCACTGATGAAGGGTTGCTGTGCTGGCCAGCGATCGGGAGGCCGGCAGTGCGGGGCAACTGTGCATGTGCCGATTTCTGCTAAGACAGATTGGCGCATGCGCAGTGGCCCGCTCAGCGCTATGCTGCCAGCCTCGCCAACGGGAATAGGCCCTGCCTACTAATTTTCAGCGTGAATCTCCCTGAGGCAGTCTGCAATGCACAAAGTGTGGGAGATTCATTTTGAAAATCCCACTAAAAAAAACAATGGGAGTTATAGAGTCATAGAGGCATCAAGGTTTACAGCATGGAAACAGGCTCTTTGGCCCAATTTGTCCATGCCACCCATTTTTTACCACTAAGCTAGTCCTAATTGCCCACATTTGGCCCATATCCCTCTATACCCATCTTACCCATGTAACTGTCTAAATGCTTTTTAAAAGACAAAATTGTATCTGCCGCTATGACTGCCTCTGGTAGCTTGTTCCAGATACTCACCACTCTCTGAGTGAAAACATTGCCCCTCTGGATCCTTTTGTATCTCTCCCAGTTTTTACGCGAATTTGGCACTTAAAACCTTTTTGGGAGAATCCCGGCTATACTCTTGAAAAGATAAGGCTGAGAGGTGACTTAATAGAGGCCTTTAAATTTATGAAAGGTTTGATAGAGTAGACACAGAGGCTGGAATCTTGTTGAGGAATTGAAAGTCTTGAATGTCAGCTGGACAGCCAGCAAGAGACTTACGCTGCCTCTTTTTAGGAATGCCCACTGAACCACACACCAATCAGGCAGTGGCTAGGTCAGCAGTGGGCCTTCCCCAGAATCAGGACTCCAGGGGCCTTCACTCCTTGTCCATCAAGAGCTGTTGGCCAGTCAGAGGCCGGCTGCTCCTGTGCTCAGCAGCGACACTGGGAAGACCATGGCTACTGCCGGAAGGACACGCACTGGAGTCCCAAGAATGTAGAGCAACTGAGGCCATAGGTATGTAATGTTGGGGGTCAGGTTTTGTGGGGTGGGGATAAAAGTGGAAGAGGAGGGTGCAGGAATCAGCAGCAAGGGCAGGGGTTGGTTCTCAGTGTCACCACCCCTCTTTCCTGATGTCCAATCCCTCAATCAGGCACTGAGTGCTTGTGGTCAAGGGATCCCTCCCCCTTCCTGTGTCAAGTTGGCTGAACAGTTTAACATGTCACGCAGGCCACATGGTGACAGGCCTTTCTGCGGCCGGCTTGATACCAGCAGTGATGGGATGAAGCCCTTAAATGCTCATTCATTGGCCAGTTAAGGGCCTCAATTGGCAGTGGGGCGAGAAGGGCAAACATGGGCCTTCCCATCCAGAACTTAACACTAGCAGGGGTGGGAAGGGGCAGGATTCCAATATTCCACCATCCCATCTATGAAATGCCTTTCCACCAGCAAGAGCGCAAGATTCTGGCCAGAGTATTTCTAGTTCTGAAAAAGAGCAAAACTACAGGCATCAATAGAAGATAGTCACCAAGAGATCAAATCGCCAATTAAGAAGAATCTTCTTTTCCCAAAATGTGATGAGAATGTGGAACACATTGCCACAGGGTGCGTTTGAGGATAATAGTGCAGATGCATTTAAGGGAAAGCTAGATAAGCATGTGAGGGAAATTGGAATAGAGAGCTAGATGATGAAGAATAGGAGGAGGCACAAATGGAGCACAAGCATGTACTGGCAGGGCCAAGTAGATTGTTTCTGTGTTGTTTACCCGATATCATTTATTTATCTTGTAGTAATGCTGAATTGCAGACTTTTATGCAACAAGCATCAGACATAATAAAAAGATAGAAATTATGAAAGGAAAACTTTTATTACAATCATTATTTTTCTTTATCTTCACACAGATTGAAACTGTGCAGTGTAAGCACTGTGACAAGCATGTCAAGATGCTGCAAGAAAAAGAGGCTGAGATTCGAGATCTGAAGGTTCTTTTGAACAGGTCAGCTCTCATTTCCCTAGCTCATAATTTATAAACACTGAGACCACAAAATATAGATTAACATAAAAGCATCTCATCTATCAGTGCTGTTTTTTTTTTGAAGATATATGAAAAATTTACCTAGTGTTTTGCCTTAATTTATTCTAATTTTCACCTCACTTTCCTATGTCAATCTCTCTTCAAACTCTTAAATTTCAGTCGTGATCAGGGCTGATTCTCTCAAGCTGGATAAACTCCCTAATAGCAGTTGTTGTTTAACTTTTCATTGAGGGAAGGGTCCCTTCCATAGTGTGCACAGTCCTGGGGGGTGCCCTCACAAATATTGTCACACACCTGGGGAACCTTTGCCTGAACTTTCAACCAAAAGCAACACTTTGTGGAGGTTGGAAATCTGAAACAAGAGGAGAAAAAAAAATTCTGTAAATTCTCAGCAGGTCAGTCGCTTTGGTGACCTTTCCTCCAAAACTACCAGCTCCTCAATGCAAAGCATCATCTATTACTGCGAAATATTTAACAGTATTAGGATACAGCAACAGAAATGATGTGCTAATAGGTTAATAAGTACAGAGTGCTGATAAGCAGAATACTGACCTTGCAGGCCCCACTTTGAAAGTCGAAGCTCTTTCCAACTGACAGAAACAAAAATGAAAGGAAATCAACACAGAGGCTAAGAATTCAGGCGCACCAATTACTTTCAGATGGAGTCAAAGATGGCTCCAAATGACAGATTGCAAACTATTTGGAAAATCCTGCAGGGAAGTTACAATCCTGTAGGGAAGTTAAAATCCTGCAGGGAAGTTACAAATAAGATTTTAATTTTATTTTAAATGAGAACGATGGAAATCTGAACATAACTTGGATTCTGCTGTAAATGACCAGAATTTTCTTTTTTATCTGGGATGTTGTTATAATCATGGACTGTTACAAGGCCATAGGAGGCCATTTGGCCCAATGTGCACCTGTGGACTCTTTGGCTGGAATTTTACCGGCATGCCCGCCATGATTCCGGGGGCGGGCGAGGCTCGGAGAACGGCATTCTCCATTGGTCTCGGGCAGGATCATACGAACCTCGGGTGGACGTGCCGATAAAATTCCGCCCTAGGAATTAATCCTACTTCCTTACTTCCCCCCCATAACTCTGCTAACTTTTGAGACTGACCCATATTTTTAAATATTTGACATGCGAATTGTATCTTTTATAAAAGCATGCACAAAAGTGTACCAAATTTTGCAACTAAACCTCAACATAGGATATACCAGTTAATCACTTTGGCTTTGTACATAAGGAAGAAGGCGAAGTATCGCAATTTCCTCTCAGTTAGAAAGTCATGAGCTCAATCCCCACTCAAGAGATTGGATGTATAATATAGATTGATCCTCCAATGTAATACTGGTGAAATGCTGTATTGTCACAGGTGCCATCTTTTGGGCAAGAAATTAAATCGAGGCGCTCGCTGCCTGTCCTTCAAACATGCCATAGTGCTATTTGAAGAAGAGATGGGAGGGTTGTTGTGATATATTGGGAAGCATTTATCCCTCAACTGCATCACTGAAAAATAGATTATCAGATCATTTATCACAATGATGTTTTGGGCTCTTAGAACATAGAACATAGAACAGTACAGCACAGAACAGGCCCTTCGGCCCATGATGTTGTGCTGAGCTTTATCTGAAACCAAGATCAAGCTATCCCACTCCCTATCATCCTGGTGTGCTCCATGTGCCTATCCAATAACCCGCTTAAATGTTCCTAAAGTGTCTGACTCCACTATCACTGCAGGCAGTCCATTCCACACCCCAACCACTCTCTGCGTAAAGAACCTACCTCTGATATCCTTCCTATATCTCCCACCATGAACCCTATAGTTATGCCCCCTTGTAATAGCTCCATCCACCCGAGGAAATAGTCTGAACGTTCACTCTATCTATCCCCTTCATCATTTTATAAACCTCTATTAAGTCTCCCCTCAGCCTCCTCCGCTCCAGAGAGAACAGCCCGAGCTCCCTCAACCTTTCCTCATAAGACCTACCCTTCAAACCAGGCAGCATCCTGGTAAATCTCCTCTGCACTCTTTCCAGCGCTTCCACATCCTTCTTATAGTGAGGTGACCAGAACTGCACACAATATTCCAAATGTGGTCTCACCAAGGTCCTGTACAGTTGCAGCATAACCCCACGGCTCTTAAACTCCAACCCCCTGTTAATAAAAGCTAACACACTATATGCCTTCTTCACAGCTCTATCCACTTGAGTGGCAACCTTTAGAGATCTGTGGATATGGACCCCAAGATCTCTCTGTTCCTCCACAGTCTTCAGAACCCTACCTTTGACCCTGTAATCCACATTTAAATTAGTCCTACCAAAATGAATCACCTCACATTTATCAGGGTTAAACTCCATTTGCCATTTTTCAGCCCAGCTTTGCATCCTATCTATGTCTCTTTGCAGCCTACAACAGCCCTCCACCTCATCCACTACTCCACCAATCTTGGTGTCATCAGCAAATTTACTGATCCACCCTTCAGCCCCCTCCTCTCAGTCATTAATAAAAATCACAAAGAGCAGAGGACCAAGCACTGATTCCTGTGGCACTCCGCTAGCAACCTGCCTCCAGTCCGAAAATTTTCCATCCACCACCACCCTCTGTCTTCGATCAGATAGCCAGTTACCTATCCAATCGGCCAACTTTCCCTCTATCCCACACCTCCTTACTTTCATCATAAGCCGACCATGGGGGACCTTATCAAACGCCTTACTAAAATCCATGTATATGACATCAACTGCCCTACCTTCATCAACACACTTAGTTACCTCCTCAAAAAATTCAATCAAATTTGTGAGGCACGACTTGCCCTTCACGAATCCGTGCTGACTATCCCGGATTAATCTGCATCTTTCTAAATGGTCGTAAATCCCATCCCTAAGGACCTTTTCCATCAATTTACCAACCACCAAAGTAAGACTAACCGGTCTATAATTACCAGGGTCATTTCTATTCCCTTTCTTAAACAGAGGAACAACATTCGCCACTCTCCAGTCCTCTGGCACCATCCCCGTGGACAGTGAGGACCCAAAGATCAAAGCCAAAGGCTCTGCAATCTCATCCCTTTCCTCCCAAAGAATCCTAGGATATATTTCATCAGGCCCAGGGGACTTATCGACCTTCAGTTTATTCAAAACTGCCAGGACATCCTCCCTCCGAACATCTATTTCCTCCAGCCTATTAGCCTGTAACACCTTCTCTTCCTCAAAAACATGGCCCCTCTCCTTGGTGAACACTGAAGAAAAGTATTCATTCATCACCTCACCTATCTCTACTGACTCCATACACAAGTTCCCACTACTGTCCTTGACCGGCCCTAACCTCACCCTGGTCATTCTTTTATTCCTCACATAAGAGTAAAAAGCCTTTCATCCAAAATGTATTTGAACTCTTGCTGAGTTCAAATACATTTGCCTGAATTACAACAGTAATCTCATGTCAAAAATACTTGATTGGCTGTGAAAAACTGGATTGTCCTGAAGTCATCAAAGATGCTTCTTAAAAACATGGGTTTGAGATTGGGCTCAGTATTCCAACCCCAATTCCCCATTTATCAACAGTCTCACACCTTACCTTCCTGTGCATGGTAAAAAATAAAAGGAACCACAAAATAAACATCCTATAGTAAATTTATAAATAAAATCATGCTGTGTTGTGTATAAAAGTACCTTAATCACCCTAGTGCATTTCCTTAGTGCCTGTCTTTTTTTTGCCTTCACCCGCCCTAGTTCTCTAGCACACTAGCAGCTGTAGCATGCCTCGTGGAATGTTGCTGACTTTAAGGAGAGGAAACTGCCGATGACCTTGACAGATGACTTCAACCAGTTCTGGGCCTGCAATTCCCAGTTACTTATTCTTAACATGGGTAGTAGAGCCTGGGCTGGTTGATTGACAGGCAACAAAGGCACATTCACATTCTAATTCAATTTAATACATTTGCTTATTAAATAATCCACACAAAATTAAACTAAGCACTTTGTGTACTCCCGTTTTACCTTTTAACCATGTCTGCCCCTTTGCCTATTCTACAGCATGACCAAGGAGATTGCAGATGGCCTTGGATGACAACCTGACAAAGCTCTGGGCTAAAGGCCTGTAGACTATTCCATCTCAGTCTGGGCCACAGCAGGCCAATAGCTGCCTCACAGGCAAGGTCTGGCAAAGTGAGAGCACAGTTGCTGTCATCCTGAGAGAGGACAGCAAATTCATGCTCCCTGAAACCAATGCCACTCCCCAAGGCGATGCTTCAGCAATCTTAGTAATCTTTTGTGAGGCTTTGCAAACCCCTTTGAACTCTGTAATCCACAGCCACGATGGCTGAAAGCTATTGTTGGTAAAGTTTAAGTAGTTCTGACTTATCATTATCACCACCCTTGCATCTTAACTTTTGATAATGCTGGGTTTCTTCCGATCCGCATTTTAACGTGTTTAGCTGAGACTGGCAAAGTCTCTATCAGCTGCAATGCCAGCACGATCTCTTGTGGGATTAGTGGTGATGCTGCTGTCTGTGGCAAGGGCAAACGGCTGAATGCATGCGCATTTGATATTTGTGTCCATGGGTAATGCTGGAACGTATAAATGATTGCTGCTGACAATAGACGCCACCTCTGTACCCTTGCAAATGTAATTGGTAGCACTGGCTTATTTTCTCTGAATAAACCTAACAATGGCTTGTGATCTGACATTGTAGTGAAATGTCATCCATAAAAATATTGATTAAACTTTTTGACTGCGTAAATGATCGCTAAACTTTCTTTATCTATCTGGGTATACTTCTTTTCCATTTCTGATAATGTTCTCGATGCAAAGGCAATTGGCTTTTCTACTCCATCAGGCATCCTGTGGGACAAAAATGCTCCCAATCCATATGGAGATGCATCCCAGGTTACCACCAATGGCTTGGTTGGATATTAGTGCACCATAGCACCAATGATTGCAAAGCCTGATTTATTTTTGTGAACGCTTCTTTTTGTTCTTCTCCCCAACTCCATTGCTGATGTTTCTTTAACAGCTGGTGGAGTGGGGCTAAAGTGGTAAACACATTTTGTAAAAACATACCTTAAAAATTCACCATTCTGAGGAATTACTTTAACTCTGATACCATTTTTGGCTGTGGCACCTTCTTGATGGCTTTAACCTTATCTTCCAAAGGATATAAATACTTTCTGTCTACCCTAAACCCCAAATATGTAACTTAATCTGCCTGGATAGTACATTTTTCTCATTTCAACCTAGCACCTGCTTCTTCAAATCTTCTCAAAACTTCCTCCAAGTTTGACATGTGTTCCTCAGTTGAGACTCCTGTAATTAGAACTTCATTGAAATAAACAACTACATTAGGGATGCCATCTAATAAATTTCCCATCATACACTGAAAAATGGCAAGGCTGATGAGACTTCAAAAGGCAAATGTGTGTACTGGGGATGTAGTAGTCCCTTGTGGGTGTCGGGGGTTGGTAGTGACAAACTTCTGTGAATCTTCATCCAACTCCAGCTGTTGGTAGGTGTGAGTGAGGTCTAACTTGGTGTAGAGATCCTCCATTCGAGGATTGGGATATCTGTCTATTTGAGCTCCCCTATTGACTGTTAATTTGTAATCCCCAAAAATTCTTACAGTATGATTTGAGGTCTATGGGTGCAGCCCATTTAGAGAATTGTACAAGCTTTATAATACCTAAATCTTCCATTCTTCTGAATTCAACTTCGACATTACGATTAAGTGCAAAGGGCACTGGGTGGGCCTGAGAAAATTTAGGCGTTGTATCAGGATTCAGATAAGTTTTGGTTTCAGCTCCCCTTATACATCCTAGTTCATTTTGGCAGACTTCGGAAAATTTACGTAACATTTCCATCCCGTAGGTTTAATATTTCCAACCAACTTAATTTTATCTGCTTGAGACAATCATGATCTATTAGGCAAGTCTATGATTTTTAATTACCAGGACAGGTAGCTGTGCCATTTGGTTCATGTAGTAATCGGCGACTGTTGTTGCCCCTTTGGTCTTCAATATCTCTCCTGAATATGTAGACGATATGGCTCCTGACTCACTCAACCTCAATGGTTTGGAAGCATTTTTGAGGGTAACTTGTCTTTCATATTAGACACTTCAACCAGTTTAAACTAAAACTCATTTACCCAGTGCACTTAGTAACAAGACAAACAAAGGACAAGAGTCAATTTGTAGCTCAACCTAATTTTATTAACAAATCTTTATCATACAAACGCGATACGAAAACAACTCTCAATTCCCACAATAACTCAATGCTGTATGCTATCTGTCTGAGATTCCTGATACTACCCGTGTCGATGAACTTGACCGAGCTGTCGAGTCCAGTTCGTTGAGCTCTGACATCTCTCTAACTCAGGATGTTCTTCATGAAGGTACGTCCTCTTCTGTCGTCACTGGGTCTCCACCTGTTTTATTCTGCACATTCTGTCCTGACTGCATCACTCTGCACCATGCTTGTAAGTGACCCTTCCTATTGCACCTTTCACATAGATAATTTTTGCGTCTTCAAACTTCTTGGGAGTGCTCTCCCCCACGTCACAAACAAGTTTCCGCCCTCATTGCCATACTCTCTTTTTCGGGCTCTGCTATGCCTGCACTCGGGCTGTTCTTTGCAATAGCCATTTCCCACCATAAACAGTTCACCTCATTGGACACACCTTGCAACTCGCTTACGTCCTGCTCAGCACATTCAGTCACCTCGGCCAACTTCCCAGGTTTTTCTAAAGAGATTTTGGTCTCAGCCAGTAACTTCCTCGGTATGATGACATGGTCTCTTAACATTCCTCCTAAAGCTGGGCCGAATTTGCAATGCGTTGCTAACACTCTTAATCTGGCCAAGAAGCCTGAGACTGTCTCCCCTGGCTCTTGGACTGCTGAATGAAATTTGTACCTCAACATAATGATTTTGAGTCAGGGGCTGAATTTATTTTTACTATTTCAACTATCTGGTCAAAAGACTTTGTGCCTGGAGCATCAGGCAATGTTAGACTTCTCATTCAGCTGTAAGTGTGCAGGCCACAGACTGTGAAAAAATAACCTTTTGCTTTTCCTCAGCTGTGGTTGCATTGGCTACAAAGAATGAAAGCAACCTTTCAAGATACTGTCCCCAGTTTTCCACTTCTGGATCAAATGATTCAATCTTTCCAATTAAAGGCATTTTAATGTGCATATGTACCTTCTTCGTAGTTTAATGTTCAAGTCTCCTTCCCCTCTAGTTGCTCACTGTGATCCCCAACCACTACCGAAGGTTTTTCCTTGTTGCCAGTGTAATAAATTGAGGGCGACTTGATGTGGCTCAAAGTATAAAAGGGTTTATTGCCAACGATAAATAGCTATTAACTAACAGGGATCTTACAGAACTAACGATGCGACTATTCTCCATTCCTCCCTGGCTCCAACTGAGGATCCTCCCTGACCCTGTATATGGACCCTCACACCCAATTGGCTCAGCTTCTTGCCACGACACTCCATAGGGTCCGGCCTGATCATGAGACCTTCAAGGATCGCCCCCTTAAAGGGTTATTAGGATTTTGGTCCCCTGTTGATTAGGGTTGCCAACTCTCCAGGATTGGCCTGGAGTCTCCAGGAATTGAAGGTCAATCTCCAGGACATTGCTGAGTGCAATCCTGGAGAAAAATCATTGGACTTTTTTTTTGGTCATTTTCTTTGAAAGTTTCTCTTCAACAGATATAAAAATATTGAAAATGGGGGAAAACTGGCTGTTTGGCTGACAGCATCATCCAATTTGTTAATGTGTCTTTTTTGCTCTCCAATTGGCATGGAGAGGCAGTACGTCACCTTGGTATCTTGGCCAATTCATGGTTGGAGTGTGGGGAAAAGTCATGTAATGAAACCTCCCGGAACTTAATCACAGTTTATCACAGTTGGCAACCCTACTATTGATACAGGCAGCCAATCATCAGTGTGGTTGGCACTCAGAAATCATAATAATGACATGAAGTTGGCATGCTATCAGGGGCTATCCAATTTAGTCCCTAATTTCTTTCAAGCAAAAATGAAATTGAGTTAAATGATGGGGATATAATTAGGCTCATGTGTACAAAAGTAACTCAGTTGTCATTTTAAAACCATGCATCCATTTCGCCTTTTTATATCAAACTGATTTATATTATTATTTATTGTTAAATAACAAAATGTATAGCAGTTTGGGAAGCAAGCGTTGGTTGGAACTGGAAATATCACGGAAAAGGAGGTGGATGTTTGACTGGTGTGGCCAGCCAACACATTCATCAATCATGTTATATTGAGGCCTATAGTTTTAACTTGTTGCTCTTCAATGAGAAAGTTACATGAAAATGTTGGCAATGTTCACAGATATATCAATCACTGCTATGATATGTGTGTGGCCAGAATATTAACTAACACAGGAGTGGCAGTCCGGAATGAGTCAGAGGATGAAAACTACTAAAATTGGCAGTAGTGTGCTTGTATTGCAGGTTGGTTTCAGCTGTACTTACAGCAGAAGTCAAAGCTGTCAACTGGCTCTTGCTGATCATTGAGCCTGCGAACAGGTTTATCTTCACCGATAGATGTGTCAAGGGCTGAAGACATGGTTATTAGCCAAATATAAATAACTGATTGGCTTCCTGTGTTCTATATTCTATATTTGGGGTACACTAGAACTAACCTCCATCATTAACTGTACATTCAATCGCTCCCTGCCATGTGACTTTTCAGTTTGCCCCTAGATCTTGTGGAAGTTTAGAATGGAAGAAATCCTTTACTTGGATCCTCTTTATCATTGGTGAGACTTGGCTGGCAGTGTGATTTCCAGCTAAGCTGCCGATTAAAGGTCTGGGATGTAATGTACAAATAAAAATGGTCCCTCCAGTACAAATTAAAACGTCATAAATATTGACAATATCTGCAATAGAAGCACAGTATGAAAATGGTACTAAAGCAACCAGAAAAACAAGAGCATTTGAAGTCTGTCCCCATTTAATAGTTCAATCACATGTGCAATTCACCTTGTGCTCATTCATAATTGGCTTTGAAGGGTAGAAGCATGATCCATTCTCAAATCTAGAAATTGTGCCGCCTGTTCGTTTCAATTTTCTTTTGCAGTTTTAATTTCAAAACTTTCAATATTTATTCTGGAGTCTTAACAGCAACATTTATGTACAGCTTCCATATTCAGAAAGCTATCACATGACAATTTCCAGTCACCAAGTGCAGGGAGAGGGGGTGAGAAATAAAGAGCTACAATGATACATTTAAGGCAGATTTGATAAGGAAGGTTTTGATGTACATTTTTTTGAAAGCAGTGAGGGAGATGGCGAGTGGAGTGCTGTAATAAAGCTTTGGCACAAAGGAATATAAAGCAAGCAACAGGGAATTTGAATCTTTTTTTCACTCTGCCCATGATTTTCTTTTCGATTGGCTTGAATAAAAATGAAAATCAAGTGAAGTGTAAAATGGGCTGCCAATTTGCTATCGTTTGATTTGCACTAATTTGCACAGACAAATTTCACCTCAAAAAGTGTCCAACTACTTTCACATGCAAAATGAAACCAGTTGAAAAATCATATACAAAAGGAATAAGTGGTAAAATATGCATGAAAAAAGAAAATAACTTATCTGGGCAGAGTGTTTTTCACATCCTCACCCTGAAGCGTTCTGCAGTCAATGAACATGTCATTGAAAGTCACACTCCCAGCACTGCACTGAAATTTAGGGCCCTATGTTACCATTTTGATTCTAAGTGCTGGGCGGACGTGAAACTGGGAGTGTTTCAGATCCAACTTTTAGACCCATTCCAAGGTGCCCCCATACGCACTCTGCCTGCGAAATATCAGCGATTCCAAATCGCACTGCGGAAGCCTGTAGGCGGGGCTCAACGCACCTGAAATCCTGTAGCTCCGATCGGCGCCTCCATTTGCGAATGCGCAGAAACAGAATGATAGGATGCTGCTCCCCTGCCACATCCCTCCTGGGCCGGATAATGCCTCCCACTGGCCCCCACTGACATTGCCCCATTCCAACAATATTACTGACCCCCTTATCCCCCTCACACCCCACCACCCAGACTGATCACAGGCCCCTCCCCCCTTCCCCCCCACTGATCACAGGCAGAGTGGCAGCAGATCCCCCTTTCCTCCCCGCTGATCACAGGCAGAGTGGCAGCAGACCCCCCCTTTCCTCCCCGCTGATCACAGGCAGAGTGCAGCAGACCTCCCATTCCCCCCACTCATCTCAGGCAGAGTGGAAGCAGACCCCTCTCCCCCCCCCCACCGATCTCAAGAACCATCAGATGCTCGGCACTTACCTCCTCAGGAACCCTCACTGATGGAGCGCCCGAATCGGATTTATATGGAGCATGTCTGTTTCGCGCCGATTCTGGATGGGCGAACTCAGTGGTAAAGGGGGAAGTGCTGGTAAAGTTGGGCGCGCAGCCCGTTAAGTCAATTTAAATGCATGCAAATGCATTTAAATTGCCGTCATGCCCGTTTCGACCACGATCCTGATCATGGCCATTTTCGGGCCTTGGTAAGGGGGAACCGACGCGGAGTTGGGCGTGGATTGCGCTACTCGCCTCGCGCTACTCGCCTCGTGCTACTCACCTCACGCCTGAGTTTACCAAGTTTTCGTGCCTGAAAACGGGCGTAACACGATGGTAAAATCGGGCCCATAATCTTGAATTATATGCTGAAATCCTTAAATGGGGCTTGAACCTGTGGCTTTCTGAAGTGGAGGGGTGAGCAATGGCACTGAACCAAGACTTTACCTGTTTGGCACTTGCCATTTAATGGATGGAAAATCATGAATAGCCTGTGCCTGAATTTTTGATTCCAAATAAACCTGTTGGACTTTAACCTGGGATTGTGAGACTTCTTACTCTTCCTATATTTGATAGTGAAAGAAAGTTGCACCATTTTGTTTCTCTGTGTTGCACCAACATTGACACGCACTGCACCAAGAGTTATTGATTTCAGCGGAAGACATTAATGAACTTGTCTTACCGTCTTTGTCTAGGCAAAAACAAGAGCTGAGGCAACAATGGAAAGGCCCAGGAAATGAGGTCCAATTATATAGTGGTACATTGGAGAGAAAAGATGCACTTCTGGTGAGTCTTGGCCGACTATAAACACACATTCACAGTTGTTTCAAATGGGTAATTTCCAAAGGTCGGGACGTAGAATAAAGAATCAATGATGGCTTCAGGTCTACATATTTATAAACTTGGAGAATCGTAATTTTTATACATAAATAATATTTCCTCAGACAGAGTATATAATGTTCCATAATAAATTAATTTCATTTTGAGTTTCTGAATTAGAGTGGATTTCAATATCAAAATAGTTATAATTATAGGAGGAATGATTTCCAACAGTTCTAGTAGCCCCATGAGGTCGGTCTCTCACATTGTGAATACTAATTTCTTTGTAAATGATGCTCTCACAGAATACATGCTCAAAGGTTGGACCTGCATTATTTTATTTTAATTTTGGGAGGATACTTGTAATGGAAAGTACAGGATACAATACCCTGAAATTGACTTTAATGTGCCATTAAAAGGAATTAATTATTGGTTTGGGAAACTACCATGCTTTTTAATCTACTTATGCACTAGTCCATAGGCATAATGCAGTGAGGCAGCTATCTAGTTTTAAGCACCATTTTAAGGGCCTGAAAAGAATTCATGCCAGTTTAAAAATGCAGCCAAGATCAGCATTTGTTTGTGGCCAACAGTTTGATGAATCAGATGGATTTAATAATCAGATTCTGGAAGCATTGGTCTAAGGAGTGTGTAAACTGACTAAAGTTATGTACAGGAGGTAGGGAATCTCTACCATCAAAGTGCCAAATCTGATAGGTGTAGGAAGAAATAGTTTAATTGGTAAATAAAGGTTTTCAAAATAATTGGGATACAAGAAAGAAGACGGTTTGAGGAAATCCACCAAATCTTCTAACTGGCAAGCAATATTGGCTAAACTCCCAACTCTCACCTATCAAAATGACTTCAATTACCCCTGAGCAACATTTTAGATCTTGCTGCTATTGCGCACATTGTGGTATCACATCATAAACTAATGCTGTGCTGTCAGAAGCACCATGCTAAAGGAACTTCTTGAGTGACAAGGGAAAGTTGTTGAAACAACCAACTACAATGACAGTAGTTATGGTATATACATTGCAGGACACAAATTAGCCATTTTATTCATTAAGCTCTTGGTTTTATATGTATTATATATATAATATATATATATATTATATATATATATCAATACCACTCAAACTTGCACTTCGTCAGACCTGGAATTGTTTTCCCTCCTTTTTAATGATGCTTCTGGAGAGGAAGACTACAGGAATCATAGAAATTATAGTATAGGAGGCCATTCAGCCCACTGCATTTATCCCAGTGCAAATTAATTAAATGCAACAATCAACTCAAGTCCCATTTACATGTTCTTTTCTATATTATTTAATATGCCTCTTTTTAAAATAGTTTCCCAATCCCTTATTGAATAATTTTATAGTCTCACTCACTTAGCCTGTTATGGTAAAGGATTTCATTTATTAAATACATTCTTCTCGGAACAAACCTCTTCTCGGATCTTCCTTCATTTTAGTGATAATTATCAGTCAATGTCTCTTGTTACAGATTTGCCAACACATGGAAAGAATCTGTTGCTATCTACCCTGCCGAATCTCTCACAATTTAAAAACTTTCAATACCCTGACCTCTTTGGTTCCACTGGGAAAAAATATTCTTTGAAGTCTTTCTTCATAGCTAACAATATTGTTCAAGCAATTGTTTGCATATCCATTGCAGTAATACGCTACACAGAATTGAATGCGATGTTCCAGATGCAGCATGAAAAATAACCTGTACAAATTCACCATTACTTCCTTGATTTTACATTCAGTGGAATTTAATGCTCCTTGGGAATCAGGAGGCTACATAGTGGGACGAGAAGGCTCGCAGCAGAGAACTCGTTGCCTTCCTGCCTCCCCCAAATTAAGTCCGGGGCAAGAACAGCCTTCCTGCCAGGAGGCTAATTGAGACTCTAAAGTGGCCACTTAAAGTAAACCCTGGCAGGCATACCTGCGGTGTCCTTCCTTCTCAAGCACTCAGTGCCCAATAGAGCAATTCACCAGCGGCAAGGGAGGGGTCAGTGAGAAGACAATCCTGCATCCTTTATCCCTCCGCCACCATGCTGGGGTCTCCTTGACTGATCCCAGTGATCCTGCCCCAGACAGCTGCATTTCGGGGCTCCAACAACAATCCTTCTACTAGGCCCCATTGTAGTAATTTACAGTGGCCACTGTGCAACTCTCAGAGGCAGGAGGTCTGCCTTGCTATGTAATTCACATTGGAAATTGTTTGATTATGACTAAATCAAACGGAGGTCCTGTAAATGGCCGCAGTGGACTTGCCCCTGGCTCTCCAGGTATTGGACTGGCCTGCCTTCACAACCATTTAATTCTGTCCGATGTTCCTAAAATGCAAAATTCTATTTGCTTTTTATGGCCTTTTCCACTTGTAGTCCCAAATTTAATGTCTTATTGTTCTGCAGCCTTAAAATTCTGCCCCTCCTCATTTAAGAATTGTCCTGTTTCAGGTATACTTCTTTTGTAGTTTTTTTCCCTGTATGGGAAAGCATTCTATGTTCCAATAGAATACTCCACATTTCTCTGCAGAAAGCTGAAGAGGAATATAAGGGGTGGGGAGGAATTTCTGGAAAGTTTTCTCCAGAATACAGACACACCCTAGAGGAGAGTACAGGGTCAGGAAAGAGCAGGTATGATTGATAAAGACTCGGGTGGTGGAGATTTAGGAGAGGTTGACAAGGAGGTCAAACAGACACTAGTCTCTGCCCAACAGGTACGATGTACTCACTATCTTTGAAGACAACTGGAAAGACTGCAGGGAGGACAGTTGTAATGCAGACCAAGGCATCATGTTTCAGCTGGCTGTCCAGGGTGGGGGGAGAGAGCAGAATATAAATGTGGTAGTAAAAGGAGATGATAATTAGGGAGATCGATGGCGTCCTCTGCAGCCAAGAATGAGAATCATGTTGCCTACCCAATGCCACAATAAGGGATATCTCATGGCAGCTGAAGAGCAATTTGGAAAGGGAGAGGGTGAATCCAGTTGTCGTGGTGCATGTCAAAACAAATGACATAAAAAGAAACAGGGAGGAGGTCCTATTGATGGAATATCAGGAGTTAGGCTCTAAATTAAAAAGCAGAGCCTCAAAGGCAGTAATCTCTGTTTTTTGTTTGAGCTATGTGTGAGTTGGAATACAGTAAGAAGTCTCATGTAAGTAAGATGCACCTGTACAGGGCATTGGTGAGGCCGCAGCTGGAATACTGTGTGCAGTATTGGTCCCCTTATATGAGGAAGGATATATTGGCATTGGAGGGAGTGCAGAGAAGGTTCACCAGGTTGATACCGGAGATGAGGGGTTTGGATTATGAGGAGAGGCTGAGGAGATTGGGTTTGTACTCGTTGGAGTTTAGAAGGATGAGGGGGGATCTTATGGAGACTTATAAGATAATGCGGGGGCTGGATAGGGTGGAGGCGGAGAGATTCTTTCCACTTAGTAAGGAAGTTAAAACTAGAGGACACAGCCTCAAAATAAAGGGGGGTCGATTTAAGACAGAGTTGAGGAGGAACTTCTTCTCCCAGAGGGTGGTGAATCTCTGGAATTCTCTGCCCACTGAGGTGGTGGAGGCTACCTCGCTGAATATGTTTAAAGCGCGGATGGATGGATTCCTGATCGGTAAGGGAATTAAGGGTTATGGGGATCAGGCGGGTAAGTGGTACTGATCCACGTCAGATCAGCCATGATCTTATTGAATGGCGGGGCAGGCTCGAGGGGCTAGATGGCCTACTCCTGCTCCTATTTCTTATGTTCTTATGTCTCACAACACCAGGTTAAAGTCCAACAGGTTTATTTGGTAGCAAAATCCACTAGCTTTCGGAGCGCTGCTCCTTCGTCAGGTAAGATCTTACCTGACAAAGGAGCAGCACTCCAAAAGCTAGTGGATTTTGCTACCAAATAAACCTGTTGGACTTTAACCTGGTGTTGTGAGACTTCTTACTGTGTTTACGCCAGTCCAACGCCGGCATCTCCACATCATGTGTTGGAATAAACATGGGGCTAAAGAGCTGGTGTGGAAAGAGGGATTCCTTTCCATGGGACATAGGATGGGAAATTTGTCCAAGTGTAAAGAGTAAATAGGATGGTGGTAAGGGTTTTAAAGTTACTAGTAGGATGGGGCAAGGGGATCTGGAAGAACCGCAAGCAACCTAAATATAGACAAAATAGGGTCCAAATGCACAGAGAAGAATAAAGGCAGCGAGAACATTGATGACAAATGAATAGAGTTAACATAAAGTGTGAGGAAATCCTGTTAAAAATGTCTGTACAGAAATGCACACAGTGTCCATAATAAAACAGAGAAGCTGGAGGCAATCATACATTCAGAGGAACCAGATACCATGGATCATGGTGTATAAATTGACCCAGCATATAAAATAACCTCATTTTTTTCGGCACTAAAAATCATGCTTTTGCATATACTGAGTATATAACTCAACCTTGCCCCTTTTCAGCTATAAATACCATAACTGCATTAGCAGTCAGCCTCAATTTTCCCATCCTAGAATGCAAGTTTTACTCACCTTATACTGTCAATCGGTGCACAGGATCAAGCAGGTGATAAAGACTATGTTGCGAAGAAGGCGTATGGGAGTTGAAGTCACACCCACACTGAGCAGAGTGCACACGACATGGTGAATCACAAATAGAAATGGGTCCTCCAGCAACATGGATTAAGTAAGAAGGTGCTTTCAGCAAAAAGTTATAACACTTTCTCACTCGTTAAATAACTGTGCTGCAGTGAGGGATGTAATGACTTTAACGAGGTCCATGAGGTGGACCTGTTAGAATATGAGCTCCCTGAATGAGACAGTTATAGCTGTCCAATTCGGGTACCCTGCAGAGGTAGATAGTGTAGAGTGTCAGGGTTAGAAACATAGAAACATAGAAAAACTACAGCACAAACAGGCCCTTCGGACCACAAGTTGTGCCGAACACATCCCTACCTTCTGGACCTACCTATAACCCTCCATCCTATTAAGCTCCATGTACTCATCTAGGAGTCTCTTAAAAGACCCTATTGAGTTCGCCTCCACCACCACTGATGGCAGCCGATTCCACTCGCCCACCACCCTCTGTGTGAAAAACTTACCCCTAACATCTCCCCTGTATCTACCCCCCAGCACCTTAAACCTATGTCCTCTCATAGCAGACATTTCCACCCTGGGAAAAAGCCTCTGAGAGTCCACCCGATCTATGCCTCTCAACATCTTATACACCTCTATTAGGTCTCCTCTCATCCTTCGTCTTTCCAAGGAGAAAAGACCGAGCTCCCTCAGCCTATCTTCATAAGGCATGCCACTCAATCCAGGCAACATCCTTGTAAATCTCCTCTGCACCCTTTCAATCTTTTCCACATCCTTCCTATAGTGAGGCGACCAGAACTGAGCACAGTACTCCAAGTGGGGTCTGACGAGGGTCTTATATAGCTGCATCATTATCCCCAGACTCCTAAACTCAATCCCTTGATTGATAAAGGCCAGCACACCAGTACTCAGGGTGCATATTCTGTACTGCGAAATACCTGCCTGAGCATTACTAACTATTGTAAATAAATCTGGATTTGGTGAAGGGACACTGGCCTCATGGGAGTTATTTCAAGGGAATTCAATGTGAGTGAAAAACTGCTTACGAGAATGGAAGAAGATTCTGTCCGGAAGAAGATGCTTAAGACCAAATTCGCCAACAAAAAAGGACAAATCACTGGCTTGATATTACATGGAAACATAGAAAGTAGGAGCAGGAGAAGGCCATTCAGCCCTTTCAGCCTGCTCCGCTATTCATTACGATCATCGTTGATCACCTAACTCAATAGCCTGTTCTCGCCTTCCGCCGTATCGTTTGATTCCTTTCGCCCTCAGAGCCAAATCTAACTTCTCCTTGAAAAAATACAATGTTTGGACCTCAACTGCTTTCTGTGATGGTGAATTCCACAGCATATATTGGAAAGGTTCGTCAAAAATCAACGGAATGGTTATATCAACCATCACCAGAAATGTAAAGTGTAAAGTTGCACTTCAGTGAACAAAATCAAACCCTGAGTCCAACAAAGACGTTAGACCAACAACTAATTGGTGGGATTTTCCAAAACATCAGTAAGGCTGGAAATTTCTGGCCATTCACGTCCCGCCGTTGCTGGAAGCGAGGATGGAGAATTTGGCACTCAGCCAAATCTCTCTTCACTGCTGCAAGACCAGAGAATCCCACTGGTGTTAACGACCGGAAAATTCCGCCCTCAGTGTCATTCTTGAGTAAAAAAACATACAATAGTAATCATGGAGGATTTCAACCACCCTGATATTAATTGAACAGCGGAGATAGGTAATGGGGATAAGGGAATAGAGTTCTTTCTATGTGTACTGGGCTGTTTTGTAACCCAATATGGAAATAGCCCAACAAGGGATATTCACCATTCAGTCCAGTAATGGGGAATGAACCAGAGCAGATAAGAATAGTAAAAGTAGGTGAATATCTAGGCAATATTGCCCATGATATACTATGATTTAAGCTGATGATAGAAAAGGACATAAATATGAAGAGAACCAAGTTAAGAGACCGGAGAAAAGCTGATTAATGAGGGGCTGAGAATAGAACGTAGGAAAACAAAATGGGCATCAATGTTGTCAAAAAATGATGTAGGACAAAATGGAAAATATTAAAATATTGTTCAACAGAGTGCCAGAAAATAAATTTTGCTAAAGGAAAGAACAAACTAAACAACTGTGAGACTCCATGGATGAATAGAGACAATAAGGGAAAAATTGAGGGGTTAGGAAAGAGACATCAATGAAAGCACACAGACAGCAGAGGAATACAGGATAAGAGAGAATACAAAGAGATTAGGGAAAAAAATTAAGAAGGCAGAGAGGGACTGGGAAGTTAAATTATCAAGGAACATAAAACAGAATAATAAAATATTTTACAGGCACATTAATAAAAAAGGCTGTGATGGGAATAGGACCATTAAGGGATGGACAGGATATGACACAGTTAGGATAGAGAGATGGCAGAAATCTTAAATTATTATTTTGTTTTGGTATTTATCATGGAGATAGAACAATAGAAATGACATTAAATAATGAGTTGAGCAATGAGTTAAGTGCATTTAAAATGAATAATAGGATGTATTGAATAAATTAAAGAAACTCAAAGAGGATAAAACCCCTAGTTTAGATGGATTGCATCCATGGGAAATCCACCCGATGACACAGTTAAATGGCTTCTAATAAGACATTTATTTATGGAAATTGACAACCTGCCCCCTCGGGCATGCAGCTTGTCCAATTTAGATCCACACCTTCAGTAAAATTCCCTGATGACAGGACATCGTCAGATAATCCAACTCAGCTCTCCGCAAATTTACTGTCCTCCTAGGGCTAGTAAAATTCAGCCCTTTACTAAGTTTTAACAAAATTTTCTCTTAATTTATGTTTAACCATCTTTTTAGACTCTTGTTCTGTGACCTTATTTATTCCCTTGTCATCAGTGCTCTCTCTCACTTTATTTTTCCTATGCTCTCCTTCCCTGTTTTGTTTACAATTAGGCTGGTTACACTTCTCGTACATTCCTCTCGCAATCTTACTATTTTAAAGCCTTTGCTACCCACCTATTTACTGTTTCTTGCTCTGATAAGAGCCTCAATGATTCTGTTATGTTGAATCTTATCAAACTGCTTTGACGTGGCAAATAAAAAAATGGGTGGAATTTTCCCATAAGGTCAGGTTCTTACAGCAAACCAGCGTGTTTCTGCCCGGAGAAGCAACCAGATTTTCTCTCCAGATTTTCAGACACATCAAAGAATAGCATGGGGGTGCTGTCGTTCATGATGGACGGGGCCTAAAGACACCAGCAAGCCGGCTCAACGGAGATTGGGTGCCATTTTCAAAGTTAAGAGACAGCGCCCACCCCACCACCACCTCCCCATGAACATTGGGACCCTCTCCCATCCATCCTGAGCAGCAATCTTCCCCCTCCCGCCCAGCCATGATCGATCTTCGCCAGCAATGTCCTCCTCCCAATAATTCATTACTGGCAATCTCCACCCCTCCATTGATACCCAGCCCCCTGGCCCTGCTCCCTAGCAACGTCAACCTGGCACTGCCAGGGTGCCATGGTACCTTGTCCTTGACCATCTAGGGACTACAGTGGCCTCCGCTCCCCCGGCATGTTCATCTCGACTGCTGGAGAGCAGTAGTGATTCCCTCCTGTCTGACATCACGCCAACAGGGATGAACATCGGACGTCCCCAGAAGATATGGTGTTACACCCTGGGCATGAACCTGATTATGTTGCCAGTGGGGGGCGGGGAAGATCTCATTCTGAAATCTCCAAAGCAGAAATCCTGTTATGGCCCTCTCACAAGAGTTAGTGGCTATAATGAAATTTGCACCCATCGCGAACAGGCACAGAATGTCGCAGACAATGATTTTTCCAAGTCAGTTTGTTCAATTAGTATTTTCCATCCTTTATCCAATTTGAATGTTGTATCAAGCTAACAATGGAATGCACTCTTGTTTATAGATAACTGAAAAAGTGTTTAACTTATTTGCTTTATCACAATATACACATAACAGTGCAGCCTAAGAAAACTTTAAACAAGGCTGGAATGTAACAATCTGTTTGGAGCCTTTATGTTGGGAACCTGGAAAACATTCACTTCATTCAGTTCCTTTCACCTTATCAGCAAGAGAAGCTACTTTCTTCTTCCAAGGTGGCACTGCTATTACTCACAGAGATAGAAGTTTCTGCCACAGTTGTTGCCAAAGGGTTGGTGCATTGCTGCTGCAAGTGTAAATTATAAGCATCACAAATCTTGAGCATTAGCAACTGCTGAAATGATTATCACACCTAAACAAAAACTCTTGTCACATTGATTGCCAGAGCTGGAACATTAGCGCTTGTTCCCTTACCAGAAAACTGCGAAATTGGAGAAATGTGCTGTAATCCAAATGAACCTGAGTAATTTACAAATTCTGATTTTTATAACCTCAATGCCTTTGTCCTGAACCTGAGCACCTGGCCCACTGTTGCATCATATCCATGTAAAGCACTGAAGAGATTCTGAAAAGTTCAGAAAGTATAATAATTATATCACAGAGCAACATAGGAAATAGGAACGGGATAGTCCATTCAACCCCTCAGCCTTCTATCTTAATGCCAATTTCCTGCACTATCTCCATATTCCTTGACGTCTTTAATATCTAGAAATCTGTCAATCTCTGTTCTGAAAATACTCAATGAAAGAACCTCCCAAGTCCTCTGGATTGGAGAATTCCAAAAATATGCCACCCTCTGAGTGAAAAATCTTTTTTTCATCTCAGTCCTGAATGGCCGACGTCTTATTCTAAGACCATGTCCCCTGGTTCCCAGCCAGGGGAAATATCCTTTCTACATCTACCCTGTCGCAGCTTGTAAGAATTTTGATGCATCAATGAAATTTCCTCTCATTCTTCTGAGAGAAGAATATATGCCCAGTCTCCGAACTCTCTCGAAATTATAAGGCAATTAGCAGTTATCAATTAATATCTAAGTCGATTGTTTAATTTCACAACACTGAATAACTTTTATGATGTTGCATAAGAAGGAATATTTGGTTATTGAGTGATATGGTTGTAGGTTGAGCAGTACGTGGTTGAAACTACACACTGAATTCGACTAACAGTCAGATAAGATTTTTATCCTTTGAATTAACTTATTCTCCACACAATTTAGCTCCCCTTGCTTTGAAATTCTGCTTCGTAGCTCCAAGCTTTTCAGCGCTGAGAGTGCTGTTTTGCCTCAAAAATAGCACCTGCAGTGCATCTGAACACTTCACCTTTATTCTTGTTGATTTGAAGAAATGACTGAGCTATTTTCCTCACTATTCATGGCGGTTTTAATTAAAGAAAATACACAATAAGCTGAAAAACTGAAAGTTGAATTTTTCACATTCTCCATCAATTCAAAAGACAAGCTTTCTTTTCTCTTGTTATTTTGAGCTCAAATTGAAACTAAAGATTCTTGTCTGGACTTTGAGCCACCACGACCAATTCAACTTTTCTTCTGTCAAATGAATAAAATACAAGCTATGATGTTAAAACTAACACATGCCTCTCTCATGTATGGTATTGCAGTGGTTATGGCACTGAATTTAAACCTAGTTCAAATGCCACCTTGGAATATTTGAAGTTGAAAGTCTTAAAGGTACAGACAATGTGAGTGGAGAGAGCGTTAAGCACAGGTTAAAGAGATGTGTATTTCAGAGGCCGAATACCCGTGACCGCTGAAGTGTTCCCCAACAGGAAGAGAACACTCTTGCCTGGTGATTGTATCACTGAAACAACTATATGATGACATCAACAAGTTCCATCCCACCATCAGACTCACCATGGACTACTCTCCGGAATCGGTTGCATTCCTGGACACATGCATCTCCATTAAGGACGGTCACCTCAGCACTTCACTGTACCGCAAGCCAAAGGATAACCTCATGATGCTCCACTTCTCCAGCTTCCATCCTAAACACGTTAAAGAAACCACCCCTTACGGACAAGCCCTCCGTATACACAGGATCTACTCAGATGAGGAGGATCGCAACAGGCACCTCCAGATGCTGAAAGATGCCCTCATAAGAACAGGATATGGCGCTTGACTCATCGGTCGACAGTTCCGACGCGCCACAGCGAAAACCGCACCGACCTCCTCAGAAGACAAACATGGGACACGGTGGACAGAGTACCCTTCGTCGTCCAGTACTTCCCCGGAGCAGAGAAGCTACGACATCTTCTCCGGAGCCTTCAACATGTAATTGATGAAGACGAACATCTCGCCAAGGCCATCCCCACACCCCCACTTCTTGCCTTCAAACAACCGCACAACCTCAAACAGACCATTGTCCGCAGCAAACTACCCAGCCTTCAGGAGAACAGTGACCACGACACCACACAACCCTGCCACAGCAACCTCTGCAAGACATGCCGGATCATCGACACGGATGCCATCATCTCATGTGAGAACACCATCCACCAGGTACACGGTACATACTCTTGCAACTCGGCCAATGTTGTCTACCTGATACGCTGCAGGAAAGGATGTCTCGAGGCATGGTACATTGGGGAGACCATGCAGACGCTATGACAACGGATGAATGAATACTGCTCGACAATCATCAGGCAAAAGTGTTCTCTTCCTGTTGGGGAACACTTCAGCGGTCACGGGCATTCGGCCTCTGATCTTCGGGTAAGCGTTCTCCAAGGCAGCCTTCACGACACACGACAGCGCAGAGTCGCTGAGCAGAGACTGATAGCCAAGTTCCGCACACATGAGGACGGCCTCAACCGCGATCTTGGGTTCATGTCACACTATCTGTTACCCCCACGACTTGCCTGGGCTTGCAAAATCTCGCTAACTGTCCTGGCTGGAGACAACACACATCTCTTTAACCTGTGCTTAATGCTCTCTCCACTCACATTGTCTGTACCTTTAAGACTTGATTACCTGTAAAGACTCACATTCCAACCATTATTTTGTAAATTGAGTTTGTGTCTTTATATGCCCTGTTTGTGAACAGAACTCCCACTCACCTGACAAAGGGGCAGCGCTCCGAAAGCTCGTGGCTTTTGCTTCCAAATAAACCTGTTGGACTTTAACCTGGTGTTGTGAGACTTCTTACTCATAATGAACACATCGTACAGCATGTAGTGTACTATTAAAAATGTGTTTTACAATGTGGCGTGTGGCGGTATGGTTTTCATGTGTGCCTGCTTTAATAGTGTGTGTAGGTTCTGGACCAGAGACATAAGCCACAGTGGATAATCCTTGCCACCCAATAAACAGCTTTTGAAATACTGTGGTGGGGCAAAAGGGAGTGGAATCTCTTTCATTTCAGGAAAATAACATGAGACAAAGCAATGTCCAAGCAGGCAATGGTACCCTATACCATGAGGAAGCCTGCAATGCAAGCAAACTCTCATGTTTGGTCCGCCGCCTTGTTTTTTGGAAGAGAGAGTGAGATTAAGTTGTCTCTTTGTGTTTAGAGAGCTGTAGTGACCACCCTTAGGCAGCAGTGTACTGCAAACTACAAGACCACTCTTGTACCTCGAGTAGGAGCCTGAAAGGAAATTAAAAAGAGTCATGGATATCTCAACAGCCGCGCAGTGAAGCTCTTGGCCTGCTTTGAGATTACCGTTACGGCTGAAGTTATTGGCAGATTTTAGTTACAAGCTCTTTAGTGAAAAGCAGGTGCTTCCAGCATCAGTTCCCACTGAATTTGAAACAAAAATATTGTGTCCCAAAGACCCCCAGCAGTTTGGCCTCCTGCTCAAAGTCCTTTTATCCTTTCTCCTTCTCTGTCTTCCAGCAGCTTGTCTTCCTCTGCCTGGTCTCTCTGATTCTCTCAGTCATGGTCAAATTCAGGAGGAAGGCCTACCAGGCCACTGAGATCTAGAAGCAACTTGTTTCAGCACAAACTATTAGTTTAAGAGCCGTGGGGTTATGCTGCAACTGTACAGGACCTTGGTGAGACCACATTTGGAATATTGTGTGCAGTTCTGGTCACCTCACTATAAGAAGGATGTGGAAGCACTGGAAAGAGTGCAAAGGAGATTTACCAGGATGCTGCCTGGTTTGGAGGATAGGTCTTATAAGGAAAGGTTGAGGGAGCTAGGGCTTTTCTCTTTCGAGCGGAGGAGGTTGAGAGGTGACTTAATAGAGGTTTATAAGATGATGAGGGGGATAAATAGAGTGGACGTTCAGAGACCATTTCCTCGGGTGGATGTTGCCGTTACTCGGGAGCATAACAATAAGGTTCGTGGTGGAAGATATAGGAGGGATGTACGAGGTAGGTTCTTTACTCAGAGAGTGGTTGGGATGTGGAATGGACTGCCTGCTGTGATAGTGGAGTCGGACACTTTAGGAACTTTCAAGCGGTTATTGGATAGGCACATGAAGCACACTAGAATGATAGGGAGTGGGATAGCATGATCTTGGTTTCGGAAAAGGTTCGGCACAACATCGTGGGCCGAAGGGCCTGTACTGTGCTGTACTGTTCTATGTTCTATGTTCTGAACAAAGAAGTAGATCAGCACCAGCCAGACCATTTCCTGGAGAATATTCAAACTTCCGAGAAGTGTAAGAAAACTCCGAAGCATTGTAGAATTGCTTCAGCAGGTGGAAGAAATAATCCAGCACCTAACTTGTTGGTGATTTCTTTCAGTAGCACTCTGAATGCTTCCAGCAGTCATTATATGTAGACATGTGGACCCTTGCCAAGAGGATGCCCAGTGTGCTTTCTGTTGAACACGTATCGGGTGCTGTTTTCAAACATTAGGAGGCTGACTAACACCTAAGAAATGGGCACTAAAAAGCACAATTGCTCCCTATGTCTTTTACTATTCCCTCTTTTAGAATGCCTTCTACTAATTTATCCATAATTTACTCATTGGTCTGAAGTTCTCTGCAGCAACTTTTGCTCTTTTTAAATATTGGGATTGTGCCACCTGTTTTCCCGCTATCATGAACTATACTTGTTTCAAATGATTCCTTAAAAATATTGGCTTATATGATCTCCATCTGGGTCTGGTATTTTGTCCTGCTTCAACTTCAACAACAACAACTTGCTCTTATATCACACCATTAGTGCAGAGAATAATCTCAAAGTGCTTTACGGAAAAGTAATCAGACAAAAATAGATGTGGTCAAAGAAGGAGATAGAGGCAGAGATAACAAAATGCTTGCTCAAAAAGGTGGATGTTGGGGAGGGGTCTTAAAGAAGGATAAGGAAGTCAAAAGGCAAAGAATTTTAGGGAGAGAATTGTAAGGTGTAAACCAGTGAAGGCAGGTGAACCATTAATGGGGCAGAGAGAGGAATGCACAAGTAACCAGAGTTGGAAAATCAGAACTCTTAACAGGTTGTAAGGTTGGGAAGGATAGGTAAATAGCGATGGGCGAGTACATGGAAAGGTTGAAACAGTTGGATGAGAATTTTGAATTGGAAACATTGGAGGACTGGGGCCCATGTTGACTAGTGAGTGTGGCAGTGCAAGTTAGTGTGTGGACACGAAGTTTTGATGAGCTGTGATTTATGCAAGGTGCAGGATGGGAGACTAATCAGGTGAATGCCGGCACTTCATTACAACCATGCTTTACTTGGCATCCTGTAATGTTTCAATGGTGTCATGAAACATGGGGCATGATTGCAGAGGATAGTCTTGTTTAGACATGACGTTTGAGTACACATCAGTGCACTATCTTGTACATAATCTTTTGTTGTTCTTATTTTATTCATATAGCTCCAAGATCAACTGCTGAAGAGCAGTGAAATGCAAACAGAAATAACTGAACTATACAGGAAAAATGAACAGTTGCAGACTGTTATTGAAGAACTTCAGCAAGTAAATGAACAATTTTCCACAACTAATCTGGATGCAGATGTCCAAATTCATGATTTCAAAACTAAAAATGCAAACCTTCAGAAAAAGAATGCAAAGATACAATCTACAGTTACAGATCTGATTAAAAAGTCTTACAAGATGTGGAGCCATGTGGCAGATGTGCAGGAGTCAGTTACCGATTTGAAAACTGCAGTGCATGAGGTAAAGGAAGACAACAGCAAACTACAGTCGATGATTTCTGAACTGCATTTGAAAAATGAGCAGCTTCACTCTATAGTTGTGGAGCTGCAAGACTGTGTTACCCCAATGGAGTCATCCCTCCGAGAAAAGCTTTGCAAACTGGTAGTTGCTGGGGCTGAAGATCAGGAACTTCATCTCAGGATCTTAAAATTGCAAGAACAGAACGAGCAACTGAAAACCATGATCGTGGACTTAGATAAGAAACAAGGCTGTCAGGGAGCCTTAACTTTACAAATGCAGGATAATGTCACTCAGGTTAAAGACATTATGGAAAAATTACACAAAGAAAGTCAACAAATGCAAACCATAATCACAGAACTGGATGAGAAAAAATACCAGCTTGAGGTTTTTGTTTCAGCACTGCAGAAAAGTAATTTCAAACTGCAGGCAGCTATTCCCCACAATGATCAGCTTCTTGCCTTTTCAGACCTGCAGAATAATATGATGGAGGAGAATTTGAAGCTCCGACATGAAAACTGGGAGTTGCAGACCACAATGTCAGAACTCTGCAAAAGCAAGGAACAGCTTGAAGCTTCCCTTTCAACACTAAAAGAAAAAGTCTGTAAACTTGAGGCCACTGAGTTTGACAATAAAAATCTTCAGCTCATGATCTTGGAACTTCAGGACAAAAACAATGAATGCACAACCACTGTCATCAAACTTGATGACAATAATATCAATCTACAAAAACGTTACAATGACCTTCAGGACTATAAAAATGAACTGTTAACAATCATTTCGGAATTACAAAGTCAGGCATTGAAGTTAGATGGTGCTGAATTACAAAACAGACAGTTTCAACTCTTAGTCAAAGATCTACAGGAACAAAACGCACAGTTAAACATCAAAGTCTATGAACTTGCAGACAGAAATAACCATTTAAAAGAACATGGTTCACAAGTGCAGTGTAATTCAATTCACCAATGGACTGCCAATATTGACTTGCAAGAAGATACAAAACCCCCATCTGTAACTGCAGAAACTTCATCGGAGCAGCAAGCAATAGTAGGTATATTAGAGATTACGGATACCATGAAGGAGCGACTTCAGAAGTCAGTCTCACATGTGCAAGAAAGCATTTTTGAAGTTCAAGACAACATTTTGAAACTGCATGTAAGAATCAACTGTCTTCATAAGATTGTTATGGAACTACAGGAAAATAATCATCATTTTATTTTAAACATTTCAGAATTACAAGACAAGATCTCCACGTCTGACGAAAGAAGCTCACAACGCCACCATCTTGGAATGCATCAGGAGAAAACAAATTATAACGAAGAAAATATCCCTATTCCAGAGTTCAAAACTGTGGATGAATCACCTATTACCACATTATCGACCTTCAGAGAAAGCTCTCTTTTACAAGTAATCCTTAGAGTGATAATGGTTAGCAAAGACATTAAGATTTCCATTGAGAATATTGGGGTTGAGACCAAACATCTTCAGGCTTCATTTTTTGATTTAGAGAGCAAATTTGGTAAAATACAGCTACACAAGGCTGGCTTGTTAAATACAGAGGCGTGCACTCTTCAGGAAGTGGCTCAACAGATGAAGGAATATGAATGTATACTCAAGAAACACGAAGCAGAGAAAGTTCTCCTGAAACAGAAAATATCTGAACTGGACAAAAGACTTGCCGAGGAAAAGTTCTTCTCAAATAAAGTGGAAGCTCAAATCAAGAATCAGCAACGAGTAGCTAACTCTGAAATTTCAAAATTGCACAAGTCAATAAAGGACCTTTTGAGTAGCAATATGAAACTCGAAGAAACGATTAATTGGTCCCTGGAACGGAACGGGGTGTTAGATGTCAAGCTTGCTACCCTGAAAAATATTCTTGCAGAGGAAGAGTTTCACTTTAGTGAAAAGGAAACCAAGATAAACCATCAGTGGAAGATATATACCGATCAGGTTAAAAGTTTGCAGGGCATGTTATCAGAAATGTTTGCAGAAAATACAGCTCTTAAGGAAACGATTAAGATACTTGACCAGGCGAAAGCCCAGCTTCAAATCACAGCATCCGAACTGCAGCCCAAGTCAAAATCAGAAAAATTAAGTGTAGAAATTCAACAGGATGACCCGCTGGGTGCAAAGTGTTGTGACAATAGTCTTCAAGAGAAAAATAAAACAATGTCGAAAAAATGTATAAAGTTTATAAAGGACATGGAAAATCTTGAAGGAGATAAAGAACATCCTAAGAATATATTTAACAACCTAGAGACAAACTTTACCGAAGAAAGTTCGTGCTTTGATGAGAAACATACTCAAATGAAAAGCCAACAGAAGGCAGCAGGTTGTGATGGGAATAATTGCCCAGCAGATATAATGGAGGAAATTCTAGACAGCAACAATAAAGCCTGTGAGCCTCAGATTACTGTTGAAAAAGCAAAGACAATGATAGACCATGTAAACTCTGAAATAAAAGTCAAATTTACAGACGACATGCTGTGTTGCATTGGAAATGATATACCCGATATGACTAGCCAGTCCACATTAGCAGTCTTTAAGAATAATCAACTGTTAGAAATACCCAGTGAAATCATGGAGAGTAATAAACAACTTCAGACATACATTAAGAATCTTATGGAGGAAAAATGTCTGCTGGCTGGCATGGTGTCTGAACTGGAAAAAAAAGTGAGAGAAATACAACAATATATCAATGAAAATGAGGTACAGAAGAATATTGCATTTTGTGAATGCATTCCAACAGTTACTGATCCTCGGGAAAGAGAATGCAAACAGCTACTAGACCATAAAAATGCAATTATGTTTCAAGATGAAGACCAACTTTTCCTCGATGCCATAATTGAAGAATTGAAGAAAAAGATTGCAAGGGAAGAATTTCATTCCCGTGAACTTGCTGTTCAAATAGAGATCCAAAAAAAGGAATATAATGAAGAACTAGGGTGGCTTCAAAAAATGATTAAAGATGTACACGAAAAAAATGAAGAACTAAAAGGGACTGTAATGAGACATGAGGAGGAGAAGAAAGTGTTAGAAATGAGGCTGTTTGAAAAAGAGAACATTATTTCTATCGATCAGATGTATCAGTGTGAAATTCAAGCTCAAATGAAGTACCAAATCCAATTACTGGAAACCCAGAAATGCCAGTTAGAAGATTTGGTTTATGATCTTTTGGATGAAGGTGGAAATCAAGAGGTTGACAGAGATAAATCGACACCACGAGTAACAAAGGATGAAATATGCAGTGATCTTAAAGCGCAACATTGCTTTAGTGAACCTGAAGTTAAAAATTGTGTTGAGCCTGCGGGAAGGGTTTGTGAAAGTACTAAACTCCAAGGAGAAACAAAAATGCTGCAAGAGAGAAACAGACTATATGAGTTGAATCTTGAGGCTTATAGGGAAGAAAAAGAGTCCCTCACAGAGTCTCTGTCAAAGTTTAAAAACCTATTCAAAAAACAACAGATGTACTACAGGGAAAGTGTGGCAGATCTAACTGATCAATTAAAGGAAGCTAATATAAAAATACAACAACTTGAAGAAAAACTAAATTTGCTGAGATATAATAATGCAAAGCTTCAGGCGGTCATTAATAAATCTGAACGAGAAGTCTTTTTTCCTCAAACCAGTAATGTATGTAATTCAGAAGGCCAATCAGTGCAAATGGAACATGAACACCACAGAAGTATCATAACAAATGCAGATAATTCCAGAGAACAGCCTAAAGATTCCCAAGAGTGTAAGAAACATCTAAACTTACATGTTCAGATATCTGAAGAGGAAAATGATAGCAAAATCTTTGACCTAAAGAACATTCAACCGCAAGAAACAATTGAGGAACCACAGGACGGTGGTGAAGAAAGGCAGAGTACTATGGAGAACCTTGAAAGTGAGAAAAAAATGCTTGAATTAAATGTGACTCACCTCAAAGAAATGCTGGATGTTGAGGAATACACAGCGAATAAAATGAAGATTTCGCTGAAAAACAAATGCAAGATATTAGCAGATCAGAATAATGGTTGCCAAGAAATGATCACAGAACTGTTGGATGAAAACGCAACATTTCAAGTTTCAATTGATAATCTTGAGAAAGAAAAGAAGCTGCTGATGTTTAAAATCACGGAGTTGAAAGATGAAATAAAAATGAACCAGGAGTGCTGCACCAGTAAAACAGTGCAAAAGGTTTTACCAAAAGCCATTGGCTTGCAAAGTAAGTTAAAGGGACTTGAGAACAGTAACATGGATCTCCAAGCAGAACTGGACAGGGAAATAATACTTCCTGAAGTTGTAGTCTCACACCTTGAGACAAAAAATGAATGTCAGAACGATCAACTGAAAGAGATAGATGTAGAGAACCATCATCTTCATGAAGCAGGACAAAAACTTCAGGACAATAATGCAAAACTTCAAGAAACTTCAAGAAATGATAACATTCTGATGAATGAGACAGCTAGTGGTTTGCAAGATGAGGTACTAGAAGAGCACAATTTCAGCATAGTGTTACAAGAGAATTCCCTTACTAAAGTCCCTTATTCTGAAGACACTTGTCAACAAGAATTGAAGAATGATTCATCAGAAAATCATCAATTAATCATTGAAGATCTTGCAGAAGAAAAGTTAGAATTCATAGACTCTCAGATTAATGATGAGCTGCAAGAACAGAAATTGTACTTAAGTGAAAATGTAGTTCCTTCAGAGAGTCAGAAAGATTTTACATGGGTGACACAAGAGAGGGCAAAAATTGATGTGGCACTTGAGAACTCTTCAGGAGAAATAAGTGTTCCAGAAATGTCCACCCTTAAATTAGAAAGATCAATTTCAGAAGAGCAACTTCACCCCCAAGATACTGAGATGTTTGCCATAGACAGCACCCACCACCAGGAAACAATAAACAAAGCAATAAACAACTGCCAAGACACTGCCATTGACAGACATGAACAGGCTACAGAGAAGAAAGATTTATTAACACCTGCTCTCCTAAATGTAATTGATGAGGAAGATCTTTATACAAGTAATGCTACCTCTCAGTGTGACCTTCACTGGAACAGTGCTGACATTGAATTAACAAACAACTGGCTGCAGGAAACAGCTGAATCGCTTGGCCAGACGGAAGATCTAGAAATCACACAAAGTTTCACAATGAAAAAAGAAGCACAGCTAGATGCAGACCCCAAGCTACAGGCCAAAGTAGAGGAAGAGCATCCTGATGCTGGAAAAGCAGCATTGGTTTGTGCTGACAGGGCTCCAGTAGTACATAGTGAGGTCATCCATCAACAAGAAAAAGTCATATCACAGTTGAAGAGGATTCAGGAAGTAAATGAGGTTACTATCAATCATCAGGAAGAGAAAGAATTGCAGAGAATAATTTCCTTTCTTCGAGAGACAAAGCCTTCAGAGGAAAAAATTAAAGATATAAGGTACAATGATCAGAGGTAGACAATACCAACATTTAGGACCATGAGAGTAAACTTAGATAAGGTCCAAAAATGGGCAAGATTAACCCATGCCAGTTTTGTTGCGATTCAGGTAGCATGCAAAGTTCATGATGTTTGCTAATTTAAATGCTTATAGCTTAGCACTAAACTTGTAGTTGAGGGGGTGCATACCTTGGCAAGTGACCCAAGTTTGTGCAAGACAATTTTATTTGTTTATTCATTTATTAGTGTCACAATTATATATTAACACTGCAATGAAGTTAATATGAAAATACCCCAATCGCCACACTGCAGCGTCTGTTCGGGTACAGTGAAGGAGAATTTAGCATGGCCAATGCACCTAACCAGTACGTCTTTCAGACTTTGGGAAGAAGCCAAAGCGCCCGGAGGAAACTCATGTAGATATGGGGAGAACGTGCAGACTCCACACAGACAATGACCCAGGCCAGGAATCAAGCCCAGGTCCCTGGCGCTGTGAGGCAGCAGTGCTAACCACTGTGCCACCGTGCTGCTCCTAGCACCACTTACCTACACCTCTTAAAGGAGAGGTACATTCTGGCTGCAGCAGGTGCTGGAATTGGCTGGGGAAGAATCTCTGAGCTGGAAGAAGAGTGAAAATAGCACATGGGGCAGAGAGCATGCCCCAAGGTTCTCTGCACACTGGAGGCCTTGATTCAGAGATGGACAGGACGAAAGAGGTCCTCGACCCAAAAGGGCCAGGGAGACCTTTCAGCAGATAGCCATCACTTTCAGTACAAGTAGTCTAGCCCCACAGGCCCAATGTAGTGAGGGAAGAGGTTTAATGACCTGAATGCATCTTCTAGTACCATATCACTGCATATACACTATTAGCCTAACATATTGTTCCATTTACAACTGACTTTGGTCATCTAATTACATTCTCTATCAAACACAATTAATAAACATGAACATAAGAATTAGGAACAGGAGGAGACCACTTGGCCGTTCGAGCATGCTCTCCCATTCAATGAGATCATGGCTGATCTAATTTTAACCTCAACTTCACATGCTTGCCTCTCCCCGATAACCTTTCACCCCCTTGCTTTTCAAAAGTCTATCTACTTCTGTGTTTAAGATATTCAAAGATTCAGACTCAATCACTTTTTGAGGGAGAAAATGCCAAAATCTCACAACCCTTTGAGAGAAAAAAAAATCCTTATCTCTGTCTTAAATGGCAATCCTTTATTTTTAAACAATGGCCTCTTCTTCTGGATTCTCACACATGAGAAAGTGGCCTTTCCATATCCACCTTGTCAAGTTCCTTTAGGATCTTATATGTTTCAATCAAGTCATTTCTTACTCTTCTAAATTCCAGTGGATACAAGTCTAGCCTGTCCAGACATTTCTAAGAAGACAACCCTTCCATTCCAGGTATTAGTCTGGTAACTTCTCTGAATTATTTCCAAAGTATTTACATCTTTCCTTCAATAAGGAGACCAGTACTGTACACAGTACTTCAGATGTGGTCTCACCAGTCCCTTGAGTAACCAAGGTATAACTTCCCTACTTTTATATTCAATTCCCCTCGCAATAAATGATAACATTCTATTAGCTTTCCCATTTCTTGTTGCACCTGTTTACTAACCTTTTGAGATCCTTGCATTAGGACACCCAGATCCCTCTGCATCTCAGAGCTTTGCAATCTCTCACCATTTATGTAATATGCTTCTTTTTTTATTTTTTTCTATCAAAATGGACAACCTCACACTTTCCCACATTATACTCCATTTACCAGAATTTTGCCCACTCATTGAACCTATCTATCTCCTTTTGTAGTCTCTTTATGACGTCTTAAGGTCCTACTTTCCTTCGTTTCTTGTGTCATCAGCAAATTTAGCAACCATATCATTGGCTCCTTTATCCATGTCATTTATATAAATTGCAAAGAGTTGAGGCCCCAGCATTAATCCCTGTGGCACACCACTCGTCACACCCTACCAACCAGAAAATGACCCATTCCTGTCCAACCTCTGTTTCCTGTTAGCTAGGAAGTCCCAATGTAAAGACACTGCGGGGATTGCATGGAAAGATTCAACTTCTGATGCGCCCTTGGACCCTCTGAAGAAGTTTCCAATGCTGAGTTATAGTTGGAGTGTTCCAATTCTCTTATCTGAATAGTTACCCAGAAAATGTTAGACAATGAAAAAACAGGCTTAATTCCTGGGTAACTATATAACTGACTTACCTCCCTGGCTCTCCACTCCCTCCCGACTCTCCCAGGCCCTCCAACTCTTTCCCCCCCATCCCCGACTGGACCCCATCTCACTACCCTCCTCACCCTGCCACCATCCACTTGTTGCCATGCTACCCAGCTGGCACCCTACCCAGATGATTTCCTACCACCCTACCCACTTGCCCATTTACCTTGCTCTCACCCATTCACTAACACAATGAAAAGGTATTTAAGTGTCCCAAAGCTTTTTAGCGTGTTAGTAAATGAAGACTTACCAAAATACAGCAACTAGCGGCGTAGAAAGGGAGCATGTTCTTGGAGCAGGATCACCGATCCTGCTCCAAGAACAGGTATGCTCTGCATTTCTGAAGAGGCCCAGTTCGAAGTCTGTGCCAAAAATGCAGAGCTCTGGAGTTGGGTAAGAAAATAGGAGCAGAGTGGCATTCCGACAGTGATTGCAATTCCTTGGAAGGTTCAATCCACTATATTCTCTTCAGCAACAACATTGCGACATTTGTACTCCACATGCATTAAAAATTACTGTAATCATTAACATTTCTTTTCATTCACTGTTTGAGAAGTACAAAAGGAATATATAGATGAGTCCTCAATTTGTATATACATTTAGAGCTGGGTAAACAATTATCACTGAAAACATTATTTACAAAATTATTCTGAAAAAAACTATAGAATTTATTATCGATAACTCAGTTCACCTATGCTCTACAATGACATGACCCATAAAGCAACAAGATTTACTACTTATGTGTACTTCTGAGGGTGAATCCGCAACATTCAAAACTGTATTTGAATGATAAATTTTGCTGTACAATTGTCTGTTGTAAGGTCTCAGTACCAGTGCATTGATTCCATTTTTAAAATGTATGCAGTTTATCTGTCAAACCAGTGACCAGTAAGTTTAATGAATCTACATCAACTGGCAATGAACAGCTTACTGACAATTCCAAACTCCAGAGAGGCAACAAAGATGTAAAGGTAAAAAGAAGCGCTGCATATTAGACAATGTTTTAGAAAGCCATTCATTTCAACTGTTTGAAGTTGCATGAAGGTCCTGATATTTATATATTGAGATCATTATTAATTCCATAGAAATCATTTGGGTTATCTCTACGAAATGTAATGTTACGGACAGGGGAGGGGTTGCATATTTCTCCTCTCACAACTTGTCCATAAACAGAAAGGAGTTTTTGATTTACTTCCCCCTTTATAGCAGTGGCTTATTTCCCAACCCCTCAGGTTTGGTGTGGTCCAATTTCTATTAATAACACCACACAAACTTGCGATAGGATGAACTCACAGGGTTAGTTTATTTGCACACACTCAAAACATGGGAAGAGGGCCACAATGCCTCCCGTGGGGGGAGTTCTGACCCCAGGGGGATCTGCCGGAGTGAGGGGGTGGGGAGATCGCCACTGCTGGGGGGGTGGGCTGTGCATTGGGGCGCTCCGGGAAGGGAGGGGGGCAGCGATCGGGCCATGGGGGGGGCTGGAGGGGCAGCACTGCGGTGGTCCTGGGCTGGCCAGCGAGCGGGCTGGCCAGCAAACAGGGAATCTGACAGTTCGGAACCACTGTGCATGCGCAGAATTCCAGAACTGTCAAACTCCGGCATGAATAGGCCCTACCCCCCTTGGGGTTTTAATGATATTCACGACTGGGACCTCTGCAGTGCACAGAGTGCAGAGATTCAGATGAGAAGCTGAACTGAAAAAACAGTCAGGATTTAGAACAGCTTTCCCACCAATTCAGCACTTTTGGGAGAATCGCCCCCATTGTTTCACATGAGTTCCAGAGTCCAGAAGTAAAGTCCAATGAGATACTCCTTCACAGAGGTTGGTGAGCTGAAAACTGTTGCTGAATAATTCATTTTTCTGCTGGGCTTGATTTCACATAATGAGGAAGGCAAGCAGCAATGAATCCATCTTGTTGGGGATGGTGCAGAATTTCCAGCAGGTGCAGTATGGATTAGGCTCGGTGTCCAATCTGAACCAGAACTCCTGGTCTGTGATGCTGCTGGTTAAATAGTGAAATGGCAGACTGAGACTTTACAGTACAACCAGGCAACATTACTGATTCCACAAACCAGAGGTTCATGTCACATGACACTAATTTCTTCACATTCTATTTGGCAAAGAGTGGATATTCCCTTGTCTAGGACCATCAGATTGTTGAATGTCTCAGCCATTAAGAAATGAAAAGAAGACTGTGGGGCCCTTTGTCTCAGCAGATAAGCAGATTCCAGTGGCCAGTCTGGGTTATGAAATGCAGATGGCCTTTGTATAGTTCTCTTTGAATTTGGTCTGTGCAGTCTACAATGGAGTTGTTAGCGGCTCTTCAGAAATAGCAATGTGCGGGTCTTCCTGATACTGCTGGGTAGCTCCTTTTGTTTGAGGGTCACAGACAAACATAGTTTCAGCCATTTTAGGCCTTTGTTCAGTTTTAAATTGTTTTGAGATAGCAATGAGCAGAGTTCTGTATATTTTAGAAAATAATATACAGGATGAGGTCCTAATCCATCACAGCAGTTTATGATAAAATTTCCTTTTGTGGGCTAACGTGATTTATTTTTCTTTGCTTTGTTTTTACTTTGCATTAAAATTGCTGATAGCAGAAATAGTGATCGAGAGATTGTAAGGAAGAGAAAACAGTAGCAAGAATTGGCAAAAGTCAGGGCAGCCATACTTATTTCCTAAAATTCTCAACCAACAGTTGGTAAATTAAAACGCTGAGCACATATACAGCTTCAGGTCACAGTGTAAATAAGATAATGGTGTGACGCCCCAGATATTCAGTACTCTAAAGCATTGTGCCAGGAAGCATTAGATGTGGTTTTGCCTCCCATAATTCTCCAGGTTCACAGTTACAACACTGTTGTCAGGAGTAATGTACTGAGTAAATTATAATCACCACTCGATAAAGAAGAAGGGGCAATTGCTGAGTGAGTCACTTCATCCTGGCACAATGAACCTCCTGGCATCTGATGGTTGATTCAAACTCTCAGTTGTGCTATGCAATGTCCCACAAGGATGATTATATTTGTTGACATTGTGGGTTATTTCCGTTTTTGGCATACGAAGACAATGTTTTCTGCAATGATAGCAGTGTATTCCTCTCGGTAGGCGACATACAATGTGAAAACTAGGACTGGGCATCTTATCAATAAAGGCTGGAGACTATCCCAGAGAAAAGTTTGAACACCACTGATGTAACTCAAGACTCTAAATCTCTGCATTACTAATTATATATTGTGATTTTTAAACATTAATAGACTTGACTAAACTATTAATGTAAACTTGACAGCATTTCCATGGTCCTAATAATCTCAGATCAGTTCAGGGGACTTTGAATAGTCATTGGTCCAAAGGATCATGCCTCATCCCTTAGTGTCTGCCTGATTTCAAATTTGGCAGTAGAATTCTTAGACCCATCTGTCACAAACCCGGCTGAAGTTGTCAATGAGGGTGTTCCAACCTGGAAACACCGGTTTATGGTAATGTATAGTTTTGTCTACAGGAATGGTGTAAGGAGCCATGTGCAATACCAATGAAAACTGTAACCGGCCCAGTCTATTAACACTTATTAAAGACTATTTAATACAATGAAGAAAAGACATATACACAAATAGGACTATAATGATCTAAGACAGTTATGCACAAGAAAACTACTAAACACACTCACACAGTTTAAATAGGAATTACTGCTTTGATCCAAAATACATTTACAAGATCTGAACTCTTTCAGGACTTCCTTCTTCCCTAACAACATCCAATCCAATAAAGGCCTCTTTATAGGTACCAGACTATAGTTAGTAGTTATTCTGGGGAATGTCTCTTCCTGGTTTAGCAAATATATCGTTTTAACTACCTCCATGAAGGTTTCCTGCACTCTTGCTTCTGGCCTGCCAGCTAAGACCAGCTTACAGGCTGCTTGCTGGACTCTGTGCCTCAGGCTGCAAGATGGAATCTGCCCCCTGCTTCCATGAAGAGGTTGCCAATTATATCATTGTTTCCCTTTTGAAGATTCACTTTGTATATTTGGCTCTCAGTCCCCTCGGCTTCTGTTTGTTCTAAAAATTAACATATATATGTTTTCCCTGGATGGTGCAATCGTCTACCCCAAAATGTTTCCGATAAGCAGGACGATGTGTTTATTTTGGTCTGTCTCTTTATTGGGATTCACATCCTGTGAAATACCTTTTGAAATGCTGGTGGCTTTGAACCTACTGGCATGGCATCAGCACAAGTCAAAGTGAAGGCCATCTGTAGGGCCACACTAACATGTGGAGCAACTTCAGCACCTTAGCAACTAAAGAGTGGTCAAGATGTGTATAGCTGCTCACCTGTGCTCTCAGTCAGAAACAGGGGTGCACTATTTTGCACATAACAGCAAATCAGAGATGAAAGATAATAATTGAAATGGGGCTTGCAGATAAAAATAAAACTAATTTGAAAGACATGATATACAGAGAAAGGGTGTGGGAATTTCTAGTAACCCAACTCAAGATGAATATCCTGATCAATTCAGTTGAAGAAAATAATAATGGTGCTGTTTTATAACTTAGTAATCAAAAGGTTACTGTCCCCCTGACTCAACTTTCTTTGTAAAATTCCCAACCAGAAAGCAATCAAGACACAAGAATTTGATTTTGTACCTGAGACAAAATGTAAGTAAACCACAAAGTATTTGGAAGTATATATGTGTAAGTGGCAAAGACTTGTTCCTCTGGTTGGGCCACATAAGGAACCAACAGATCCTGCTCTTCTCTGCCAAAACTGATTTCCAGAATTATCCAGGAATCAAAGATAACCACCTCACTTCCTCCCTGCCCCCTCCCCACACTACGGCCCCACCCTAGCTTCTTCTCTCTACTGAAAACTGTCTCCTTAAGCCCCTCTGCCAGCCTCCTCTACCCTCACCTCCAACAACAAGGTTTATGGATTTGTTTGTCACTAAGATTGAGACATTCCATTCTGCTGCTTCCCTCCCTTGCGCTAACTCACTGGATTAAACTTTTTCTGACATTCTCCCCTGCCGTAGCCCTAAATCAGATCTTTCTCTAGTTTCTCCCCTCCCATCATGCTTTCTCCAAGCCCAATTTTGCTAACAGTCAACTTCCTTTCCTCTATGGCTCACAACATGTTCCTAGTAAGCAAGAGACGCCTTGTAGTGTAATATATGGAATCAACTTTATTATTGGCTAGCTTGAGTGATTAGCTCACCCAAAAACAACTTGCATTAGAACCTTTGAGGCAACAAAATTTCCTGAGGCATTTAACAGGAGTATTTAACAACAAAGAGATATTAGGCCATCTGACCAAAAGCTTGGTTAAAGAGGTAAGGTCTAAATAACATCTTAAAGAAAGAAAGAGACGTAGGCCGGAATTTTACTGACATGCCAGCCCCAATTCTGGGGGCGGGTGAGGCTTGGAGAACGGCATTCTCCATTGGTTGGCCTCGGGCGGGGTTGTATGAACCTCGGGCGGACGTCCCGGTAGAATTCCGCCCTTAGAGACATGGAGAGAAAGAGGGAGGAAATTCCAGAGCTTAGATGGTTGAATGCAAGGGCCTCAATGGTGGAGTGATTAAAATTGGGAATACTCTTGAGACCATAAAGGACAGAGCTTAGAGATCTAGGAGAATTGTAGAGGTAAAGGGAAGTACAGGAATAGGGAGCTGGCAATGATGCCCACTTCCTATTTCCTCGACCCTGTTCCGACTAAACAGTTGATCAGTTTCCCTTCCTGGCCCCCATGTTGATTGATATCGTTAATGGTTCTTCCCCTTCGGCTACTGTCCCCCTTCTCTCTAAATCTGCAGTCATTACCCATCACCCCACAAAAGCACAACTCTTGACCCTTCTGTCCTTGCAAATTATCATCTCATCTCTACCCTCTCCTCTCTCTTAAGTCCTTTATAATGTATTTTTATAAAGGTTTAAGAATGGTAAGCGATGCATGTTTTAGGCAACATTAAGATTAAATGTAACTTGCATAACATCCAGTACTTTTAATCAGTTATTACAATCTATTTTAATAATTTGTGGATAATTGTGATGCTATTGTAAAGTGAAGAATGATTGGTTTCTATTGCCCGGCAATGCATGGTGAAAAACCTGAATTCCTACAGAACTAACACATTTCAATAATACTCTTTTAGTTACTAATGGTTATAATTCCAGCATGTTTAATGCTGAACTCAAGATAAAACATGAGGACATGAAATTCATATATGTAGTCATGCCTTTTGTGGTGCTAAAGAAGGCAGTTGCCCTTCTTGGACATGCACACCATGATGCCAGCTGCCTCTGCTGCAGCATGTGCTGAACACCCTCCTGCATTCATAGAATCCCTACGGTGCAGAAGGAGGCCATTGAGTCTGCACCAACCACAATCCCACCCAGATCCTAATACTGTAACCCCTCATATTTTACCCTACTAATGCCCCTGGCACTAGGGTTAATTTAGCGTGGCCAATTAACCTAACTCGCACACCTTTGGACTGTGGGAGGAAACCGGAGCACCCGGAGGAAACCCACGCAGACACAGGGAGAATGTGCAAACTCTACACAGACAGTGATCCGAGACCGGAATCGAACCAGGGTCCCTGGTGCTGTGAGGCAGCAGTGCTAACCACTTTGCCACTGTGCCACCCCTGAAAAGGGCAATCTTCCCCCATGTGAACCAGAGCAACAGAACTTGTGCTGTCCTCACGTCACCCAGCCTGACGGGTTGATGTGACACCTATCCTTCTACCTGGAGTACACAAATCCATTCAACAAATTTCTGAGTCACTCATTAAGAATCAAGTATTCAGCTGCAGGAGGGGATCAGCATTAGTGTTATTTGAATGTCCAGGCAGCCAAATTGATTTTGAAGAGCCTCGGCCTTTGCAAATTATCTGGAAGTACACTAGTGTGCTTTTGGAGTTAGTGCCTGGGAGCTGCTGCTTACAGTCAGTGAGGACAGAGGAATACTTGACCCAGGTATTTGGGGCTGAGGCAGTACCTCTTGGCCTGTAACATGACCGTGAGATGAAGCAGAGAATGCAAAGAGGGAGAAGGAGGAGGAACAGGAGAAAGCAAGCAGGAGGCATCCTGGATTCCATGTAACTAGACATGTTGTCAGAGAAGGGATTATCAGGATTTGTTTCAGTGTCACACTTCCCTTGAGGAACAAGGACCCAGCATTCCCCACTGTTACACCTATCTGGGAGGCCCCATCACAGCATCCTCCTACTGCCATCCAGTAATAAAAGACATCAACAGAAACCTTCATATAATTGGACTTATTGTTGTTAAAGGTATTATGCAAACAACAAGTTTATCCCTTACTACCTGTCTTCTGGTATCTTTTCCTGTCCTGGTTCACTTATTCAGTGCGATCTGGTGGCTACAGCATAGCTGCTGGAAGGTTGCTGACTTTTACTGGGGGAGAGAGACTGCAGAGAGTCTTGTAAGATGACCTGGAGCAGCACTGAAGGCCCAGCAATCCGAAGATTGCACCACCTTGGCATGGACAAGACGAGATAGGCAGCAGGGGTACTGGTGAAGTGGCAGCGGTGGGAACACAAATGTTGTCATCCTGAGAGAGGATGATGCTACTGCCACTCATTTGGCATGGCATCTCCACAAGCCAAGTAATGGAAGAACATAGTGTTGGACCACACTTAAAGCTTGCAAGCCCCTTTGAGCACTGGGATCCAGACATTAATGGCAGCATTCTGCACCTGCATGTAAACAAGTACAGATTTCAGGATCTTTCAGATCATACATTAAACAGATCTACTTATTTAGATGGATATATAGGATCCCTTGGCACCATTTCGAAGAAGAGCAGGCAAGTTAACCCTGGTATCCTCATAGAATCATAGAAACCCTACAGTGCAGAAAGAGGCCATTTGACCCATTGAGTCTGCACCGACCACAATCCCACTCAGGCCCTACCCCCATATCCCTACATATTTACCCGCTAATCCTTCTAACCTACGCATCTCAGGACACTAAGGGGCAATTTTAGCATGGCCAATCAACCTAACCCGCACATCTTTGGACTGTGGGAGGAAACTGGAGCACCCGGAGGAAACCCACGCAGATACAGGGAGAATGTGCAAACTACACACAGACAGTGACCCAAGCCGGGAATCGAACCCAGGTCCCTGGAGCTGTGAAGCAGCAGTGCTAACCACTGTACTACCGTGCCTGTACCGTGCCGTACCATACCGTATCCTGTCCAATATTCATCCACCAGTCAACATCACAAAAAGTGAATATCCAGTCATTATCACCTTGCTCTTTCTGGGGGTTGAATATGCCTTTAAAGAACATCAGTCACCACTAGAAGGGATGTGTCATGTGATCCATCCGGTCTTTGGTTCACTTTTGCTTTGAATGGAGCACATACAATCAGGACTGAAGCTTTCAAGCTTTATATTGGTGTGTAACTGTCCTCATGTGCCTAGTCTTAATAAATGACAACATGTTTACCCAACCCCTTTTGAGAGAATGGTGCCTTGTGTCTCTTACAGGAAATAACCCCAAGGTATTATATGATTATAATAACATGATGTGGTGATAAGCAGTGGTCGGACAGTTGGCAGCAAGATTAAGTACATGATGAGCAGCGTTAGAGCTTGTTGCTTGACATAAGACAAATGCTTGACATTTTGGTCAGGCTGCAATAAAGTTCACAGCATTAAAGATGTTGCAAACACGGCGTGGTGACTGCGAAGAAAAGAGACACAGCGCCAAGCTAGTTCTCAAATAAAGAGCTGGTAAGCAGATTGATTCCTCGTAGTGAGATTGCAGCACATAGACTGCCACTTCAGTGAGTGGGACAGTGCGTCATGCGGACTAGCACCCGGTGAACACAGTCACAAAAAGTGAGTGACCAAGGTATGGGCCGGATCGATAATGAGCAAGGGAAAGTCAAATTAAAAAAGTCAAAAAATTGGGCCAGAGAAAGTTGTGATTATAACTGGTGGCTTTAGGAGTTGACGAACAATAAACTAAATAGAAAGCAAAGGCACCATTACTGTGTGGTACATTCCCCCCACGACTCATCTTTGTGGGTGAAACTTTGATAAGCATAGAAAAGCAGCTAAAGCAACACTCATCCCAGTTCTTTGGAAAAAGAAAGGACAAAGGGATTTGTCAGAATGTTCACAAATTTCCTTAGTTTGACTTGGGATGCAGCTGACATACTATCCGAATTCAAAATGTTTATTCAATGTACAGAGCTATGGTTTCTTGTATCAGTTGTGTCTGAACCAGACAGACATGCCATAAAAATATGCCAACCAATTGGGAATGAAGGTCTACACTGGCTGAACATGTCAGGATTAACAAAAGAAGAGCTAAAGAGATGGACAACATTGGAAGATCAGTTCCGAATCAGGTTAAACTTCGATATTCATCAACTAGAGTTCATGTCATTTTGACAACGGCCTACAGAATCCAGAAACCATTTCATCAGCAGTTGCAGGAAAAGGACTCGTACTGGGATTTTTCAAACCAAGAACCTTTGAGTTGATGATCGCATCTACTCCCATGGAAGATTGACTAGACAAACCCAAAATGTGTAGCATCAAAGAACTACTCAGGATTAATTTAATTACAAAGTGATCCTTGCAGGTAGACATGCTAAGTCCTAAGTGCAACCCGAATTGTTGATGTACTCACTAGAACACCCAAACCTAGAAAGGCATATGGAAGGTGTGGACTTCTACATATACCAAGGAAATGCTCAACTTTTCATCAACTCTGATAGGCATGTAGGAGAAAGGGCCATTGGCAGCGACAATGTATTAGACCAAAGGCTGATGTAGATACGAGGATCTAAACAGACCAAACGCAGCAAGTACCTTCAGGCAATAAGAATGACCATCTTGTATTACATCAGAAACATTGATATATGGGAGGTTCACCCAAAAATATTCTAAATGCCAAGTTTGTGTGAAAATTGGAGTAACTCTCACTGATCTTTTTAGCGGGATTTTCAGAATGAATCTCCCACATTCTGAGCACGACAGAGTGCCCTAGCAGGATTCACTCTGAAAATCAGTGGGAAAGGCCTATTCCCGCTATAGAGGTGGGCAGCATAATGATGAGCGGGCCACTGTGCATGCATCAATCTGTCAGAGTGGAGATTGGCGCATGCGCAGTGGCCCCGCACTGCCAGCCTCCCGATTGCTGGCCAGCATCGCTGCCACTCCGACCCCCCACCCCATTCACTGGCCTCCTGGACCTCTCTGGGCAAGCCCTGATGTCCCCCCAACCCCAGCCCTGATCTCCCTGACCCGCCCCCGCCAACCCTGCGCCCCCCCCTGCGCCCCCCCCCCCCGCCCCCCCCGCCCCCCGCCCCCCCCCCCCCGCCCCCCCCGCCCCCCCCGCCCCCGCCCCCCCCGCCCCCCCCGCCCCCGCCCGCCCCCCCCGCTGCCCCCCCCCCGCTGCCCCCCCCCGCTGCCCCCCCCCGCTGCCCCCCCCCTGCCCCCCCCCCCTGCCCCCCCCCCCGCTGCCCCCCCCCGTGCCCCCCCCCCCTGCCGCCCCCCCCGCCCCCCCCCCGCCCCCCCCTGCCCCCCCCCCACCCCCCCACCCCTGCCTCCCCCCCCCACCCCTGCCTCCCCCCCCCCCTGCCCCCCCCACCCCTGCCCCCCCCACCCCTGCCCCCCCCCCACCCCTGCCCCCCCCCACCCTGCCCCCCCCCACCCCTGCCTCCCCCCCCCCCTGCCCCCCCCCCACCCCTGCCTCCCCCCCCCCCTGCCCCCCCCCCACCCCTGCCTCCCCCCCCCCCACCCCTGCCTCCCCCCCCCACCCCTGCCTCCCCCCCCACCCCTGCCTCCCCCCCCCCACCACCCCCCCCTCCCACCACCCCCCCCCACCACCCCCCCCCCCACCCCCCCCCCCACCCCCCCCCCCCACCCCCCCCCCCCCACCCCCCCCCCCACCCCCCCCCCCACCACCGCCCCCCCCCCCCACCGCCCTCCCCCCCACCCTCCCCCCCACCCCCCCCCCCCCACCACCACCCCCCCCACCACCACCCCCCCCCCCCCCCACCCCCCCCCCCCCCCACCACCACCACCACCACCACCACCACCACCACCACCACCGGCAGCCCTGGTTCCCCTCCACCTGGCAGCCCTGACCTCCCGGCAGCCCCAACCCCTACCCCCCACCAAGTGGCCAGCCCCGATCACCCCCTTTCCTTCCTCTCCCAGCGATCCTCTGACAGAGTTGCAGCGGGGCCCCCAATAAGCCCCACCCCCCATTGCCAGGCTGGCAATGCCAAGAGGGCTTCAATGTTCTCTCTAGCAGGGTCAGGCTGCCAGCTCCCCGTTAGTGGGGAGCAGTTGTAAACCCCGCTGAAGTGAACCACTCCTGGCGGGGAGTGGGGTGATGCTAGTAGGCCTGGAGACATCAGTCCCAGGCCCACTAATGGGCTGTAAATGTTAATTTCAATACTTAAATCAGCTCCGCACCAATTTCCGGTACAGAGCTAATGACTCCCAAAACCCTTGCCGTGGAGACGCGTGGAAGCAGTGCCAGAGGGGATCCCGCTAAACGGCCTCCGCTGATGTCTCCTGGCCCATTGCGCTGCTAAAGCAGCTTAGCGGGCTGGGAGAATCGGCCCCATTGACAAACTAGAAAATGATGATGATATGCAGGACTGAACGAAGAGCGGTGAACAGGTTTCACACCGTTAATCCTGTGGAAGACATTGTTAACTGAGACCCTTGCTCCAGTTAATTGATAGACACAAAAACTTTATCCTTAAATCAAATCACGGGTGAAAATCCCCCGCCTCCCAGCCATCTGTTTCCCGCCGGCAGGTGGTGGCGCGCTGTTTGCGAATGGTGGGATTCTCTGGTCCCACCACTGTCAATGGGAATACCCATTGACGTCACCCCATGCTGGTGGGAAACCCGCAGGCAGGGGTGCGCTGCCAGCGGGACCGGAGAATTCCGTCAGCGGGAATGACTAGAAAATTCCAGCCCACATCTTTATTTGGAAAAAGGAAAAAAAATACTTATGACTGCAACAAGACTGACTCTCTTACATTGTATCGCAAGTCAATCCTCCTATTCCCCTCTAAATCTACTATAAGTTTACAAACATAAATTTTAACTAGTTATACTTATCTGTAAGGGTGTCTCATTCGTGGTGGTCAGGCATGGAGTGGGATCAGAGTTCATCAAGCTTACAGCTTGAGGTTCCTCTTGATTCTATTCTTCTCTCTTCTGTTCTTCAAAACTTCAATATTTATCCTTTGAGCTAGCTAAAACGCATACATTTCTACATATAGGCGCTGACCATAGGCACATCATTTAAAATGGTTTATTGCAGCTGCCCAACATTAGGACAGTGTTCTGAGCCCTTTTCGACTCCATTTATATCTGGTTCCTGTCCATTAGATCAATTAGAATGAACATATTATCAGGGATATGTTGCTTCTATTCTCCTGATTTGTCATGATTCAACTTTCCCTTGAAAACAACCATTATCCAGTATCCTGCTGACTTTATTACCCATCGTAAAACCAAAGACATTTGTTGCAAATAAACAAAGATAATATCTTCTTGCAACCACACACTCTCAGCCTGGAGTTTAAAATCTTGTCCTCTAGTTAGTCATATTTCCCATCAGGCCATAGTAGTGTCCTTTCTTTGCTTGGCCATTTTGTATTAGACTATAGCTCGCCAGCTACAACATAAATGTCACCACACCATGTGAAGTGTTTGCCAAGATTCAAATTATCTGCCTCACGAAAGTTGGCAACCACCCATTATTGGCCAAGGGAAAGTGCCAAAATACTACCTCTGTGAATTCTAAAAGACATGTATCCAACACATGGAAGGCCAGCATACAACGGTTCACTTGCAGTATACAACGGTTCACTAATTCCATGTGTAGGATCCATAGCCCTGGAGTGCAAGTACAATCAATCTCCCTGGGTGTCACAGATGTTCGACATCATGGAGACTAAAAGCCCAGCAATTGCAGGTCTACATAACATTGAAATATCCAGAATGTTTTGACAAAATTGGCAGTTTCAAGGGAACTGCAGCATTACGCTTGCAGAAGAATGCAAGTCTGCCAATTCATCTACAGCATCCACACACAAGACAAATTAAAGGTCGAACTAGACAAAATGGAGAAAGATGGATCATTAGAAGTGTACTAGAGCGCATAGCTTGGTGCAGCTCAATCACATTTGCTGTAAAGAAGTGCAAATCATTCAGAGAATGCCTTGATCCATGATGTTTAAAAGTAGTTTTGAAATGTTGTCCTTACAGAATACCCACGTTTGAAGATCTGAAATTTGCAGATGCAAAATTCTTTTTGAAGTTTGATGCCAAGCATGTTATTGATGAGGACATTTTACAGAGAAGTCCCAAGAGCTTACTACATTTCGTGCCTGATTTGGTTGATACTGTTTTCAGCAACTTTCTTTTGGGCAATCTGTTAGCCAAGATCTCTTTCAAGCTCACATGGATGACTGTTGCAGGATGCATCTGTATTGCAGATGATATAGCTGCTGGAGGAAGAACAAAATCATAGAAATCATAGAAACCCTACAGTACAGAAAGAGGCCATTCGGCCCATCGAGTCTGCACCAACCACAATCCCACCCAGGCCCTACCCCCATATCCCTACATATTTTACCCACTAATCCCTCTAACCTACACATCTCAGGACACTAAGGGGCAATTTTAGCATGGCCAATCAACCTAACCTGCACATCTTTGGACTGTGGGAGGAAACTGGAGCACCCGGAGGAAACTCACGCAGACACGAGAAGAATGTGCAAACTCCACACAGACAGTGACCTATGCAAGAACATTACCAGAATCTGCACTTAATGCACTGATGCAAGCAGCACTTAATGAAGGATTGGTGTTTAACAGTCTGAAAAGAATATCAACGGGCAGCCAATCAATTTTTTCAGTTCTATTTATTCCAGTGCTGGCCTATGTCCTGGTCCAAGTGAAGTAGATGATATTGAGGCCATGCAAACTCCTCAAGATGAGAATGAACTTCAAAGAGGAGTAGGTCTCTAATTTCGCATCTCCATACTTTCCCAATTTCGGCTCAAAATTCTTCATCGCTAAGGGAACTATTGAGCAAGTACATGCCTTCCCTGTGACACAAAGGCCACTTTGAAGCACTGAAACAGAAATCAGGAACATCGACATTGTAATATCCTCAGGATCAACAACCCTGGAGATGGATGCATGTATGCCACAAAAGGCAAACCGATTGCATCTGCTTTAAAATATCTGTCTGTAACACAATCAATGACTCCAACATCGAGTGAGAAACATTGGCGTTAATGTTTGGAATTATGCATTTTCTTACCTACCTATTTGGCGAAAGATTTGTGGTGGAGACTGACCACAAGCCACTGAAGATGATTTGGCAAAAACCATTGCCCTGTGCAATGCCAAGATTGCAATGTCTCCTAACAAAGGTTAAAGATGATGGGCGGGATATTTCCACCAGGCTGTGTTAATCAAGGAGCGAAGCGGGGTGGGAAATATGAGCGAGAGACGAAAAATCGGGTGGTCTCGCCTCTCCCAGTACTGACAGCCTCGTTCTGTCGGCGTGATTTAAATATGTATTAGATCATTTTAATAAAAATGAGTGAGCCCAGGGCATAATAGTCCAGGCTCACTTACCTTTCCGACCTCGCCAGTGGAGGTCCTCACCGCCGAGGATCACAGATGGACCCCACCAATGGGGACCAGATGTGATGGCCTAGCCAGTGGAGCCAGAGGCCATTGAAGCCATCTGGCAGGTTGGGGACAGGGCTGTCAAGTGCCCCTTGGCCGTCCTGGCATCCTGGCAGTACAGCCTGACAACCTGGCACTGCCTACCAGATACCCTGACACTGCCCACTGGGCACCAGGCCTGATAGGGGCGCAGCCAACCAGGCGGGAAACAGGGGAGGATGTTTGCAGGAGGGAACATGGTCTGTAGGAGGGGAGGGAGGGAACTCTACAATGGGGCGGGGACTGGCCAGTGGGGCCAGCGATCAGGGGTTCGGGGCCACCGATCGGAGTTTGTGGCCACCAATCAGGAGTTGAGGCTGGCAATCAAGAGACCAGTGATCTGGTGTTGGTGCGGCGATCAGGGGACCAGCGTTCAGCGGGGTGTCCGTGGGGTGGTGATTGGCAGGGAGTGTGGGGGCGATGTCCATGGGGTGGGAGAGGATTGTCAGATCTCCAGTATACTGCATACATTGATACTAGGAGATCAGGGCACATGTGCAATAGCACCCCTAGCAATCTGTAACCAGCTCCCCGACATGAATAGGCTCCACCCGACTATGGCAGGAATCAGATTATGGCCTCTGTATTGCACAATGCCATAAAGTCACATAACTTACTTTGCTGGAAAAACAGACGAGAAAACCATTCGTTTTCACAGCTGTTCGACAGAATTTTTCTGAGAAAAGTGCGCTGTACGACTGTGAGATTAGGCAAAAGCCAGGTAACTTGATGGTTATCGAATACCCTTAGCAGATTGCCTAACCCATTGAAAACAGAAGATATATCCTTAGATCTACAAGTTGACTTGACCTGTTGTATGTTGGTGGTGGAGGGGTGAATTTTTGTGAATGCAGTTCCAATCAAGCAGTCTGCTTTGTCCTGAATGTTGTCGAGCTTCTTGAGTGTTGATGGAGTTGCACTCATCCAGGCAAGTGGAGAGTAATTCATCACACTCCAGAGATTACTTTGTAGAGGGTGACAGGCTTTGGGGAGTCAGGCAGTGAGGTACTCACAACAAGCTTCCTAGCCTCTGACGTGCTCTTGTAGCCACAGTATTTATATCATAGAATCATAGAATCCTACAGTGTAGAAGTAGGCCATTCAGCCCATCAAGTCTGCACCGATCACAATCCCACCCAGGCCCTATCCTCATAACCCCATGCATTTACTCTGGCTAGTCCCCCTGACACTAAGGGGCAATTTAGCATGGCCAATCCACCTAACCCGCACATTTTTGGACTGTGGGAAGAAACTGGAGCACCTGAAGAAAACCCACGCAGACAAGGGGAGAATGTGCAAACTCTACACAGACAGTGACCCAAGCCGGGAATCGAACCCAGGTCCCTGGTGCTGAGAGGCAGCAGTGCTAACCACTGTGCCGCCATATGGCTAGTCCAGTTCAGTTTCTGGTCAGTGGTAACCCCAAGGATCTTGGTAGTAGAAGATTCAGTGATGATAAAGCCATTCAATGTCAAAGCGCGATTATCTCTTGTTGGAGATGGTCATTGCCTGACATTTGTGTGGCATGAATGTTACTAACCACTTGTCAGCTCAAGCTTGAATATTGTCCAGATCTTGTTGCATTTGGACATGGACTGCTTCAGTATCTGAGCAGTTGCGAATGGTGCTGAACACATTTCCCCACTTCTGACCTTATGATGGAAGAAAGGTCATTGATGAAGCAGCTGAAGGTGGCTGACTAGTCATTTTACAAAGCAATACAATGATGATACTTTAAAAGAAATGCATATTTTAGTGTACCTAGAAACATGTACGTAGATCTCTTAAGTGTTTTGCAAACTGTTTATGGTTACTGTTGCTGAATTGATGGTATAGATCATCCATAGTTAGCCAAAACCAGCATGCAAATAAGTTCAGCTTCTAAAATATGTTCTTGTATACTTATAGCTGCCTTGCTTGAGAATAACAGAAACAGGTTGAATTCACTGACATCTGAAGAGATAACTGACCAAGAAATGAAAGGGAAGGAAACTAACATATCTACCCCGTCTGTATGGATGAAATGCATGATTCAGTAATCCTCCAGAGCTACATTCTGACGCTGCTGCCAAATCCTTACCAACATAGTTTAAGATAATCCCCAGGTCACAGACCCTATTGACATGACAGGTTATTTATTCAGATGCGTAACAATAAATTTCTTCATCTGTTTGTGCTTTCGAAAAGAATCTGCCAATTTTTAAAATCATTTATATCCATTTGAAATGAATTCAATTCAAAAGGGTGTTTTACTTTTTGTAACATTTGCAGCTGCAGAATTAAAAACTTCACTGTTGGTAACTCATCATAAAAATCAAAATGTTTGTTACATAAATTTAGAAAATTTTTTTTTTTTAAACATAATTTCTCCTGTTTCCTGTCCCTCTTTCTGATGACACAGTCCATTTCTGCTTTGAAGCCCAAATTGTCAGCAGTACAGACTTTTGAGAGACTGATTCTGATCTTAGTCAGTTTGAGACAAGAATTGCACTGTTTGAACAAGAGTGGCTGGGATTTACCTTTGGACAAAAATGGAACACTTTCCATAGGATGCTTGATTGGCAGCCTAGCTAAGAACTGACAGGACTTTCTCAGCATGAGAAGCAAGCAAGTATGGGTGACCCATAGAGCTGAAACTGGATTCTTCAGCCTTCTGCTTCATAGTGAATCATTTTGAATATTCATTATAATACCTCAATCAATAACTCCCAACCTGCAATAAAATAAATAAAAATTGTATTTATTACTAATTTCTATGCTTGTCAGCTCCTTGTTCAATAACTCAAGAGTAGATGGTGTGCTGTTGTTAACTCAAAGGTAGCACATCAAAAGTGAGAGCATGTATTTCAAGGCAGAGGTTATTCAGGTAGAGGGTAACATAAAAGGGAACTCAGAAATATTTTACACACATCAGATAGTTAAATGACTGGTGGGCCATTTAGGGACAAAATACAAAACCTTGTGGAGGCAGAGGGTGTGACATTGGGTTGAGGGGATCAATCACAATGGGGCATAGTTTTAGGTAAGAGGCAAGAGCTTCAGAGTGGATTTGAGAAAAAGCTTTTTCACTCAGAGGGTGGTGGGAACCTGGAATGCACTGTCTGGAAAGATAGCGGAAGCCGGTATTCTTAGAACCTTTCAAAAGTATTTAGAATGGGCACATTGAAACATCGGACAAGTGCAGGAAAATGGGATTAGTGTGACTTTTGTGGTAGTTACTGTTAGTGCAGGTTTGATGGGCTGAAGGGCCTTTTCTGCACTGTATGAATCTATGACTATGTATTAACTGAATACTTTTGTCTTCACAAAAGAAGGGGATGAAGTTAATGTCGCAGGAGAGGAACAGAAAACAGTGATATTGGATCGGACAAAAATAGAAAGTGCCATTAAATTGGTTGGCATCACTCAAAGTCATTGAGCCACCCAATGCAGGTGGAGTACACTCAATGTGTGTGAGAGAAGCTAGGCTTGAGATAGCCGGTGCTCTGACCACAATCTTTCAATTCCCATTGGATATGGGTGCGATGATAGAGGGCTGGAGGGCTGCGAATGTTACGTCACTGTTCAGAAAAGGAGGGAGGGAAAAACCTGATATCTAGTCAATAACATTCAAGAAGCTCAACACCATCAAGGATAAAGCATCCTGCTCGATCAGCACCCTAGGGCAGCACCTTGAACATTCGCTCCCTCAACCACCAGCACACAGCGACAGCAGTGTGTACCATCTGTAAGATCTACTGCAGCAAGCTCGTTAAGAATCAGGCAAAAACTCTTCCGTTATGTACTCCCTCACCACAGGAAATACAGAGTCAAGTTCTTGAGTTAGCAATGCAAAAGACTATGTGAGACAATATAAATTCTTAAAAGAATATGTAAAGGTTTATTAAAGAACCAAACATCCAATCCAAAGTCATGGTGGAAATAGTAAATTGTAACATTAAATAGATTCTGGGAAAAAGAGGAAAAATGCAATCTTAGTAAAGAATCTTGTTTTAAATTTCAATTGTAACAGTAAAAATATTTTAAATAGGATATCCATCAAATATTAAAGTAATATTTACAGGAGGCCCTCACTTAAAGTTGTGATTGCATTCCTGATAATCACAGCTTAAGTAAAATGACTTTAAGTGAATCATAGGTTTCCATAGGAATCAATGTTAAAGCCAGAGTTAGGTTCCTTCGACATTACTCGTCCAGCAAACACCAATGTAGAAGTTGAAATACTGTACCGTACATGTGCAGCAGTGTGCATTCCCTGCAACATAAAATACATCACAAAATATTTAAAAATTCAATATTCAATAAAAATAATACACACATCATACAGTACAGTGCTGTAGATTGACCAGGCTCCACCTAGTGACAGACATTGGTTGGTGCAGTTTTCAGCTGAAGCCTCAGAAATATTGGAACTGACCACTAGATGGAGGTGTGTATTTCAGTGGGAGTTCAGCAGAGTCAGGAGAAGAACAGCAGACCTGGGGCTTCAAGCATGGATAGAGGGCAGGAGGCTAGGCTGGGGAGCAGGGGCAGAGGCACTGAGGGCAAGAGGGAAAGCACTGGGGGAAGGTTTTCTGAGCAGACAGGTCATAGGAGAGGAGGTCTATGGGAAGCTCCATTAAATTGAAGCTGGCAACGGATATACAGACACCACTTCACTAACGACAATAAAGTGAAACATCATTAAGGGAAGCAATGTTAAGCGAATGCTGTACCTGAATCTCTAAGCGAGAGGCACCCACTCACTGTGTCTTGGGCTGCATAATTAATTTCTAATGTCTAGAAGTGGTCTCCTAATTGTCATTAGGTTCAGCCTCTTTCTGTTCCAAATTTGGCTTTGATCACAATTAATTTCTCCTGAGGGACCTCTCTTATTCTTAGAAGATTTATATAACTGTTGGTTTCTCGTAAAGTTATGGGCCTGTTTGATTTGAGGGCAGCTACACTTGTGAGGACTGTGGTTGTCAAAATATTTACCTCAGTCATTGTCATTACTTTAGTGTTTTAAGATTATTACATAGTTCTGGGCTGCAAGAATTCTTAGATGAGTGTGGTCTCCTTATCAATTCCTACATTGCGCTGCCTTCCTGACGTTAGAAAAAAGGTGAGTTTGTGTGCAAGTTTTTGGCTGTGTATCTTTGTGCCGGAGTGGATTCTCATTGCTGTTAAGAAGACTCAAGTCTGTACATGGCAGAATGTGTCATCAGGCTTATGAACTGCATTTGTCTTTTTTTTAAAATAAATCAACCCTTTTAAATTATTTAATTCTTATTTATAGGAAGATAATTATTTTACTCTTACAAGTCCTTACTATGACCATATTTCTTTACACAGATTCCTTACCAACATTCTCATTACTCGATGTACATTCAATTATCAGTACAGTTACTGTGCTTTTTGTATGACAAGAATTATTATTGTTAATTATTAATTCAATTATTGCAGGCTCTTGTGCACTTACATTAGAATTGAGTGGTATAGAGGCACTACACGCCCTCAAGGAGATTACAATGGAAGTTATTGGACTCCTGCATAGCCAGGAAAGAACAAAAAAGAGTACAGCACAGGAACAGGCCTTTCGGCCCACCGAGTCTGTGCCGCCAGAGATGCCTTTCTAATCTAATATTTTCTTGTCTCTAGGTGGTCCTTATCAAAGGCTTTACTAAAGTCCATGTATACAACATCTACTGCCCTGCCTTGGTCAATTTTTCTTGTCACTTCCTCAAATAACTGAATCAAGTTTATGAGACATGATCTCCCCTTCACAAAACCATGCTGCCTGTCACTAATAAGCCTATTCTCTTCCAGATGTGAGTACATCCTGTCCCTCAGAATCTTCTTCAATAATTTCCCCATCACTGATGTAAGGCTCAAATGCCTCTAATTTCCCGGATTGTCTCTTCTGCCCTTCTTAAAGAGAGGAACAATGTTAGCTACTCTCCAATCCTCTGGTACCTCGCCCATAGCTAAAGAGGATACAAACATTTTGGACAACGCCTCAGCAATTTCTTCCCTCATCTCTCTCAGTATCCTGGGATAGACCCTATCCGGCCCTGGGGACTTGTCCACCTTAATGTTTTTCGAAACCTCCAATGCCTCCTTTTTTATCTCAACATGTCCTAGAATGTCAAAACCTCCTTTCTACACTCACCATCCACCACATCCTTCTCCTTCGTGAATACTGATGCAAAGGACTTGTTAAGGACCTCACCTGGCTCCACACACAAATTCCCTCCACTGTCCTTAAGTGGACCTACCTTTTCCTTTAGCTATCCTATTCCTCCTATATGCATAAAAAGCCTTGGGATTCTCCTGAATCTTGCCTGCCAAGAACATTTCATGGCCCCTTTTTGCCCTCCTAAGTCCCTGTTTAAGTTCTTTCCTACTGTCTTTGTATTCCTCAAGAGCCTTATCCGTTTTCAATTTCCTGAAATTTATGTATGCCTCATACTTTTTCACTAAGCTCATAATCTCTCATCATCCAGGGTTCCTGAATCTTGCCATCTTTATCCTTCATTTTTACAAGGACGTACTTGTCCTGAATTGTTAATGACTGACTTTTAAAAGATTCCCATATATCAGATGTGGGTTTATCCTCAGACAGCCACCCCCAGTCTACATTTCCTAGCTCCTGCCTAATACTGTCATAGTTAGCCTCCCCCCAGTTTAGTACTTTAACTCTGGGACTACTTCTAACCTTTTCTACAAGGATCTTGAAACTTATAGAATTGTGATCACTGTTCCCAAAATGGTCCCCCACCGAGACATCAATCACCTGCCTGGGCTTGTTTCCCAGAACCAGGCCTAAAATAGCCCTTCCTGAGTTGGACTATCTACATATTGCCTCAAGAAGCACTCCTGGACACACTGAACAAACTCTGCCCCATCCAAGCCCCTGGCACTAAAGGAATCCCAGTCTATTTGGGGAAATTAAAATCACCCATCACGACAACCCTGTTGTTTTTACATCTTCCCATAATCTGCTAACACATCAGTTCCTCCACTTCATGTTGGCTGCTGGGAGGTCTGTAGTATAACCCCAACGGTGTGATTGCACAGCTCCTGTTCCAGCAGTTTTTGACAGGGACTGTTCCTGTCCGATTCCAACTTCCCGGCTCCGGCCAGGAGACTTCATTCCAAATATTAAAACATTGTTAAAGTTGGCAGGTCCTCCAATTTTTTCAGATGCACCGGCTGTTACGGGACTGCCATGCGTAGATCCCACTATTCCATTTAAATCTCTCTAATAACTTCCTGTAAGATTTGCACAGATTAGCATTTAATGATGTGCGGCCCTTAAACAAAGTGATATCTCACCTGCAATTTTAGCAGAAAACCTACATCCACAAGGTTAACTTCTCAGGGTCATTCCTCAGCCGCTGGCTGATTTCAGCATTCTTATTGTTTCTGCCCATCGCGAAGGAGTGTCCACATTTTCAGCGCCTGACAAGAAAGGGAGGGAAGAGAATCAATTTTTGGTGTGAAAATAGAGAGGCTGCATTGAAAACTGCTGCAGTTTATCATCCAGATTGCGTTGGGAGAGATGGGATAAGGGGGAAGAAAAGGGCACGGCGTGAAGGCACCCAATGCAACTCTCCCAGGGTTGCCACTCATCGCAGTATGATCCTCCTCATGATCACCGGCACATTTTCACCCACAGGACAAATGATTTGCAGCATGGTTTGGCCTCTGTTGCAGATCACCTGTGTTCTCTTCCTGCAAGAAAAAGAAAGTATGTTAGCCACAGTCTTGTCGTCATATTAGAGAACATGCCTGTCATGATAAAATAGTTCCTGCGTCATGTGGAAAATGGGAGGTGAGGAAAAGTGAGGGTTGCACCAATGGTGAGAGTGTCTAATGAAGTGTTTAGCGATGAAGATTAGAAAGTGAGGGAAGCAGAGGACGCAAGTGATTGCGATAGTGAGACTGCAGGCGATGGGATGGGGAGAGAGTAATGGATCTGAGAGGTGGGATTCTTAATGGTGAAATCTCAAATTTGCATCCATAATCTGGTACCCAAGCTCCTGGCATCACTTCCCCAGCAATCCCTTCTGGTAGTGTCACCTGGAGGGCTTTCTGCCTTCCCAAGGAAACAGGATCTCCCACTCCTGTCTACCACCTTGACCAGAGGCCCTGGCACTACATCACAAAGCCTGGATTCCCTCTCTGAACCACTTGCATACTATTCTCCGCCTGCAATGTTTCCCTGCAGAGGCAGCCAGAGTCTGCAGATTGTAATTAATGGATGCTGTCTCTTACAACTTCTAAAATAATTGGAAATATATTTCTGCAGGTAAACCTGCCTCAAAAGGGTGTCTAACAACACCAGGTTAAAGTCCAACAGGTTTATTTGGTAGCAAAAGCCACTAGCTTTCGGAACAGGCTGTTCCTTCATCAGGTGGGTGGGAGTTCTGATCACAAACAGGGCACAAAGACACAAACTCAATTTACATGAATAATGATTGGAATGTGAGTCTTTACAGCTAATCAAGTCTTAAAGGTACAGACAATGTGAGTGGAGGGAGCATTAAGCACAGGTTAAAGAGATGTGTATTGTCTCCAGACAGGACAGCCAGTGAGATTTTGCACATCCAGGCAAGTTGTGGGGGTTACAGATAGTGTGACATGAACCCAATATCCCGGTTGAGGCCATCCTCATGTGCGCTGTCGTGTGTCGTGAAGGCCGCCTTGGAGAACGCTTACCCGGAGATCAGAGGCCGAATGCCCGTGACCGTTGAAGTGCTCCCCAACAGGAAGAGAACAGTCTTGCCTAGTGATTGTCGAGCGGTGTTCATTCATCCGTTGTCGTAGCGTCTGCATGATTTCCCCAATGTACCATGCCTCGGGACATTCTTTCCTGCAGCGTAACAGGTAGACAACATTGGCCGGGTTGCAAGAGTATGTACCGTGAACCTGGTGGATGGTGTTCTCACGTGAGATGATGGCATCCATGTCGATGATCCGGCACGTGTCATACACATCTCTTTAACCTGTGCTGAATGCTCCCTCCACTCACATTGTCTGTACCTTTAAGACTTGATTAGCTGTAAAGACTCACATTCCAATCATTATTCATGTAAATTGAGTTTGTGTCTTTGTGCCCTGTTTGTGATCGTAACTCCCACCCACCTGATGAAGGAACAGCCTGTTCTAAAAGCTAGTGGCTTTTGCTACCAAATAAACCTGTTGGACTTTAACCTGGTGTTGTTAGACTTCTTACTGTATTTACCCCAGTCCAACGCCGGCATCTCCACATCAAAAGGGTGTGCCATCCGTCTCCACTGGTTTCAATCTGTTTGCATCATCTAAGAATTGGGGATCCATCTTCGAGATTCAGCATATGTAAAGAGGCAGCTCAGGAAAAAGACTTTTATTGTTTTGGTATTTTGGAAGGTTTATTTATAACACACTTTGCATAAAACTCTCTCCTCATGCTGACATTCCTCAATGTGATCCAAAGCCCCATAAGAAAAAAAATTGTACTGCATCATTTTCAATGCATTAATTTTTAAAAAGTTTTTAGAAAGCAAAAATATCTCTCAATTGCATTCATATTTGAAATGATCTCCCCCCGTCTGCGTGGGTTTCCACCGGGTACTCCGATTTCCTCCCACAGTCCAAAAATGTGCAGGTTAGGTGGATTGGCCATGCTAAATTAACCCTAATGTCGGGGATTAGCAGGGGAAATGCATGGGGTTATGGGAATAGGGCCTGGGTGGGATTGTAGTTGGTGCAGACTCGATGGGCCGAATGGTCTCCTTCTGCACTGTAGGGATTGTATGTATGGAAACCATATTATGTAGAGCTGTCCTTTGTGTTAAATGGATTGGAGATAGAAGCTTCTCTTGATTATTTTCTGTAGTTTTTGTTTCTTGGTGTCACAGATATATATCTGAACTGATGTCACGCTGCCCCCTAGAGGAACAGCATCATTTGAGAAACATTAATAAACATTTATCACACTAAGGATACATTTCACAAGTGACATACTTGTACCTGAATTTTCCCCTGTTGTCTAATTATCAGATTAATGGCTGTACCCAATTTCCATGGGCAGGGAATTTTGGGGTTTGGATTAGGACCTTGATGTTGTGGTCAAAAAGGAGTTTGACCCCACACTGTGCAGGAAAGGATAACCTGGCGGTGATTTTCCCCAAGTTGACCATTCAGTGACCATCGTCCAATTAAGGACAGCGAGCGGGTTCTCGAAACTGGAGGGTCAGTAAGAGGCCCTCCAGCTCAGAGAGTCAGATAGAGAGGATGGCTCCATCTTAAGGCACCCGCTCCGCAACTTTAAATACTTTTAAATTTAAAAATGGCCTCAGCTGCTAGGTCACCATTGTAGAATCATAGAATGTTTACACACAGAAGGGGGCCATTTGGCCTGTCGTGCCTGTACTGGTTCTCTGAAGGAGCAACTCACCAAGTTCCACCTTCTCCCATCTTCTCCCTGTATCCCTGCTCCATTCCTTTTCAGATAAAGTCCAATCTCCCCTTGAATGCCTCGATGGAACTTGCCTCCACGACACTCACAGGCAGCACATTCCAGATACTAATATTCGCTCGGTGGAAATGTTTTACCTCATGTCGCCATTTTGTCTTTAGTCAATTACCTCAAATCTATGCCGTCTGCTTCTTGATCCTTTACCAATGAGAACAGTTTCTCCCTACCTATTCTGTCCAGACCCCTCATGATTTTGAATACCTCTATCAAATCTCCTCTCAACCTTCTCTTCTCCAAAGAGAACACAACCAACTTCTCCAATCTATCTGCATAGTTCCTCATCCCTGGAACCATTTTTGTGGAGCTTTTCTCCACTTTCTCTAATGTCTTCACCTCCTTATTAAATTGTGATGTCCAGAACAGGATGTAATACTCTATTTGAGGCCAACCCAGTGTTTAATGAAGGATTAACATGAATTCCTTGCTTTTGTATTCTTATTGATAGAGCCCAGGATGCTGTATGCTTACTTAATTGCTTTCTCATTCACCTCGTTGCTTTTAATAATATACACACATATACACTCAGGTCCCTCTCCTCAGCTTGTATTCTGTTTAATGTTGTACCCTTTATATTGTCTCTCCTCATTCTTCCTACCAAAATGAGTCACTTCATATTTCTCTGAATTAAATTTCATCTGCCACTTACCTGCCCATTCCACCAACCCATTTGAACTTCTACACCATCTTCCTTATGTTTCACAATCCTTCCAAGTTTTGAAAGTCTGCAAATTTTGAAATTGCATCCTGTACACATCAGGTCTAGGTCATTAATATATACCAGGAAAAGCCCTTTCTCTAGTCCAAAGAACGTTCATTAACCCCAACTCTCCTGTCACTTGGCCATTCTTGTAACCATATTGCCACTCTCCCTTTTATTCCATCACCTTTGTTCACAAGTCTGTTGTATGGCCTTGTATCAAATACCTTTTGGAAGTCCATGTTCCACATTGACAGCATTACCCTCATCAACACTCACCATTTCCTCATCAAAAAACACAATCAAGTTAGTTAAACACAACTTTCCCTTAACAAATTCATGCTAGCTTTCTTAATTAACTCACATTTGCCCAAGGGACTATTAATTTTGTCTCGTATAATCATTTCTAAAAGCATAGAAAAGAATAAAAACATCAGGCGAAATCTTACCAAAAAATGACTGAGCCTTGTTTCCGGTGAGAAAACTGGCATCTTTCCCTCCAGTAAACCAGTCAGTTTTCTCTCCAAATTCTACCACACTCTGCCAAAAAATATCCAGGGGGTGTGAATCACGCCATCATAGAGTTGGGGGCGGGACTTAAGCGATGCTGGCAAAACCCGGCTACCCAGAGACCGAGGCACCATCTTTAAAGGGCGCGCCGATCAAAACTCCAATAAACCTCCCCCGCCCCACCACTCATGCCTCAGGCGCTCCCCTCTACACCCCCAATTTGACTGAGCATTTATTTTGCTCCCCCCCTCCACCGAATCATCAGCCCCTTCCCTCTCTCCAACCCCTCCTCCCCCCACAATCATTGGTCCCTTCCCTCCACCACAGTCGGAGCCGCCCCCCCCCTCGCCCCCAATCCCCATAATGGACATAGCCGGCATCCAACAGCGCCCCCACTCGTCGGGCCACTCCGGCCCACAAGCACAGTTGCATTAACCCCACATCGCGTCGGTGTGGTGTCAGGATACAGGGGGGGGTGGGGGGGGGAGCTGTTAATAGTGTGAAAATGCATGCTGATGCATCAAAGCTGGCCCACACCCACTGTGGCCATGAACCTGATGACATCGCTGGCGAGGGACGGGGAAGATCCAAAGTCGCATTATCACCGGCCAGAACTACGGCTTCCGTATCTTGAGCCACTGGCAGCATCCTCACAGGCGGTGAACACGGGTTCAAGATTCCATCCAGTGAGAAGCCATTTGTCCCTTCAAGGCTGCTCCACCATTCAATTCGATTATGGCTGACCCTCTATCTCAATGCCATATTCCCACTCTCTCCCTATACCTCTTGATGATTTTAGCATCTAGAAATTGATCTATTTCCTTCTTGAATACATTCAGCGATTTCACCTCCACAGCCTTCTGTGGTAGAGAATTCCACAGGTTCACCACCCTGTGTGTGAAGAAATTTCTCCTCATCTCAGTCCTAAATGGCCTACCCCATATCCCGAGACTAGACTTTTTCTAGACTTTTTGGTCCCTAATCGGTCCCACCCAACATTTACCACAATATTACTATTTATATACTTGTAGAGAGCTTTTGGATTCCCTTTCATGATAGCTGCCAGTCTCTTCTCATACTCTGTTCCTCTCAAATTTTTCAATTCCCTGCTGAACCTTCTATTCAGCCTGGTTCTCAGTTTGTATAGTCGGGCAGAAGCAGGACACCCCTCCAAAGGGCAGCCTCCAGCTGCAGCAGTGGCCATGGAAACAGGGGGCATGTCAAAACCTGTCTGGCGTGCCCACAGATGCCGCCTTTGTTCCCAACATTGCGGGGGGAGGAAGGGGGGTGGGGAGGGCATGGTTCGAGCTGCAAGCCGCCTGAAGAATTCCAGTTGGCCCTGATAATTGGCCTAATTACCGTTATCTTACCTGAAACGAGTGCCCGCAGTTTGTGGCCATGTGACCCTTCCACCCCGATACCGCCTCTAAGGAATCGGGTGAACCAGTCAACAGAATGAAGTTTTACATCCATCACCTCTGTACTCACCCTCATATGGGTATGGAGATTCAGCCCCTTGTTAATGTGTTGTGCACTGTTTAATTCACAACTGGACACAGGATTCCACAGCGATTGGAAACTCACCAATAAAAAATTAAATGGAATGCTATGTCCTCTCCACCACCCATTATGAAATTCTTTTCAAAGATGTTTTTTGTAATTTCTTGTCAATATTGTAATATGTTGTTCCTGGGACCAGGAGCCAACATTCAACCTTTTCGACAAAAGAATCAAATTCGTGCTCAATTTAAATTCTCCGCCCCTAAAGGCAGTAAGATTCAGAGGGAAAATGCAACTGCAACAATAGATATGTAAATTGCTCATATCTACAGGAAACAATTGATCCAACAATCCTTCCTACTTTCGACTAGGATCTCAATCCAATTTTTGTAGCTTTTTCACTATGTCTTCAGTTAATTTTCTCCAAAAAAAAGAGTTGTCTCTCTGAGTGAATATATATATTTTAACATCCATTCATCTGATATGTTATTGTTGTGAAAATGTCACAAGGTACTTCACACAGTTGATTACTTGTGGGTGTGACTTTGTCATGCAAGCAATTTTTTTTATTCATTCATGGGACATGGGCGTCGCTGGCTGGTCAGCATTTATTGCCCATCCCTAGTTGCCCTTGAGAAGGTGATGGTGAGCTGTCTTCTTGAATCGCTGCAGTCCATGTTCTGTGGGTTGACCCACAATACTGTTAAGGAGGGAATTCCAGGATTTTGACCCAGCGACTGCGAAGGTACGTTAGGATGGTGAGTGGCTTGGAGGGTAACTTGCAGGTGGTGGTGTTCCCATTTATCAGAAGGACTGCCCTTGTCCTTCTAGATTGTGGGTTTGGAAGGTGCTGTCTAAGGATCTTTGCTTAATTGCTGCAGTGCATCTTGCAGAGTGTACACTGCTGCTACTGAGCGTCGGTGGTGGAGGGATTGAATGTTTGTACATGTGGTGCCAGCCAATGTCAAGTATCTTGAGTGTTGTTGGAGCTGCACCCATCCAGGCAAGTGGGGAGTATTCCATCACACTCCTGACTTGTGCCTTGTATATGGTGGATAGGCTTTGGGGAGTCAGGAGGTGAGTTACTTGCCGCAGTATTCCTAGCCTCTGACCTGCTCTTGTATCCACTGTGTTTATGTGGTGAGTCCAGTTGAGTTTCTGGTCAATGTTAACTCCAAGGATGTTGACAGTGGGGGATTCAGTGATGGTTACACCATTGAATGTCAAAGGCGATGGTAAGAGTGTCTCTTATTGGTGATGGTCAATGCCTGGCATTTATGTGGTGAAATGTTACTTGCCACTTGTCAGCCCAAGCCTGGATATTGTCCAGATCTTGTTGCATTTGAACATGGACTGCTTCAGTATCTGAGGAGTCGCGAATGATGCTGAACATTGTGCAATCATCAGCGAACATCCCCACTTCTGACCTTATGACGGAGGGAAGGTCATTGATGAAGCAGCTGAAGATTGTTGGGTCTAGGACACTGCCCTGAGGGACTCCTGCAGAGATGTCCTGGAGCTGAGATGACTGACCCTCCACAACCGCAACCACCTTTCTATGTACCAGGTATGACTCCAACCAGCAGAGAGTTTGCCCCCTGATATCCATTGATTCCAGTTTCACTAGGGCTCCTTGATGCCACACTCGGTCAAATGCTGCCTTGATGTCAAGGTCTGTCACTCTCACCTCACCTCAGGAATTCAGCTCTTTTGTCCATTTTTGAACCAAGGCTGTAATGAGGTTAGGAGCTGAGTGATCCTGGCGAAACCTAAACTGGGTGTCACTGAGCAGGTTATTGCTGAGCAGATGCTGCTTGATGGCACTGTTGATGACCCCTCCATCACTTTATTGATGATCAAGAGTTGGCCGGTGTGGAGCATACAGCAGCCATTTTGCACTGACAAGGTTACATTGACAGCAATGAGTTAATTTTCCTCTATGATTGTAGTGACTGGGGGAAAGACTGTTAATCAGGTCACCAGGGTTGAATTTTAAGCTGTGAGCAAAGACCCCAGCTATTGGTGCCTTAATATGGGGAGGTGATGGTCTAGTCGTATTATCGCTAAACCATTAATCCTGGCTGGCACACCAGACCCCATCGAAGTGGGTGGGGGCCATGAGAGATGGAAAATGCATTGGGAGGAATACTTTGGCGGAGGGTCTCCAATGAGCATGCTCCAACCAGCATTCCCTTGTCATTGCAGGAGAGTGTTGGGTTGGATATGCACACAAGTCCATAGCAGACACACAATTCTCTGACACACAAATCCAACTCAGTCAAGCACCCCCCTTTTCACAATCTCATTGGTAGAAATGACGACCAGATGAGCTTTCTCCATTTTGGTCGGTCACAAGCCAGATACTCCCATGAGTTGGCAGGTGTTTATCATCTCTCCAGAGTTCCTTTGAAGACAACCCTAAAGCATTTTCACTGGGAAACTCCTGCATGATTGAGCTCTGGCTGGAACAGTTGCTTCAGGAGTCTGGTGTCAGGGATATGAATAACATGTCCTGCCCATCGGAGCTGGTTTTGAATGATTAACACCTCAATGCTCGGCAAGTCAGCTTGGGAGAGGGTATTGACATTGGATTGCCTTTCGTGCTATTTGATTTGGAGGATCTTGAGAATGCATCATTGGTGCTACTTCTCCAATCCTTTGAACATAAGAACTAGGAACAGGAGTAGGTAATTTAGCCCCTCGAGCTTGGTCTGCCATTTAATATGATCATGGCTGATCTCATCTCAGCCTCAACTCCAGAACCATCTCAGCTCTTCTACCATCGGTTTTACATGGATCCACCAGAATCACCTTTTTACAAACCATCAGTCACAACCTTCTGCACCGTATGGCCAACCCTGGTTATTCCATTACTTTAATGGGATCATTGGCAGCAACCTTACTATGCTTATTGCCGATTTAAGTTTTTAAAAGTTTATTTATTTGTCACAAGTCGGTTTACTGCAATAAAGTTACTGTGAAAATCTCCTAGTTGTCACACTCCGGCACCTGTTCGGGTACACTGAGGGAGAATTTAGCATGGCCAATGCACTTAACTGTCTTTCGGACTGTGGGAGGAAACCCACACAGACACGGGAAGAATGTGCAAACTCCACACAAACAGTGACCCAAGCCGGGAATTGAACCGGGTCCCTGGCGCTGTGAGTCTGCAGTGCTAACCACTGTGCCACCATACCACCCGTACCAGATTCAGCCTTCAGATTCTCCTCAATCCACCTGCCTGTCTCTCTGTTTGTAAATGTTGTAACAGTTATTGCAACATCGAATTATCAGGTGTTCCCAGTGTAACAGTTTTCCATCACTGAGGTGTACTGGTACACTTATTTGTGCACTTATTTGTGCTTTGCAAGTTAATACACCAGGTATATGGCAGACACAAGCTTGGGGCTGATTTTAACTTTGTGTAGGTTAAATGGATTTTAAGTTAAAATTAGGCTTTGAGGTGAGTGGGGTAGGGGTGTGGATTTTAACCTAAAAGAAGGGTGGATTTGGGTCGGTTGAGGGGACAAAAGCCTGAGTCCCACACAAGAGATTAGTGAGCAAAATTAAAGCTCATGGTATTGGGGGTAATGTATTGATGTGGGTAGAGAACTGGCTGGCAGACAGGAAGCAGAGAGTGGGAATAAACAGGTCCTTTTTAGAGAGGCAGCCAGTGACGAGTCAGGTACTGCAGGGTTCAGTGCTGGAACACCAGCCATTCACAATATATATTAATGATTTGGACAAAGGAATTGAATGCAATATCTCCAAATTTGTAGATGACACTAAGCTGGGTGGCAGTGTGTGCTGTGAGGAGGATTCTAAGAGGCTGCAGGATGACTCAAATAGACTGGCTGAGTGGGCAAATACTTGGCCAATGCAATATAATGTGGATCAATGTGAGGTTATCCGCTTTGGTGGCAAAAACAGGAAGGAAGATTATTATCTGAATGGTGGCAGTTTAGGAAAAGGGGAAGTGCAACATGACCAGGGTGTCATGGTGGAACAGTCGCTGAAGGTTGGCACGCAGGTACAACAGGCAGTGAGGAAAGCTAATGGCATGCTGGCCTTCATAGCAAGAGGATTTGAGTATAGGAGTAAGGATGTTTTGCTGCAGTTATACAGGTCCTTGATGAGGCCACACCTTGAGTGTTATGTGCAGTTTGGTCTCCTAGTCTGAGGAAGGACGTTATTGCTATTGAGGGAGTCCAGCGAAGATTCAGCAGACTGATTCCTGGAATGGCAGGACTGACCTATGAAGAGACTGGGCTTGTACTTACTGGAATTTAGAAGAATGAGAGGGGATCACATAGAAACGTATAAAATCCTGATGGGACTGGACAGGCCTGATGCGGGAAGAATGTTCCCGATGTTGGGGAAGTGCAGAACTAGGGGTCAAAGTCTAAGAATAAGGGGTAAGCCATTCAGGATTGAGATGAGGAAGAACGTCTTCACTCAGAGAGTTGTGAACCTGTGGAATTCTCAACCACAGAAAGCTGTTGTAACCAGTTCGTTAGATATGTTCAAGAGGGAGCTGGACGTGGCCCTTGTGTCTAAAGGGATCAAGGGGTATGGAGAGAAAGTGGGAGTGAGATACTGAGAGTGCATGATCAGCCATGGTCATATTGAATGGTGATTCAGGCTCGAAGGGCCAAATGACCTACTCCTGCACCTATTTTCTATGTTTGCCAATCTATTTCCTGACCCTAACCCACCTTCAACTCACCCATTTTCAACTTTTACTCAGGTTTGAAGTTGGGCAGGTAAATACCCACTCAAAGAAAGTTGGTTTGAACTTTAAATGTGATGGTGTGGCTGGTGAGCCTGCCTCATTGTTGTTCTATATTTCAGAATTTACCTGTGGATAGCTGGATTATCACGAGGGTTGAGAAATGTGGTTGTGTGATTACCTTTAAGCTATATCCTGGATCCTGATGCCTCTGCAAGAAGCCAGTTGTGTCAGGCACCACCCTCTTACCCCCGGGTCTTCCCCGGAGGCCTCCAATCCCATCAGGAGGTCCCAAGATCATCCTCCCCCACCACAAACCCCTGATTCCTCCCAAACAATCCTGGAGGCATCTGACTAACCACCACTAACCAACCCCTAGTGTACCTGGCCACCTATCAAACCCTTCCCCAGGCTTCTGGGGTCCGTCGCTGATCCAATTAAATCCCCTCCCCCCACCCGATAGACAGCCCAGTATGACCAACCACCTGGATTTGACATAGCTTGCTTTAACTGCCCTATATCCTGGATGTTACTTACCAGGGACATCATTTGTCCCAGATTTCTCTGAGCAGCGACTGAGGAGACTGCTGAAGACTCCTCTTGCTGCTGCTTGAGCATCTTTGGTGCCTGCCCATAGGCATTGTGCTGCTGCACATGTGCTGCCCATTCAGGCCACTCAGCAGGAGAACAGAACAATGGACAACTGTACAGCGCTCCAAAGGTTGCTTGGCAGATGAGTGGTTAGGTGGGGGAGCATGTGCTGGAGTCCAGGCGTCTACCAGGTTGAGAAGGCAGATCATAATTAAAGTATTTTATGCAGGGAGCATTTGCGAGAACACAGTTTGGACTTACTCAATCTTGCCACACTGAGGCTACGTGTTCCCCCAAGTCTACAGTTTCCGTACCCTCTTTCCCCCACCCAAGGCCTTACCAGGTCTGTGGCATTGTTAACATGTGCTCAAATTCACGTCTAGCCGACCTCAGTCGAAGTGTCCCTTACTTTGTTTCCCACAGAGTTGATCACCCTGACTGACTCCATAACCACCATCTGCCTCTGATCAACACTCGGCAGACAGCATAACTGCATACATTCTGTCTAAAGTCAAACTAATAGCTGAGACCCCCATGTAACCAATTAATGGCACAAGCATTTACATGGAAAGTGGCTTTTGAACCTCAGCACAAATGGTTTTCTGTAATGAAACTATGTTTGCACAACTTAAAGAAGAATTGTTGCCTTGGTGTTTATTAAAATAAGAAATCTGTTCATTATTAAGATATTTTATTGTTTTAGCATGTAAAGAAACAAAACGTATTTTAAAACATTAGGAGGTATAAAGAGTTCTTACAGCTGTACAGCTGTCACCACAGGGTAGTCACTAGAGATAATGTGGATAGTAGGTTCTTGCGTATTGATGTAATTTACTCGAACAAGGTTATCTAATCCACTGGACGCAGTTTGATGCTGAACCAGATCTTCAGCTGTGTGTGATGGAGTGGAATTATAGAGAATAAATCCAATCATAATGATCACAAACGCCAGGATGTACAATGCTGAAAACTAATAACAAGGAAAGAATTGAAGGCACAACTATTCAAAGATTTTTCAAAAGTTTCATATTAATTCAGTATAAGTGAAGCATAATGACTTAAAACTCTCAACTACCTCAAACTATTTTTCAATCTGTTAGCAAAGAGATGCAAATCTGAATTCCCTGTATCTGATAATCACTGAAATAAGAGGCATGTCAAAGCTTTTTGTCTTACACTCATCAGGGCATTTGCAAGAATACTACTTGTAAAAGGAACAACAATTTATACTTTATGAGAAGAGAGTGCTGATTGGTTGGCAAATGGACTCTGATTGGCTGAGGTGTTGTCATGGAGAATGGACAAGTTCACTGCTGACTGGCAGTTAAGTGCCTAGTTATGTTTAAATTCAAACCAGGCAGGTTGACTCTGATTGGTCAAAGCATTGTCTTGATGAATAAATCAGAGAATGGCTGTCACCTGTTTTGTTCAGTTGAAATAGGCGCAATGTGTGTCCATGTTCTTTCTGTCTGCAACGAACAGGGGTTTGTGTCTTAATATATGTAGCATCTAGCACATAGTGTGTCACACTGCAAACCCGACTGATAATCTTAAATTGGTTGTGAGCGAAACACCAAAATGGTGTTCGCTATTAACAGGATGCTGCTGTTAAGCTAAAAAGACGTTCTGCCATCACAAATGAGTAATGTGATATATGAATTTCAGTGCCAGAGTAATGCTAGGTACGTAAACATAAGTTCTGAGAACTGACAGACCATACCAAACAGAATGCACCTTCGAATGCTCTCATCAAGGTACTAACCGTACCCAAGCAGCCCATGCTTGTAAAACTCAAACACAGTGTCCAACATTAGATCTGATTCCATGATTGGACAACGTTTGCTCAACAATTCTGAATGTGTTCAGAATTACACTAACAACCAATTTAGATTATTGGTTAGGCTCGCAGCACTTACGTGTGCTAAAACTTAAATATATTATTACTCCCAGTTCTATTCCTTGCAGACAGAAAGAATATGTACACGCATTTGGGGCAGCACAGTGGCACTGTGGCTAGCACTGCTGCCTCACAGCGCCAGGGACCCAGGTTCAATTCTGGCCTTGGATAACAGTGTGTGTGGAGTTTGCACATTCTCCCCGTGTTTGCATGGGTTTCCTAGGAGTGCTCCAGTTTCCTCCCACAGCCCAAACATGTGCAGGTTAGGTGGATTGGTAAATGTGCAGTGCTATGGTGATAGGGTGGAGGGCAGTTCCCAAATAAGATGCTGTTTCAGAGAGTCGGTGCAGACTCAATGGGTCGAATGGCCTCCTTCTGCACTGTATGGATTCTATGATTGCAACTGAACAAAATTGGTGACAGCATTCTTTAGTTCACTCCCCAGGGCATCACCTTGCCAATCAGAGTCAACCTGCCTGGTTTGAATTTAAACAAAGCTTTGCAGTTAACTGTCAGTCGTCAGTTAACTAGTGCATTCTACGTGGCATCGCTACTACCAATCAGAGTCCTTTTGCCACCCAATCAGCACTCTCTTCTCATGAAGTATAAATTATTATTCCCTTTACATTTGGTATGCTTGTGAAATTGTCCTGATGAGTGCAGGATGAAAAGTTTCGACATGTGTCTTTTTTCAGTGATACTCAAATTGTGTACCACCCAAACAGCAATTCCTCTATCTGAATTCCAAAACCAATATGAAATAAGTTTTTCTCCACATGGGCTCAAATCGAATTTCTTAAATCTATAAATTTATTTATTTGCAGTTTGTGGTCTGAGGTATCTTTCAGCATATGATTTTTTTAATATAGGTACAAGAGAACGATTAATTATAAGTGTTTGATTTGGTGATTATTGTGCAATACCATCCACCCACAGATGAACACAGCTGGGAACTGTTCATAGAATTACCCTTTATCTGTGATCTTAAAAAAAAGATACAAAAGAGAACATAAATGTTAACCGTTCATTTTAGTTGACTGGTTGATGTAAGAGTAGCATGTTAGGCCCACAGAAAGTAGCTAATGTTAGTCACAATAGTGACTCAATATTTTTCTTTTGGTTTCCATAGCATCCTCCTACACACTGCTATTGGGAGACACTAACCTTTGCACCATTCTGTAATTATCCAACCAAGAAAATAGCCTGAAAGCTGTTACTGGAGACTTACGAACTTGCAATGTTGTGCTTTGTAATATGTAATTTCCAATACTATTGCCAATTGGGCCTAGGAACAACTGCATGCCATGGTGTGATTTGAACCAAGGTCCCCAAAGCATTACCATAGGTCTCTGGATTACTAGTCCAGTGACAATATCTTTGCACCACCACCTCCCCCGAATATGTATGAATTTAAATGTCACTGATCAAATGATCACTTATTAAAGCCAACCTCTTAAAAAAAATATTTTTGTCTCTCTTTGCTTACCCTCTGGTTTTTCTCTGCTTTTGCTTTCCCAATCTATTGCAAGTGATGCTCCCTCCATTACTATTCATGAGCCAGCAGTGGTAAACTCTTGAGAGTGAACCAGAGATGACTACCAGGAAGATACCTACTCTATATTTAGCACTGCTCCAATTCAGCACAGTCATAATCAGGAAATCAGCAGATGGAGTGTTCAGTTGTTCCGCGACACAGTATATTCAAAATGCCTCATTGCCTAGTGCCTTGCTTGTTGCTTTGCTAAGTATTCCCTGGGTACATGTTATTTTAAGTGTCTGAAATGTCAGATGGTAGACTGACAATTTAAATAATGCCAATTTAAGCAAAACCTTGGAGGGACGAGCTTCAGGTGCTCTGAAGAGGTTATTGTCAATAGATTGCAAGTTGATGAGCTGTTGTGGCTGATGGAATGGATTCCCAGAGTACAGGAAATCCAAATTTACTGATTTAAATTTCAAATTGAGATCATTTGGTTTCTCCTGAAGGAGGTAATAACTGTTGTTCAAAAAGAGTGAAAAGGATAACTCGAGTTACTATTGACCACACAATGTAATATCTGGGGTTCTCTTTAGATCTGTAATTTGAGTTAAAATGGATGAGGAAATTAGAAATACAAGGGTTAATTCAAAGACAGTCGACAGGTTTGTTAATGAAAACTCATGGTGGGTGACCTTTTGAAACATACATTGATTGACTAAATGGAAAGAGTGCATGTGTGGATTTTCAAAAGGCATTTAAGAAGCTGTCTCACAGGAATCTTAGTGTAAAAATTCAGGTCTATGGTAAAAGAGGAAACATTAGTTGGCAGACAAGAAACAAATCGATAAGGTAAATAGGTGTGGCTCAAATTGGAGAAAGGTTGGAAGGGTCAGTGCAGGGCTACCTTTTGTTCTCAGTATGTGCAGATGGCTTAGACCTGGATACAGGGAATAATTGCTGATGGAGGAGGTTTGGTTGACAACAAAGAACAATACAGCACAGGAACAGGCCCTTCGGCCCTCCAAGCCCGTGCCGCTCCCTGGTCCAAACTAGACCATTCTTTTGTTTCCCTCCATTCCCACTCCGTTCATATGGCTGTCTAGATAAGTCTTAAACGTTCCCAGTGTGTCCGCCTCCATCACCTTGCCTGGCAGCGCATTCCAGGCCCCCACCACCCTCTGTGTAAAATATGTCCTTCTGATATCTGTGTTAAACCTCCCCCCCTTCACCTTGAACCTATGACCCCTCGTGAACGTCACCACCGACCTGGGGAAAAGCTTCCCACCGTTCACCCTATCTATGCCTTTCATAATTTTATACACCTCTATTAAGTCTCCCCTCATCCTCCGTCTTTCCAGGGAGAACAACCCCAGTTTACCCAATCTCTCCTCATAACTAAGCCCCTCCATACCAGGCAACCAGGCAACATCCTGGTGAACACAAGCAAAAGTGTTAATGAATTCCATTGACTGGTGAGTGAAATGGTGGTGGGGTGACAACTATTTGAAAAGCATAATTGTGAGATGATGTATTAATGTACAAAACAGGGGAGTGGGACAAGGTAGATTGCTCTTTCAGAGAGCCATTGCAGACTCAATGGGCTGAATGGCCGCCTCCTGCACTGTAAAGATTCTGTATATTTTGAGAGGAATTAGGCAAGCACTGTTTACTTTGGTTGGGGGGGTCAGTTATGAGGAATCATTAGTTTAAAATTATTATTACAGGTGAGGACAGATGTTAGGAGAGATTCCTGCACACAAGGCAATGTCAGAGCATGGATACCTTGGAAATGGAGTGGTTGGGCCAAAGACCATTGTATCTTCTTAGGAAAAAAAATGATAAATATTCATAACAGAGAAAGAAGCAGCATTGTGAGGAGAGTGCAGGACAGTGGATCAGACACAACCGGTGAGGTAGGCTGGTTATTTCTACCAAACTGACCTTCTCTTTCTGTTATGACTCTTCATGTTTTAAGTTCTCTGATGCGTGGTTAAAATTATTAAACCCTATGACTATATCACTGAACTTAGATCATCAAAGGAAGATGTTTCCTGAATACCAATACATGTTATTAGGCAAAGGACATTACCGTGGATTTGAATAAATTACTCCATGCCTACACTAATTAGGTTTGATATCACAGACATGCGAAACTAGAAAACTAATGCAAACTGACATTGTCCCAAAAATTGCGGATGGAACTCCCAAAAAATTGACAGCTTGAAAGGAACTGAGTATAGGCCAATGGCCGATACAATTAAAAAGTTAGACTGATTGCAGCAGGACAAGGTTTATCATAGACTAAGCTGCAGGCATGCAAAATATCCCATCCCTTTTATTGTAAGTACTGAAAGTTTACATTTTATGTAGGCATGCTTCCCAGTACATTTAGATTTTTAAACATCTGATGTTGCGCATCTATTGATATTTCGGAGGTTACTGTGAAACTGAATCTCAGTATAATTGCTTTAAATTACAAGTACAATGAGCCTGATTTTACCATTTTCATTCTAAGTGCTGAATCTGGGCGCAATTCAGATCCGACTTGGAAATCTGCTTCCAGGCGCCCTGATACGCACTTAGCCTGAAAATAAATCGCAGGTCTGAATCACGCTGTGGGTGGGGCTTAGCGCGCCCGAAACGATTGGAGCTCTGAACTGCGCATGCGCAGTTAGAAAAAAATAATTTGAAAAAGCGCGCCTGTGTCAGATTGCTCCCGGGCCACAAAAAGTGGAGAAAGCGGCCCGGGAGCGAAAAGCGGTAGCGATGGTCCCCACAGACATCACTGTCCCCCTTATCCATTCCCCCCCCCCCCCCGCTACCCAGACCAATTGCCACACCCTGCCCTCTTCCCCCCCACCGATCGCCCGCAGAGTGGCAGCGGTCCCCCCCCGTATCCCCCCCAGAGATCCATCTGGCTTCCCCCTCACCCTCCCCCCCCCCCCACCAGTGAGCGATCGTGCCTCCCCCCTCACCCACCCCCCCACCAGAGATGCATCTTACCCGCCTCCCTCCTCCCCCCCCAAAACCAGAGAACGATCTGGCCTCACTCCACCCCCCACCCCCGAGAAAATGATCTGGTCTCCCCCCCTCCCCCAGAGAATGATGTGGCTTCATACCCACGCGCCACCCCCCCCCTCCCCCCCCACTGAGAATGATCTGGCCTCACTCCCCCCCTCTCCCAAGAATGATCTGGCCTCACTCCCCTCTCTCCGCCCCCCCCCCCCCCCCCCCCCCCCCCAAGAGGTACATCTGACCCACCTCCTCCTCCCTCCCCCACCTCACTAGAGAATGATCAGACCTGCCTCCCTCCCCCCGCCCCCCCAACCAGACAACGATCTGCCTTCCCCCCCCCCCCCCCCCACCAGACAACGATCGGGCCTCCCTCCTCCCTCCCCCCCCCTCACCCGAGAATGATCTGACCTGCCTCTCCCCCCCCCCCCCCCCCCCCCCCCCCGCCCCCCGCCACTACCATCACCATCGATCTGAGTCAGGGAGCCGTTGGAAGCGCTGAAATTACCTCTTCAGCAGATGGAGCGCCCAACTCAGACTTTTATTCAGCAGGTCCATTTTGGCGCAATTTTGGATTGGCGAACGCGGCGGTAAAGGGGGAAATGCTGATAAAGTTGGGCGGGCTGTTCATTAATTCAATTTACATGCATGCAAATACATTTAAATCGCTGTTGCGCCCGTTTCGTGCACGAATCGAATCGCGACCATTCCTGGGCGTCAGTAAAGTGGCCATCTGCGCGGATGCGGGCGCGGATCGCGTTAACGGCCTCACACCCAATTTTACCATGTTTTTGCTCCCGAAAATGGATGCGACGCAATGGTGAAATCGGGCCCAATGTATCATAATTCCAACTCTTGTTTCTGAACTTTGTTATTCCACAAACACAGTACCAGTGATGATGAAATAATGCCAGCTCATACAGTCACTGAGGAGAACATTTTTGAGCAAAACAGCATTGAAGGAAATAAACTTCATAACCACTCTCGAAAATTCCTTTTGAGGAAAATAAAAAAAAAGAAGCTGCATTTTATCAGCTTATTTGTTACTTAGACCTTCTTTAAGAAGTCGCACAACACCAGGTTAATGGTCATTGTTACCATTATACCTTCTTTGCACGGTGGTGGGTGCATGGGTGGGATGGTAAAGCCTCAATGAACAAATCTGTAAGTGGAACGCGCAGAAACTAACAACGCACCAGAAATTACTGGTAAAAAGAGACATTTTTATCTTGTCCTCATTCGGACAGATGCAAAAATGCCAAATTTCAAAGGAAGTAACAATTTATTCCACATAAAAAAGAATGCTGATTGGTTGGCAAAGTCAATTTTGGTTGGTTGAGGTGTTGCCATGGAGAATGTATTAGGGAACTGTTTCCCCCCAGGCTCCTGTTTAATTCAAAGAAGGTGCAAAGCCTGGGCATGTTCCTTTTGCCTGCAGAGGACAGGTCCTTGCAGAAAAGTGCAAAAGCTCACAGAAGAAGTTATCAATGGATCTGCTAGTGGCCAGCTAAGATCAATCAAAACATTGGAACGGGTAGCCTCCGAGCACAACTGACACATATCTGAGAAAGACCAATTCAAGAGGATCTCCAAGGTACGAATAACAGAGGAATATGTAATACAACCAAAATGAAAGAAAATTCAATGCAGAATATCCTCCTAAGTCCACCAATGAATTTACTGATTGAGTTGCATTTTGGATGATTACTTACCTTGTAATGGAACAGGAAAATCCCTAGGAAGAGGCTGTAGAAGTCGGCAGTCAGGATTGCAAGATTGACCGAGGTGGCATTGCTGAGCTTAATCACAACTGGCAGGAAACTATACCAGCCAAACATGCAAACAGCAAATGCAGTGAACAATAGTACTGTAAAGGGAAAGAGGATATTGAAATCGAATCTTGAAACTGTCATAATGATATATCTTGTGTAGTCAGACTAGATGCAATCATGTAACAGTTTTTTGATAGATTCTTTCCCAATTTTCCACGTTCTTCCTCATTTCAAAACAACCATTAATGTGTTCTCTTATTAGCAAAGTTGGTGAGAGTCTGTGTAGTCATTACAGTTTCAATCAGATGATATGATTATCCAATGGTTCAAATTGAAATGACTCAATATTATAGCAGTCTTCATACCATGACAAAATACTGCTGGCCTTGTAGGGAAAGTACAAAACACTTTTAACACCAATTTTTGCATATCACATTAAAAAATTTAGTTGTGATTTCAGACAGTTAATGGTCAAAACGAGAGAATCCAACCATCTCCCCATGACAGTCAATGGCATTACCATCACTGCATCCCCCACTATCAACATCCTGGGGGTTACCATTTACCAGAAATTGAACTGGCCAAGCCATATAAATACTGTGGCTACAAAAACAGGCAGAGGCTGAGGAATTTGCAGACAGTCACACCTCCTAATTCCACAAAGCCCTGTGCACCATCTACAATTAGGCATAAGTCAGGAATGTGATGAATTACTGTCCACATGCCTGGTTGAATGCAGTTCCAACAACACTCAAGAAGCTTGACACCAGTACAGTACAAAGTAGCCCCCTTTGATTGGGACCCCATCCATCACCTTCAACATCCACTCCCTCCAGCTACTGTTGCACAGTGGCAGCAATGTGTACCATCAACACTGCAGCAACTTTCCAAGGCTCCTTTGACAGCATTTTGTAAACCTGCAATCTCTACCACCTAGAAGGACAAGGGCAGCAACTGCATGGGAACACCACCACCAGCAAGTTTCCCTCCAAATCACACACCATGGAAATATATTGCCATTCCTTCACTGTCGTTGGGTCAAAATCCTGGAGCTTCCTCTCTAATGGCACTGTGGGTGTACCTACACCATGAGCAGAAGCAGTTCAATAAGGCAGGTCACCACCATCTTCTCATGGGCATTTAGGGATAGGCGATAAAAATGCTGGCTGAGCCAGCGATGCCACATCGCACGAAAGAATAAAAATAAAGGACATCTTGGGCAATATGCTGTGAATTTCCAATTTGTCAGTAGATAAGGCTCATAAAATTACCATTGTTATGCATTACATTTGCCAATGCAAAACACCACGTTTAGGGTTTCTCGTATTGATTTTTCAGCCATTATCCCCTTACTGCTCCACCAAAGGAAGCATCAAGATCAAACAGTGCATTTTTACTTCCATGGTACCTGGTGTTCTATTTATATTTAATGCTACTTTCCAGACAATTTTTAGACTCAACAAATTCAATCAATTAAACTTATCTTTTGCATTACAAATGCCATGCTACCCCACATAAGTAGATCATCTTGCTTGACAGGATGAATTCAACTTTCATCCAATATTTATAACCTCTTAATCCTTGAAGATTTCTCTTTTAAATATCTGACTGGCTTTGGTTCTGTGTTCACAGCAAAAAAGGCTTGCCAAACACCCTAACCAGTGTATGAATCAATAAATGTGGGATGGTTAGCTATTAATGAGACAAGTTATCAAATTGATTGTTGTTTACAAGCTGCCAACAGGGAATATGACACATCAGGAATCTAAATGTTGTTACTCAAGTACAACAGTCACTTCTCCAAAATAAGAACCAATTGTTTTGAGAATGTTGATCACAGGCAGGTGACAAGTAGAAATTTCTTCTTGCAGAGGGTGGTGAATCTCTGGAATCCTCCGCCCCAAAGGGTGGTTAGAGCTTCATTATTAAAAGTATTCAAAGTGGAGGTGGATAAATATTTGAGAGATTGAGGAATAGAGGGCTGTGGGGAAATGGTGCAGAAAAGGAGTTGAGGCCAACATAGATCAGCCATGATCATATTGAATGGCGGGGCAGGCTTGAAGGGCTGGGAAGCCCACTCTTGCTTCTATTTCTTGTGTGTTCTTGTAACAATTAGCTGGTAGAAGGTAAAAAGTGATTGAAGGACATGCATCCCATTTAGTTCTTGAACTGGGTCAAGAAACAGTTCTGTCCTGTCATACAAGGCTTCCAATTCTATGAAATCTGCCCTTTCTTTATTATGGAATGAACCCCAATCTGAAATCTAACCACATACTTTTGAATTTCATGGTCCAAGGATGTCTGGTGACTTTTGGATCTCTCTAATGACTGGGGAAATTGTGTATAATCCAGTGATGGGAAAATCACATTGTTGGCCTGTTTTGTCAGGCAAATGTCCTTAACTTGATAATTCCTAGAACATATATGTCTCCGTGGTTGCATCCATATTGCTACTGATGGTATTGCTCTACTTGGAGTTCTCAACAAAAAACATTTATTTCATGCATCTTGACACTTAGGGAAGCAGCAGTATCCCTTAAAGTGTTTGTTGCTGTCATACTAGAAGTGTCATACTACAGTCCAAAGATGTGCGGGTTAGGCTGATTGGCCATGCTAAAAATTGCCCTTAGTGGCCTGAGATGCGTAAGTTAGAAGGATTAGTGGGTAAATATATGGGGATATGGGTGGGATTGTGGTCGGTGCAGATTCGATGGGCCGAATGGCCTCTTTCTGTACTGTGGGGATTCTATGATTCTATGGGACGTTGGAGACACCCTAATTGAGCTGTACAAATTCATGGAATTTGTTGTGATAATGACATTATAGCAGGATAAGTAACGGTGATCTTGGTAGGAACTTTACACTCTGATTCCATTTGGCAGAAACACACTCTGCCTACTCTAGGCAAAGGGTTTTATGAACATATGAATTAGAAGCAGATCCAGGCCTTTTAGCCACCCGAGCCTGCTCCATCATTCAGTAAGGTCATGGCTGATTTGTTTGTGTTTTGAGTTCCACGTTCCCACCTGCCCCAATAACCTTTGCTTCCTTTGCCTAACAAAATCTGCCTTCCTCTGCCTTAGAAATATTAAATGACCCCACTTCCACTGCCATCTGAGGCAGAGAGTTCCAAACTCGCACAATCCTCTGAGAGAATGAAATTCTCCTCATCTCTGTCCTATAAAGGTAACTCCTAATTTTAAAAGTGTTCCCTAGTTCCAGACTCACCCACAAGAGGAACTATCCTTTTCACGTCCACCTTGTCAAGACCATTCAGGAACTTATATACTTCAATCAAGTCACCCTTCACTCTTCTAAATTCCAGTGGAAACAAGTCCAGCCTGTCCAACCTATCCTCATAAGACACCCTGCTTATTGCAGATATCAAGCTAGTAAACCTCCTCTGAATCACCTCCAGCACATTTACATCCTTCCTTAAATAGAGAACTAAATTGCACATAGTATTCGACACCAATGCTGTGTATAGCTGATAACTGAAGCATAACATCCTTTCTTTTATATTCAATTCCACTTGTAATAAAGGATAGCATTTAATTAGCCTTCTTGATTACATGCTATACCTGCATACTTGAGATTTAATCTCTCTAAAGGACATTAGTAAACCAGATGGATTTCATGGGTCATCATTAGACTTAATTCCAGATATGTATTGAATTCAGATTTCACTATCTGCTATGGTGGGATTTAAATATGGGCCGTTGGATTACTAGTCCAGTGACAATATCACTACGCCATCAACCTCCCCTAGAGAAATATATTTCTATTATTCTGATTATTCTATGTGCCTTAAATATCTGCCACAACTTCTCCATTGATCTTACAGTAACCCAGTTCACTTCAGCTAGCTCAGCTTTCGTGTTCATATAGTTGCCCTTTCATTTAAAATACTAGTCTCGGACCCACTCTTCTTCTTGGATGTAAAATTCAATCATATTGTGGTTGCTGTTACATAGGGTTATCTTTACTCTGAGATCATGAATTAATCCTATCACATTACATAATACCAAAGTTGGTTCCAGAATGGGCTGTTCTAAGAAACAATCTCAAAAGCATTCTATGAACTCATCATCCAGACTACTACTATCTGATTCTTCCGGTTTATACGTAGATTAAAGTCGGCCATGATTATTGCCATCCCTTTATCACAAGTACTCAATATTTCTTCTTATATACTTTGTCCTACATTGTGGTTACTGTTAGGGACCGGTAGACCATTCCCACTTGTGACTTCTTTCCTCTGCTCTTCCTCATCGCCACCCAAAGAAATTCTACACCCTGATCTCCTGAATCAAGGTCATCTCTAACAATGCCATCCTGGATCAACACTGCCATCCCTGCCACTGCCATCCCTACATCTTCACCCAGCTTCCTATTCTTCTTGAATGTCACATACTCCTCAGTATTTGGGATCCAAATCTCGTTATCCTGCAGCCACGTCTCTGGCTATCAGATCATATTTATTTACCTCAATTTGTGCTTTCAATTTGTTTACTTTGTTATGAATGCTACACGCGTTCAGATACAAAGCAAAAACAGAAAATGCTGAAAAATCTCAGCAGGTCTGACAGCATCTGTGGAGAGAGAATAGAGCCAACATTTCAAGTCTAGATGACCCTTTGTCATCTAGACTCGAAACGTTGGCTCTATTCTCTCCCCACAGATGCTGTCAGACCTGCTGAGATTTTCCAGCATTTTCTGTTTTTGTGTTTCAGATTCCAGTATCCACACTATTTTGCTTTTATTTCAGATACAAAGCCTTTGGTTTTGTCGTTTTATTATATTTGTAACATCAAGTCTTGATTGTTGTTGCATTCATTTCCACATTTTGCTGGTTTTTCCTTAATTGTTTTCAAATTCCACCAAGGTCTCAGCCCTCCCTACCTCTGGGACCACCTCCAGCTCTACAAGCCTTAAAGATCTCTGCATTCCTCCAATTCTGGCTTCTTGCTCATCCCTGATTTTAATCACTCCAACATTGGCAGACACACCTTCAGCTGCCTTGGCCTTAAGGTCTAGCTTTACCTCCCAAAACTTTTCCATCTCTCTACCTTTAACATCCTCATTAAAACTTTTTCTCTCAGACAAGCTTTTGATCCTCTATCCTGATATCTTTTTGTGGCTCAGTGTCAAAAAATGTTTTGTGTTGATCCTAAGTGCGTTGGGACCTTTAACTGTATTAAAAGCACTACATAATTGTAAGCTGTTGTTGTTGAATTGATGCTTACCGACTTGCCAGTTCCAATTAATGTTTGCAATTGCATTATGTTCCAGGATGCTTCTACAACAGAAGAAAATAAAAAGTCTGAATTTTAAGATTAATACTAAGGATACAAGATCATTCATAGCACTTTTTTCACAATACAATCTGTTTCATTCTCTTTTTCCTGCCATATTCTTGATTATTTCTTTCCATACCTTCTCTATTGATTTTATTCCATTCATGGTAATGGTAGCATGTTATTACAGTTTTAAAGTGAATCGCTGGGCGGCATGGTGGCACACTGGTTAGCACTGCTGCCTCACAGCTCCAGGGACCCGGGTTTGATACCCTATGGAAGAAATAAGGTGCCTTTTTGGATAGTCAAAGATAGACATGAATGTGTGCAAAAAATAAACTAATTGGAACTGTCAACTGGCAATAAATGTTGGCCTAGCCAGCGATGCACACATCCCATAAATGGATAAAGAAAAGGTTCACTGGAACTGACAAAGGGGATTGTCTAAGGGAATGTTAAACTGTCAAGGAATTTAAATTTCAAATTTTGTCTGCTGTTTAAAAAAAATCAATTTTCATTCTGTCCACTAACATCAGCCTGAGGGTTAGAGCTGCATGCCTGATTTCACAACCTATAATTTTCACAGTGGGGTGCCTGTCAGTTTACAGTTTGATTAATAGTGTTTATAAAGTCTTGGAAGTGGGAATATGTATATAATTGTTTGTTGTTACAAGGGACTAAGTGCTTAAGGAAGTTAAATGTAGTGAACTGTGTGGTTTTATATGAGAGTTTTTAAAATAGTGAGTTCACCAATCGACATTTAAGGACTTCATTTAATCTGAACAAGGTTCCTGAAGTCTGCCCATAGTAAAGTTGTAATGGATGCTGTAAGAACACAGCGTGATGGCTGGGGGGTGGGGGGGTGCATGGGTGGGCATGAGTTGGCACTAATTTGGCATGGGGCTATGGACTGCAATGGTGGCAGGTGGAGGGGCATAGGTTGGCATAAAGGGTATGAAGGGCCATGGGGGTGAGTAGGGGCATGAAGTGGCATGAATTAGGATAGGTAAGGAATGGGGATTATGTGGGCGGGGGGGGGAGTGGGAGTGTGAGGGGTGAGTGCTGGAGAACTGTTTTTTTTTCACAGCCGGGACAAAGTCCCACAGCAACGAGGCGGTCCTTTCCTTCCAGCACTCCCTCCCGACCCGGCAACCTCTTGTGCTACCTCTGCACAGAGTCCCCAGTTCCCCATACCACCCCCTCCCCAATTTCGACACAAATCAGAAAGTAACAATATAGAAAAAAATCATTGCCTTACAACTGTATACCGCTAAAGAAGGTTGCAAATAAGCCGAGCATTCCCAGGAACTCTTCTCTGCTAAAGTTTTTCACAATGAATTCTTCACACACATTAGAAACTCCATAAAGTATAGCACCTCCCAGGACAAAAAGGTCCCCCAGCAACTTGTTGTTACCTATTTAAAAATAAAACGCCAAATCCACTTAAGAAAAATTCAAAGCATCAATAACATTACTTTTCTTAATAATTATGAACTGTACTTTGAGAATACACAGCAACTTTCTTATTTGAGCAAATAAAAATATTTGAAGCATGTTGGTAAATAGATAGCACAAATATCCATAGAAAGTAATTGATTCAGCATCAATCAACCAGCACTTTTGGAAAGAAGCTGATTCACAACCTGGTAAGAAGTGGTATTGAAGCGTATAGGGACATTCATTACACTATCAGAGAAATCAGAGGAGGAAACTAATGTTCCCTGAAGAATGAAAGGCAAGTTTATGATAATACAATGACACACTAACACTGGATGCACTATATTTGATTTGCTAAATGGTTATTTTGTGCTCTAGATTTCTTATATTACCAAGATATGAAAGGGATCAGGAAACAGCATGTAGTCTGTCCTTTTCCCAGCATCGTGTGACAACTTACATCTTGGTACGTCTCCTGCTCTGACTAAGACCGCAAGAAACTGCAAGGCGTCGTGAACGTAGCACAGTCCATCACACAAACCAACCTCCACTGACTCTGTCTACACTTCCCGCTGCTTCAGAAAAGCAACCAGCATAATTAAGGACCCCACGCACCCCAGACAAACTCTCTTCCACCTCCTTCCGTCAAGAAAAAGATACAAAAGTCCGAGAAGATGTACCAACTGATTCATGAACAGTTTCTTCCCTGCTGCTGTCAGACTTTCGAATGGACCCAAATAAGCACCAGTTACCTTGATTTACTCCCAAGGTAAGATACCCAAAGGACCAGCTATTTGTTGATGGAATCTTCCCAGCCTGGCTTGTTTGAACAAGAGGGAAGATTGGAAGATTGGTTCCCAAGACATCAACATTGCTCTCTGCAGTCATGGTTAGTAACACTTGCAAGAACTAAATGCAGAACTAAACTTAGCTATGATAAGGCTACTATGTCGAACATGTGGTATTAGAACAAAGTATCTTAGAGCTGAGCTTTAGGTGCATGAGTAGATCATGGTCACTTTGTAGTGTTAGATGTCACCTTGCAGTAGTATTAAATGATCCAAGATCTTTTTGCAAACTGTATACTACACAACATTTCCACCTAAAATGCCTTGTTAAACTGAAAGAGAAGGGATAATCACAAGCCAGGCCAGATAAGGACATTGCAATGACCTTAAAATAAGCATTCAAGGAAGAAACATTCACCTAATTCCCAGATTTAACAATATATTACTGCATATCTATGTTAGTCACTGAGGATTACTTCTAACTTCCCCCATGAATACATTTACAAGACATATCAATCTTAGAGTTATTTACTTCTACTGGGACCACAGTATACCACAGACATCTGGAGAATTCTCCTCAGCTCCAGCTAATCCCAGAGGTAAGACTTTTATTTACCCTCTTGGCTATGGATATCTTAGTCCCTGTTTGCTCTGGTTACTTTTCCAATACTTCCACGCTAAGCTACTGGTTGCTTTTTTTGTCATAAAACTCTACGGCGATCACTGTAGATTCTGTCACTAGTTTCAAACTAGACAACCTTCCATCTTACATTCCCTCACAAAATTCAAACTGAGTTAAGTCTCACCCATGTTCCACATGGTGAATGCTGAAGTTAGTTTTTTACTCTGCTGGCTGTGCCTAGCTAACTATCATTTACTTAGGCAATCTTAGAGTGAACTGCAAACCACACCAGGTCCAAACTGGGAAATTGGATGACTCTGCATCCCTTTATCTAGCCTCAACTGCCTTACAATTTGCTCAGCAGCTTTAGTTTCCAAATTTCAGGTTCAGTTTTATTTTGGAAACAGGAAAAGTTTCCGTTCTATGATTCCCTTTACTGTTTCCATTTTCAGTTTCTGCTTTAGTTAGGTCATGCATTGTTTAACTTTCTCCACCTGTTGTTTTATAGCTCTATATCTCCTATTCTGACTTTTGAGTGTAATAACCTCTCAGTTTATTCATTCTGCATTTTCTATGGTTAAAATTTTAATTCTTAAAACTACAAGTTATACTCTAAAATTAAAAGATATATTCTGAAACAGATGAACCATGAACTAGATGTTTGCAATAACAGCCACCATCTTTTCCAGACATGGTTCTCCTATGGGGAGAGGGGTGGTTGTGGGTGGTGCGGTGTGCAGTGCCCTGGACTGCTGAGCAGAGCAACCCTTCTTTGATGCACTTCTTACAACATTTCTCATTATGAAAACCATACAATCTTTTATCAAATATAACTTCATCACTACCCAGTTTACATCTCTTTTATCTCAGCATCAGCTGATGTTTTTTTAAATTCCTGTACAGGCGGTCCTCGGACACAATTGGTTCCTGAAAACTCTGGGCAGATTTTGCCAGCCATGCTCACCCCAAAACTGGAAAATCCACCCCGAGGTCAACAGAAGCAATTTTCCCACAAGAACAATGTTATAAATTGGGGATTGGCTCCTGAACCAAGGCCTGATACCCTACTTTCGCCAAAAAAAACCACAGAATTTTGTACTCAATCAGTTATGAAAAGGTACTATAGCAATAAATTAATATTATCAAATATGAATTTTAAGAAAATGTTTGGAAAGACAAAGATTCATTATGTTAAAGTGTCCTGAGTCAGGGAGATGGGCTGCAAAGAACATTGATGCGCACAGGTGAATGTTTGATCTTGTTCACTGGCATGGGCGTCATAATATGTAAATGTTGTAAGTGCTGTTCATCATAACTCAAATGTTGTAAAGTTGAGGACTGCATGTTCTTGCACAGAAGGTATCAGTTAGGGCCAAAATTTTGCATCTGCTCCTTTTGGCTTTCTCTTCAAATCTGATGATAATTTGAAACAAATTGTTCTAACTTTTATGAAGCCACATTTGAAACAGTTTTGGAGTTCTTGGCATCCTACTTCAAGAGGGCATTGGTTTATTACAACTTAAGAAAGCAAGATAAGGTCAAGGATGAGAAAGTAGCCCTATTGCACGCTACCTAGCAGAGAATTCAAGAAAAAAGATTTTGCAATTACTTATGATGGAGTCCTGGGTCAGAATCCCAAATTACATTAGAAAGTCTGACTAGACCCCAACAATTTTTCTATTTTGGCATAAATGTGATGGTGGGAACTTTCATTCAGAAGTAATTCTGCTGACAAATTAGGGATTTTTAAAAAACTTTATTTAACAACACAGTATAACTCTAATAAAGTGAAGTATCTTAACTATTAACAGTTGAACAATAGTTTAAAAAATGAAAAGAAACAACTTTAATTCCTAACTTATCACTGTTTTAGTTCCAAATAAGCAATATTCTCTTCCAAACTTAGAGTTCGACTTTAAATACAGTTAGCAACCATAAATATATTTGCTATAATGAGTGTAAACAGAAACACTCTGAATTTTATACTCAGTTATATAACGGTAATATAGCAATAAATTAATATCATCAAATATTATCTCAGAGATTTTGTGGAGCGAGAGCAGCTTGTTGATAACCTCTGACTTCAAATTGAAGCTCAACCAGAACTGAAAGCTGTTTTCTCTCTGCTATATCCCTAGCTCCTCCCATTAACTACATTATCACATGACCCTGTCAATCAACCTAATCAAAACCCCAGCGTAAATCTTCATCCAGAAACAATAATCCATTAGCTCTCTCCTAAGTAAACACTACATGGCTAAAATGAGTAATTATCCTGCTCTCCCAGCATCTGAGCTGCATTCCAACCAGATATACTGACTGCCTGTAGAAAAAAGCTGAATTTTAAAACATTCCTCTTAAACATAAAATATATCTATAGCATACTATTATCACACTTAGCATCTTATCAGATTTCAGAAATACCCTCAAACCGTTCCCATACATTAATTACTTTGAAATGCTGCGCCTGCAGTTTTGTTAAGATGAAAATGGTAGCAGTTTTGTGCACAACAAACATGTTGAAACACTAGCCAATATCCACCATATGTGATCCCCGCTGGTGTGGACCTCCACCGGCAGGGTCAGAAACTTTAGCGAGCCTGGACAATTGCGTCCCAAGTTTGATAAATAGATGGAAATATGTATTTCCATTTTGTAATCAGCCTCACACTGTTCTCCGGCATGAGGGTGATTATGTCCCAAAAAATGGCCCGGGAAGGTCGCAACCAGCCAGACGCCAGTTGCGATTTCAGTTTTAGACTTCCCACTGACATTTCCCAGCCCGCTACACTACTCGAGCAACGCAGCGAGCCAGGAAAATCTGCCCATTGAGTCCAGCTTTGTTCAGCGGGTCTTGAGTCTTTGGAAAAGTTTCAAAGGCACTAATTCCCAGGATAAATTATCTTAATTTTCGATATAAGCTTGTAGAGTTGGGATTCTATACTTTAGAGAAGCATTGACTTAAAGGTGACCTTATCGAGTTTAGTTAAGTGAGATAGGGGTAGATTGTGGCCAGGATTTTTAGGATGGCCAAGGCTCCTTTAACACCTTCCCAATCACCTCTATCACCAGAAAGACAAGGGAAGCAGATGCATAGAACACCACTACCTGTAAATGCCCTTCCAAGCTACACACCATCCTGACTTAGAACTATATCACTGTTTCTTCACTGTCACAGAAACAAAGTCCTGGAATTTCCTTCTCGGCAGCACTGTGGCATTTGGTAAGGTGCCACATCAAAGATTACTACACAAAATTAAGAACTCATGGTGTCAGGGTAATATATTAGCATAGATAATAGAAAGCAGAGGGACAGATAGGTATTTTTCGGGTCGGCAAACTGTTACTAGTGGCTGCAGGGATCAGTGCTTGGACCTCAACTATTTATAATCTGTATCAATATTATTCAGTATCCTGGTAACTTCCTTATTTACTGTATCTTTGGAAATGCTTTCTTCCTTGGTAAGCACTGATGCAAAGTATTTATTTGGTACCTCAAATGTGCCTTCTGCCTTCACCAATTGTTCTGCATTTTGGTCCCTAACTGGCCCCACTGCTCCTCCAACAACCCTTACACAGTTGATATACCTCTGACAACTTTGGACTCCCTTTTATGTTAACCATCAATCTGTTCTCATATTATCCCTTTGCGTCTCTTATTTCCCTTTTCACTTCTCCTTTGTATTTGATTCTCTCTTGTGTAATAAAGCTGGCATCTGTCAGGTGCTCCAAAGAGCAGTTGAGATCAACTCACACAGAATGATGCCAATTCACTAAATTCTTTCAAGTGAAAGCAGGACTTATTTATTTATGAATGGCGATCCCCTTTCATAAAAGGTAGGTATTGGTCGGAGAGGAATTTTCCAGAATTTTTATCCCTCAAATTGACCTGGGATTTTATTTATTTTTGGATGGGGTGGCATGTATGTATTGTAATACCCAGGGTGACATAATTGTGTAGAACAGGCGAGATAGACCAAACCGTCAATTCCTGTGTGTCATTGTATGTGAATACTCCTCTTGATATACTGGACAGCAATTAGCTGAGGTTAAAATAGTGGTGATACCAATGTGTGGATATTACGGAATTTAGTTTTGGAATTTAGGAAAAAATGTGCAGAGGTTTCTCTCAGGAGAGCAATGGAGTGGAGTAGCTAATTCGCACTCAGGTAGATTATACACAGCAGCACTATGTTAATGTGTTGAATATCCCTTTTCTCACTTTATGTTTTGTTTACTTTCTAGGGCTCATACAAAACTGTTCAACACAGTTCAAAAACATTTCATACAATTCCAGGTGCAGTCAGGCCTCCTGCACCAATGGGTCTTACCTAATTCTTGGTGGTTTGCTGCCAGGACATCTGCACCAACCATAATCCCAACGCCCACCAAACACATTAAAACAGCCACAAAGTGGATGATTCTGTATCTTGAACGTAAGACAAACCATGAGAGGAACATCACCACTGGAATGACAAAGCAATCGAGGAGCTGAAAGTGCACAACAAACACATGTTAACAAGTAATTCATTATATTTACCTACAGAAAGACTGAGCTGGAAGTTCAGCTCTGTGGCTTCATGGTTTGGGCACAACAGATGCTGTTTTGTGTCCAAAATGGTGCCCATGCCACAGAGAAACCAACGCTAAGCAAGCAACAGGAAACAAAAGAAAAATTAGTGTGCACCTTCATCACCGCCGTCCCCATTCTGGAGAACTCAAACCTCACTCACAACTGCATTTTCTAAGCCCCCTGTCCATGTAATCTCCTATTGACCCCAACCACAACCTCCAAGCATCCTCCAAAAACACCCCCAACCCCACAACAATACTGAAGACGCTACGATATCCTTTGCTGATGCAACAGTCCCGCACAAGGCCTACAGAAATAGTGCAGAACCCCAGGAGATTTTGTCTTGACCTCCTAGCATCATCCCACCCCCTCCCTAATTGTACTTGAGCCCCAGTCTGACCACTGTGATTGTACCCAATCACTTACCTGAACAATGACTTGAACTGATGCCAGCTCCCACCGTTGTGCTTTTGGCATTGTAATAAGTTCCAGAGCCCAAAGTCCCAGGTTCCTAACACATCCAGAACCAAGTATGGGCTGTTAGTTCTGTGGGTGTGAGGCACCCAAAAATAGGCACTTCTGAATTTCTGGCCCAGTGCATTTTAATCTATTTATCTCTCTAGTACCTATTGAGTCTGTTAGAAATTTTCACATTAATATTAAATTTGAACCAATGGCAGGAATTATTATTTGTACACTTTGGCACCGGGAAGCACAAAATTTCTCCATCTTGTTTCACAGACTCGATCATTTGAAATTCAATGACGAGTGTAGAATTTAAAGTTTGTTTATTCCCTATTTCAGGCCTTTCCTTTCAGGCCTTTCCCGGGAGCTGCATGTATGTTTAACAGTTTTCCCATCAGATTTACTTGGTGGAAATGCTAGCTAACATAAGCCATTTCTCTGTTGTGATTCATTCTGGTGTTTTCGGCTTTCCATTAGTGTAAGGACTTGCAGAAGGAGAGACAGACTCAGGACAATTACCACCATTCCTGCTATTTGACTCTTTTAGATCTTGGGGGCAATAGTTTACAAAGTTGGCTCCCACTGTCCAATATAGCGAGAGTAATGAGGCAGGACCTGGTCAGCTATTTACAAGCATGCCTTGGAAATAACAACAACTTATATTTGAATAGTGCCTGTAACACATTTAAATGACCCAAGGTGTTTAAAAGCGAGCATTATAAAACAAAATATGACACCAAACCAAATGAGGAGATTGTAGGTCAGATGACCAATAGCTTGCTCAAAGAGGTAGGTAAATGAGAAATAGGAAATAGATAGTAAATAATAGGAAGGAAAAGGGCACGGAACAATCGAGAATAAAAATACTTAATTGGAGGAGGTCCAATTTCCATGGAGTGACGACAGATCTGGTGCTGGCAAATCAAAGATTGGCAGGCAAAGCAGTAATGCATCAGCTTTTAAAGGGGAGATAGTTCAGGTATAGTAAAAGTACATTTCCCAGAGGGGGAAAGGTAAGGCAACAAATAAAGCAGAAAAAAGGATGCATGTGACAGGGGTCAGGTCAATAATAAATTAGAACTAATTTGCATAAAGAAGGTCCAGAGGGAAAGTGAAAAATTACTAAGAGAAACAGAGAGAGAATATGAAACATGTGGCAGCCAACATATAAGGGAATCGAAAAGCCCTCCATTGGCACAAATTGGGCCCATTATTTTTTAGTAGTGGTGAACAGTGTTTTTAGACTGGAGGGAATTATGCAGTGGATCAGTGCTAGGACTACCACTCTTGATATATATTAATAATCTTGACATGGGTATGGGCAAAACTTGATGGCACAAAACTTCGAATTGTCAACTGTGAAGAGGTTAGTGATGGACTTCAAGAGGATATAGACAGGCTGGTTGAATGGGCAGGCAAGTGGAAGTAAACTAAATATAATGCAGAGAAATCTGACAGGATACATGTTGGTAGCAAGGAAGAGGATAGGCATTAAAAATAATGGGCCCAATTTGAAAGGGGTCACAGGAACAGAGACTCTAGGGTTTGGAGTGTGGGGATGGGATGTGGTGTGGTGCTAAATGTGCACAAATCATTGAAGATGGCAGGGCAGCTTGAGAAAGCAGTTAAAATGTCAGGTTGACAGTGCGAGCCTGTGTCAGGGGACAGTGCCAAGGAATGTTCATCTCCTCCCCCCCCCCAGGGTTATACTTACCATGGCCCCTTTAGCGATATCCCCTCGACTGAATCCTGTTTTTAAATATCTGGAGTAAACCTCGCCAATGTGAGGTAAGGTTTGAACATTCGGTTGTGGGGGGTGGAATCATGTGGCAGAGTGGCCCGTTAATAATATCAAAATGTAGTCAATTTAATTTAAACAATGTCACCAGCAAGGGACGGGGAAAATCGGGGAAACAAGATCCCACCACCAAGAATCTTGTTTCCCAAGTGTTGTGGGATTTTGCACCTGCGTCACCATTTACACTTGCAGCAGATGTAGGCACAAAATCGGCCCCAGTGATTCTAATTATTGGTTTAATTTATACCTGCACCACATAATAGGGTATTCAGCCAAGCAAGGGAGATAAGTCTCACAGTCAACCCCTGCTCAGTATCGGGGCTACTGATCTCAGTACTCCATGGTAAAAAGGGGAAAATACGCTGAGATCCCCAGTCCTGATTTTTGTCTAATAATCCTTCTGGGCACTGGGTTTTTTTTATTAATTTGTGAGACATGGGCATTGTTGTCTGGCCAGCATTTATTGTCTATCCCTCGTTGCCCTTGGAGGGCAGTCAAGAGTCAACTACAGTGATGTGGCTCTGGAGTCACAAATAGGCCAGATCAGGTAAGGATGGCAGATTTCCTTCCCTAAAAGACACTAGTGAACCAGATGGGTTTTTCTGACAATCAACAATGGTGTCAAGGTCATCAGTAGATTCTTAATTCCAGATATTTTTTAATTGGATTCAAATTCCACCATCTACCATGACGGGATTTGAACCCAGGTCCCCAGAACATTAGCTGAGTTTCTGGATTAATAGTCTAGCGATGATACCACTAGGTCATCGGCTCCCCTGAAGGTGAGGACAGGATGAATCTGCTTACTGCCTAGAAAGGAATCAGATGGATGCTGTGATTCATGGAGCCAGACCTGACCAGAACTCAGCTTTCAGGAAAAAAAGTGGAAGCTGGGGGATTAATTATTTATTAAACTCCACCCACCTGTGCATGGGGAAATACAGGATATGACAACTGTAGTAATCAGGTTCATAAGGTTGAACACATACCTGAACACTTGTTAATGTTGTATACTGGTAAGCTTTGACTACCAGATAATTAGCTTCAACATCAATTAACCCCAGCAGAAGATATTTCCACCATTTTGTCTTCAGTATTTGTAGTAAATTGTCATTGCCTGATTAAAAGTAAAATTAAATGAGCACTTTAGCAATTTTGGGACTGCAATTATATTCTGCTGGTTCAGAACATTTCAAACATATTCTTCTTTTTGTTCACTACATACCCTGCCTGAACATCAACATCCCCGTGTAAACCAGGAACAATAGAACGTAGTTGATAAAACCCTGAAGCACTGGGGTGTTCACACCAAAGTCATCCGCCAGATATTGGCTACTGATTGCAGTTCCACATAACAATATGGATAATCCTTGACCAAGAAGTAGTATCCTTAGAAGACTCCTGAAATTGACCAAGAATTCTAGTTAGTTCACAAATATTGCCATCTTGGAGATAGTTTGAAAAACTGAGCGTTAAAGAGAAATACCTAACAATGAAACCCAACAAGTATAAGTCACCAATTTGAAAGAAGGAATTAAATAAACTTAAAGGTTACAAAAATAGTTTTTCTGATTAGAGTTTGGAAATGTCTCCAAATTGACTTTTCTTGGCTCCTCCCAAGGAAGTGTTAAGAATTCAGCTGATGGAAAACGTTGGGTTATTCCAAATCCCAGAAGGGAAACTTGAAACAACTGGCCTCAGATTTATTTTGCAATTTGCTACAATGTGAAGAAGGGTCTGAAGTCCAGAGAATGATGTCCCAAACATTTTGTGACAATTTTAAGTAAAATACAGGTTTATTAAAAGCAATAAAATAGGCAAAAATAAAATCTCCGTTCACAGCAGCGGGACTGGAGAATCCCAGCTGCAGGTGAGGTCAGAGAATTCTGGCCTTTAGTTTCTGTTCCCCGTTGTTACCAGCTTGCCTTGGGTAAGCCTCTATTTGCAGTGTTGCTCAGCTCATCAATATATCAAAAGTTTAAAGTTTATTTATTAGTCACAGGTAAGGCTTACATTAACACTGCAATGAAGTTACTGTGAAATTCCCCTAGTCGCCACAATCCGGCGCCTGTTCGGGTCAATGCACCTAACCAGCACGTCTTTCAGAATGTGGGGGGAAACCGGAGCACCCAGAGGAAACCCAGGCAGACACAGGGAGAACGTGCAAACTCCACACAGGCAGTGACCCACGCCAAGAATCGAACCCGGGTCCCTGGCACTGTGAAGCAGCAGTGCTAACCACTGTGCTATCGTGCCGCCCATCTGTGCTACAGTGCCGCCCATCTGTGCTACCGTGCCACCCATCTTTGCTACTGTGCCACCCATACACTAAGAACACCATAACCAAAATATCCCTGCCTTTAAGCAGCTTACATTTTCCAATAGTTTGTTAAAGTATGTAACCAGCAGAGAATGTTCCAATTTATTGAATTTGCTGGATATTTTCACATCATCACAATTTCCCTGACAATATTCTTTCACTTTAAAAAAAAGCAGACTGGACTTATTTATTTTGTACTTTTTGATATTTATATATTTAATTCAATAATGAATTGTTGGTGTTTTGACATTTGACAGATAATGTCATAACTTGAATAGATAACTACTTGTTTAATTCGTAGAAATGGACAATTCAGATGTTTTCTATGGAGAAGACAAGCTGAGAGGAGCTTTAATAGAGGTATTCAAAATCATGAGAGTCTAAAACGTTTATTTATTAGTTGTATGTAGACTTACATTAACACTGCAATAAAGTTACTGTGAAAATCCTCTAGACAGAGTAGATAAGGAGAAATTCTTGCCAGTCATGAAAGGATTAGGAACGAAAGGGCACAGAGTTAAAGTAATTGATAAAAGGTGCAGAACTGACATGAGGAAAAGTTTTTTCATGCAACAATTGGTAAAGGTCTGGAATGCGCACCCTTAGAGAATGGTGGAGGTAGGTTCAATCGAGCTGAAAAGGAATAATATGCAGGGTGTAAAGAAAGATGTTTTTAATATTTTGGGGCTTTTATTGTATTTTACTGTGAAACAGGGTGCGTGTGTGTATGTATGTATGTATGTATAGCTGAGGACAATGAAATCAAGATGTAAAAGCAAACAGGTACTAAAATAGAGATGCTGAGATCTTAGGGAGTGGCAATGTGAGACCTCCAGGAGTGTGGCTATGTGCTGGAAAAAGAACTGTGAAGAGGTTCCAGCCAACCCAAAAAAAGTGTCTGTTTTTTCAGAACACAGGACTTTGTTTTAAAGTTGCTTGAATTTCCACAGTAGAGAGGCCACGTGATGCACCATCTTTACTGCAACAGTGGATTTGCCTTGTGGTATTATTAATGGTTTTATTTGATTTGTCGCGTATTAGTATCCAATTGAAAGTATTGTTTCTTGCGCACTATACAGACAAAGCATATCGCTCATAGAGAAGTAAAGGAGAGGATGCAGAATGTAGTGTTACAGTCATAGCCAGGGTGTTGGGAAAGATCAACTTAAGGCGAGATAGGTCCATTCAAAGGTCTGATGGCAACGGAAGAAACTGTTGTTGAATCGGTTGGTACGTGTCCTCAGACTTTTGTATCTTTTATTTTCTTGCTTTAATAAATGATTAATTTAATGTCTAAAATCCCAAAAGTGTTACTGAAGTTTGTGGCTTCTGAGTCCAGTAAGCTAATCTACTCATCATCAAAATACAAAAAGAAAAGAGTTGTGATATGCAGACTAAGTTTTCCTTTGGGGGTTTGCACAGAAATTAATATCTGCTTGGTCATAACACAGGGTTATGGAGAGAAGGCAGGAGAATGACACTAAGTGAATTGTTCATTTGGACAGTCAGTGTAGATACAACAGGCTGAATGGCATCCTTCTGAACAATTCTATGATTCTGTGAATGAATCTTTCAAGTATTTATTTCTTATATATGTATAATTTTATTTCTGATTTTAAAGACAACTGTGTTATGGTTCAGGTCAGATACTCCACAGTGTTTTATGAAGCCCGTCTGGATCATAAGTTTAGCATCTTGAATTTGGCTAGGATAAGCATGATATGTTTCACCTCAGGTATGATTCAAATAACCCATTAGGGAGCTTTTATCAAACAAAGTTTATTTAAGAATATAGTTAACATGTATGGAAAGAAAATTAGCAATACCTTTTATCAATTACAAACAAAAACAAAACAACCACAATAATGTATAACAAATATATTTAAGGTGTTCCAACCAAAACCAAGCTTCCTTTAGACAAAACTCTTCAAACGGGTTCAACACAGCAAAGTCTAATGCTCACACGATTCTGGAATTGAGTCCTTTGGTTGGATTCTGCAGTTTTCTTAATAGACTCAGAACAGTTTGAAGTCAGAACAGCTTCCCAGAACCCCAGAGAGAGACTCTGATCAAGCCACCATCAGCAGATTTTCTACCCCAGGAAGGCAAGATCTTGTTTTCAGATAACCAGCTGAATTTCCAAATAAAACAGGAAGAGAGAGAAACACTTCTTTCATCTTGCTGTCCCTTCTAAAAAACTAAAACTCAAACTAAACAGCAGCTCAAACTGAAAATGAAAGAGCTCCTGTCACCTGACCTGCAGGCCAGTTTTCTGTCCCATCAATGCAATAAACATCCCGGTAAAAATAAACAAACCCGGTGTAAGCACCAATAAAAGAACATCGCCAGTCAAATCGGTGCCGTAATGACATCAGCTAAGGCTGTGAGCTGAGAAACACTGAAGCTGTGAGAGCTGCAGAGATCATGATTTTAAAAAAACATCTCTTAAAGGTACACTAATGTCACACCTCCCCCCTTAAGAAAAAAAAATGAACAATCAACATTCAAAGATGGTTTCATTTTTCAAACCCTTTCAGTTTAATATTTCAAGTGCACTACAAAAAATATACATACATTTTACCAAAATCAAAACATGTAAACATAATAACAATATAGTTCATTTCAGTTCTTGTCTTCCACCATCAAATACTCCTTTTTATCACATTCGTGACAAAGCATCAGCAATCGCATTCTCTCTTCCTGCCACATGTATAATTTTTAACTTAAATGGCTGCAGTAATAGACTCCATCGAAACAGTCTGGCATTTTTAGTATTAAATTTCTCCAAAAACATCAACGGATTATGATCGGTATACACAATTGTCTCAGACGAATTACTGGCAACATAAATGTTATAATGTTGCCACGCCAGCACCAAACTCAAGGTCTCTTTTACAATCGTTGAATAATTCTTCTCGTGATCATTCCATTTTTTGGAAAAATACCCAATAGACTGCTCTATTCCTTCACCGTCTTCTTGAAAGAGCACGGCACCTACGCCCACATCACTCGCATCGATAGCCACCCAGAATGGTGTTGTATAATTAGGTGTGGCTAACTTGGAGCAGTGGTTAACACAGTCTTCAGGCCATCAAATGCCTGTTGACACTCTGCCATCCATTGAAATTTGCTACGCTTCTTCAGCAAGTCAGTAGAGCAACCACACTGCTAAGATTTGGCACAAATTTACAGTAAAAACCACTCAGGCCCAGAAATCTCATTATTTCCCTTCAGGTCGACGGTACTGGGAACTCCCCAATAACTTTTGTTTTCACATCGCGTGGGGCCATCTGTCCATGTCCAATTGTATGGCCGAGGAACGTGACTTAAGCTTTTCCAAACTCACTCTTAGCCAGATTTGCCACCAAACCTGCCTCATGAAGTCGACCAAAAATCCGCGAGATGTTTCAAATGTTCTTCCCACATCTGACTAAAAATCACCAGATCATCTATGTACACCGCACAATTGGGTAATCATGAAATGACCTTATTGGTTAATCATTGAAACGTGGCTGGGGCATACTTCATTCCAAATGGCATAACTTTGAATTGGTATGAATCATTTGGTGTCACAAAAGCTGAAATCTCCTTTGCCCTTTTGGTTAAAGGTACCTGCCAGGACCTTTGAGTAAATTCAGTTTGGAGATAAAAGTTGATTGTCTCACCTTCTCAATGCATGCCTCCCACAATGGAATATGATAAGAGTCTGATTTTGAAACTGCAATGACTGTCCTATAGTCCACACACAATCATTGGGTACCGTCCGGTTTTGGTACCATGACTATGGGTGAGCTCACTTGCTGCAACTTACTTCAATTATGTCATTTTTAAGCAAACTTTCAATCTCCTTTTGAACCTGTCAGTTTTACAGGGTTAAGTCTATAAGGATGTGTTTAATTGAAACAGCATTCCCCATATCCACATCATGTATAACCATTCTAGTACTTCCCAACTTATTCCCACATACTTGGCCATGTGATATTAATAACTCGTTCAGATCAATTTGATTTTCTTCTGGAAGGTAACTCAATAATTTATCCTAATTTTTAATAACGTCTTTATTATCCAATTTAATTTGAGGAATGTCAAATTCAGAGTCACCTGGATTCGATTCTTCTCCTTCTGCTCTCCTTCCCTGTCAAAATACCTTTTAAGCATATTCACATGACCCACCTCTGAGAGTTTTCCTTCTGTCTGGCGTTCTTATAAAATAATTCACCTCACTCAATTTCCTTTCAATTTGATAAGGCCCACTAAACTTTGCTTTTAAAGGTTCACCTACCATTGGTAACAATACTAAGACTTTATCCCCACTCGCAAAACTACAAACTTTTGATTTCTTATTCACTTCCTGTTTTATCACATACTGTGCCACTTTTAAATGTTGTCTAGCCAATTCACCTGCTGTATTCAACCTTTCCCTAAAATTTGACACGTGGACCAATGATATAGTCTCAGAATGCTCACTCACCAATTGCTCCTTAATTTAAGTGGTCCCCTTAACTCATGACGAAAAATCAATTCAAATGAACTGAATTTGTTTCACTCATTAGGTGCGTCTTTAATTGCAATGAGTACAAATGGAATTCCTTTATCCCAATCCTTGGGATAATCTTGACAATAAGCCCTCAGCATGGTCTTTAAAGTTTGATGCCACCACTCTGCATTTCTGGATGGCACGCAATTGATTTAAATTGTTTTATTCCTAAACTATCCATAACTTCCTTGAATAACTTTGATGTAAAATTTGATCCTTGATTTCTGTGGGTAGTCCATATCTAGTAAAAAATTGAATAACTTCTCTACAATCCTTTTAGCTGTAATATCATGTAAAGGAATGGCCACTGGAAACCTAGTAGACACATCCATTATAGTCAAAAGATACTGATTCCCATTTTTTGTTTTAGGGAGGAATCCTAAACAATCAATTAAGATCTTTGTAAAAGGTTCCTCAAATGCTGGAATGGATATTATGGGTGCTGGTTTTAACACCGCTTGACATTTCCCTATGACTTGCATGTGTGACATGACCAACAAAAGTTAATTACATCTTTATGCAGTCCAGGCCAATACAAATGATTTGTATTTTAGCTTGCATTTTCCTTACTCCCAAATGACCTCCTACTGGTACCTCATGTGCAACACTTCCTTTCTACACCCTATCGGCAATACCACTTGATGAACCTCTGCCCACTTTTCATCTGCCTGAATATGTAAAGGTTTCCATTTCCTCATTAAGACATCATTTTTAAGGTAATAACATTCTGGTATACACTCAGATTCCTCTTCTATGTATGCTTTCTGATACAAGTGTTTTATTTCTATATTTTTCTGTTGTAACTCTGACAATTTTCCCAAACTAAAAATATCCACCTCATCCTCCACCTGTTCTTGTTCGTTTCCAATCAGCTGATCAAAAATAATTTCTGATAATTCTGATAATAACTTTCTTATCTTCACTCTTTGATTTCTCCTCTTGTCTTAACCTGTGACTTTGTGATCTTGTTACTACACAATCAGGAAAAATCCCAGGATATGTGTCCTTCAATGACTCAGTTGTTTGATTCTCCACTGGCTTTTCAACTACAGTTGACATCACTCCCACCTGTGATCCAGCTATATTGTTAGCCAAGATAAACTGTATTCCTGGACAAGATAATTTCTTGATTACCTCTACTACTACTTCACCACTCTTCACTGGGCTCTCCAACCTCACCTTATATAATGAAACACTACTCTTCTCACCCTGAATTCCATATATTACCACCTTTTCTGGCAATACTCCTTCCAAACTACATAATTCCTTATCTCTTACCATCAAAGATTGACTTGTTCCCGTATCTCTTAAAATTTTAACTTCTTCACCTACTCCTCCTGGTACACATGAGTAAACTTTACCCACACAAGTAAATTCTTTAAAGAGATCTCGCACCGTCTTATCAATCAACTCCTGACCAGGCAGTACATTCTTTTGAACCTCTTTTGCTTCGATTGGGTTTTCCTTTACCACTTCAACAAACTCCACTGGCTTATCCTGTTTTACCACGTCAGCCTTCCCAGTGCTTTACTTAAACCACCAACACTGCAACTTTGCATAGCCTAATTTATTACAGTGAAAACATCTGAGCCTTTTCATTTTCCTTCTACCCTCTTGTCTTTCCTTTTTAACCTGAGGTACACTGTCTTTATTATCTCCTACAAGATCTCCTTTACTTTTACCATCCAATGATTTCTCTTTTCTCCAGTTTCTATCCCTCGCAGGCTGAAACTGATGTTGGAAACCAAACTTTGATTTATGAACTAATTCATAATCATCTGCCATTTCTGCTGCTAACCTCGCAGTTTTAACCCTCTGCACTTAAGAACATAAGAACATAAGAAATAGGAGCAGGAGTAGGCCATCTAGCCCCTCGAGCCTGCCCCGCCATTCAATAAGATCATGGCTGATCTGACGTGGATCAGTACCACTTACCCGCCTGATCCCCATAACCCTTAATTCCCTTACCGATCAGGAATCCATCCATCCGCGCTTTAAACATATTCAGCGAGGTAGCCTCCACCACCTCAGTGGGCAGAGAATTCCAGAGATTCACCACCCTCTGGGAGAAGAAGTTCCTCCTCAACTCTGTCTTAAACCGACCCCCCTTTATTTTGAGGCTGTGTCCTCTAGTTTTAACTTCCCTACTAAGTGGAAAGAATCTCTCCGCCTCCACCCTATCCAGCCCCCGCATTATCTTATAAGTCTCCATAAGATCCCCCCTCATCCTTCTAAACTCCAACGAGTACGAACCCAATCTCCTCAGCCTCTCCTCATAATCCAAACCCCTCATCTCCGGTATCAACCTGGTGAACCTTCTCTGCACTCCCTCCAATGCCAATATATCCTTCCTCATATAAGGGGACCAATACTGCACACAGTATTCCAGCTGCGGCCTCACCAATGCCCTGTACAGGTGCATCAAGACATCCCTGCTTTTATATTCTATCCCCTTCGCAATATAGGCCAACATCCCATTTGCCTTCTTGATCACCTGTTGTACCTGCAGACTGGGCTTTTGCGTCTCATGCACAAGGACCCCCAGGTCCCTTTGCACGGTAGCATGTTTTAATTTGTTTCCATTGAGATAGTAATCCCATTTGTTATTATTTCCTCCAAAGTGTATAACCTCGCATTTCTCAACGTTATACTCCATTTGCCATATCCTCGCCCACTCACTCAGCCTGTCCAAATCTCTCTGCAGATCTTCTCCGTCCTCCACACGATTCACTTTTCCACTTATCTTTGTGTCGTCTGCAAACTTCGTTACCCTACACTCCGTCCCCTCCTCCAGATCATCTATATAAATGGTAAACAGTTGCGGCCCGAGTACCGATCCCTGCGGCACGCCACTAGTTACCTTCCTCCAACCAGAAAAACACCCATTTATTCCGACTCTTTGCTTCCTGTCGGATAGCCAGTCCCCAATCCACTTTAACACACTACCCCCAACTCCGTGTGCCCTAATCTTCTTCAGCAGCCTTTTATGGGGCACCTTATCAAACACCTTTTGGAAATCCAAAAACACCGCATCCACCGGTTCTCCTCCATCAACCGCCCTAGTCACATCTTCATAAAAATCCAACATGTTCGTCAAGCACGACTTTCCCCTCATGAATCCATGCTGCGTCTGATTGATCGAACCATTTCTATCCAGATGCCCTGCTATCTCTTCTTTAATAATGGATTCCAGCATTTTCCCTACTACAGACGTTAAGCTGACCGGCCTATAGTTACCCGCCTTTTGTCTCCTTCCTTTTTTAAACAGCGGCGTAACATTAGCCGTTTTCCAATCAACCGGCACTACCCCAGAATGCAACGAGTTTTGATAAATAATCACTAACGCATCCACATGAGTTCTCACTACGTCAGGAAGTGAATTTTTAAACTCCTCCAAAATAATCATTTCTCTAAAAGCTTCATACGTCTGGTCTATTTTCAAAGCCCTTATCCACCTATCAAAATCACTTCGATCCTTTCAAAATCTATGTATGTTTGACCAGGTTATTTCCTTAGATTTCTAAACCATTGTCTGTAGGCTTCTGGCATTAGTTCATATGCACCTAAGATAGATTTTTTTTCACCTCATCATACTTCCCAAATATCTCCTCTGATAATAATGCAAACACCTCATTAGCTCTACCTACCAACTTTGTTTGAATCGGTAATACCCACATGGTCTGTGGCCATTTCATTTGTTCAGCCACTTTCTCAAATGAAATGAAAAAGGCTTCTACAGCCTTTTCATCAAACCTTGGCACTGCTTGGACATATTTAAATAGATCCCCACCAAGCCTTTGACTATGAAGCTTTTGCCCCTTACTATCCTCATCTCTATCCTCAAACTGTACTTTTCCCTTCATCTCTGCCAATTTTAACTGATGTTCACTTTTTATTGCCAGTTCTGAAGTTCAAATTCTCTCTTTCTTTCTCTTTCCTCTCTTTCTTTTTCTTTTTCCCTTGCCTGAAATTCAAGCAATTTCATTTCCTCTTCTTGTTGTAATTAAAACGGTTTCAATTCTTTTGCTTTTTGTTTCTCCCTTTCTCTGCCTTTACCGCGGCAATGGCCTCCCTCTCTTTTGCTTTTTCTGCTGCAATTGCATCCCTTTCTTTGGCATTTGCTCTTCTCTCCCTTTCCTTTATTTCAAATTCAAGCTGCTTTAATTCTTTATCATGTTCAAGCTGTTTCATTTTAATTGAATTCTAGCAATTTCCAATGATTCTGACTGTTTTTCTGGCAACTTTAAATGCTGAGTTATCGCTACAATTATCTCCCCTTTCCTTCCAATGTCAGGCAATGTCAACTGCAATGCTTTTACCAATTCCAAAAGTTTTGTTTTAGCGACCTTTTGTCAATCGCCTTGCGTGACTGTCTCCTCCCTCAGAAATTTCTGAGCCTCTGAAAGAGCCATTCTTCCAAAAGGCACTCCCTATTTAAACCTGAATACCACACCTGAAAAGAAATCTGTTTCAAAGTCACATTTATGTTTTCAAACCTTTACATGAATTTAAAAGCCTTTTTCAAAATGGAAGTATGGACCGGCAGCATAGCGCCTTTCTGCAATTTTAAACCATGTGGCCCTTTAATAGTGGAAAAAAAACCGAATAGGGGACATTTACCCTACATATTACATCACAAAAATCATTGCAGAATTTACCAAAGTTCTCACATAATTTCCGCCAACACCTATAACTGGAATCATTAAAGTAAGATTAAACTTTGAACTTTCACAGTTTACAGATCATCAAACACGATAAATCATTGATAAAGGTCCATCTGAGCTTTTCTTCTGAGTTTTAATTTGTTTTATAAGGAAAAAATAAAGACAAAAATTAATAATAACTAGTTCAACAAATTTAGAGAAAATGCTATCATTATTTTCTTTACTGTTAAAAGACCTAAAAGCTATTCGTATAATGAACTGGTAGAAAAGTCTAATTTAATCAGAAACTTTTCAGAATTCAATTCTAGTAATCAGATCAGAACGTGGTAATCCATTTAGTTGAATTGTGTGCTCAGACAATGAGGAAAGTTCCTCTATAAAAGTCAAGTGAATGACAATGGGAAATCAGAATCTTAAAGCATTTCTGTTCTATTTGCCGTCAACTCCCATGCCCAGGTCTTTACTGTCTGTAAGGGCCTATTCGCAAAAGTGGTAGGAAAGGATAACTAAACATCGGAAATCAGTCTTCATTGTCCACACTCAGAATACAGTGTAAAAAGTTTTTAATTATTCAGTAAAAATTAATGATAATTTGTCTGTTAGCAGTAAAAATTAATTTTAAACTACAAGTTATCTTTTGAAAGGTATGTTCTCCAATTTTCAGTCATTCTTCCTTATAAGAAAACAGGTAGGCCTCAACATATTTAGATTTATCCCTTGGATGTGGGTGATGATAGGAGACTGCTAACAGACAAATTATCATTAATTTCTACTGAATAATTAAAAACCTTTGACACTGTATTCTGAGTGTGGAAAATGAAGATTGACTCCAATGTTTAGTTATCCTTTCCTATCACTTTTGAAAATATGCCCATTCAGAGAATAAAGACCTGGGCAGGGGGGTTGATGGCAAATAGAACAGAAATGCATTAAGATTCTGATTTCCCACCACATTTGTTGCCCATTGGTTTCCCTGTGACATTGGTGGTGGCCTTGGCCTGCTGCAGTCCTTATGGCGATGGTACTCACACAGTAGTATTGCGTGAGGAATTCAAGGATTATGACCCAGTGTTGAAGGAACAATGATGCATGTGCAAGTCAGAACGTGTGCAACTTAAATAGCAAATTATGGAACCTGGCGCAAACATAATGTTGCTATTGTCTTCTCAATATCGCAAACTGCTGTTCAGGTTTGGTGATTTGCTGCAGTGCATCCTGTAGATCATGCATATAGCAACCATGTTGCATCTATGGTGGAAGGGCTACATGTTGAGAACAGAAGCAATCATGCTAATCAGACGGATTTGCTTTGCTGATTTGAGTTGGACTTCTTGATTGTTGCTATAGCTGTACCCATTCAACCAAGTCGTGAGTATGCCATCACATTCCTGACTTAACATGTAGATGCCGATGAGGCTCTAAGGGTTCGGGAGCCAAGTCCTTTACAGGAAGTCCTTTCTTCCCATCATTAATTTGTTCCTAGAAATTGTGACGTGTGCAAAACAATGTTATGCAAAACGAGTAGAACGATGTTGACTGGCTTGAAGCTAACTTCACTGTGATAGAACTTGTCATTGAAACCAAGTGGTCTATTCTCATTAAGTACAAAAGAGATCTGAGCGAGAGGACTCTGAATGCACTAAGAGCTGCTTGAAGTAAAGTCCAATGGACTGCCAGGCAATGCACCAATAACTACTGGCTACAACTTTAACAGAATATCCAGATAGCTTTCAGGAATTTCTAGGGGCATCAAGGGATCAAAAGGCAATAGGTCCATCAACAAAGGGAATGGTTCAATTGGTAGGGGAAGTCATCACTGATTGCAATAAACAGTTGGAGAGGTGAGGGAATGCTACCTTGAGTTGTACTCTAGGGCGAACACTCACTGGGGTAGGCCTAGACACCATAGAAAGCCTGCCTGTCATGGCAGAGCTGGATATCAAATCCATAGAAGCTGAGCAAAGCTATTCGCTTACCATGGGCAGAGCTCCTGGTGCTGATCCAATACTATCTGAATTCATTAAACACAGGAAACTGGCACTCCTGCAGCATCTGCACAAATTCCTCTGTATCTGATGGAGGGAGGGGGCAGTAACACAGGATACGCGTGATGCACAGATTCGACCCTGTGCAAGAATGAAGGTGACTGCAGCAATTGCAACAACTATCGAGTCAGTTCCCTGCTGAGCATCAGAGGAAAGGTATTTCCTGTCTGACTGCAGACCCTGGCTGTATGTATATTTCCCTAATCCCAGTGTGGTTTCAGAACTAGAATACAATTGACATGATCTTCTCAGATCGGCAGCTGAGAGGGAAATTCCATGAATAAAGGAGCCACTGTCAATTGCTTTCATTGATCCCACCAAAGCATGTCATGCTGTGAGCAGAGGGCTCTATTTAAGCTGCTAGAGAAAATTGGCTGCCTGCTAAAGCTGCTCAGTGTGATCTCCTCTTCCCATGACATTCAGATAGGTAAGGTCAGCTATCACAGACCAACATTGGAACCCTTTGAGATTTGCAGTGAGGTTAAACAGGTTTATGTTCCGGCACCAATACACTTTGGCACATGCTTCTCTTTGCTACTGTCAGATGCCTTCAAGTCATCTATGGAAGGTGCCTGCTTACATGCCAGAACTGTCAAAACTGTTCAGCCTTGCTCACCTGAGATCAAAGACAAATGTGTGCCAAGCCCTTCTCAGAGAATTGATGTGGGTTGATTATACCATTCATACAAAGGGACACTTGCAACAGCAAATAGACACCTCTCAGGTCTGTACAAGGTTGGGTTTGATCATCAGCATCAGGAAGACAAACCTCTTGGTCTAGGATATTACCATATCATCTATAAGCATCGAACTGTGATGCTGGAGGTTGTGAATACCCTCACATATTTTTTAGCAGTACAAAGTCACCAACTCAGTGATCCAGAAGTGTGCTAATTCCACCAACATACACCCATTGCTAAGCCAAAAATGTCTCTACTGACTCAGCTACATTTGTTTGATGGATGACAGTCGTATACCCTAGGACCTTCTGTATGGTAGAATGGCCATTGGGTCACAGCTTTCTGCTTGTCCATTCCTCCAGGCCAAGGACATCTGCCAGCGAGATATAAAAGTGGCAGGCATTGATACTGACAACTGGGAAACAGTCGCTGATGACCATGACCTCTGGAGGCTGACTGTTTGAAAGGGGTGAGCAAAAATATAAAGGTCAACTGAGTGAAAGAAGGGCCGGGAGAAAACGGACACCAGCAAATGATGCATTGTCTCAGCACATTGTCTTCCTCTGCAGCAAGCAAATGCGGCAGAGACTGCCAGGCCAGTATGGGATTCCTAAGTCACACCCGGCAATGCCAAACACTGAACTGACCACCATGGTGCAAACCACCATCTTATGAGCCAGAAAGCTGTCGACACAAGTACAAAAGAGGAATGATTTAAAGCAGGTAGATAATATTCCAGATTAAACAGTCAAAGTATAATTATGTAACCATTTTTCACAATAACAAATTCAGTTCACTTTTATCAGACGCTTTCTTATGCTTGAAAGACTAATGGCTTCAGTGTTACTGTTCCGACTGAAGAATGTGATATCAAACAGTTAATGTTCAACTTCCAATCGCTTACCATGACAGACGCTCTCTTACTTTGGTTTTTTCCATCAAGTTGGCAAAAAAGTTCTTGGTTTTGCTGCCCCTGTGCGATATTCCCTCCCTGCTCTCCATTGCTCAAGGGGAAAACCAAAGAGGAGATCCAAAATAAAAGGGCACGAGAAACCGACCTGGCTCCTTTATTCACGCCAACTGATTTCTGAGAAGCTGACTGAATGATTAACCCTCTTAGTGAACAATGAAATAAGATAATGTGTGGGTTCACCCATTTGGCAAAGTTATTGTGGAAGATTAATGGAATGATTAAACAGGCTGATTAGTAGTGCGGAAAAAAAATCAATCTTCGTTGCAGCAATAGTTTCAATAAGAATGCATTCGTGCTTCATGATTACATTTTTAAGCAAAAAAATAATAATTTTAGTATGGACTCCCTAATGAGGTCAACTGATAAATATTTGTTACTCTGTACATTAACGTTAGAAAATTAAATAGTTGATGTACCATTTAGGGAATAAGTTAACCTGAACGCAGGTTTTATGACCTGCAAATATTGGGTGCAATTTATTTGTAATATCTTTTGGAGGGTTTGATGACATAGAAATCATGTGCTGTGTCATTTACTGCAGGTTTTATGGCAGTTTCACATCGTTATGCAGAGGTAAGCTAATTACCCGATTTAATGTTTGCCAGAAAGCCCATGAATATCATGCAGTTAGAGACCACAGTCCCAAAGACAAATACAGTATGGATGCAGATAAACACCAGCACCTTATGTAACCTAAGTAACAAGTAATCTGTCAGAAAAGCTTAATGAATGCTAATGGGGCAAAAAGCTTTGAGCAGAGTGGTCCAAGTGCAGGTCAGTGGGACTAGGCAAAAAATGGTTCGGCACAGACAAGAAGGGCCTAAAGGCCTGTTTCTGAGCTGTAATTTTCTATGGTTCTATGGTTCAGAGATCAGTCTGTATATTAAATACATAGATCTTTCAAGCAACCACTGGCAAAAACTTCAGCAATAAACCTGATTGAGACAAAAGGTATCTACCAGAACCAAGAATTCTGTCATCAATGAGATGTAGGTTTCAAAAACAGACCTATCCCTATGGAAAGATCCTCTCCAGACCAATATAAAGAGAGATATAGGATGAAATTTGAAAAGGTATAATAATATCAAAAAGTCAAGTATTCTTTTATTCATTCATGGGACATGGATGTCGCTGGCTGGCCTGCATTTATTGCCCATCCCTAGTTGCCCTTGAGAAGGTGGTGGTGAGCTGCCTTCTTGAATCACTGCAGTTCATGTTCTGTGGGTTGATCCACAATGCCGTTTGGGAGGAAATTCCAGGATTTTGACCCAGTGACTGTGAAGGACCGGCGATATATTTCAAAGTCAATTAATGTTGATGGATTAGAATAGAACTAAGGTAATGTGCCAGTAACCATACACACGAGGGATAGATTTAACCCAGGGCATTATATACTGCCAGCCAATTCCTAGTAAAACAATGGAATTACTCATTAGAAGCAAACTTGCATGGAAATAATCTATTCAATACAATTAGTTTTAATGTGCGAAGATGCTGCCTGACACATCTCCTTGACGTTTTTATTGAAAAAGTGACATCTCAAGTGAAAAATAAAAATCTTGTCAATGCTTAAATGCTGTTCAGTCTTTCCTCCTCAAATGTCTGTCTGTGTTTTCAGATCTAGCCAAACGCCAGCTTCTGTTTCTCATCATATTTAAATACATTAGAGGGAATTTACTTCTACAGTATTCCTGCTGAAAAGACTGCTTTGGGCATCTTGCTCTTCCAACATTGATCTAAAGCGTAAAGTTGTTGAGAAATCATTGCCTGAGAAATTGTTCGAAAACTAATGGCAAGTACACAACACATGCCATTATTAAAAAGTGCATTAAAAAAGGCAGTTTGTAGTGGAGAAGAGAAATTATCACAGATTTGTGCCACCAAGCCATTAACCTTGCAGAAATAGGAGTTTGCCATCAACCACCACATCAATGTCAAGAAGTTGCTGGATTTGCACTATAAAAGCTAATAAAGTTCACTACAGACATTTAGGTCAAGTATTTCATTGCACAAGGACTCTGTTAATGATGTGTTTTTTTTGTCCTGTTGTGCCACTCAACTTTGGAGACCCAGTAAAAGAACAATCTAATGCCTCCACATGGTAAATTGTTCCTGGTTATTTCTTAAATTTTAAAATATTATTTTTTATTATGATTTCTTTCTGTCTTTCTTTTCTCTTTTTCTTAATCCAATTTACTTTCCCTCTCTATATTTATCTTGCTGTATGTAATTTGACCCTTTGACAATTCATTTCCTTTTACATTATTTGGTCTATTTTGTTCTCTGCTGTGAAGTATTATTTGTTAAGGAGATAGACTATTGATCTCATTGTTCACCAAGGTGCAAGATGTTCTCATGCTTCCAGCAATTTGTAGAGCATATAATTTTCAAGCTGATAGGTTTTGGAAAAAAATCCAACTCATGTATGCTCCAGCAAATTCTGATCCATTATTGTATGGATGACAACTTCACTAATCAGACTCCAATACTTTATTTATTAATTCATGGAATGTGGGCATCGCTGGCAATACCAGCACTTATTGCCCATCCCTAATCTATCTTGAGAAGATAGCAGTGAATCGCCATATTGAACCCCTGTAGTCGATGTGGTGTAGGTACATCTACATTGCTGTTACAGAGGGAGGTCTAACATTTTGACCCTGTGACACTGACGGAACAGTGAAGATTATTGCTGCCTATATCCTAACTTGCACCAGGCCCCGTTCACTCATCATTCTGATCCTAATGTGCAAATCTCTCTATGGCATTGCTTCTCCTTAACTCTATAACTGTACAGCCTTCTGCGATCTCTGCACCCTTCCAATTCTGACCTTGGTGAATTCACAATTTCCATCACTCCACCATTGGTGGATCTGCCTTCAGCTGATTAGACCCTAAACTCTGGAATTCCTTCCATAAAACTCCCCACCTCTCCATCTTTCTCGTTTCCTGTAAGTCACTCATTGAAACGTATCTCTTTGACCAAGCATTCTGTCGACTGTCTTAATACCTCTATATGTCTATATCTCTAATCTCTCAGTGCCAAATGTTCCCTAATAACAGTCCTGTAAAGCACATTGGGATGGAAAAGGCCCGTATAAATGCAACTTGTTGCAGTTGCTGCTGAGAGGGACACTGTGGAGACGTCTCCTCAGTGCCACAGTGATGGCCTGACCTCAAACAAACCACTTTTGTGGTGATTAAACTGTTTCTTAACCATAACTGGCTGGGAAAAAGTCAGGTAATAAAATGACAGCAGAAATAGCTACAAAATATCTTTGGAAGCGCATGTCTTCTTTGTAAAAAGTAGAATTGCTTAAATAATTGAATATAAAAAACATTTCGCTTAAATAAAGCTTGGGACTTTTGGTTATAATGGAAGTGTTCGAAACGAGGGAAGGTCCCTAGCTTAATTAAATTTTCTTAAAGCGAGCAACAAGCTTAATCTAGAGAGAAGTAATGGCAGGAGACCTCTGACCTGTGGTGTGCTCCTCTTGTGCAATGTGGGAAATAAAGGATGCTTTCAATATCCCTAACGACCACATGTGCAGGAAGTGTGTCCAGGTGCAGCTACTGGTTAACTGCAGGTGGATTCACTGTGAGCATTGCAATTTTGAGAATGTCATTAATAGCATGTTTAGTGAGGTGGTCACACCGCAGATGTGGATTACACAGGCAGAAAGGGAATGGTTGACCATCAAATAAAGTAAAAGGCTCGGGTAGAAAGTGCAGGAGTTTTGGTATTCGTGCGCAAGGAAGGATATATTTGCATTAGATGAGATGCAACAAACGTTGACTAGATTGATTCCTGGAATGAAAAAGTTGTCCAATGAAGAAGTATTGAGCAGAATGGGCCTACACTCTCCGGAGTTTAAATGAAGGAAAGATGATCTCATGGAAATATATAATATTCTGAGAGGAAAGATGTTAGGAGACCGATTCCCTGGCCGGAGAGTCTAGAACAAGAGAGTATAATCCGAGGATATGGGGGTCGGCCATTTAGAACAGAAGTGAGAAAAATTTTCTTTGCGCAGAAGTTTATGAATCTTTGAAGCTCTCCACTCTAGAGGGTTTTGGATGCTCAGTCGTTGAGTATATTCATGCTGAAATCAGTAGATGTTTGGATTCTAAAGGAATCAAAGGAATATGCGAATCCTTCAGAAAAGTAGAGTTAATATTGCAGATTAGGTATGATGTCATTGAATGGCGGGGCAGGTTGGTGGGGCCAAATGGCCTGCTTCCTGCTCTGACTTCTCCTGAGTAAACATAACACTCAGGGGCTTAGGCTTTATATTTTTATTTGTATTTCTACTTATTTAAATGATCAATTGAACCAATTAAGAGACCCTGGGTTTTCCCAGTGTCATCAAAAAAAACTAATAAATGTAGCCCCTTTATAAAAGAGAACAAATAATAAACACAAAAAATTATATTTAAAAAAACAACGAAGTTTATCAAATTTAATATTATTGTCTTATGTAAGTTTTTTTCCGACAATGCGTGTCTGAGTGCTTCGAGAAGCATGACTCATTAGCAAGTGCCATTAATTGTTAATTTTATTGATTAGAGTGATAGAGTCATACAGTGCAGAAAAGGCCCTTTGGCCCATTGAGTCTGCAACTTGCACAAATCAATCAGAAGCCATAGCTGATAATATAGGCCAACCTTCCAATTATGTTTTTAGGAAGATCTACTTTATCAAAGGTTCTGGTGTTCAGGTGACATGTTAAATCAAGATTTTGTCATCAGCATTTGCTGCAAATCCTTTCATTTTAAAATGTAAAATTTGTACGTTGACTGCTCCACTTTTGCCTGATTGAATTCCCTATTTCTAAGATTGGAGTGTGTTCTTTGAGCTACTATAGGTGGGTCCAGGTCAGCATTGCCACTTTAAGAATAAGAATGTAAGAACCAGGAATAGGAGAAAGCAATTCAGCCCCTCGAGCCTGCTCCGCCATTTAATATGATCATGGCTGATCTCATCTCAGCCTCAACTCCACGTTCCTGCCCATTCACCAAAGCCCTAGTCTATTTTGTCAATCCCCCTTATCATCTTTCATACCTCAATTAGATCTCCTCTCATGCTTCCAAACTCCAGGGAATATAGACTTAAGCTGCCCAATTTCTCTTCGTACACCAAACCCCTTATCTCTGGAATCAATCTCCTCAGAACTGCCCCAATGCAACTACTTCCCCTCTCAAGGAAGGGGACCAAAACTGTACACAATATTTTAAGTGCAGTCTCACTATTGCTTTGTACAGTAGCAGCAACACTTCACTACTTTTATATTATATTCTATTCCTTTAGCATGTCCATTTTAGGAGGCATTTAATAGTCAACCACATTGCTGTGGATCTGGAGTCACATGTAGGATGACAGATTTCTTGCATTTATGATGATCAACAATGGGATTTTTAAATATCATCTGGTGGGATTCGAACCTGGGTCCCCAGAGCATTACCCTAGGTCTCTGGATTACCAGTCCAATGACAATGCCTCTATGCCACCAGCTCCTCATATGTCCACAACTCATAGAGTTGTAAAGGTCTACAGCACAGCAAAAGCTATAAGTGATTTTGACATCATCTGTGGGCCCTCTTACGACTGAAGAGTCCAATGCAGGATTGGCATAGATGTCCGCAGATTCATATTATTGTTGTTGGTGCTTGGAGGAAACATCTGCAGCTTTGCCAACTCTGGCATTCTGGATGTTGCAAGTTTGGCATATCAGGTTCTCAAAACATACTGACCCAGATTTCAGTGCTTGCCTCCATGTGGGCCGGTTAGCTCCAGTGTTTTCTCAAGAAAGGTGGTCTGCAATGCAAAGTTCGTCAGACTCTTTTAAAGCTACCCTTGTACCATTTGTGATCACACTTTACAACTAACCCTACATTAAAGAGTTTGATTATAATGGAGACAGGATACATCCAACTGCCCCCACTCTCTCGCTGCTTTTATATGATCCCAGAGGTGAGGAGGATCCAGGACATTTAGGTAGCTAAGTAGCTGCAATAGATGGCTGATACAAGGTGTTTCTCTGCTTATTACACCTGCCAAAAGTACCAAATAATTTGAGGTATAGCTTCCATGCCATAATGGACTTTGTTTCACCTTCCAACACCTTTCCCTCCACTGTGCAGCAGAGGTTAACAGGGTTCACCACCTGAAGGGGTGGATAGCATTTGAAATGGAAGGTTGTAGATCCCAAGAGCACTTCCAATCAGTGATCGGCCTCTTTTTCACTAATGTAATATTAGTTTGTTTGGACACATATGGTAAATAAGAAGCTTTGCACCCTCACAATGTTTTTGAGTTCATACATGCTGTTTAGTGTTATATAATTTTGCAAAATTTTAGGACAAGAGGGGAAGAAACTTCATAGTTTTTCTTGAACTAAAAGATTGAAATTGCTCAGTATGAACTACTCTTGGCTATTTTAATACATTTATTATACAGTTTAAACAACCATGGGTTAAGCTGGTAAAATCTGAATTTGACAGCTATGTTACATGGTCATGTTCCCATCTTGTTTAACTGTCATACAGAACATAGAACATAGAATAGTACAGCACAGTACAGGCCCTTCGGCCCTCGATGTTGTGCTGAACTTTGTCCGAAACCAAGATCAAGCTATCCCACTCCCTATCATTCTGGTGTGCTCCATGTGCCTATCCAATAACCGCTTGAAAGTTCCTGAAGTATCCGACTCCACTTTCACAGCAGGCAGTCCATTCCACACCCCAACCACTCTCTGAGTAAAGAACCTACCTCGGACATCCCTCCTACATCTCCCACCATGAACCTTATAGTTATGCCCCCTAGTAACAGCTACATCCACCCGAGGAAATAGTCTCTGAACGTCCACTCTATCTATCCCCCTCATTATCTTATAAACCTCTATTAAGTCGCCTCTCATTCTCCTCCGCTCTAAAGAGAAAAGCCTTAGCTCCCTCAACCTTTCCTCATAAGACCTACCCTCCAAACCAGGCAGCATCCTGGTAAATCTCCTCTGCACTCGCTCCAGTGCTTCCACAACCTTCTTATAGTGAGGTGACCAGAACTGCACACAATATTCCAAATGTGGTCTCACCAAGGTCCTGTACAGTTGCGGCTCTTAAACTCAAACCCCCTGTTAATAAAAGCTAACACACTATAGACCTTCTTCGCGGCTCTATCCAGTTGAGTGGCAACCTTCAGAGATCTGTGGATATGAACCCCAAGATCTCTCTGTTCCTCCACATTCCTCAGAACCCTGCCGTTGACCCTGTAATCCGCATTCAAATTTGTCCTACCAAAATGAATCACCCCGCACTTATCAGGGTTAAACTCCATCTGCCATTTTTCGGCCCAGCTCTGCATCCTATCAATGTCTCTTTGCAGCCTACAACAACCCTCCACCTCATCCACTACTCCACCAATCTTGGTGTCATCAGCAAATTTACCGACCCACCCTTCAGCCCCTCCTCCAAGTCATTGATAAAAATCACAAATAGCAGTCTCAAATGATCCTTTATCATTATTACAGATTACAACATTCTTCGATGAATAGTATTGTATACTATTCAATATAATAATATATTGTTTTTATGATAATTACATTAAATATCGTTAAAGTGTGTGTGTGTATGTATTGTGAGCTATGTATTGTGATGTATGTGTATGTCAATATATTTGTGCTTCTTTTCAAGAAGTTCCTCCTCCTACAGCCCCTAATATTTGTATTTGTGCTTCTGTTCATTAACCAAATAAACTAAATCAACAAACTTTGGGATAAATTAAAAATGCAGTTCCTTAAAGGGATGCTGCATCAAAGTAAACAGAATCTCAAAGGAAATTTAAAACATCAAGACAAAATGTGATTAAAGGGATTGATAACACACACAGGCAAACTAAAACATAAACCCCCACATAAACACACACACAGGCAAACTAAAATATAAACCCTGCCGGTGCCCACCCGGTAAGGAAGACCTTGATATTGCCAGCAGATACCATGGGGAGGGGGGGGGGGGGAATTTTCCTGTCCTGTCTGCCATGGAAATCATAGCGGGGAGGGAAGGGGGGACCATGCAAAGGCCCGTTGACCTCGGGTGGGATTTTCTGGTTTTAGGGCGAGCGTGGGTGGAAATTCCTGCCCAACGTGTTCCCTTTCCAGGGACAGCAAATATAGCCACAGAAGAGGGGCAAACAGTCCCCTCGATCCCCTCAACTGCCCACTGCCTGGACCTATTAATGGCCAGCTTGGGTCTTCAGGAGCAGGCCCACAAGGAGGTCCTCTTCCCTCAATTCCCCCCATCCCCTCCCCTCCCCTCCCCCTGCCCCTAACATTTGTGTGTGGTGTGTGTGTTCATTCTTTAAATCAAATGAAAAAAGCCTCTGGCCAGACAAGTGTGTGTACCTCCCACTGAACACAGTCTCAACCCATGGGAGCTCCCGCCCTCTCCTGTCCTATGAGCCAATGGGGCGGCCGCTGTGTGGCTTCTCTGAGCTGTGACTGGAGGTTCTGGATCTCAATCATCTTTCCCCCTCTTCCCGGGTCTGGTTTTCCGGTCCCAGCTCCGGACCTGAGTTTGCAGCATTGCAAAGGGGGCTGAGCCAGGGAGAGGAGGAAGGTGCAGGCAGGCACACACTGCTGCATTCAGTTTGGGGCAGCATTGTGTGGGTTTTATAGATATTTTTTTGTTTTGCAGGTTGACATTCAGATGTATGTTTTAGTTTAATTTGAGGCAGTGAATTGACTGAGACCTTGTGAAAAGGGAGAGAGAGGGATAGGGAGAGTGGGGAGGGAGGGAAAGGAGGATAAAGTTATGTCATGGAAGCTATTTGGATCTATCAGTTCCGTCTGATAGTGATCGGGGACTCGACGGTGGGCAAGTCCTGCCTCCTGCGGAGATTCACCGACGGAAAATTCAACGACGTGTCCGACCCCACGGTCGGGGTGGATTTCTTCGCCAGGCTGGTGGAGATCGAGCCGGGAAAGAGGATCAAGTTGCAGCTGTGGGACACGGCGGGGCAGGAGAGGTTCAGGTGCGCCGCGCTGCCCATCTTCCGGCTCCTGCTGGCTGGGGGTGGGAGGGGGAGCTATATTGGGGTGGGAGCTACATTGGGGTGGGGGGTGAATTAGCCCCGGTTGCTGCTGAGCTCTGCTCCAGACAGAGATGTCCTAGATTTGCAACAGCTCCCCAACATCAGGCTAAATGATACAACTTTTGAAGAGAGCATCCTTTTATTTTTGCTCTTGTTTTGTGTGGAATCCAGGTTTGCCAAAAGTGTACTTGTTCTGTTTTTTTTAAAAAAAAATAGATTTCAGGTTTCCCTGGGGCTGGGGGTTTATGTTTTAGTTTGCCTGTGTAGGTGTGCTTATGTGGGGGTTTATATTTTAGTTTGCTGGTGTGTATGTATGTTTATGTGGAGGTTTGTTTTAGTTTGCCTGTGTGTGTGTTTATGTGCGCACACACACACACACACAAACTGGGTTTTTGGAACTGCGACAGCCTCCTGTCATTTGTCAGAGGGTGAGACACGACATAACCTTCGATTTTAACATCAACTAAGTTCACAAAAGTATTTTCAACTAATTAACTGTGTGGGCCAATATTTGGATTGCTAATGGGAGGGAGTTCAGTGTGCAGATGGAAGGTAAATTCCTGATCACTGCAGCTTGAGACTTGTTGATTGTGACAAGCTATTGCAACCATATGGCACAGGGAATCCTAAATACCCAGGCAATTATAGAAGATTTATGATTGTGGTATTCCGGACTATTGCAACAGGTTTAGTTTCTAGATGTGGCCTGGTTGAAAAACATTGCAGTAAACAGGAGTAGGCCATTCAGTTCCTTAAGTCCGTTCAATAAGATCACAGTTGATCTGTACCCTAACCATTTGTCCATCTTGGCTTTTAATCCCAGCACTTTGGTTTTAGTAGCAGCAGATCTGATTAGTGAAATTTTACAGTAGAGTATGGATGATTCTTAACATGGTGACCATACTTCCTTTCAAACAAGCTCAGGTTCATGAAATGACATTTCTGATAATTTTAGAGGAAATGCTTGTGTGGTAATTGAATCACATTTACTAAAATTGCTGGTATGAATTCAGTTTAATATAGAGGAATTACAGAATAGTATGTTGAATCTCTAAATGATCTTTGCTTTCATTTGTTCAGTTGTAAACTGCTATTCCATGCTCACTTGCCCAAAATGTATTTCTTTGTGCTTATCCATATTAAATTGCATCTGCCCGTCACCTATCAACCCATTCTACGAACCTGTCTGTGTCTTCATAACTATGTTTACAGTTCTTCTCACTGTTTACCAATCCTTCTACTTTGCATTATTAGCCAATATCAAGATTGTGCTCCATACACTTCCAATTCATCCACCCATCCACAAAAGTGGTCCCTCAACTGACTCTGTTATACACCACTGCCATTTCTTCTCTGGTCTGATAAGCACTATAGCATTAATTGCCCATCCCTAGTTGCTGTTGAGTAGGTATTAGACTGTAGCATGCCCAAATAGTGAAGATATTCTGTAGGTACTGCTAGGGAGGAAGTTCCAGGATTTTGACCCAGTGACGATAAATAAAAAGTATTTTATGCCAAAGTTTGAATGGTGTGCAACTTGGAGGACAACAAGACAGTTATGTGTTTGATCTTATAAGTGGGGAAGATTGTGAATTTGGGAGTTACTGCCAGTGAAACTCAGCAAGTTGTTGCAGTGCATCCTGTCGATAATTCACATGGCAGCCACATTTTTCTGGAGATGGATGTTAAATAGGACGATGGGCTGCTAATTGGGTGGTTTGCCCTGGATGGTGTTGATTTTCTTGTATGATTATATCTGCACCCATCCAGGCAAGTGCAGAGTATTTCATCACACTCCTGACATCCATAGTAGACATGATGTGGAGATGCCGGCGTTGGACTGGGGTAAGCACAGTAAGAAGTCTCTCAACACCAGGTTAAAGTCCAACAGGTTTATTTGGTAGCACATGGACTTTAACCTGGTGTTGTGAGACTTCTTACTATCCATAATAGATGCAGGGGTTGACTTTGGTGAGTTGGGACATCAGCCACTTGCATGGAATACTATACTTCTGAACTAGTCTAGTAGCCATGGCATTTATGTGGTTGGGCATATTGAGTTTCTTCTGGTCAATGATGACCAGGATGTTCCTGGTAGGGGATTTGATGGTAATGCCATTCAGTGCCAAGGAGAGGTGAGACAGTCATTGCCTGGTACTTGTGTGGTACATATGTTACTTGTCACTTTATCAATTCAAGCCTGGATGTTATCCAGGTTTTTCTGTATGATGGACTTGGGCAGTTTATTTATGTGAGCAAATACAAATGAAGCTGAACACTGCAATTGTTAGAAAAACAGCCCATTTCTGCCCTTTTTAGGATGAGAAGGAAGGTGATTGAAGAAGCAACTTAAGTGCTGAGTGTGAACACTGCCTTCAGGAACTCTCACAGTGACATCTTGGAGCTGTGATGATTGGCTTCCAATAACCATAAGCATCCTTGCTCCAAGGATGACTGGTCACTGGAGAGTTTGGCCTTTGATCCCTGTTGACTATAGTTCTTTGACGCAACATTCTCGAGGAGTCAAAATAATTTTTCTCTGAAGGCTCTTATTGTGATTTTCTCAAAGGGCTCCCTTTGATTTTTGGGGGCTACTTTCTGGTTTGCGGGGGCTCCTTAGATCTAAAAGTTTAAGTTAGAAACTGAACTGTTCTCAAAGCAGAAATTTGCAAGTTCATTCTATGCTTCCATTAAAGGATGCAAAGGAAACAGGAGGTTCAGCGCTGGGCGGGTGGCCAAGTGCCCAACAAGAAAATTGTTTTCTTCATTCACCACCACTTCATCGTCCTCCTGCAGTGGCTGATAATTAAAGCAAGCCCAAGTCCTGGAAGGGTGGACTCTTCTGTATTTGCTGGACTCCCAGCTTTTTCTTAACATTAAAATATTTTTTAAAAGCACCTGCACAGTGACAGCCAGAACAAGTTTGCATAAAGGTCAACACTTCTATAGCAGAATCATTTTAAAGAAAGATCTAAGGGAAATAGAAAAAAACTAGATTTCCCCCCATAGTATATTTTCTCTCTTACTCCAGATCAATTACTCTTAAACTTTACTCAAATAATTGGAAAGAGTTTAACTTTTTTGTTTCGTTATTGTTGTTCCAGCAGTAGTTTGCAGATTTGAAAGCCAGGCCCAGGAGGAGGGTATTCGAAAAAAAATTTTTTTTTAAAAACAAGCATTAGTAAATCATATACATAAATAAAATAAGCTGTTAAATGTGGAAGTGAGCAATACTGCCTGTTACCCATGCAACCCTCATCTCACCTTGAGAGGCCTCCATCTGTGCCACCTCCCCCTCCCCCGCTCTTTTTGCTTGCTCACTCATACTTCTTGTCAGAGCTGGAGCCATTTTACCCGCACTGGATCTGTCACTAAGTTGGCCTCATCCTGTCCTGTCTCCCATACCTCAGCTCCAACTCCCCAATCACAGGTTCCCTCCCTTCCACCCTTGCTGCTCCTCTAAGAACAGGTCCTCGCCCATTCTGTGTCTCGTGCTCCTTGCATTTCCAATCAATCTCTGCATGTTTTCCTATTTTCAACAAGTTACCTACGCCTTTAATTGTTTGGCCCTGGACTATAGAGAGGCTGTAATGTAAAATAATATTGTACGAGGACGACCGTTTTTGAATTTTTTCACTCCATCTGTGCTGATTTGTAGGCTACTTAGGACATTTCAAAGAAAAATACGCTCATTTTCCCCATGTATTTTAAACCCTGACATTCTGTATAAACTACCTTGATATCAAGGGTAGTTCATTTACCTCACTTCTGGAATTCAGCTCCAGGGCTGGAGCCCAGTGGTCTTGCCCAAAGGTTTATTCTATACATTCTGAAAACTTCTGAGTTTATTTACTCTTTGCGTTGGATTAACCTCTCTCTATTACCTATTTTCCTTAAACAGCGCAAATCCCATTTCCAAGGAGGTTTGAAAGATTGTAGGAAGAGCTATAGCTATCTCTTTTCTAACTTTCAGTCGCTTAGGAATAATGTCATTAGGACCTGGAGACTTATCCATTGATTTTACCTTTATTTTTTCTGAACTTATTCTTTTTTGGCAGTTATCTGTATTAACTGTTCCATGTTACCCTCAAAGACTCCTACTTCCGCTATTACTTATAAAAACTGATGTAAAATATTTATTTACTACTTTTGTCCTTTACCCAAATGGATTCCTTTCATTTTTGACTATTCTGAAACTGGGTACTTATGTACTTTTTACGTCCTTATGTAAGCCTCTACTTTCTTTTGGTTGTCTGTTGGTCTTTTTTCATATTTTATCTCTTCTAATTTCCCTTTTTATCTCTCTACTATTTTCTAATCTTGATTATCTCCCATGTCATTCTATCTTTATCATATTTTGAGTTTTATTTTAGTTTTGTGCGTCCCCTTTTTACCTTATAAACATATATTTATTTTGTATTCTTATGCATCTCCTATTTAACGATTTCCACATGCCCTTCTGATTAGGACCAGAGTTCCTTCCCCTTATCTTGTGATTTTACAACTATGTTGTGGTTACTATTTTGCAATTGCAATTCTGCTTTTTTCACATGAGTCATTTATCCCACATTATTCCCCAGAACTAAATCAAGCAATTCCTTTCTCCTTGTTGGATTTGAAATAATCCGATGCAGGAAATAATTCTGGGGGCATTCTGACCACAATCATTGCTTTCATTCCCAAATGTCTTGATTGATGGCAAAGTCAGCTGATCAGCCTTGTACTTGAACACATCTTGAACTCGCTGCAGATTTATGCTTCTTTCTCATTGCCACTGTTTGGTGAACTGTACTGCATGCCCAAGAATTGCACCATGAACATACTTTTAAAAATGCTCTCGTAACAACACCAGATACCTTGTTTGCCCTCATCTGCCTCAAAATATTGATTCTTTGTTATGAGTTGACTAACTCAAAAAAATGGCCAGATCTTAGGTAATAATTGAAAGTTTTCCGCCCAAGGAGTAACAACACTGTGTAAATAACCAGATGTCAGTAGTTACCATCCACAGAAAATTGGTATTCATTATTTGAATAGGTCTTAACCTCAGTTTTCAGACCCCAAAACAGGGTCCTATTATAAAGATAAACTTTGTGTGTATATAAGAGAGAGAAAACAATTTATAAATATAAAACAACATATGTAAACCGAAGACAAACTGATCAAAATGCTTACATTACAGTTAATATCAATGACGGGGTCTAGTGTTAAGCTGCTCCTGATTCTGTACTCCAGCATGCCACAGAAGAATTCAATTTATTGTCTATGCAGAAATTCATTTTGGGTACATTGCCATTTATTTAAAAATTGCATACAACTAAATAGTAAGACTAAAAAGAAAATTGCCCTATCACACAAGTCTAATTTTGATTGAAATATATTAAAAGCTATTCCAAAACATTAAAATGATCAGTCACTGAGTCCTATCATGAGTGCACACACTCACCCATTCATTAAACTCCTGTTAAGAATTGTTAGAGATGGGTACAAATGGGTTCAAGAACTGATCTGTCCTGCAATTAGGGTATCGCAGCCTTTTCCTTGAATGCATCCAACTCTCATACAAGACACTCTATCAGCATTCTTTGCACACACGTTTTGTCAAGAAAGATCTGATCATCAAATATCCTTCCTGATTCAATCTCTGTACCCTTAAAAAGTTTATTTTCCTAAGACCAGGGCCCAACAGAGAAAACTGGGAGGTCACAGGCTCATTGGCCAAGTAGCCTACCAATCTGCATGGTCAGTTTCCAAAGCAGGAAGACCATCCCGATTCTCAGCCAATGATTGCTGTCGTTCGGAACGACAGCAATCATTGGCCACATAGGATGATTCAGATTCCCCAGTCCCACCTTTCAGACTGCAAGAAACTACAAAGGGTTGTGAATGAAGCCCAGTCCATCACTCAAACCAGCCTCCCATCCATTGACTCTGTCTACACTTCCCACTGCCTTGGCAAAGCAAACAGCATAATTAAGGACCCCACGCACCCCGGACATTCTCTCTTGCGCCTTCTTCTGTCGGGAAAAAGATACAAAAGTCTAGGATCACGTAACAACTGACTCAAAAATAACTTCTTCCCTGCTGCCGTCAGACTTTTGAATGGACCTACCTCACATTAAGTTGATCTTTCTCTACACCCTAGCTATGACTGTAACACTACATTCTGCACTCTCCTTTCCTCTTTTATGTACAGTATGCTTTGTCTGTATAATGCGCAAGACACAATACTTTTCACTGTATGCTAATACATGTGACAATAATAAATCAAATCATATCTTTCTTGCTTGACTCGTGTGTGTTCTGTTTTGTTGATGCTTTCTTCATTTCAGACGTGATCGGGGCAGTTGAAGCAGAAGGTAAAATAAACCCGTGTCTGCACTTATCTCTAGAAAACCATTCCCAACCTCTGTCCTCTCAATGGCATGTTTCCTTCCCCATCTTCCTGACCTGACCACCTCTCCCTTTGATGGCATGGCCCCATCTCTTATCGTGTCCATCAGTATTGGCACTTTTCATCACAGTGAGTGCTCTGGCTGAGGTAGTTTAATCAGTCTGTTTTCTAATCTTCAAGACTTCGTTTAGCTTCAGTTAATTAACTTCAGTTAAAACTTCCTCTTGTCCAAGGGGGAAAAAACTTTACTTCATTGCTAAATTGACCCAAGTGACAGGGGGATTCACAAGGTAAATATGTGGGGTTGCGGGAATATGGCCTGGGTGGGATTGTGGTCGGTGCAAACTCGATGGACCGAATGGCAGCCTCCTGCACTGTAGGGATTCTATGATTCTATTCTATTCTATTGCTGTCAGTGCTTCCTGGAGTTCTGGTATTGGGTCTCTAAGATTAACTGAGGTGATGAGGGGGGGCCCAGAAACAGGAGAAGCACCAGAATCCATGATTTCTCTTCTTGGCCGTGTCTAAGACAATATCAGGAGAGACATCCAAACAGTATAGGATTTTCAACTACACCCATGTACAGGCTTTTTTCTAAAGTCTATAACTAGTTCTTTCATCTTTCGCTCAATTTAAGAAAATTATCATTTTACAAACTTTCCCATCGAGTTCCTGCACTTTACTTCATTATTCCTGATTAGGTGCACAAGTACTGTATCAGCGTGAGCGTTATGCCATTGTGCTCTGATTGGCAATCATTTGTGTAGAGGATGAAGGGCAAGATGCAGTACACATGAGATCCAGCGTTCAGGATGAAAATCCCACACTTTAAAGACAATACACGAAGCACGAAATGAAGTCTGTTAGCTTTTAACTTCAATCCTGTTTTCTCACCACAATTTTAATCTGATATTTACTGTGAACTTTCAGTTTCCTTCTCCTAAATCTGTTCCTATTGTTTGCAGAGTTAATAAAGTAATTTTACATAACTGCTTTATAGGGTTGAATCTTCTGTACATCAGAGTTTTCAGCACTCCGGGCCATTTTTGGGTCTTGACCCTGTTTGCTGCAGGAGCGCACCTCCTAAGATAATGCAAATTCATTCCTCAGGTTGGATGGATTGCCCCTTAGTGTCCAAAGTTGTGTAGGTTAGGTGGATTAACCGCAGCATTGCGGGATAGGGCAGGGGAGTGGACCTGGGTAAGATGCTCTTTCAGAGAGTCAGTGCAGACTCGATGGCCCAAATGGTCTCCTTTTGCACTGTAGGGATTCTATGGTTTTATAAGATGCACCTAATTAAGAGACCAGCTCCAGCACCGTCTTCCATTTATGGACAGTGAGCCAGATGTAGAGGCAAGAAAAATGAGTCGGTGGCTAAGACTGCAATGTAGACTGACAGCCTTTGCTGTGCATTCAGCGAGCGTGTTGCTGGTTTGTGTGGAATAGGACGGCTGGACAAAATGGAGCAGCTGGAGCCAGCAGTGTCACTTTGTCACTGCTAGCACTATTTCTTACTGCATTTTCCAGGTGATTTGAAGGAAATTTCAAGCCCCTGCCTGCAGAAGACCTCGGGCTTGCCAATTTGACCCATGGCAGCAGAGTTAATTAATTTGCCATGGTGCTCCAACCTCCTGCTTTATCTGCCTCCTGTTACCAGACAAGTTGCAGACACAGCTGGGGCCCTGAGAGATGCTGGTAAAATCTGTCATACTGGAAAATTGCTGCTAATTGGTTACTGATGAGCCTTAATGACTCCCTGTTGCTGCCAGGAGGGCTGTCATCGCCACACTGAAGAAGCACCACTGGGGAAAAGTGCACGGCTGCAGGAATAACTTGGTGTGCTGACACAACCTCTTTTTCCACTATTTTCCTGCTTCCTGGCTAGAAATGTGCTCTGATTCCCTGGGGAAATGTGCTCTGATTCCCTGGGGAAATGTGCTCTGATTCCCTGGGGAAATGTGCTCTGATTCCCTGGGGAAATGTGCTCTGATTCCCTGGGGAAATGTGCTCTGATTCCCTGGGGAAATGTGCTCTGATTCCCTGGGGAAATGTGCTCTGATTCCCTGGGGAAATGTGCTCTGATTCCCAATAGCCTGTTTTCTAAGAAAATGCTAAAACAAACTCATTGACCTCTTGCACAATTTTTTGACTTCCCCTTTGTTAAACAATGGAAGGGAGGCACTGACACAGTAGACAAGGAAGGGAACTCGTACAAAGTCTTATGAATTGTTGCACTGTCTTTCTCACTGCTGCAAATTCCAAACCATCTTTGCGCCTCTCGTATTGTCCTTTGAGATCATAGAATCCCTACAGTACAGAAAGAGGCCATTCAGCCCATCGAGTCTGTACCGAGCACACCGCACCAGGCCCTATTCCCCTAACCCCACACATTTACCCCGCTAATTCCTCTGACACAAGGGTCAATTTAGCATGGCCAATCAACCTAACCTGCACATCTTTGGACTGTGGGAGGAAACCCACAGAGACACGGGGGGGGGAAAAAGTACAAGCTTCAAGTGATCAGAGGCTGGAATTGAAGCTGGGTCCCTGGCACTGTGAGGCAGCAGTGTTAACCACTGTGCCACCTTGCCACCCAAAAATTATATATGCTTCAAAGCAAACTAATGTAGCTTGTTGGTCAATAATCTTATCTTGAAATTACTGTTTTTTTTCTTCTCCTGTTTCTAACTGTTTTTGCTTTTCTTTCCCTTTTTAACTCATTCATTAAATACTTAATCCTGTGCAACAGTGCTTTGGTCAATGAGGCATGATGTGTTACAGCAGTCTGAGTCCTGCACTTCTGGAGAATACCATTCAACTACTTACACTTGTTCTTAAGATCAGTTCTTTTTGTTGTGGACAAAGTTCTGACTAAAGTAAGCAATCCTTCTCTTATGGCAGACCTAATCCTGTCCTTTCTGAGTTTGCTGTAAAAGTGCTTCTTGACTACTTTCTCCAGTAACACACTCAGTGCAGGTTCATCAACATGCCTTGTACAATATTGAACAACATAATCCTCTAATTTATTCATTATTCAAATATCAAAGAATAACAACTTTATGCTTCCACTGTATGCATCACTTCAAATCAGGGCTGACCAGTCTCAGCTGCCACTAGCTTGCCAAGCTGTTGGATAAGTCTCTTTTTTGAGATAGAATTCATTTAAATAGAATTAATGCAACCCGATGGATGATCCTTGCACTGTGAAACTGTGATAGGATCCTTTGTAAGCACTGCCACTCTGGCATCTTTTTCATTCTTCCTGTAGCCAGGCAAATTTCCGGTCCAGTTCAATTTGAGCAATAAGTCGATATTTGCTAATGCTTCTGACTTTCCAATACTGTTTAGAATGCCTCATGCATTGCAGGTGTCACAGTGGATTAGAAGATATATGAATGGAAGGTTAATTATTACGGTGGCACAGTGGTTAGCACTGCTGCCTCGGTTCAATTCCCAGCTTGGGTCACTGTCTGTGCGGAGTTTGCACATTCTCCCCATGTCTGCGCAGGTTTCCTCCGGGTGTTTCGGTTTCCTCCCACAGTCTGAAAGACGTGCTGGTTAGATGCATTCACCATGCTAAATTCTCCCTCCGTGTACCTGAACAGGTGCTGGAGTTTGGCAACTAGGGGATTTTTGATTTGATTTATTATTGTCACATGTATTAACACACAGTGAAAAGTATCGTTTCTTGCGCACAATAGACAAAGCATACCGTTCATAGAGAAGGAAAGGAGAGAGTGCAGAATGTAGTGTTACAGTCATAGCTAGGGTCTAGAGAAAGATCAACTCATTGCGAGGTAGGTCCATTCAAAAATCTGACAGCAGCAGGGAAAAAGCTGTTCTTGAGTTGGTTGGTACGTGAGCTGAGACTTTGTCACAGTAACTTCATTGCAGTGTTAATGTAAGCCTACTTGTGACACTAATAAATAAACTTTTAATTAGGTGGTTGGGGTTAAAGCACATGTTGAGTCTAAGTTTTTTTTTGTTTTCTGTACCAAAACTAACCTCGATTTGGCTTTATACTTGTACTTGGTACTCGAGTTTAGAATCAGGTTTGAGAACAGATAAATTCTACTTTGAGCATAAAAAGTCGCCTAATTGCTCCAAGAGGGATGTCCAAGCTTTGCGCTTCTGGGCTGTAAAGGTGTTTAACAACGTGCCTTGGGGTTAGTATAAATCAATGTTTCTATTAATCTGCATATATTTTATTTGGTGATATTAATGAACTGATTTAGGATTTAATGAGAAAACACCAAAACATTGCTGGAGAAGTCATTTATCTTAAACAGATTGGTAGATAAAGTGAGAAACGCTCTGTCTGATAATTCATTTAGTTTATTGGCAAAATACTCCTTAAACACCCATACAGAGAAGCATAATAAGGTGGCTTCGCCAAGCTTGTTTATGCCACAGGGTCTCAAAGATAGCAATAGATCTCCTTTTTACAAAGTAGAAATGTGGCATCTCTCTTGTATCATTCTCTTTATTGAATTCTTCCTGCTCGATGCAACACTAGCCGATGTTTTATGACCACCCAGTTGTTCGAACTGAAGCCCTGTAGCCTTATGCACCATTTTGCTGCTTCCTATCATTGCTTTTCCTGAGCTATGGCTTTGTTGTAAACCATCTTTTAATACATGCTGTCATAGCAGCATATTGCTTTCTTATAATGCAACAATATGCTGCTCTTTCACTACTCGAATGAAAAGGGCACATTTTTAAAAAGTGTTTGTCTTAATTCTTGAACTTTGATAATGATCCACCTAGATTATTTACGTGTACTGTAAAAATAGGGACCATGTCCTTGGTTCTGACATTCATAGGAACATTGGCTGGGATTTTCTGACCCCGCCCAGGACTGTGAATTTCTGGTACTGGCGAAAGGCAATGGACTTTAGACTGGCTCTCCAAATTTTCCATTCCAGCCTGCGGCAGGACTGGAAAATTCCAGCCAGAGATTTGCAACCCGGATGGAGGCCTTTGGGGCCCATTGTGACCTTACTGGCCAAAAAAGAGCCATCCAGCTTAATCCCCCTTCCAATATTTAGTCTAAAGCCTGTAGGTCATAGCCACATTTTTAAAATGCGATGAAAATTTCTGCCTCTGCCACCCTTTTAGGCAGTGAGTTCCAGAACCCCACCAGCCTCTGGCTGGAAAAAATGTTCCTCAACTCTCCACTAATCCTTCTACCAATTAATATTGCCCTTTTCTAATGTTATGAGCATTATGGAGATGAAAAATAACAGATTTTGAGAACATGCTTTTCAATTAATTCTGTCTGCATTGCTGTTCTGACCTTGTTTAAAATAAACATAGGCTAAAAATGTACAGAATCCTTTTGCAATACCTACACTGAATTTCAGACTAGACATAAAGCATAAGAAATAAAAGCACAGATTTCATTCAATTGTCTGAGCTTTGTGGTCTGGGGTGGCATTTGGTTTGTAGGAAACATTATTGACAAAAAATGCCCAATTGGACCTGAATATCTGGTGTGGGGTATAACATGAAGTCATTGTGCTGCTGCCCAAGATTAATTCCCATCCTATTGTGTTTTGGTCAAGTTACCAGTGGATGCATTATCCCAACAAGGAATTGATGCCTTTAGGAGGAGATTGGAGAAAATTGTGAAGAGGGGGAAGATGTCTTTGTTCTAAGCTATGGTCAAAAATGCTTTCAAACAAGTCCCATTTATGCTAGCTTTTGTCTCATGTTCAACCAAATGAATGTGACCATTGCTTGACCGTATAGGGACGGGCCTAATCCTGTGTTTGCATTAAATTCACACACATGTTTTCTTTATCGGAGAAAATAAATTGTGATCAAGAGCAAAAGCGCTGCTTGTTTTCTTTTGCTACCTCCCTAGCTTAGAAATGCACAATGCCAACTGTAATAAAGAGTTGCACAGACAGCAAATTAGTGATCTGGATGTTATTTTAGAACCTAGACAACAATTCTACATGGTATTTAGGGAAGTCCTCACTGTTTTATTTTAGGTACTTTACATGAGGGAAAAAGGAACCAACTGCTAGTCATCTGCTTAGATGTACGTAAGAGATGGGAAGGCCCAAAATGAGAGGGAACGATGAGTTTTTTTTAAAGTATGTGAACTCTATTATCTACTATAATCGAGAATCCTATCTTCCATTTTCATGAAGAACAGAAACTGGTGAATAATCCTCAGTTTTTGTTAGAATAAAGGCAAGTACAATATCAATGGTATAGAATTGTAGAATGGTTACAGCACAGGAGGAGGCTATTCAGCCTCTAGTGTCCTTGCAAGAGCATGCAGCTAGTCCAATCCTCCATCCTTTCCCTGTGGCTGGGTTTTTGTTTCCTCTTCAGGTACTTATATGATTTTCTTTTGAAAGCCATGAATGATTTGGCTCCACCACACCTGCAGGAGTTGGGGGTAGTGTGTTAAAGTGGATTGGGGACTGGCTATCCGACAGGAAGCAAAGAGTCGGAATAAATGGGTGTTTTTCCGGTTGGAGGAAGGTAACTAGTGGCGTGCCGCAGGGATCGGTACTCGGGCCGCAACTATTTACCATTTATATAGATGATCTGGAGGAGGGGACGGAGTGTAGGGTAACGAAGTTTGCAGACGACACAAAGATAAGTGGAAAAGTGAATCGTGTGGAGGACGGAGAAGATCTGCAGAGAGATTTGGACAGGCTGAGTGAGTGGGCGAGGATATGACAAATGGAGTATAACGTTGATAAATGCAAGGTTATACACTTTGGAGGAAATAATAACAAATGGGATTACTATCTCAATGGAAACAAATTAAAACATGCTACTGTGCAAAGGGACCTGGGGGTCCTTGTGCATGAGACGCAAAAGCCCAGTCTGCAGGTACAACAGGTGATCAAGAAGGCAAATGGGATGTTGGCCTATATTGCGAGGGGGATAGAATATAAAAGCAGGGATGTCTTGATGCACCTGTACAGGGCATTGGTGAGGCCGCAGCTGGAATACTGTGTGCAGTATTGGTCCCCTTATATGAGGAAGGATATATTGGCATTGGAGGGAGTGCAGAGAAGGTTCACCAGGTTGATACCGGAGATGAGGGGTTTGGATTATGAGGAGAGGCTGAGGAGATTGGGTTTGTACTCGTTGGAGTTTAGAAGGATGAGGGGGGATCTTATGGAGACTTATAAGATAATGCGGGGGCTGGATAGGGTGGAGGCGGAGAGATTCTTTCCACTTAGTAAGGAAGTTAAAACTAGAGGACACAGCCTCAAAATAAAGGGGGGTCGGTTTAAGACAGAGTTGAGGAGGAACTTCTTCTCCCAGAGGGTGGTGAATCTCTGGAATTCTCTGCCCACTGAGGTGGTGGAGGCTACCTCGCTGAATATGTTTAAAGCGCGGATGGATGGATTCCTGATCGGTAAGGGAATTAAGGGTTATGGGGATCAGGCGGGTAAGTGGTACTGATCCACGTCAGATCAGCCATGATCTTATTGAATGGCGGAGCAGGCTCGAGGGGCTAGATGGCCTACTCCTGCTCCTATTTCTTATGTTCTTATGTTCTTATTCCAGATCTTAATCACTCACTGCATAAATAGGTATTTCCTCACATTGTGGTTGTTTATTTTGCCAGTCACCTTGTATCAATATCCTCTGGCTCTCGACCCATCTGTCATCGGAAGCAGTTTCTCTCTATCTACTTTATCTGGACCCTCATGATTTTGAATATTTCTATCAAATCTTTCAGCCTTGTCTTCTCTCAAGAAAAACCCATAACTGAAGCCTTCATCCCCGAAATTGTTATCATTAATTGTTTCTACACGCTCTCTTAAAGCCTTCCTAAAATATGGAACCCAGGATTGGAAAAAATACCACAGTTGAGATTGAACCGGTGTCTTATAAAGATTCAGGATAACCTCCTTGTCTTTGTATTCCATGTTTCTGTTTATAAAGCCCAGGATCCTTTATGCCCTTTTAAATTACTTTCTTTACCTGCCCTGCCAATTCCAACAATTTGTCTATTATATAAATATGTATAAATTAAACTAAAAACAGAAAATGCTGGACAAACTCAGCAGGTCTGGCAGGGCAAGAAACAGAGTTAATGTTCCAAGCGCATATAACTCTTCTACAGAACTGAAGACAGATAAAAATATAATGAATTATATTGTCAGAGAGGGGTTGGGTTGAACAGATGGTTAGAATTGGTTGGAGTTATGGAGAGATTGACAAAGACGTCATGAACATAAGAAACGGGGGTGTTAATGGTGGCATTAAGGACTGAAGAAGTGCTAACAGTGGCAAAATAGGTAAGATAACAGAATGTGCTAATAGGATAATAAAGGTCAGTGCTCAGTGAAAGCAAAACTGAAAAACAAGACAGATAGCCGTGTAGGATAGGGATGGGATTGCAGCGGGACAATCCAAGGTAACCAAAAGGGAGTCAAGATGGAGATGGGAGTCAATCTAAAGTTGTTGAACTCCGCTCAATTAGATTTTTCTTAGTCTGAGATTGATCTGTGACAGAAAGGAGATTGATCTTAGTTGGCAATGCCTTGAGGTGTTGTCTTGTGTGAAACTTTGTACTCTGAACATCCTGGCAGATGATCAGAAAAGGAGATACTGGAATGTGTATAGTTGGGAGTTTTCTTATTGAAGTTAATATGCTGTCTTTCACTGCAATTAATCATAAAAAAGTGTTAATAACCAGAACCTATTGAAACATTTAATGACACGATAAAAAGCCTGAATGCTCATTTTGAGGACAGTATTCCAAGGGTTGAGTAACAAATGCTTTAATCAACTATTGCATCATCTTGACAATCTAATTCAATAGAAATTTAGTTAAAAGTATGTTACAATTGGAAAAATGACTGATCAAATGAAATTTAATCGAGGGTTTCATTTGAACAGATGTTCCTAAGTGAAAAATTTTAATGGTTTCGCTTCTTTCGCCACCTGACTGAGCAGGATATGATATTCTCAGGGGAGTCCTGTATTTTTGTATCTGATACTTAAAAGTATTTTTAGTTTTAGTCAGTTGCTAATCTCGATGTTTTAAATTGACTTGAGGGGCTGCTTTGACTCAATTTTCCAAATTTGTATCCAAACTATTCTAATTTTTAAAAATTTGTTCGATGCTCCCTTTTTAAGTGTTGGCTTGACTTATTGTTATAAGTTAGATAACAGGGTTTTAAGACAGCAATTACGCAAATCTTTGCCCTGTTGGAAATTAACTTTTCCAAGCAGCGCCTTCATTATTAGACTATTACTGTGGTCTCTTGCATGAGGAAATTTTCACTGGCATGTTGTTGCAATTGCAATGTCAATCAAATGCCAATGAATGGTTACATATTTTTGAATCAATTGCCTGGGCAATCTTGCAAAGTCCTCCTCACCAACATTTTGGAGACTGGTGCCACAGACTGGCCAAACAACAGCCAGTCATACAAGCAGAATCATAGTTATTGCATTCCATCACCATCTCTGAGTTGATCCTGTCCTTGTTAGCAGGACAAATCCGCAATAAATGAGGGCACAATGATGCATACTTGGGTGGGAGCAGTTCTTTGAGTGCTTACATTGACAAGCCAGTTTAAGTTGCATGGCTTCAGAGAAGATCAAGGAAATCTCCTGCAGGTAATCACTGAGCTCCCCACTTCCTCAGTACTCTTCTGTATTTCATCTAACTTGGCGGAAGCTCAGGAAAGTGTTGGGTGGGGAACTTCAATGTTCCATACCAGCAATGGCTCACTCATAAAACAACTAACTAGGCCAAATTAGGAAGCCAGTAGCTGCCAGAGTAATGCTAATTAATTCAAGTGATGAGGTAACCAACTCAATGAAGTAACATAAATGAACTCAAGAAATCTACTTATCACAGACACAGCTGCCCATAATGGCTTCTGTGAAGCTATGATTCTATTGGTAGACCTGGTCATCTTGTAAAGGCAAAGATCCTGAAACTGGCGAATAATTATACAGGGCTATCTTTGTTAAAGACCCAAAAGCTGCAGGTTATCATTAGAGCTTAGCAGTTTGACAACCAAAGAGAGTTAACCTGTGACAGAAATGCCTGAATAAATGGGTAAAATTCAGAAATATTTAGGACATTAGACTTTAGAATTGAGGGAATATATGTAGGCTAACAGCTAGTTTTATCCAGAAGCCTTCATACATAGAATGGGCAGCACTAGCCTTAGAACGAGGCATTACCTCATTTGTATTATCTATCAGGTATTACAGGGCCGCTTTCCTTTTATGGAAATAAAGATGTTTAATTGCTTTATTCACTAGCAAAATAAATTTAGGGAAGATTAATGCTAACAAAAGTTGGTACTATAGCCATTATCTATTAAGGTGAAAGTCATTAACTCTGCAATGTACATATCGTCTTGTATTACAGGTTACATGGTTCTTTAATAAATTTGTAAATAAGTTAGCAAAGTATAACGTCTCTTTTTTTTGGAAGCAGTTTTAAGAACCCACCTCTCTTGTACATTCTGGAAGTGGGAAGATACAAAATCTCTATGTAAACCAGACAAAAGAGTTGTAGGCACTTCCGAAAACTGGATAAAGAGATTCCTTTTATTGAGATCATATTGAGTTTTTGCACTTTTTTTTAAACAAGACACTTTCAGCATTAGTTGCTGTTCGCATTTTCTTTTTGCTGGGGGCACGTTACCATGAAACTTTATGTTGTCAGGTTATAAAGATCTAAGTAAAATATTAGCACTAAAATTATTTTTAAAGTACTTGATCATTGATTTTCAAGAGGAAAATTGTTTCTGACACTTTTTTTTTTCCCGTTCTTAGGTCCATAACACGTTCCTACTACCGTAATTCAGTTGGTGGGCTTCTTGTGTTTGATATCACAAATCGTAGATCTTTTGAACATGTGCGTGACTGGTTGGAAGAAGCCAAAATGCATGTCCAGCCATACCGAATCATATTTCTACTTGTCGGACACAAATGTGACTTGGCAACCCAAAGGAAAGTTTCGAAGGAGGAGGCGGAGAAACTTGCAGCTGTATCTGGTATGAAATACATAGAGACTTCTGCAAAAGATTCTACAAATGTGGAGGAGTCCTTCACTGTTCTAACCCGAGAGATATACGAGCTGCTCAAAAAAGGCAACATATCCATCCAGGAAGGGTGGGAAGGTGTTAAGAGTGGTGTGGTTCCTAATGTTGTTCATTCTTCTGAGGAAGCTGTGAAGCCTGGAAGACGGTGCTTTTGCTAATCAAAGGGATAAAGAACTCTGTATTCCAAAGAGTTGCTTAATGTACTGTTCTTGGCCTTTTCTGCAAGCTTATCTGGAAACGTCAGCAAATCTACTAGGGCTTATCCTAGGTCTGGCATAGATTTGGTTAAAATATATTTTGTTGGAAAGTAAGTACCTCAGTTTGGCTACAAAGCTTCTCTAACATGAAATGCACCAATTTTATTTTATCAGAGCTGCAGAGTTTAATAGAGTGTATTTTTTGCACACTAAAATCAAGTTTTATTTTTGGGACTTGTTGCCTTACTGTAAGATTAGCCAATCTGTTAGAGAAACCGAAGAGTATAATTAAAGATTTAATGAAAGTGTATATTTGGTATGAGCCATTTGCCCAAAGCAATGATTTAAATAAGGTTTAATCAAATTCGGAAATGCTTGAATAGTTTCTGGGATGTGCAAAGCATTCTTGGCTTTAAATGACTAAATGTTTTAGAAGTAGAGGTTTGTTTGTTTTACGCAATTCCTTAATTCCATGTTTTTTAAATTAAACTCTATAAACTATGAATATTTTCCAACCTTTTGATTTGAACCTAGTTGCTGTCCTTGCAAGTTTAATGGGTGAAAAACTTGAAAACAATGAAGAGGGAAATGAAAACATTCTGCAATGAATGAGAACAGAATTGTACTGTTAACAGGCTCCAAAAAGTTTTACTGCTGCAATTTATCAATGTGTTGATGTCTGTGTTGCTGCAGGAGGACATTTATGGTTCAGGCAAGTTAGCAAACTAAATGTTTGGCTAATTGTATGCACAAAGATGTTGGTCATATATATATTTTTTGGTGAGACAACATTGTTTAATGCAAAAAAAGAAAATGCTGGGGAATCTCAGCAGGTCTGACAGCATCTGTGCAGAGAATAAAGCCAACTTGTGACCCTTCAGAGCCATCCTGACTCAAAACGTTGGCTCTCCACAAATGCAGTCAGACCTATTGAGATTTTCCAGCACTTTATGTTTTTGTTTCAGATTCCAGCATCCACAGTAATTTGCTTTCATCAACATGATTTAATGTTTGGTTAATAAATAGTAAATATGTACTGTGGCGTGGCATGGCATGTTGCTTTTTGGCTTGTAGGTTTTAATGTTACTGTTTAGAGTTACAAACTGCTGCCTTTTTATTTTGGAGAGAGACAAGGCTGCTGTGGCCATTGAACTTGATCCCTTCTATATTTGCACAGTGGAACATGTGCATTAAAAGCCGGAGTCATGAGTTCATATGAGCATATGAATAGGAATAGAAGTAGTCCATTCAGTCCATCAAGCCTGCTCTGCCATTCAATAAGATCATGACTGATCTGTTTGTGTTTCTAATTCCCTTCTACCCCCGATAACCTGAGATTAATTCTTGTCAGCCAAGGAAATCAATCTCTGCCTTAAAAATATTCCGTGACCTCTGAGGCAGAACACCTAGATCTCTCTGCTCCTTGACATTCTGTAACCATTCTCCATTTTAAGTAATATTCTGTTTTTATTCTTCCTACCAAAGTGAACAACTTCACATTTTGCTCCATCTGCCAAATTTTTGCCCACTCACTCAATCTATCCATCTGCAACCTCCTTATGTCCTCTTTACAACAACTTCCCTACCTATCTTTGTGTCATCTGCAAATTTAGCTACCATGCCTTCATTCCCCTCATCTAAGTAATTGATATAATGGTAAAAAGTTGAGACCTCAGCACAGACCCCTGCAGGACTCCTCTTGTCACATCCTGCTAGACAGAAAAAGACCCATTTATGGATACTTTCTGTTTCTGTTTTGTGCAGCCAATCAATCTTGTACGCATGCTAAAATGTTACTCCATATGCCATGAGCTTTTGTTTTCCGCAATAAAATTAAATGTGGTACCTTATCAGATGCCTTCTGGAAATTCAAATACAATATGTTTGAAGGCCATTTTATCCACTGCACCTGTTGCTCCTTCAAAGAACTCCAATAAACACGATTTCTCCGTCACAAAACCATGATGACTCTTCCCAATTGCCTTGTTTCTAAGTGCCCAACTATAGCCTACTTAATGATAGATTCTGACACCTTCCCCACAACAGATGTCAAGCTAATAAGATTACCTCTCATTCTTGCAAATTCAATGGCCCCTGACCCAACCTGTCCAACCTTTCCTCATAAGACAGCCTTCATCTCAGGAATCAATCAAGAGAACCTTCACTGCCCTGCTTCTAATGCAATTATATGTTTTCTTAAAGATGTGAGGGTGAATTTTCTCATTCTGCCCGCCATAGGAATTGGAGCAGGCAAGGGGTAGACCATGGAAAGGTCCATTGACCTTGGGTGGGATTTTTCCAGTTTCAGGGCGCGCGTGGCCGGAAAATCCCACCCATGGTCTCACCAACGCCCTGTACAACTAAAGCAAAACTTCCTTACTTTTATATTCAATTTCCCTTCAATAAACAAAGTTCAGTTTGCCTTTATAATCACGTGCTCTGCCTGCATTTTAACGTTTTGTAATTCATATGCAGAATGCCTAATTTCCCCTCTACTGCAGAGTTCTGCAGTCTCTATCTACATAATATGCTGCTCTTCTATTCTGCCTGCCATAGTGGACAAGTTCACATTTTTTCCACATTATATTCCACCCGCCTTCTTCACTGCACGTGCCCCCCCCCCCTCCCTCAACCTTTCACTTAACCTTCACCAATGCCTATCCCCTCTTCACAATTTGCTCTCCTATTTGTCTTTGGGACATCACTTTCTCTCTTTGCAATCCTGTGTCATGGACTGGTGATAAGAATGGAGAGTGCATGATTGAGGGAGCCAGCAAAGTACTAATCCCACTGTGACTTACTAAGGGCTTGGGACATTCGCAGTACTGGCAAGTTTGAATAGTAAATAAGCTTTTAATCCTCCAATGAGAAAAATTGAAATCCTCCTCATTTTTGTAAGTCATCCAACCTATGTGTGCATTTGCTCGTGTTCTTGCACTCACTAATGCTAGTTTCTGCACAACTCTCAAAATGGACACCATTTTAAACAATCCAATGTGATGTCTAGATAATACAGTTGATATGCCAAATTGGATACAAGCCTGAAGCACACCAGCCTGCTCTTCAATTCTGAAGGGGAATGCTAATATGAAAATAAGTAGATTAATTTGATAGTCCTTTAAATCTAGTTATTTAATTATCAAATTATGGTTTAACTGAATCCATATCAATAGTCTGAACTGCAAACCATGTATGTACAGAAAAATATTTTTAATTTACTTGTATTTTTAAATATTAGAAGGATGATATTCAAGATGTAGTTTCAGTGGTGAAAATCATAATAGCTGAACTTGTGGGATGAGTTTAACAATTAGTCGCACCACTTTGTACATCACTGGTGTTAAATCTTAAACCATTTAAATCCATCTCTTTTAGTTTAACTTGGATTGTAAAATGTACATAACTTGCCTCTGCATCTACCGAGCAGGAGCAGAGGTTGAACTGTGATGACCTTCTCACTAGTTGAATACTGTAGAGAGAACTACCTTGTATTTAAGACCATAAAACGTAGGAACAAAATTAGGCCACTCAGCCCATCGAGTCTGCTCTGCCATTCAATCATGGCTGATATTTTTCTCATCCCGATTCTCCTGCCTGATCCCCTTATTAACTCAAAACCTATCTATCTCTGTCTTAAAGACACTCAATGACCTGGCCTCCACATCCTTCTGTGGCAAAGAGTTCCACAGATTCACCATTCTCTGGCTGAAGAAATTCCTCCTCATCTCTGTGTTTTAAAGGATCGTCCCTGAGGTTGTGCCATCTGGTTCTAATTTTTCCTACCAGTGAAAACATCCTCTCCACGTCCACTCTTTCCAGGCCTCTCGGTATCCTGTAAGTTTCAATAAGATCCACCCCTCATTCTTCTAAACTCCAACGAGTACAGACCCAGAGTCCTCAACCGTCCTCAGACGACAAGCTCTTCATTCCAGGGATTATTCTAATGAACCTCCTCTGGACCCTTTCCAAGGCCAGCACCATCCTTCCTTAGATACGGGGCCCAAAATTGCTCACAATACTCCAAATGGGGTCTGACCAGAACTTTATACAGCCTCGAGTACATCCCTGCTCTTGTATTCTAAATATTTTATTTGGGGTTCATGTTCTCATTTCTTTCTTATCCAAAGTTGCATCAATTTCTTGTGTATTTAACTAGAGCAATTTTTAAACAAATAGTAGACTAACATAGATAGTAGCTCAACACTGCTTTGAATTTTGTTTTGATCTAGGCTATTAACATAGAAATGGAAAAGTGGCCATAATTGGTCATTCCAAAGATTTACACAAAATGAAAGTGGGTTGAATTTTCCTTGATGGGATTTTCAAATTGTTTTCATGATTGACCTCATGTCAGAATTGATCATCATCATGCTTTAGGTGGGAGAAATTTTTGATGTGGTGAATTCCTAATCTCAACCACACTGCTGAGTTTCTACAGCATTTTCTGTTTTTGTTTCAGGTTCGAGCATCTGCAGTATTTTGCCTTTATCTTGACCATAAGGAGTTGTTTTCAGTTGAAAAATAAAAACCAGAGGGCTTATTATGCCACACTCCTTCCACATGATCTCTCCATCCCCATGTCTTTACAGACGAGAATTGAAAGTCATTCACTGAGAATTGGGAGCAGTCATTTGCCCACCTCTGAGAAAGGTGGAAATTGCCTTTATTCATCATTTTAAATTGAAAAGCAGAAATTTAACACTTTTATTGATTTATAATTAACCAACTGAAATGATAGTTATCTTAAGTTAATATGAACGGTTGTACTTGAGACAAGATCTAAAATTAGGGATCAGCTCATTCATGAACATCAACATTTTTGTCTAGTTCTCCGAAATAATCTGTTCTGGTGTGGTATAGTCTGACTTTTTTTATCCCCAAATTTTGGCAACGATGTCTGACTTTAGAAAATTATATATTTCCAGAAACTAATTTTTACTCCCAAACAGAAGGAAAATAAATTAAGTTTAAAATATTGGTAAATTACACAAGGGCCAACATTACTCAAGAAGTGTTAAATACCCCATGAGTTCATGATCTAATGTAGCCTTGGTTGGTAATATCCAGATTTGAAGTAAGCAAGACCCAATATTTCTCAGATCTGGCATAAGGTCTTGTTTTTAAAAAAAAATACAATGATAGTAAATGTTGTCACATTAGGCTTTTGGTTAAATTTACTTAGAGTAGTTATTTGCAGTAATGAGACTTTGGAATTACATTACTAAAATCAAAAAATAGGGATTCAGATGGAAAGTTTATACTGGCGGGTCCCCATTGTGCCTGCATTGGACTTCAATGAGATTTGATTTGATTTTATTATTGTCACATGTATTAGCGAACAGTGAAAAGTATTGTTTCTTGTGCGCTATACAAACAGAGCATACCATTCATAGAGAAGAAAACGAAAGAGTGCAGAATGTAGTGTTACAGTCATAGCTAGGGTGTCGAGAAGGATCAACTTAATGCAAGTTAGGTACATTCAAAAGTTTGACGGCAGCAGGGAAGAAGCTGTTCTTCAGTCAGTTGGTACGTGACCTCACACTTCTGTATCTTTTTCCTGATGGAAGAAGGTGGAAGAAAGAATGTCCGGGGTGCGTGGAGTACTTAATTATGCTGGCTGCTTTGCCAAGGCAGGAGAAGTGTAGACAGAGTAATGTGTGGGAGGCTGGTTTGTGTGATGGATTGGGCTACATTCATGATCTTTTGTTGTTTTCTTGTGGCCTTGGGCAGAGCAGGAGCCATACCAAGCTGTGATACAACCAGAAAGAATGCTTTATATGGTGCATCTGTAAAAGCTGGTGAGAGTCATGGCTGACATGCCAAATTTCCTTAGTCTTCTGAGAAAGTAGAGGCGTTGGTGGGCTTTCTTAACTATAGTGTCGGCATGGGGGGACCAGGACAGGTTGTTGGTGATCTGGACACCTAAACACTTGAAGCTCTCGACTCTTTCTATTTCGTCCCTGTTGATGTAGACAGGGGCATGTTCTCCTTTACGTTTCCTGAAGTCGATGACAATCTCCTTCGTTTTGTTGACATTGAGGGAGAGATTATTGTTGCCGCACCAGTTCTCATTCCTGTACTCTGTCTCGTCATTATTTGAGATCCGACCCACTACGGTGGTGTTGTCAGCAAACTTGAAAATCGAGTTGGAGGAGAATTTGGCCGTACAGTCATAGGTGTATCAGGAGTATAGTAGGCGGCTGAGAACAAAGCCTTGTGGGGCACTGGTGTTGAGCATGAATGTGGAGGTGCTGTTGCCTATCCTTGGTGATTGTGGTCTGTGAGTTAGGAAGTTCAGGATCCAGTCACAGAGGGAAGGGCCGAGGCCCAGGCCACAGAGTTTGGAGATGAGTTTCGTAGGAATAATGATGTTGAAGGTTGAGCTGTAGTCAATAAATAGGAGTCTGACATAGGTGTCTTTGTTATCTAGGTGATCCAGGGTTGAATGCAGGGCCAGAGAGATGGCGTCTGCTGTGGACCTGTTGCGGCAGTAGGCAAACTGTAGTAGACCCAGGCAGTCCGGGAGGCTGGAATTGATTCGTGCCATGACTAGCCTTTCAAAGCACTTCATATGATAGATGTCAGAGCCACCGGACGATAGTCATTAAGGCACGCTGCTTGGCTTTTCTTAGGTACCGGGATGATGGTCGTCGTCTTGAAGCAGATAGGGGCCTCAGATTGTTGTAAAGAGAGGTTGAAGACATCTACAAATACGCCAGCTGATCCACGCAGGATCTGAGTGTTTGTTCGGGTTCCCCATCTGGGCCAGTCGCTTTCCGTGGGTTGACCCTCGAGAAAGCTGTACTGGCATCTGCAATGGTGACCTCAGATACAGGTGCTTCCAGGGTGGACGGCATGCTCTCGCTGACCTCTTGCCCAAAACGGGTGTAGAGTGCATTGAGCTCATCAGGGAGGGGGACGTTGGAGCCGGCGACTTTATATGCCTTCATCTTGAATGTGATTCATTAATCCAGGTGACAATTCAGCATGTAGTGTATTCATACAGTTTTATAGTAGTTAAAAAGAATCAAGATTTTGGAAAGAAACCTAGATTTCTTTTTGTTAGAAGGTAAATAAAGTAATATTCTCTGAATATGAGGCTTATTTAGGCTACCCGGACTGCCTCGATCCACTACAGTTCACCTACCACTGCAACAGGTCCACAACAGACGCCATCTCCCTGGCCCTGCACTCAACCCTGGAACACGTAGATAACAAAGACACCTATGTTAAACTCCTATTTATTGACTATAGCTCAGTCTTCAACACCATTATTCCTACGAAACACATCTCCAAAATCCGTGGTCTGGGCCTCAGTGCTTTCCCCTGCGACTGGATCCTGAACTTCCTGACCCACAGACCACAATCAGTATGGATAGGCAACAACACCTCCTCCAAGCTGTTACTAACATCAGATTATTCCCTCCTTACCCTGTTAACCATTTTTTAAATTGCAGTTTCTGCTTTTGAAAGACAAATGAACTGTTACAAATAACAATTGGTCTTGTAACTGTAAATGAATAATAGTGAGGACTGTTTAGTCTTAAAGGCTAAAAAAAAATTCCAGAGGTATTGCATACACTTGCAAATGATTTCTTGAATCCAACATTCTTGTGTGTAATATATAATCATTTCTTGATGCTCAACTTTACTCAACGTCTTTTGTGCTTGCAAGACACCGAATAAATTCCTTTTGTAAAGAAATTACACAGGTTATGCCTTTTCAAGTTAATGTCCTTAACTGTTCTTTACAGTCATTTTTGATAACTCTAGTTCCTCACAATTACGTAATATCTTAAAATGAAGGGCAACCGAACCAATAAATAATTGCATTACTTCCCCATAGTAGACCCGAAATTTAAAATTAAATTTTGATTTGTAAATTAGAGTGGAGCGATTATGCATTTTTTGTATCTAAAAATTAAATCTCTGAAGACTACAAAATTGCACCTATTATCTTCATCATTCGTTTGCATGTTCTCCTTGTGGCTGCATGAGTTTCCTCTAGGTGCTCCGGTTTCCTCCTGTACCCCAAACATATGCAGGTTAGGTTGATTGGCCATACTAAATTGCCCCTTAGTGTCAGGAGGATTAGCAGGGTACATATAAACTTCAAAGTTTATTTATTAGTGTCACAAGTAGACTTGCATTAACACTGCAATGAAGTTGCTGTGAAAATCCCCCAGGATATGTGGGGGTTACAGGGATATATAGGACCTAGGTGGGATTGTTGTCGGTGCAGGCTCAGTGGGCCGAATGGTTTCCTTCTGCACTGTAGTGATTCAACCAGCCGAAAGGACCTATTGAATGTATTTAAGGCTGGCACGTTTAGATTTTTGGCCTATCAGGGAATCGAGGGATATGGGGAGTGGGCAGGAAAGTGGAGCTGAAGTTGAAGATCAGCTATGATCGTATTAATTGGTGGAACAGGCTCAAAGGACCATATGGTCTACCATGTTCATATTTCTTGTCTTAACAATTGTACTTCGACTTGGGGTGGCACAGTAGCACAGTGGTTAGCACTGCTGCTTCACGGCTCCAGGGTCCTGGGTTCGATTCCCGGCTCGGGTCACTGTCTGTGTGGAGTTTGCACATTCTCCTCGTGTCTGCGTGGGTTTTCTCCGGGTACTCCGGTTTCCTCCCACAGTCCAAAGATGTGCGGGTTAGGTTGATTGGCCAGGTTAAAAATTGCCCCTTAGAGTCCTGAGATGCGTAGGTTAGAGGGATTAGCAGGTAAAATATGTGGGGGTAGGGCCTGGGTGGGATTGTGGTCGGTGCAGACTCGATGGGCCGAATGGCCTCCTTCTGCACTGTAGGGTTTCTATGATTTCTATGACTAAACTGCTATACAGAGGGTTTTTTCTAATTTGGTATAAGTTACAAATGTTGGCTAAACCAAAGTTCTTGCAGGCCACTATATTGTGCAAACAGTTTGTGATGCCACGATACATAGGTAATAGATAACCATTCTGTTTGCCTCATGGTTTGTGTACAATTTAGTGTCAAACGTTTGGATACATATAGACAAATTGAAATGCAATTGTATGTGGTCAGTCGCTTGTCCGTCCATAGGGTACCAGTCAATGTTTTGCAACTTGCGGGTGATTGAAGTGTTTGTTCATTTTCCGAATTTGGCTATAGATACGGAAACTTCTAATGCATACATTGTACATTTTCAGTTGTAATAACATACAGTTTGTGTGTGAATTAACTGTAAGCTCTCTCATGCTTTCTGTACTGCTCCATTACATGTGTCCAGAAACATTTCTGTTTTCTTGGAACAAAACAATGCACGCAGCTCTGTGAGCAAAGAGTTAAAATTTCTTTCCTTTAAAGGGGTGAATCAAGAGGATACATCTCAATTATTGTGGGCTGTTTCAGCAATAATGAACTCTAAATAGTTGCATTCTCTCAGCCTCACCATCCGGTCTGTTTTGAAAATCAAAAATTTGCAAAGAAATATTATAATTTTGAACATGTTCTTTTCTATCCTATCCAAATTTCTTTTATATAAAAAAAAGGCAAAAGAAGATTGAGTCTAATACTGACTTGGAATAATTGCAGATTTGACCATTTAATTGAGTTAATTGACTATCCATTATAGTGCTTCAACTGTGTGTTATTTCAGTCCCTCATATTTAAACTCAATGTTAAGTGACCACTGCTCATATTGTTTGGCATACAAAAAAAATAAAAAGACTGTATTTTAAAAATAAAACCCAAAAGTTAAGTCTAGTGTCTGCTATACTACTTTAGTATATTTAATTTGAAAAATTAAAATGATCAATTGACACATTAAATAAGGATATCTGGCTATAAATTTTTTTTTACATTGTACGCCCATTGTACCTCCTTCCTCCCATCCCAAAGTAAGTGTTTTTTAGAAACACATAATTGATTTGAATGGAGTTTTATCAATTGTCACTTTCAGTTAGAATGCTGAAATTCCCAGCAATCAACCAGCACAATTCTAAAACTCCATCAGGTAGGATCATTCCTGATTTTTTTTCAATTTCCTACGTTGCTTGTTTTAGCTGTCTGCTTATTTGAAACAGAATGTGTCTTTTTTTTTTTAATTTCTTGCTTCAGTGGTAAAAATTATTACATTAATGCCTTTTTTGATATCTAAAGTAGAAATTTAAACATTTCCATGGGTGCATCAATGTGTTGTGAGTCAGTCGTATGTTGAGGATTGGGGGTGATGTAAATCACAAAATGCAAATATGCTTGTTTTCTCAACCTGAAACTTGTTATGAAACACACTACAATTTTGTGTTCTGTTTCTGGGCAGAATGTTTGTTCAATTTTGACAAATATCTTTCGTTGCCAGTATGCATCATAATGGTGAGGATGAAAATGTGCAATGTAGCTTAATCTGAAGTGCTTTAATATCATAGGTGGAATTTTCCCATTGGACCATGCCTGTTGACCTTGGGCTGGATTTTCCAGCCTTCGGGTGAGCACGGCTGGAAAATCCTGCCCCATGTCTTTTCAACCAATGTGATGTGAAATTTATTTCATGCATATTACAAGATAATACACCAAATGTGTATGTCCGTGCAGTAACCTAATCTGTACTTGTAATCTTGCTGTTCCATGAACCACTTAATTGATATTAGAATTTTGTAACATGTTTCTTTTGGTTTAAATTTCTAGTTGACAATACCCAACTAGCCAGCATGTCAGTGGTACAGTTGGTTTTAATTTCTTATCCTTGACAGAGTAGAATTCTATTAGGGCCATCACAATAAGATTAGACCCATTTATTACTCTTCAGTTATACAACTAAAATAAACTAATGGTGATTCCGTTGTGGTGGCTCTCTTGTGACTGATATACTCAAAATGTACAACTTCGGCACAGTTGAATCTTTTTCAGTGCTTCATATGTATATGCATAACTAAACAATGCTAAATATTTGAAGTATAAAGACAAGACTTCCAAGAGTACTAACAACAGAAAATGCTGGAAATACTAAGCCGGTCAGGCAGCTTCTGTGGAGAGAGGAATGGTGTTTGTGGGCTGGATTTTCACCCTAGAGGAGGGCAGTGGGAGTTGGGAAGTTTTCCAGCTCGACACCTGCACCTCAGGAACAAGTGCCTCCAAAGATTGGTGGTGGAAATGGGGTAGTGGCGATTTCTAACCTGGACTTGATCAAAGGCACACCTCAGTACTCCAGGCTCATTTCAATTGTTTTATTTAATTTTAGGTCCCCTAGCCCTCACCCCACCTCCCCACACACTCTCCGTGCCCCAGCGTTGCCAACTGATATCCTGCTACCCACTACTTATGAACCCTCATGTCATGCTAACTGACGCCCCTCCACCCACCAATGACTCCTCATACGCTCCATTCCAACCTATGCCCCTCCACCCATCTCCAATGGCCCCTCATAGCCTCCATGCCAAAATCCATAATGAGACTTGGCTGAGAACCCAGATATCAATTATTCTGTTGGCACAGCTTCACCCAAGGGAAAACACTGTTTGATAGTTCTTTGTCTTAGATCTATTTTACCAATTGCACAATGTTTATTTAAGTGCCTGCAGTTTCTACTATTGTTACTTTAAATGTGCAGGTAATTGACATTCATTTTTATAGGGCTATAGTAAAAAATTTATTTCAAGAAAGTTATAAATGACCTCCTCTGCTGAAAGAGCAGGGGAAGAAAAGATGTTTAGTGGTGGCATCATGCTTGGGGAGGCAGAAATGACAGAGGATGATCCATTGAATGCAAAAGCTGATGGGGTGGGAATACAGGACAGGGAACCCTATAATGATTTTGGGAGGGAGAGGAAGGGTTGAAAGCACAAGTACAGGAAATGGCACCTACAAAGTCCAGGACCCTGTCAACCACAATGGGGCAGGTTGGGGGCAGTGTGGTGGTATCCTCAGATGTGGAAAATGGAAGACATATCAGAATGGCTGGTACAGAAGGTTTGATCATCAGTACAGATCCAACAGAGAGAGAATCTGGAAGAATGGAATGAAGTCCTTAAAGGAAGCACGGTGTATGAAGTGTAGTTGAGGTAGCTTGGGAGTCAGTGGACTATCGGTGAATGTTTGTGGATAGCTTATTCACAGAAATGAAGACAGAAGTTGAAAAAGGGCAATAAAGAGGATTGAGGTGGTGAGCGATTGGCTGTCCATGGTGAAGAGCAGACAATTAGAGACTGGAACTTGTGACTGTGGGCATCAAACAGTTACTAATATAGGTGGGAAGAGACAGAACAAGGCGAAAAATGAGTTAAGACAGGATGAAATCAGTTTCGTGGGCATGAACCAATGGGTCTTCAAGGTGGAGCTGTTTGTGATTTTGGCAACGAGGTGGAATAAAGGACTATGATGTTTGAGGCCTTGGAGAGGAGGTTAGTGACAGACCTGGAGTTAATGGCAATGTTCGATTTATGAGGTTATTGTGTTGGGGAGCTGTGTGGAAGTGTTGGAGAGTTAGCATTCAGCGTCTGCAAGGTGGAGACCAGTTTGCCTGACAACAACAGCAAAACTCTTACCAGTAGGTTTGACAATGATAGGGTCAAACCTGAGAGAATGGAGAGAGAGAAAGGATGGATGACTATGGGGAGCAGAGAAATTGAAACGGTCACTTCACGTCCAGTCCTCAACAAAAAGATAGATGCTAAGAGACCAAAGGAAGAATCCAGGTGGAGGAAGGATAATGGAGATGGGTAAAGGGCCCACTGCGCTAGTAGAGAACTCTTGGCCAAGGAAATGGACTCTGAGGCGAAGGTGGCAGAAAAAGAGATCAACGTCATGAATAGTTGGTAATTCATTGAGGTGGATGAAGCTAAGGAAAGGTCAAAGACTAGGGACTTCAAAAGTGATTTTGCTCTGAACTCTTCGAACTGTTCCAAAATATTGCATTCTATGTTATCAATAATGAAAATCAACCTGGTGTATTCTTAGATGTTGACTTATTCACAGGACAGATGATGTATGTTTAGGCTAAAAAGACATCAGCTAAACATTAATGCATGTTGAGTTGGGTGAATATTTTGAAAGTCACTTAATTAAAAGGACAGTGTCATTTTTCTTGATAGCTTATATTGATTCACCGTTTTAATCATAGAACCATAGAAAATTGCAGCTCAGAAACAGGCCTTTTGGCCCTTCTTGTCTGTGCCGAACCATTTTTTGCCTAGTCCCACTGACCTGCACTTGGACCATATCCCTTTACCACTTTATCTGGCAGCTCATTCCAGACTCCCACCACGCTCTGCGTGAAGAAGCCCCCCCTAATATTCCCTTTAAACTTTTCTCCTTTCACCCTTAACCCATGGCTTCTGGTTTTTTTCTCCCCTAGCCTCAGTGGAAAAAGCCTGCTTGCATTCACTCTATCTATACCCATCAAAATCTTATGCACCTCTATCAAATCTCCCCTCATTCTTCTACGCTCCAGGGAATAAAGTCCCAACCTATTCAATCTCTCTCTGTAACTCAGCTTCTCAAGTCCCGGCAACATCCTTGTGAAACTTCTCTGCACTCTTTCAACCTTATTTATCATCAATAATATGAGTAATTGAAAATTCTAATTGGTGGGCATTGTTTGTTCTTCCATACATTTGTGCCTTAAATTAAATTTGTATAACTGTGAACAATTCAAGCTGAATGTGACTTCAAAGGGTTTATCCTAATAGGATGACTGTGTTGTCTTGGTGATGCATTACAAAAAATGCATGTAGAGTCTCTCTCTCTCTATTTTTCTTTATCTTTTGATGCCAGCTGAAAGTCAATCTCATGCTTTGCAGTCCAGCCTAATTCCAACATTGAATTAGTAGTTTGACCTTGAGTGATAATTATGTTAATTGTACTGTATCATTTTTACTCAAATAAAGGTACAGATTATTCAAATGAGGTGTAAAGCATGATTGGTCACAATGGAGAATTTGTGCTTCCTTCAATACTCAACAATTAGCTTCCATCGTTTTTCTTTTCACCGAAAGGGTGAAACTTAAACATTGAGTTTTACAACCAATTAAACATGAATTGAATTTTGTGGGTTTGACTGAAGATTTCAGAGCAGAAAGTGACATTTGGCACGTGGCTCCATATTACAGGAATGAAAATGATCATCTTTCTGTAGCTACAAAAAGCACTGCTTTGTGTTTTTAGTATAAATACAACGTCCGAGAATCTAGAGTCTGTAGGCTGAAACAACTGAGCCATACCTTAGCAGCATTTAAGAGCCTAGTACAGATTATGATGCTTTTCAGTAATAATGCTATAAATATAAAGTTATGTGCCTGTATGTTTGTTTTTGTTTCATTGTAAAATATATGTCAAGTGATCATAAAATAAAAACGCTTAAACACCACTTTTTCCCCACTTTTTCATTGTCTTATGAATCGTGTGTTTTTCTTTGCCTTTTCCCCTCTTCTACAGATGCTCATTCTGGTTTGAATAAAGCATTACTCACTGCTCAGTCAGTGCCTTGCCCAACTGAGCATTGTTCCGCTGTAATCCTAGAAAATAGTTGTTGCAGGTTCTTTTCCTTCCCACGTCCAAAGCTGTTCCCAGAGAGGTTCTGTCCAAGTGCACTTTTTCCTTTAAGTAAGGGCTGCAGGACAATGGCAGTCAGGAGGAGGAAGCCTGATTGGCTTTGGCCTGCTTAGTCGATGAAGCTCATCGTAATGTTACCAATAATTCCACTGAATCGACCATTTAAGATCAGGAATCCATGAATGTTTTAAATGGACAGCACAACAAATCAAGATTGACTAAATAACCTTTTGAGACGACGTGTTATGAGAATATTAATTTTAATAGAAAAGTTCTGAATAACACTGTTCAATGGTTTATAGTACTTCCAGCTGTGTCAAATGTGCAATGCTATAATGTGTTCGGTGTGGGTGGTTTCTATAAACCCAGTAATTGTTGGTAGTAGCGAATTTAAAACCTGATGCGGGCTGAAATCTGATGTGTGCCAAAACCTGATCTACAAATTTGTTTAAACTTGGCTACAGTAGTACTGGAGGATCACAGATGCTGGATCAAAGTTGGTCTGTTTGTACATCTTGCAAATATACTATTAAAAATGCACCTCCAAGTTCTGGGATTTCACATACTTGTATGTAACATGAAAGAACAATCATTCACACCTGCCAGCTGGTCTGATGCAGTTTGTCATGCTGTTCAGTACTTTTAACTCTCTTTACTCATGGATAGAGGCTGAGTGCTGTCGTCATTTGTGAAATGCGAAGCAGACATATTTTACTAAGTGAACACCTGTTCTCAGGATCCATTTACCTGAAGTCCAAACCACAGCAATAAATGTTTGGAGATGATATTGGGTGGAATTTTCAGGTGTCATAACAACGAGAAAAATGGGGTGAACTGCACCAATCTCTCAGGCATGCTCCGCATCGTAATCTTTCGACACTGTCATTTTTTTTTGAGAGTGGTGAGTTGTGCGCTGGTACTGAGTGGAGGGGGGCGGGGGAGGGAATGGCAGAGCCTAAACACCGGTGAGCTGGTTGCAGAGAACTCTGGCGCCTTTTCACAATGCACTGGGAGGACTCCCATAGACATCAGGATCCCCCTCCGTCATCAGTGACATGCTTCCCCCTCCCCACGGGTCGCCTGCATCAGGGCCCTCCCAATGGGTGCCCCTACTAGATCCCTGTCACTCCCCACCCTCCTCATCCATAATCCAACCCTGCACGAACCCCCTTGCATAGCCTACCCTCTGGCACTGCTCCTGGCATTGCACAATTGACACCACTGGGGTGCCTGGTGGCCACTGCTGGGGTGCATGGTGGGCACCATCAGGGTATCCAGTGGACACTGCTCAGCCGTGCCCCTGACCACCGGGGCGGGGAGGGGAGGGGGCTTCAATGGCCTCCAAGCACCGCCGGTGTGACTATAGTCTGCACTAGTGGGAACTATACAGATTCAACATGAGCACTTCTGGACACAAGGTGGGGGGTTCACGCCATTGAAGAGTGGCCAGGAACATAGCAAACCATTTGGCACCAGGTGCCAATCGGATTTTTAGCATTACATCCTAGCTTCCCAGCTCACCTTGGGCACAGCGAGGGGGTAAAATTATCCTTCATCCTCTTGGTGTGGTCAAGTAATCCTACTCAATACTCAGTAGTGTAACATCTCGGAGAGACTGACTTGAGCGGGTTTAAAAAACCCAACTGTGAGAGGGCATTGGGCCCTCGGATATGCCCACCTCCACCCGATGTGCATCACTGGCTATGATGTGCTCATGATGTGGAGATGCAGAATCTCACTACTTTTCTTGCAGAATCTCACTAGCTGTTATGTCTGGAGACAATACACATCTCTCTAACCTGTGTTGAGTGCTCCCTCCACCCACATTGTCTGTACCTTTAAGACCTGGCTGGCTGTAGAGATTCGCATTCTAATTAGTATTCTGTAACTTGATTTCTGTGTCTGTGCACTGTTTGAGAGCACATTTCCACTCCATCTGACGAAGGAGCAGTGCTCCGAAAGCTGATGGAATTTGCTACCAAATAAACCTGTTGGACTTTAACCTGGTGTTGTGAGACTTCTTACTATGATGTGCTCACCAGTAAAAGACCCAGAAGCTTCACCGCTAACATGACCCATCGTCCTGATAGTCTCTGTGTAGGTGAATTGTGTGGTTGATGTGTGTGCCGATTCACTGGTGCTGTCTTCGGAGGATTCTTCTGGGCCTCCCTCTGAGGTGTCGTCTGAGGTGTCCATTGGAGTTGGTGCAGGAGTAGCAGTGGGGGGGGGCTGCAACACCAGAAGGCCTGGTGCATCCAGCACTGTAAGAAAGTACACATTTTAGAGGGAGAGAGGGAAAACAGCCTGCGTAGCATGGCACTTGCATCAAAGAAGACTTAGGAATAAGGTTCAGCTGATGCTCACTTGCATCCTGGATGCTGACCTGGCTGTCGTTTATCATTTTAGGCTCGTTTTCTAGGCGTCTTTCTCCTGTGGGGACATGAGGGGGATTGAAAGCATCATGTATGGAAGGGCATAGGCTGCAATGTGTGTCAGGGTTGGGGAGCTAGTGTTGGCTGTTTAGGGGAAATGGGTCCCCACTGGGGCTGATTGGGGGGATGCCACAAGGGTTGGAGGCAGTACTGGGGTGGGGGGGGAGAGAGAAGGTGCAGTTGGTGGCTGTCCGAGAGGTGTGTGGGGATGGTTTTACATTGTAAGCACAGCACGTACAGGTTTCCGAATGGAATGCACACTCACCCTTGCAGACTGAAGATGGTCATTCATTTTCTTGTGGTGCTGTTCTCCAGATCGAGGGGTCAGAGTCCTGGCATTCGCAGCAGATACCACTGCCTCCCATAAGGTGCTTGCTGCACGACCCCTTGGGCGGTGGCCCTGAATGGGGTACAGCAGCTGACACCTCTCCTCCACTGCATTCAGCAGGTGGGCCTAGTCACTCAGAAAATATGGGAGCACTTTTCTTGGGGGCTATCTTCCTGGTGTGACTGCCTGTGTGTCCACCATTGCAGCTTAGATACAACTCTGGCTTTTTAAGGGAGTCCAAGTGCAGTCAGTTTGGGGCAGTCACGTACCTGTTAAATTTCATTGTGAAATAAGCAACCTGATTTCAATAGAGCATGAGCCATCTCCAAAGGTGTTCATTGGGTGAACTCAACAAGGTACAGTGTCCAGTGTGGCAGGGGGTGCAATTCTCAAGGCTCTCGACAAGGGGGAATGCAGGCAGGGGCTGTGCATGGCAGTATAGTGCTGTGTGTGAGAACAGGGATGGGAGGCCAGCAATGTCCGGCTCAGTGGGGAATCAGGAGGTCGGCAATGTCCGGCTCAGTGGGGGATGAAGTCGGGAGGCCAGCGATTTTCTTGTTTGCGGGGGTGAGGGGCCGGTAATGTCCGTGGGCGAGGTGGATGGTAAGAGGCCAGCGATCAGGCCAGCAATGTCCATGGGGGAGTGAGAGGCCAGTGATGTCAATGCTGGGAGGAATTGTTTCGCGATCTCCCAGAGATCGGCACATACGCGGGGGCCCGCTCAGCGCGCTGATTTCAGCCTCTTCAGCAGGATTCACACTAGTGCAGTCTGCAGTGCAGAGTTTGGGAGATTCAATTCGAAAACCCCACTAAAATAACCAGTGGGATTTACTCCAGTTTTCACACACATTCGACACTTAGATTTTTTGGGGGGGAGAATCGTCCCCAGCTGTCCAGCCAAGTATTATACCTACATGTTTAATCTTCACACGTAGATAGTGATCATTGAGAGAAGGAGAATGATCTCCAAGTTTAATCCAGTTCCTACTAAATATTCACACACAAACTTTTCAGCAGGGGATCATTCGAGCAGGAGTAGGATCTCTGATTTTTCTGACCTGGTCCAGGAATACTACAGCCAACTGCAGTCATCCAGTTGCTCTCCTGGCTGAGATCAGCAACGATCAGGAATAAATTGATCTTTATGCTGCTGTTACCAATTGAGTAAGAAGTCTAACAACACCAGCTTAAAGTCCAACAGGTTTATTTGGTAGCAAAAGCCACGAGCTTTCGGAACAGGCTGTCCCTTCGTCAGGTGGGTGGGAGTTCTGACGAAGGGACAGCCTGTTCCGAAAGCTCGTGGCTTTTGCTACCAAATAAACCTGTTGGACTTTAACCTGGTGTTGTTAGACTTCTTACTGTGTTTACCCCAGTCCAATGCCGGCATCTCCACACCATCGTTACCAAATTGAGCCAGTATGAAATTTTAGGTTTCAAATTTGAATTCCTTATTTCTGCATCGTAATTTATTTTGGTCTCTGTACTGCTGTGCCACGGTACCAAATGCTAAGGGGGTTAAATTCTAAAGCTGCCCAAAACCGGGCTTGTGGTTTTTGGAAGCCAATCATCTCAGTCCGAAGACACTGCTGCAGGACTTCCTCTGGGTAGTGTCCGAGACCCAACCATCTTCAGCTGTTTCTTCAATGACCTTCCTTCATAATAAGGTCCTAATTTGGATATTTATAGTTGCATTGTGTTCAGTTCCATTTGTGACTCCTCAGATATTTAAGCAGTTCATGCACGCCTTCAACAAAATTTAGACAACATTCAGGCTTGGGCAAATACCGTGTGCCACACAAATGCGAGGCAATGACCATCTCCAAAAAAAATCAAGCTATTAATATTTCATAGCATTGTCATCACTGAATCGCTCAATATCAACAGCCTGGGGGTTACTATTGACCAGAAACTTTAAGTGAGCCAGCCATATAAATACTGTGGTTATAAGAGCCGATTTGATAATGGGAATTCCCTCAGAGTGCAATTAGCTATGGAAACAGACAGATGTTTGCTTTTGTGCATCACTAGGTGTGGGAAGAGAATTGGAATTACTATTCACGTGCCTATAGAATACCTTGGGATTCCCCTTTACGTTGGCTGCCATTCTTTTCTCATAATGTCTCTTCGCTTTCAATACCTTTAATGTAACTGATAATTTAAGATACTGTAGTTACTATTATTCATTCTTTTCGTAAATATCCTGGATTTTCAGATTCAGAAAAACCAGTAAAGCAATCATACTGGTCTCCACCAAGATTCTAACAATTTGCATCAATGATTTAGAAATGGGCTGGAAGAAGTGTTCAGATTTGTAGTGGCGATTAAAGTAGAAGGATAATCTTCAAAATGAACCGATTGGGTGTGGCCTGTTTTTCTGTTTCAGCCTCTATGTGGTTCTATCGTCCACGCGAGCAGCAATCCTGATCATGTGCCAAGACTGTTACCATTTCTTGTTATCTTCCTTTCCTACAGCTACATTGCGTATTTTAAAATATTTGCATTGTTTTTGCTTTGCAAAGCTTCACAATACTGTTTAAAAAAAAATTCACTTGCTCTTGGACCTGAAGCTGTTGATTTAATCTTACACCTCTGCCCCATGTTCCAGACTTTCTGAGAACACTGGAAACAATCTGTTTGGAACTTCCTAACCTCAGTCATGCCTTTAGAGATACTCAAGAGTTTGGAAATTAGAAAATTCTTCATAGGGAGAGATTGACACTATCAACTGCTGTTGAGCACTTTTCAACTTTGCAATATTGATACTGGCAGACATGTGGTTGCAATTTTGCTACCTACCCATTTTCCCAGAAAATTCAATGTCACATCCAAAGAGCACAAAAGGAGGAGAAATTAAATTGGGGCGGCACGGTAGCACAGTGGTTAGCACTGCTGCCTCACAGTGCCAGGGACCCGGGTTCAATTCCAGCCTTGGGTCACTGTCTGTGTGGAGTTTGCACATTCTCCCTGTGTCTGCATGGGTTTCCTCCGGGTGCTCCAGTTTCCTCCCACAGTCCAAAGATGTGCTGATTAAGTTGATTGGCCAAGCTAAATTGCCCCTTAGGGTCAGGGAGATTAGTCAGGTGAATATGTGGGGTTACGGGTTAGGGCCTGGATGGGATTGTTGTCGGTATGGACTTGATGAGCTGAATGGCCTCCTTCCGCACAAAGAGCTTCTATAAATACATAAAGGGCAAAAGAGTAACAAGGGAGAGAATAGGGCCTCTTAACGATCGACAAGGTCATATATGTGCGGATCCACGAGAGATGGGTGAGATCCTAAATGAATATTTCTCGTCCGTATTTACTGTTGAGAAAAACTTGGATGTTAGGGAACTTGGGGAAATAAATAGTGATGCCTTGAGGAGTGTACATGTTACAGAGAAAGAGGTGCTGGAAGTCTTAAAGCGCATCAAGGTAGATAAATCCCCGAGACCTGATGAAGCGTATCCCAGGACATTGTGGGAGGCTAGGGAGGAAATTGTGTGTCCCGAGCAGAAATATTTGAATCATCGATAGTCACAGGTGAGGTGCCTGAAGACTGGAGGGTGGCAAATGTTGTGTCTTTGTTTAAAAAGGGCTGCAGGGAAAAGCCTGGGAACTATAGGCCAGTGAGCCTCACATCTGTGGTGGGTAAGTTATTGGAAGGTACTTTGAGAGACGAGACGCAAGGTCTGATTAGGGACAGTCAGCATAGCTTTGTGAGTAGAAAATCATGTCTCACAAATTTGATTGAGTTTTTTGAAGGGGTAACCAAAAAGGTAGATGAGGGCAATGCAGTTGATGTTGTCCACATGGACTTTAGCGAGGCTTTTGACAAGGTACCGCATGATAGGTTGTTGCATAAGGTTAAATCTCACGGGATCCAGGGTGAGGTATCTAAATGGATACAAAATTGGCTTCTTGACAGAAGCCAGAGAGTGGTTGTAGAGGGTTATTTTTCAAACTGGAGGCCTGTGACCAGCGGTGTGCCTCAGGCATCAGTGCTCGGTCCACTGTTGTTTGTCATTTATATTAATGATTTGGATGAGAATATAGGAGGCATGGTTAGTAAGTTTGCAGATGACACCAAGATTGGTGGTATAGTGGACAGTGAAGAAAGTTATCTCCAATTGCAACGGGATCTTGATCAATTGGGCCAGTGGGCTGACGAATGGCAAATGGAGTTTAATTTAGACAAATACGAGGTGATGCATTTTGGTAGATTGAACCAGGGCAGGACTTACTCAGTTAAAGGTAGGGTGTTGGGTAAAGTTACAGAACAAAGAGATCTAGGGGTACATGTTCATAGCTCCTTGAAAGTGGAGTCACAGGAGGACAGAGTGGTGAAGAAGGCATTCAGCATTCTTGGTTTCATTGGTTAGAACATTGAATACAAGAGTTGGGACGTCTTGTTGAAGTTGTGCAAGACATTGGTAAGGCCACACTTGGAATACTGTGTACAGTTCTGGTCATCCTATTATAGAAAGAATATTATTAAACTAGAAAGAGTGCTGAAAAGATTTACTAAGATGCTACCAGGACTTGATGGTTTGAGTTACAAGGAAAGGCTGGATTAGTCCAAAGATGTGTGGGTTAGGTTGATTGGCCAGGTTAAAAATTGCCCCTTAGAGTCCTGGGATGCGTAGATTAGAGGGATTAGCGGGTAAATATGTGGGGGTAGGGCCTGGGTGGGATTGTGGTCGGTGCAGACTCGATGGGCCGAATGGCCTCCTTCTGCACTGTAGGGTTTCTATGATTTCTATGAGACTGGGACTTTTTTCTCTGGAATGTGGAAGGCTGAGAGGTGATCCTATAGAGGTCGATAAAATAATGAGGGGCACAGATCAGCTAGATAGTCAATATCTTTTCCCAAAGGTAGGGGAGTCTAAAACTAGTGGGCATAGGTTTAAGGTGAGAGGGGAGAGATACAAAAGTGTCCAAAGGGGCAATTTTTTCACACAGAGGATGGTCAGTGTCTGGAACAAGCTGCCAGAGGTAGTAGTAGAGGTGGGTACAATTTTGTCTTTTAAGAAGCAGTTAGACAGTTACATGGGTAAAATGGGTATAGAGGGATATGGGCCAAATGTGGGCAATTGGGATTAGTTATGGGGTTTTTTTTAAAAAAGGACGGCATGGACAAGTTGGGCTGAAGGGCTTGTTTCTATGCTGTAAACCTCTATGACTCTATGTAGGGTTTCTACAATAACAATAGGAAAAGAAGCCAAAGAGAAAAGAGCATTCTTTGTGCAGTTTTGTCTATTTTTCTCAAACTTGCTACAAGTTACAGAAGCATTAAAAATGAATTGGTGGCATGATAGTTAGCACTGCCGCCTCACAGCACCAATGATCCAGGTTCAATTCCGGCCTTGGGTGATTGTTGGACTTTGCACATTCTCCCCGTGCCTGTGTGGGTTTCCTCCGGATGCTCCAGTCTCCTCCCACAGTCCAAAGATGTGCAGGTTAGGTGCATTAGCTGTGGTAGATGCGCAGGTGTTATGGGGATACGGCAGGGGGGCGCGAGGTAAGATGCTCTTTCGGAGAGTCGGTGGGCCGAATGGCCTCCTTATGCACTGTAGGGATTCTATGGAATTAATGATGCCCTAAGCCCATGAAAATGCATATTTTTAAAAAATATACTAAATCGGTGCAAGTGCAAAAACAATATTGGTCTTCATTTCAAATAGTTACTTGGTCAGATGAAAGATAAGGAAGCCTAAAATTCAACAACAAGCACAATGTAAGCATTTGCTATCCTAGTAAATATCTCTATTTTCCGAAAAGACTAAATTTGGAGGGTTGTAAAAATAATATTAAGCCCATTCGTGGAGTCTTATAGGGCTTCATATGAAAGGCTGTCGTAAGTTGCTTATACTAAAATGGTTGAAGCATTTTGATTATGAAAGATCACAGGAAATCAACCTACAAATTGGGCGGCACGGTAGCACAGTGGTTAGGACTGCTGCTTCACAGCTCCAGGGTCCCGGGTTCGATTCCCGGCTCGGGTCACTGTCTGTGTGGAGTTTGCACATTCTCCTCGTGTCTGCGTGGGTTTCCTCCGGGTGCTCCGGTTTCCTCCCACAGTCCAAAGATGTGCGGGTTAGGTTGATTGGCCAGGTTAAAAATTGCCCCTTAGTGTCCTGAGATGCATAGGTTAGAGGGATTAGTAGGTAAATATGTGGGGGTAGGGCCTGGGTGGGATTGTGGTCGGTGCAGACTCGATGGGCCGAATGGCCTCCTTCTGCACTGTAGGGTTTCTATGATTTCTATGAGGATAGTTTAATTTGCATATCGCTTCACAAAATTACGCAAGATGATGGTGCTTCCTCGAAGGTGGAGGAAATGGAACTAGGTGTGTTCATTCCAAACAGTGACAGGCGCAGGTTTAGTTTTAGTCTCATCGCGTTTTAACTTGCATCAACCTACAAAAATACAACTTACTTCATTGTTAACCAAATCCACATAGCAAAGTAAAGTCATAAAAAAAGTGAGCTAGAGGAATTTAAAGTAAATTATTGGCCTAGTTAGGAAATTGGCTGAGTGTGACAGGGGACAGCGTGCGGATAATGGGCAGGTACTCTAATCAGCAGCATATGACTGGTGGTGTCCCACAGGAATCTGTGCAACTATTTATTGAAGAATTAAAGCCACGTATCCAAGTTTACTGATGACATAAAGATAGGTGGTATTGTAAGTAGTGCAGATGGGAACATAACATTAGAGATATTAATAGACCAAGTTAATTGGCTAAACTTGTGCCAAATGGATTTCAGCATAGGCAAATGTGAGGCCATCCACTTTGGATCAAAATAGAGTGCTTTCTGAATAGTGGAAAGCTAGAAACAATCATGGTTCATAAAGACTTAGGGGGTCCATGTTCACAGATCATTAAAATATCATGGACAGGTCCAAAAAATAATCAAAAAGGCTAATGTCATGGTAGCATTTATATCAATTATACAAAGTGGTGGCAGCAATGCTATGGCTATACTGGTTAGCCTAAACCTGTGTTCAGTTCTGGCTACCATGCCTTAAGAAAGGGATATTGGCCTTGGCAGGAGTGTAGTGTGATTTACCGCAATGATACTTGGACTGCAAGGATTAAATTAGGATTAAAGCCCCACTGGGGTTGCGCTTAAACATTGATGGACATGCGTTTAACCTTGCCTTTACCTATAGCTCTTGGAATTAACCTCCTAAATCTCTCCATCTCGCTAATCATAGAATCCCTACAGTGCAGAAGGAGGTCATTCGGCCTATTGAGCCTGCACCGACAACAATCCCACCCAAGCTCTATCCCCATAACCCCACTTATTCACCCTACTATTTCCCCCTGGCAGTAAGGGGCCCTTGGCCAATCCACCTAACACGCACATTTTTTGAGTGTGGGAGGCAATTGGAGCATCCAGAGGAAACCCACTCAGACGAGGAGAGAACGTGAAAACTCCACACATACGCAAAGCTGGAATTGAACCCACATCCCTAGCACTGAAGCAGCAGTGCTAACTGCTGTGCCACGGTGCTGCCTACTCCTCTTTCCTTCTTTTAAGATGCTCCTTTAAAACCTATCTCTTTGATCAAGCTGTTGTCCTGATATCTCCTTCTGTGGTTTGGTGTCAAAAAATATTTCTTGTTTTAATTACCTTTGGGATGTTTTGCTATGTAAAAGGCATAATATAAATGCAAGTTGTTTTTGTGTTCACTGGAATGTGTAGGTTAAGGAATGATCCATTGACGTTTTCAAGTTATTAAGGAAAAATGGATGGGGCCATTTGAAAGACAAAAATTACTTCCATTGGTTGGGAAGTATAGGACCAGGGAACAAATCTTAAAAGTTAAGAGTCAAGTCTTTCAAGGAGTGAAGTTAGCACTTGGAAGATGGTAGAAGTTTGGATTTCTTTTCCACAAGCAAGAGTTGATGCTAAATCGGACATTAATTTTAAATCTGAGACAATTAGACTTTTGTAATCAAGAAGTATTAAGAGATATGGGGCTTGATCTCATTGAATTGTAGAACGGCTCAAGGGGATAAATAGTCCACTCCTGCTCCGATGAATTTGCGTCATTCTCTCAAATTATAAATTTAGCCAGAACCTAGCAATGTGCTTTTATCTACACAAAAAAAAAGCAAATGATGAAATTCCTAATTTATCTGAAAAATGAGGGCACGGGTTTTCTTCATAACTAATGATCCATTCATTAAATACATATTTCAAAGCAATGCTCTGATACAATTCTGTTCATATTTTATGGGGGAAAACACATTCTCGGTTTTTAATAAGAAGAATTCTACAATATGCCCTACAGAATCTGATTTTCAATAGCAGTAATGAAGAATTGTGATGTATTGCTTGGACAATCTAACATAAAACAAAGTATCATGGTGTCCTTTTACAAGACTTTGGTTAGGTGTGGTCTAGAATACTGTCTCCAATTCTGACTCCTCATACATAGGAGATAGAGAACTCCGGTAAAGGTTCAGATGGGGGCCACTTGCGTAACACTCAAGAGGTGGTCTTTTCACTGTCGAAAAGCATGGATTTTGGGATAATTGAATTATTTAAATGACAAAGGGCCTAAATTCTGCAGCTAGATTATTTATATTGAACAGGTTAGTGAGAACAAGGAGATGTGCCAATAAATGTTGTAAACATAGTACTAGGTTAGACGTTAGGAGGTTTTCCTTTTCACAAAAGGCCATAGATTTTTGGGACTAAGTTACCCACTTGTACAATGAGTGCAGATTTGCTCCAAGTGTTCAAAGGAAGTTGATGTTGTTGGATACAGAAGTATGTGGGATGTTTGACGATGGATCTCATGGTCCTTGTTTTCTCCCAAAAGACATTTTTGATTATCATTGGGGAATGGAGGAGAATTATGCAGAATTTTTATTTATTCCGAATCTTAATTTTTAAAATCCATCTATTTTTTGCCCCTCCCTGGAGCTTTTTTGCCTGCAATTTACAGCAATTTAATAAAAATTCCACAACCATTTATGCTACAGGAGAAAAGGGTGTTAATTGATTGACAAGTCGACTTTGGCCGTTGTCATGAAGAAAGCAACAGAGAACTGTTGGCTCCCTAAGATACCCATTAATTTAAAAAATGCTCCAGGTTTGAACATATTCCTTTTGTTTGCAGAGAACAGGTCCCTGTATATGAATATATGTCACTTCCCATGTGTAAATGAACCACAATACAAGCTCAACTGATTATCTTAACTTGGTTGTTAATGTTGCTGTTAGCACACTCAGGATTATTTAGCAATTGTTGCTCAATTGTGTAATCACAGCTACAGTAGACATTTTGCAGATGCAGGCTGGCTGAGTATGAACTGCATTCTGCCTATTATGAGGAACCAAAGGAACATGCTGTTTGATTCAATCAGCCAATTGCAGGGACATACAGCCTCTGGACCCGGCATCACACAGGCACTGAAATTCATATATGGCATCTAAACGTGTGGTAGGCAGAATGTCTTTTTGGACTGAAAAATACCACTTGCGTATCTACTGTATAGTAGCAGGGTGAAATGGTTTGTTTAACCTGTTGTTCAATCAGTTGACTTGCCAACCAATCATCACCTATTTCTCCTCTGGTATAAATTGTTGTAATCGTTTGAAAAATTCTCGCATTTGTCCTGGTGAGTGCAAGATGAAAAGCTTTAACAAAATTTCTCGCTTTTCAGAAATATTGGTTGGGTTATTCTTTACATTTATTCTTCCACATCTTGGTGTTGAATCATTTATTCCAATCTCTGTAGCATCACCAATCTCTGCCCCTGCCTCAGCTTATCTGTGACTGAAAACCTCATCTATACGTTTGTTACCTTTGACCTGACTATCCAGTCCTCCCCTGGACAGTCTCCCATTTTGATTCTGCATAAACCTGAATTCATACAAGTGTGTGCTGCCCATATCCTAAGTTGCACCAAGCTCTGTTTACACATCATCCTGGTGTTTTGATGATCTCCATTGGTCTCTAGTCAATTTTAAAATTCTAATCCTTGTTTTTAAACCCCTCTTGCCCTTCCTAGGTAATGTCATCCAGCCCTACTACCTTCCCAGATCTCTGCATGCTCTCAATTACAGTCTCTTGTGCATTTCCAATTTTAATTGCTCCACCATTGGTGGCTCTGCTTGTAGCAACCTTGACCAAAGCTCTTGGTTAAGGTTCTCTGGTGCTCTGCCTCTCTTTTCTCTTTTAAGATGCTGCCTTCAAACCTATCTTTTTAGGAACATCTCCTTACGTGGCTCGGTATTCAATTTTGTTTGATATTGTTCCTGTGGGGTGCCTTGGGATGTATGGCTGATTTTATGGTGTTATGTAACTGTAAATGCAGGTTTTTTTTATTGTTTGCACACAATGTTTTTTAAAAATCAGACATAGTTTGGTTTGGCTTCTGTTTCTATATTTGGGTGTGATCACAAGCTATGATTAGACAACTTTGTAGCTGAGTGCATAGCCTGAATTCTTGGTGTGCATACAAATAAATGAAAAGACAGGAATTGACTAACTAGCGTGTCCTGTCCCATAAAAATGTGTGCCTTAGCATGAAATCAAGAAACCCCTTATTCCCCTAGTTACAATTGGTTACAACTAGATCCAAAACCCGAGGTCAATTATTGAAAACCAAGAAAATTCTTCTTCAATTCCTCTGGGCAATCAAAACTAATCCTGGAGGTGTTGACTGTGATTCATATCATACCTATATTATGCAATCTCCTGCTTCACTATCTTAAAAGTCAACATCAACTTGTTTCTTATGTTATTATTCTGGGAAAATATAAACTGCCTAACCAGCATCTAAACCATTTTCTTCCCTTATGTAACTTATATGTGTGACAGCTGGTTAACCCCAACATATCCAATTGAAATAATTGTTCACCGTGTGCACAATCTAACCCTTTCATTACTTTATTGACCACAATAAAATCATTCAAATATACACATCTCTGAAGTAAATTCAAAGACACAATTCTAAATGCTTTCCCGTGTAGCTAAGGTGTTTTAAACTTGTATTAATTCTTGTGGCCTTCCTTTCCACCTTTTCCATCACCAAAACTGAACAATATAAATTAGACCTAATCATCATACATCAGGACAAAATGGTCTGTTTTACTTTGTCCACAGCTTCATGGCTGACTAGATCAATAAAAATGTAAATGTGATTTCAAAATATAATGATTGCAAATTGTGAGATATGATTATTAGAACATGTTTGTTAGACTGAATGGAGGTTTGCAATTAGCCACAAGAGAGCACTATAGGATAAATGAACCTAACACTAAATTCAAAGTAGCACCTAAATACTTGATGGATTTTTCCAGGATCAATAAAAGGACATAAATGAATCCGGGGCGGGAAGGTGATTGAGACAAAGTGAACTTGGGTCAACAGCATCTGCAGTCTAAATGCGCAGGCAGGAGGATGACTGGGATGGTAGACAGAGAAACTTTTGCCAAGGACAAGAGCATCAAAGGTAAAGGTGAGAGAGCCGTTGAGCAAATGCAAAGCTGAAGATGCAGTGAAGAATGGGCTAAAGGCTTAACAATTGGGACTGAAAGCAGTGGTGGATTAACCATTAGGCTGAGTAGGCTTAAACCTAGGGGCCCGGAAGGGAGGGGGGTCCGAGAGCAAAAAAAATCACTTAACTGTTCAGGTGAGCGTTCATTTTCGGCACTGAAAAGGATCAAAATCTATTTGCGCTCAACAATGAGCGATGAGAAACTTAGTCATCTGGCACTCATGCACATTGAATCAGGCATGCTTCGATCTGTTGATTTACATGCTGTTATCGACACTTTTGTAAACCAAAAAACACGGAAGCTTTTTAAAGTACAAATGTAAAGAAAATGAAAAATAAATGAATAAAAGGGTTGTAATTGATTCATATAACTTTATATTATACATGTAGTACATTATTCATAGTACAAAGATATAAGTTATCTAACGTCACTTAATGTCACTTTATTCTATTCAACGAAGGGTGGGGCAGGAGGCAAGGTCAGGGGGCCTTACTAGAGCTCAGCCTAGGGGTCCGGGTGGTAGTTAATCCGCCACTGACTGAAAGTTGTAAGAGACTTGGAGGAGCATTTTCCTGAGACATGCAGAAGGGGTAGAAGAGCATGACAAGGAATATGAGGAAGGGGAATTGTGTGCAGCGCTGAGGGAAGAATGGAAGGATATTTTGAGGAGAAAACCAAGCTGGGGTTTAGGGGGAGTGGAAGACATTAATTTTGAAGATGCGCGGGATCCAATAGGATGTGCCAAAGGGGATGGGATGAGAACAGGGTTGCCAACTCTGGTTGGACATTTTCCTGGAGATTTCATGCACAACCTCTCGCCTCCAGTTACCTTGCTCAGTCAAACAGTTTTTTTTCAGCCCAACTCTGATATTTTTTATTAGTTATTTTATGAAGGGAAGTGTTCAAAGAAAATGAAAACACACAACGGGCTAAATGTCAAAGCAGCGCTACATATAACCATTGAATGTTTACAGCACAGAAGGAGACCATTCAGCCCATCGTGTCTGTGCCAGCTCTCTGCAAGAGCCATTCAGCTGATGTCACTCGCCTACTATTTCCTCATCCCTGGAACCATTTACGTAACTCATTACTGCATCCTGTCTAATACCTTCACTTCCTTCCTAACGTGTGGTGCCCAGAATTGGACATAATACTCTAGTTGAGGCTGAACCAGTGTTTACATAGATTTAACATAACTTCCTTGTTTTTGATCCCCATGTCCTGGTTTATGAAGCCCAGGATGCAAGATACTGTTTTAACCACTTTCTCAACTTTCCCTGCCACCTTCAATGATTTGTGCGCATATATCCATCCTCGGGTCCTTCTGCTTTTGCTCCCCCTTTCGATTTGTACATTTTATTTTATATTGCCACTCCCTATTAAGCAAGGTAATTGGAGGTGAGAGATTGTGCATGAAATCTCCAGGAAAATGTCCAACCAAAGTTCTCATCCTGAGCCCTTTGGTACATCCTATTGGATCACGCTTATCCTCAAAATTCATGTCTTCCACTCCCCCTAAACTGTTTTCTGCTCTGTATTAAATTACATCTGCTACTTTTCTACCCATTTCACTTGTGCCCTTTTGATGTTTAACACTACCCTTCTCTCAGTTCATAAGACTCCAAAGTATTGTGCCATCTGCAAATTTTTAAATTGTCCTCTCTACATAAAAATCTAGGTCATTAATGTATATCAAGAAAACGAGTCTTCCAACACTGACTGCTGTACAATCCACCATAAATTTTCCTCCAGTCTGAAAAACAACCATTCACCACTACACTCTGTTTTCTGTAATTCAGCCAATTTCCTATCCACTTTTTTTTATTTCATGGGATGTGGGTGTTGCTGGCTAGGCCAGCATTTATTGCCCATTTGTAATTGTCCTTGATAATGTGGTGGTAAGCCAGCTTCTTCGACCATGACAGCTCATTAGGTGTAGGTACACACACAATGCTGTTAGGAAGGGAGTTCCAGGGTTTTAGCCCAGTGACAGTGAAGTAACAGCAATATAGTTCCAAGTCAGGATTGTGTGTGGCGTGGCGGAAATCAGAAGCACAAAGGGACTTGGGATTCCTTGTTCAAGATTCTCTTAAGATTAACGTGCAGGTTCAGTTGGCATTTAGGAAGGCAAATGCAATGTTAGCATTCATGTCAAGAGGGCTAGAATACAAGAGCAGGGATGTACTTCTGAGGCTGTATAAGGCTCTGGTCAGACCCCATTTGGAGTATTGTGAGCAGTTTTGGGTTCTGTATCTAAGGAAGGATATGCTGGCCTTAGAAAGAGTCTAGAGGAGGTTCACAAGAATGATCCCTGGAATGAAGAGCTTGTCGTATGAGGAATGGTTGAGGACTCTGGGTCTGTACTCGTTGGAGTTTAGAAGGATGAGAGAGGATCTTATTGAAACTTACAGGATACTGCAAGGCCTGGATAGAGTGGACATGGCGAGGATGTTTCCACTAGTAGGAAAAACTAGAACCAGATGGCACAATGTCAGGCTAAAAGAATGATCCTTTTAAACAGAGATGAGGAGGAATTTCTTCAGCCAGAGAGTGGTGAATCTGTGGAACTCTTTGCTGCAAAAGGCTGTGGAGGCCAGGTCATTGAGTATCTTTAAGACAGAGATAGATAGGTTCTTGATTAATAAGGGGATCGGGGTCATGGGGAAAAGGCAGGAGAATGGGGATGAGAAAAATATCAGCCATGATTGAATGGTGGAGCAGACTTGATGGACCAAGTGACCTAATTCTGCTCCTATGTCTTATGGTTTTGGTCTTATGGAAAGAAACCTGCAGGTGATGGCATCTGCTGCCCTTGTCCTTCTATATGGTAGAAGTTGAGGGTGTGGAAGGTGGTGTCAAAGAAGCCTTGGTGCATTGCTGCAGTGAATATTGTAGATAGCATACAATGCTACCTCCATGCATCAGTGATGGAGGGAGTGAATGTGAATGGTGGTGGGCTGTTTGGTCCTGGATAGTGTCAAGATTCTTGAGGGTTGTTGGAGCTGAACTCATTCAGGCAAGTGGTGAGTATTCCATCATACTCCTGACTTGTGCCTTGTAGATGGTGAACTGGCTGTGCAATGTCAGAAGGTGAGTTAGTCACTGCACAGTGCCCGGCCTCTGACCTGCTCTTGGAGCCACAGTATTAATAGGGCTGGTCCAATTTAGTTTCTGGTCAATGATAACCTTCAGACTGTTGATATTGGGGAATTCAGCAATGGTAATTTAATGTCAAGAGGAGATGATTAGATTCTCTCTTTTTGGAGATGGTCAGTGTCTGGCATTTGTGTGGCATGAATGTTACTTGCCACTTTTCAATCCAAGCCTGAAGATTGTCCAGGTGTTTCTGCTTTTGAACTTTACAGCTTCAGTTTCTGAGGAGCTGTGAATGGTAAAGAACAGTGTGCAATCATCAGCAAACATTTCATCTTCTGACTTTGTAATGGAAGGAAAGTCATTGATGAAGACGCTGAAGATAGAAAGACGTTACACTAAGGAACTCCTGCAGTGATGGCCAGGGGCTGAAATGATTGGCCTCAAACAGCTACAACCATCTTCCTTTGTGCTCGGTATGACTCCAACCAGTGGCAAGTTTTCCCCCTGATTCCCATTGACTTCAGTTTTGCTAGGGCTCCTTGATGCCACACTCTGTCACTTGCTACCTTGATGTCAAGAGCAGTCATTCTTGTCTCAATTCTTGTGTTCAGCTCTTTTTCTTCCATTTTTGGACCAAGGCTGTAATGTGGTCAGGAGCTAAATGGCCCTAGCTGAACCCAAAATGAACATCAGTGATCAAGTTATTGCCGAGTATGTACCACTTGACAGCAATGTCAACGACATCTTCAATCTTTTTTTTTTGATGATTGAGATTAGATTGGTGGGGCGGTGATTGACGGGGTTGGATTTATCCTTCATTTTGTGGCCAGCACATATCTGGTCAATTTTGCACTTTGCCGGGTAGATGCCAAAGTTGCAGTTGTACTGGAATAGCTTAGCTAGGGCTGTCATTAGTTCTGGAGCATGAATCTTCAGTACCACTAACAGGATGTTGACAGCCCATACCCTTAGCCACTTGATACTGCAAAGATCCTCAACCAATTTGACTCACTGCATGTGATATCAAGAAACAGTAGAAGCCACTTGATACTGCAGTTTCTTGATATCACATGGAATGATCTGCATTGGTTGAAGACTGACATCTGTGATCCCAGGAATCTCAGGAGGATGCTAAGATGGATCATCCACTCTGCACTTCTGCCTGAAAATGGTTGGATATTCTTCAGCCTTGTCTTTGCACTGACATGTTGGGCTGTTCCATCATTGAGGATGAGGACATGTGTGGAGTTGCCTCCTCTAGTTAGTTGTTTAATTGTCCACCGTCATCCATGACTGGATGTGACAGGACTGCAGAGCTTAGAACTGATCCATTGGTTGTGGGATCACCAAGTTAGCATCTCATTTTTAGGCATGCCTGGAGCTGATCCTGGCACTCTTCATTGAACCAAAGTTTAACCTCAGTAGTGGCAGAGTGGGGGATGCCAGACCATAACGTAACAGATTGTGGTTGAATACAATTCTGTCTCTGTTGATGGCCCACAGTGGTTCATGGATCCCCCCCATCTTGATTTTGATAGATCTGTTCAATATCTGTCCCATTTAGCACAGTGATAGTGTTACAGAATACAATGGAGGGCATCCTCAATGTGAAGACAGGATTTTTTTCTTGACAAGGATTGTGCAGCGGTCATTTTCTACTGATACTGTCACAGAGAGATTCATCTGTGACAAGTGGACTGGTGAGGACAAGGTCAAGTAACTTTTTCACTCTTGTAGGTTCCCTTTTGAGACTCGGTCAATAGTTGTTCTACCGAGCTATTCTTGGATGATGGATATCAAAATCTCCCACCCAAAGAACATTCTGTTCCCTTACCCTCAATGCTTCCTTCAAATGATGCTCAACATGATGAGTACGGATCCATCAGCTGAGGAGGGATGGTAAGTGTCCATGTTTGACCTGATGCCATGAGACTTCATGGGGTCTGGAGTCAATATTGAGGACTCCCAGGGCAACTGTATACCACTGTGCTGTCACTTGTGTCATAGAGTTATAGAAATTTACAGCATGGAAACAGGCCCCTCGGCCCAACTTGTCCATGCCGCCTTTTTTTTAACGACTAGGCTAGTCCCAATTGACCTCGTTTGGCCCATATCCCGCGATAGCCATCTTACTCATTTAACTGTCTAAACGCTTTTTAAAAGACAAAATTGTACCTGCCTCGACTACTACCTCTGGCAGCTTGTTCCAGACATTTGCCATCCTCTGTGTGAAAAAATTGTCCCTCTGGACCTTTTTGTATCTCTCCCCTCTCACCTTAAACCTATGCCCTCTAGTTTTTGACTCCCTTAGCTTTGGGAAAAGATATTGACTAGCTTATCTATGTCCCTCATTATTTTATAGATCTCTATAAGGTCACCCTTAAGCCTCTTACACTCCAGAGAAAAAGGTCCCAGTCTATCCAGCCTTTCGTTGTAACTCAAACCATCAAGTCCTGGCAGCATCCTAATCTTTTCTGCACTCTTTCTAGTTTAATAACATCCTTTCTATAATAGGGGTGACCAGAACTGTATACAGTATTCCAAGTGTGGCCATACCACACAACTTCAACAAGATGTCCCAACTCCTGTATTCAATGTTCTGATCAATGAAACCAAGCATGCCGAATGCCTTCTTCACCACCCTGTCCACCTGTGACTCCACTTTCAATGAGCTATGAACATGCTGTGAACTTCTGCTGGGTGGTCCTGTCTTTGGAACAATATATACCCAGGGATAGTAATGGTAGTGACTAGGGCATTGTCAGTAAGGCATAATTCCGTGAGTTTGTCTATGTCAAGTTGTTATTTGACTAGACTATGAGATAGCTCTCCCAATTTTGGCACAAGTCCCCAGGTGTTGGTAAGGAGACTTTCCAGGATTGACGGGGCTGGGTGTGTCATTGTTGTTTCCAGTGCCAAGGCGATGCTGGATTATTCATGTGGTTTCACTCTTTTATTGAGTTTTCTGTAGTGGTTTAGTACAACTGAATAGCAGGCTGGACCACTTGAGGGGCAGTTAAGAATCACCACATTGCTGTAGGTCATTTGGGTCCAGAGCATTAGCCTGGGCCTCTGGACTACGTTCAGTGACATTAACGCTACACCACCATCTTCTCTCCCCCACCATGTTGCTGCTGCTGTTTTTAATGCATGAGCTCTAACTTTGCTCTCAAGGCTGTCCTGCAGCACCTTATGAAATGCCTTTTGGAAGTCCATGTACACCACATCAACTTCATTACCCTCATCTATCCCCTCCTTTACCTTATCAAATCTGTGCTGTCTTTTTAAAATTAGCCTTCATTTTCCCAAGTGACGGTTAATTTTGTTCTGAGTTTTAGTTTTTAATAGTTTTCCCACCACCAAGATCAAACTGATTGGCCTGTGGTTGCTGGGCTTATCCTCAAACCCTTTTTTGAACAAGGGTGCAACACCAGCCCTTTAGCACCACCCCTGTACCTTAAGGAGGGGGCTATACTGGACCTGGTACTGGGGAATGAGCCCGGTCAGGTCTTCAAAGTTTTGGTTGGGGAACATGTGGCAAATAGTGACCACAATTCTGTTAGCTTTAGGATAGTGATGGAAAAGGATGAGTGGTGTCCCAAGGGTAAGGTGTTGGATTGGGGGAAGGCTAACTTTATTGGGATAAGGCAGAAATTGGCAGCTCTTGATTGGGAGAGGCTGTTTGAGGGTAAATCCACATCTGGTATGTGGCAGTCTTTTAAGGAACGATTGTTAGGGCTACAGGACAAGCATGTGCCTGTAAAAAAGAAGGATAGGAAGGGTAGGATTAGGGAACCGTGGATAACCAGGGAAATTGAGGGACTGGTCAAAAGGAAAAGAGAGGCGTATGTTAGGTCCAATCAGCTAAAAACGGAGGGAGCTCTGGAGGAGTACAATGAAAGTAGGAAAATACTCAAACGGGGAATTAGAAGAGCAAAAAGGGGTCACGAAATGTTCTTGGCAGACAGGATTAAGGAGAATCCCAAGGCATTTTGTTCATACATTAGGAACAAAAGGGTTGTTAGGGATAAAATCGGACCTCTCAGGGACAAAAGTGGGGACTTATGCTTGGAGCCCAAAGAGGTAGGGGAGATCCTAAATGAATACTTTGCGTCGATATTCACAAAGGAGAGGGATGTGTTGACTGGGAGTGTCTCGGAGGGGAGTGTTGAACGGTTGGAGAAAATCTCCATTACAAAGGAGGAAGTGTTAGGTTTGTTAGAGAATATAAAGACTGACAAATCCCCAGGGCCTGATGGAATCTATCCAAGGCTGCTCAGGGAGACGAGAGGTGAAATCGTTGGGCCTCTGACGCAAATCTTTGTCTCGTCACTGGACACAGGTGAGGTCCCAGAGGATTGGAGGATAGCCAATGTGGTCCCGTTATTTAAGAAGGGTAGGAAGGATAACCCGGGTAATTATAGGCCGGTGAGCTTGACGTCCGTGGTGGGGAAGTTGTTGGAGAAGATTCTTAAAGATAGGATGTATGCGCATTTAGAAAGGAATAAACTCATTAACGATAGTCAACATGGTTTTGTGAGAGGGAGGTCATGCCTCACTAACCTGGTGGTGTTTTTTGAAGAAGTGACCAAAATGGTTGACGAAGGAAGGGCCGTGGATGTTGTCTATATGGACTTTAGTAAAGCGTTTGACAAAGTCCCTCATGGTAGGCTAGTGAAAAAGGTTGGATCCCATGGGATAAAGGGGGAGGTGGCTAGATGGGTGGAGAACTGGCTTGGTCATAGAAGACAGAGGGTGGTAGTGGAAGGGTCTTTTTCCGGCTGGAGGCCTGTGACTAGTGGTGTACCGCAGGGCTCTGTATTGGGACCTCTGCTGTTTGTGATTTATATAAATGATCTGGAAGAAGGAGTAACTGGGGTGATCAGTAAGTTTGCGGACGACACAAAACTGGCAGGACTTGCAGATAGTGAGGAACATTGTCAGAGGCTACAGAAGGATATAGATAGGCTGGAAATTTGGGCAAGGAAATGGCAGATGGAGTTCAATCCTGATAAATGCGAAGTGATGCATTTTGGTGGGAATAATGTAAGGAGGAGCTACACGATAAATGGAAGAACCATAAAGGGTGTAGAGACGCAGAGGGACCTGGGTGTGCAAGTCCACAGATCTTTGAAGGTGACGTCACAGGTGGAGAAGGTGGTGAAGAAGGCATATGGCATGCTTGCCTTTATAGGACGGGGCATAGAGTATAAAAGTTGGGGTCTGATGTTGCAGATGTATAGAACGTTGGTTCGGCCGCATTTGGAATACTGCGTCCAGTTCTGGTCGCCACACTACCAGAAGGACGTGGAGGCTTTGGAGAGAGTACAGAGGAGGTTTACCAGGATGTTGCCTGGTATGGAGGGGCTTAGTTATGAGGAGAGATTGGGTAAACTGGGGTTGTTCTCCTTGGAAAGACGGAGGATGAGGGGAGACTTAATAGAGGTGTATAAAATTATGAAAGGCATAGATAGGGTGAACGGTGGGAAGCTTTTCCCCGGGTCGGTGGTGACGTTCACGAGGGGGTCATAGGTTCAAGGTGAAGGGGGGGAGGTTTAACACAGATATCAGAAGGACATATTTCACACAGAGGGTCGTGGGGGCCTGGAATGTGTTGCCGGGCAAGGTGGTGGAGGCGGACACACTGGGAACGTTTAAGACTTATCTAGACAGCTATATGAACGGAGTGGGAATGGAGGGATACAAAAGAGTGGTCTAGTTTGGACCAGGGAGCGGCGCGGGCTAATTGTTCCTTGTTTCTCGTGGAAGTGGAACTGCCTAGGGTTGGGAAGCATTTTCCGATCAGGGCCATTGTGATCTCCTGGATTCGTTTCGATCGCCTCAGGGGGTCGGAGAGGAATTTCCCAGATTTTTTTTTCCCCATATTGGCCCTGGGGTTTTTCACTCTGGGTTCTCGCCTCTCCCTGGAGATCACATGGTCTGGAATGGGGGGGTGGGGGTGAGTTAATAGGTTGTAATGAACAAAGCATCGTAGCTGTGGGGGACAGCTCGGTGGATAGGATATTGGTATGTAGATAGGCTGGAAAATTGGGCGGGGATCCTGGATTCAGGATTCAATCCTGGACCGGGGAGCGGCGCGGGCTTGGAGGGCTGAAGGGCCTGTTCCTGTGCTGTATTGTTCTTTGTTCTTTGAGGATTGGAATATTATAGCCAATGTCTCTGTAATTTCCACCCTTACCATCCTAAGTATCCTTGGATACATTTCATCTGGACCTAGTGACTTATCAACTTTAAGTATAAACAGCCTATTCAAACAATGTAACCCAACAGGCTAAGTGTGATCAGACATCACCCCATTCCGAAAACAAGGGGCAGATACAACTCAATCGATTTTTGGGGATTTCTCCTCAAATCCCCCCACCCCAGATGATTATTACACTGTCAACTGTTCTCACTGGACTCCAGCTTCCACTCTAGAACTGACACACCTTAGAACCTTCCTTAAATGTTTTCCCTTAGCTTTTTTCAGCAATGATCCACCTCCAGGCTTTCCAACTCTCCTTTCAGTATCCCTTTGCATTGAATAGCCAGGAGTTTTTCAACTTTCGCACAGACTCTCAGAGATCCAGTCACCAGTTGCTTCAACATTTTACTTCATGGGCTGTAGTAAAATCACCAACTTTAGGAGTGTTTCTGATATCACTGGCTTTACACAAGCTAACTCCATCAGGTGGTGGTGTAGTGGTATTGTCACTGGACTAATAATCCAAAGACCCAGGGTAATGGGATCCGGGTTTGATTTCCACCACAGCAGATTAGGATGGCACGGTGGTACAGGTTCAATTCCAGCCTCGGTCACTGTCTGTGTGGAGTTTGCATTTTCTCCCCGTGTCTGCATGGGTTTCCTCCAGCTGCTCCAGTTTCCTCCCACAGTCCAAAGACGTGCGGGTTAGGTTGATTGGCAATGCTAAATTGACCCTAGTGTCAGGGGGATTAGCAGGATAAATGTGTGGAGTTACGGAAACAGGGCTTGGATGGGATAGTGGTTGCTACAGACTTGAATTGCCAAATGGCTTCCTTTTATACTGTAGGGATTCTATGAGGTCTGCACTTTCCAGCTCTGACTTTAACTTTAAAGAATGGTTCCCTGTTCCAATGGCAGTTTCTCTTTGTTCCTTTTTACATCAATATTTTAGAAACTTATTTTCATTCTCTAATTTCTAGAACTAGCTTCTGGACCAGGTTTCTTGTCCATTACTCCATGGTATGGCTTTCCTGCTTGCAGCAGGGCTATGAGAGTTACCTTCTCTCTCAATGCTATGAATTAAGCTAAAATTAAACTCAAAAAGCCTTCCTACACTAAAAAGAGATCCCTGGTTGCTAAGCAACAGCTCATTCTTTCTCCAAGTTCATGTTTACTTTTCATGTTGTAAACTGTCCGAGAAAAATTTTGAACAGACACATTTTGAACTGAAACCAAAAACCCCTTTACATGCAAACATCTTCTTCTAACCTGAATCTAACTTCTTACACAGAAGCACTAAATTTAAACTCAATTACATCTATACCTTATTTCTAATATCCAACAAGACAACCATAGATCACTTGTAACTAACTATCTCTGCTTCCTGACACCTATCCATTATCTCCGATGTTTAACCCATCGAATGTCTCAAATGCCTCCTTTCATTATGAGGAACACCTTCTGTGGTAAGGACGGATGCAAAATACCGATATAGTACTTCAGCTCTGCCTCCTGCTTCCATGTGTAAATCCTCTTTTGGCTATAATTGGCTTTACCCTGTTTTTACCACCGTTTTACTATATATAATATAGATGCCTATCGAAGACTTTTGGATTTCCTTTTATTAGCCGTCAATCTCTTTGCATACTCTCTCTCTCTTTGCCCCTCATGTTTTTTTTGTACAATTTCCTTCTGAACCTTCTATATTCAGCTCGATTTTCAATTCTGTTATCCACCTGATATCTGTCATGCACCCCTTTTCTGCTTCATCTGACTCTCTATCCCTGTCAGCCGGGAGTGCTGGATTTGTCTGCCCTATCTTTCCTGCTGTGGGAATGTCTCTTGATTGCACCTGAACTATTTCCTCCTTTAAAGGCAGTCCACTGTCCAGTTTTATTTTTTCTGCCAACCTTGATCCCAATTTGTCTGGATCACATCAGTTCTCATCTCACTGACACAAAAACAGAAAATTCTGGAAAATCTCAGCAGGTCTGACAGCATCTGTGAAGAGAAAATAGGACCAACAGCTGGAATTTTGACCATTCTGGGGTGGGCGAGGCTCGCAGAATGGAATTCTCCGTTCATCTCGGGCGGGATTTTACGTGCCTCGCCCGAGTGAGGTCGTAAAATAGTGTCAAATCTTTTGAGTCAGGCTGACCCTTCATCAGAGCTGAAGACAAAGGCAACCAGACAAGATTTATATTGTGGATTGATTGATCCTTGTCCTTTTACATAGCCAACCTGAACCTCACTATTGATTCCTCTGGGGCAGATTGATAATATTGACGAACCCCCACACATAATGTCAGTAAGGCTGTCTGCCCCGGGGAATTGAAATAGTCTATTTAGACCAATGTGTTTTAATGCCGCTGTGATTTTACTCTTGGTTGCTCCAGCAATGTCTGGAGACTCCGGGACATTTCCATTGGAGCAGGACCATTTTAGGAGAACCTGGTGTAACCAGTGATAATGGGCATATTGCTGTTGGCAACTATACTTGTCAAGCATTGCTTTTGGATCCGTAACCTGAAGGGAAAGGTAGCGCCTTGTTAAAATCAGGCTAAGGGGAGAAGTTAACTGTAGGGTTTGAGCTGCTTGAAGGTGAGTGCTGGAGTGTCGCTGTCCGATTGCTGAGGGTGCGGATGGAAGAGCAGTGCTGTCCTCCGGGGGAAGGGGGCGCTCTTGATGCCAGAGCGGCCGCAGGTAAGGGTGCCGGTGGAGGGGCAGTGCAGTCCTCCAGAGGAAGGGGGCGCTGATGATGTGAGAGCGGTCTGAGGCGGAGCGCTGTTCCCCCAGGGGCGGTGTTGCCGGAGCGGCCGCTGTCCTCCAGCGGCGGTGTTGCCGGAGCGGCGCTGTCCTGCAGGGGCGGTGTTGCCGGAGCGGCCGCTGTCCTGCAGGGGTGGTGTTGCCGGAGCGGCGCTGTCCTCCACGGGCGGTGTTGCCGGAGCGCAGGGGCGGTGTTGCCGGAGCGGCGCTGTCCTCCAGGGGCGGTGTTGCCGGAGCGGCGCTGTCCTCCAGGCGCGGTGTTGCCGGAGCGACGCTGTCCTCCAGGGGCGGTGTTGCCGGAGCGGCCGCTGTCCTCCAGGCGCGGTGTTGCCGGAGCGACGCTGTCCTCCAGGGGCGGTGTTGCCGGAGCGGCGCTGTCCTCCAGGGGCGGTGTTGCAGGAGCGGCGCTGTCCTCCAGGGGCGGTGTTGCCGGAGCGGCGCTGTCCTCCCGGGGCGGTGTTGCCGGAGCGGCGCTGTCCTCCAGGGGCGGTGTTGCCGGAGCGGCCGCTGGGACTGAAGGAGCGGAGCTGTATTGGCGGTTGCCTGGGGATCACATGAACGAGCCTGATATGGATCTGTTGTTGCGGAGCTAAGTTTAGAGCCGGGGCAGGATGCGGAGGGAGGGGCCGAGTGGAGAGCAGAAAATATTAATGGGGTAAAAAAAAACAAGGGGGAAAAAAAGAACAAAACCAAATGAATATTAAACACCGATAAGACGGTGGCGCACTGGCCCGTTGCCATGTGAAGTATTGGATGATTTTTTTTGTCTTTATTTTTTCTGTCACCTTTTCGCCTCGAGTTTCTCCCCCCTGGTTTACCCTGAAATCACGCGAGAGGCTGCGAGGGATTCAGTAAAGTTGAACATGGCGTCCAATCTGTTAAAGGTAAGCGGGGCCCCGGCCCGGCTCAGGCACTCCGAGCCCTGGCGGCTCCCCCCATCCACCCCATCCCCCCACTCACTAACCCCCGCACCTCGCCTCGGCCTCCGCTCTTTCACCAGTGTTTGGTCTGCTGCTGCGGGGCTTGTGTCGAGGTTGTGTGAGATGCAGGCGGCTCACTGACTGTCCGCTTCTCTCTCCCCTCTCGCACGACGCGGGCCTGGGGCTCGGGTAGTGGACGGCCCGGCTAGTAGGAGGCGAAGAAGGGAATCTTTCGCTGGGAGAAAGATCGCCGTATTTCTTCCCATGCGGCGAGCCGACTGCCCGACGTTTATTAAAGTGGCGACCTGCCTTGCCTTATGGGTGTACGAGGAGTTTATAACACAACAGAGACTTCTGGTTGTGCCCATGGGGTGCAATAATGTGCTTCACAAAATTTAACTCGGTTCAGCTTTGGGTTTATGCTGTGTTGGGCGATATATTGTTGCAGAAACTAAATCTGCAGCTTTGCCGTCTGTGAGTGGAACTGTCTGATTCGCAACATAGATGTCTGAATCTCTCTAAGCACGGCAATGGTGCAGAGGAAGGTGAATTTCAATAGCTTACTAGTTAGCTTGCTATATAGAACATAATGGCCAAAAGTAAGTTTATTAAGCCACTGTGGAGATTCTTAAAACCTATTGCTGAGGTGATTCGAAAATAGCTAGAAACACAGGGACAATCAGCAGAAAAACATTCTTTTTCCGATGCATGTTCTTCACCAGAATGGATGAATAAAAGTTGCATGCTGATAGGGTAAGAAATGAGGCTGAATGAGATATGTTACGAATTGCAAATGTTGTGTTAGTGGAATAAAGTCTTTTGAATAGAGCCCTGCTTTGGATTTCTGATGTGGAGATGCCGACATTGGACTGGGGTGGGCACAGTAAGAAGTCTCACAACTTCAGGTTAAAGTCCAACAGGTTTATTTGGAATCACAAGCTTTCGGTGCGCTGCTCCTTCATCACTCACCTGATGAAGGAGCAGTGCTTCGAAAACTCATGATTCCAAATAAACCTGTTTGTCTTTAATCTGGTGTTGTGAGACTTCTTACTTGGATTTCTGAAGAATGATTCTATTTGAACTGTTGTACCCAGCTTCTCTGAGCTGTGTACTTCCAGGTATCTTTGTTTTGTAACAATATTATCCTTATGGAAATAATACATTGAATGACTGCAATTTTTAAGCATTGAGTATTTATCACCTAGAAACTGTAGTTTCCATTACTAATGATTCAATCTGTTTCCCAAATTGAACTGCAAATGCAAATTGGGTTTTCATTGAAGCAGCATGTTTTATAATGTAATTGTACTGTGTTCGTTCTTAATCATTAAGGACTTATTGAAAAGATTTGACTTTGTTTCTAATTAAACTTTAATGTACATTTGTTAATTGTTTATTAGGTGGTACTTTACATTCATTTCAATTGTTCCACCGTTGCTGCTACCACTAGCAATAACATTTGTATCCAACAGTACTTCATACTAATGTTATAAAGCACTAAATATTCTCTTCTGGCCATGTTCCCATTAGCAGAAAGGTCGAGAATCAGAAACACAGATTTAAAGTGGTTGGCAAAAGAGCCAAAGTGACATGAGGGAAGAACTTTTTGTGTAATATGGAGTTAACTGCCTGAAGGAGTATTGGAAGCAATACAGTTGTGGTTTTCAAAAGGAAATTAGATAAACACCTGGAAGGAACAGCATTTAAGCATTTACTAGGTTATGGAGAAAGGGCTGAGGAATGGGACCAGCTAAAGTGTTGCTCCAGAGAGCCAGCATGGGCTTGAAGGGCCAAATGTCATCCTATATTCTGTGATTCTTCTCCACAGTCCAAGCTTTGGTGTGCAACATTTATAACTACTGTTGGATGTTTTTTCACTGTTGATGTGAACATAGTGTAAAAAGTTTAAATTGTGCTTGGTGATGGCTTATCAACATTAACTGAATTTGCTTGCTAAGAGGGGCAATTTACAAAACATTTTGTCAGGCATAAGTGACGACCTTAAGGATAAGGGGAGAAATGGGAGCTTATTCTTACTTTATTGATTGTTGTTAAATGCTACCTTTTTGTTTTCCAAACTAGTGGGAAATTTGATTAAAACATGTTGAGCCTTTAACACTTAAGTTTGGTTTGGTTGAGCCAAAATAATTGTTTTTGTTATCTCAAAATATTTGGACATCAGTTCTTTCAGGATAGAGTAGTTTATTAATTCTGCTCTAGGTTATCTTGAACTCAAACTTCATGCATTAAAATACTTCTATCAGTTTTTTAAATAGTAAAAGCAGCTGCTTTCTATTTTGCTTATTAATGCATCTAAAAATGTTATGTCAAAAACCATTATTCATGTGCCACAAGTTAATATTTTTTAAAATGTAATTTTAGTGTGTAACTAGAAGCTGAATTGCTCCGGTGCTCTCAATGCATGGAGTGAATGCAAGTGTGTACAAGCAGGTGTAGGAAAAAGGAGCCATCCTGGATTCCTTTTATATTGGAATCAATTGAAATCACCCACCTGCTTCTGTTAAGTGCAAACTTCATTACAGATAATTGTTTATCTAAGGAGTGAATGTAAATAATCCAAATCTGGCTTGTGAGCACCTACAATGTTTTGTGAAGGCAAGGACTGGTAGGGTAGTAGTTATGTTACTTGTTGAGTAATAATCCAGAGAATTCCAATCTCATTTTGGTAGTTTAAGATTTTGAATCAGAAGTAAGATGCTGGTATCAGTAAAAGTGAGCATGAAGCCATTCGATTGTTGTAGAGACCTAATGCCCTCATGAAGAAAATGTTTTGTTCTTGCCCTGTGACTGAATCATTGCTTGCTACCTCTTTCACTATGCAATCATGGATAATAAATATCAGTCTTTTCAATGCCCTATCCTAATAATTAATAGAAAACCAAAATCTGGTGTAGCTATCAGCAATGAAGTTCTTGCTTTCTGAAAAGGACATTCTCTATTTTCTCCTCACAGTTGGGCATTTTTAAAATGAGACTAGTATTGACAGTGGGAACTCAACAATTGCATTAGGTCTCTAAAATTATGGCTATGACCAATACATAGCACTTATTTATTTTCATGCAGCATTTTTTATAGCAACCACTGTTCTCATTGAACAATTAGTTATTTACTCGCAGGATTTTATTGACTCAAGTGTAGAATAACTATTACAGTACAAAACCAATCTCATCATAATTTGACTTTGATACAGCCTCAGACATATGTATGCTAACAGTTTACTATGTTCTTTAGAAAACATTATCAAACAACCGCTAAACTGGCTAGGTATATTTACTCGAACAGGCGCCGGAGGGGAATTTCACATTAACTTCATTGCAGTGCAATGTAAGCCTTACTTGAGACTAATAAATAAACTTTTAAAAGGTGGTATTTAAAGTCTCTTATTGGATAAATTCAATTTGTATTTCCTTTTTCACCTGCAAGTTGAAAATAATTGGTGGTAAAAGTTAGAAATTAATTGGGTAGCGCAAAATAAAGATTTTAGGGAGAACTGAACCAGCTAAATATTTTTTCAGTTTTTATTCCTACCTTTCCTCCTGCATGTTATCAAGCGCTTGATAACGATTTCTTCAAGGTGATGTTGATTCAAATTTTCGGCTGCTTCCAGTGTTAGTGCATAGTAGTATGCAACTGCAATACTTTTTGCCTGACTGCACTTGCAGTCTGTGATGCTACTATCCCAGTTTAAATATTATATTTTGTAATTCATTGTCAGGATGGTGGAGAATATCATTGACAAGGCCAACATTTATTGCCCATTTCTAATTGTTCTGAGAAGATGGTGGTACAGTAGTCAGCACCAATGCCTCACAGCTCTCTCTCCGGGACTCCTTGATCCACTCCTCCATCACACACATCTCATCACCTGCCCACGGCACCTTCCCATGCAATCGGAGAAGGTGTAACATCTGCCCCATTACCACCTCCCTGCTCACTGTTCCAGGTCCTAAGCACCTCCTTCAATCTGGCCTATTGCATTAACTACTCCCAGTGCAGTCTACTCTACATCGGAGAGACCAAACGTAGACTGGGTGACCACTTTGCTGAACACCTTCGGTCTGTCTGCAAGCAGGACCTAGACCTTCCTGTCACTTGCCACTTCAACACAGCAGCCTGCTCTCCTGTCCACATATCTGCCCTTGGCCTTTTGCAATGTTCTAGCGAGCCCGAACGCAAACTGGAGGGACAGCACCTCATCTTCTGATTGGGCGCTTTACAGCCTTCTGGACTGAACAACTGAGTGAAACAACTTCAGAGGATGAATTCTCTCCTCCACCTTCACCCTATTTCTATATATTTTATTTCATTTCATCTCGCTCATCCATTTTATCACCCTTCTTTCTCACTTCTATTTTTACACTTCTCCGTTCCAGCCCTCCTCCTTTCCACACCCCACTCCCCCTTCAGTGCAACTGCCACATTCCTCAGGCAGCCCTTTAATAATCTGTACCTCTGTTCTGCCATTCTTGCATTCTGATCACTCTTAGCACTTCCTCAGCCATCTGTATCCTCATTACATTCCCTTTGTCCAATTCCACCCCCTCCGCCCAACCCCAATAGTATAAATCTCTGCTGTTCTCTTTGCTCTCAGCTTTGACGAAGGGTCATCTAGACTCAACGTTGGCTCTATTTCCTCCCCACAGATGCTGTCAAACCTACTGAGATTTTCCGGCAGTTTCTGCATATCTCTCCGAATTGACAACAAAACTGTACCCCTAGTTTATTTCAGCTATTTGGGAGTCTATAACGCACATTTCTCTTTTGCAATTCATGTCTCAATGCAATCCCTTCAATCACCTTACATTTTGGGAGCTTTATTAGTCCCTCCCCATCTCACAGTAATTTGACCTGCAGTACTCAGAAAATGTACACTGTACTGGATCTGACCGAGGCCTTGTACAGTTGTAGCATCACTTCCTTCTTTTTGCATATCACCCTTCTTGGGAGAAAGGGGAACCTTCCATTAGACTTTTAATGGCTTTTGTATCTGTTGTTACAATCTTGTAGTAATCTTCAGTAATTTGCGTATGTGGGCACCTAAATCCATTCAGTCCACAAATTCCTGTCGCTTGTCATTTCAGTTCTCCATCTTGGACCCTTTCTGTCCTTTCCTTGCTACTATGTTCCAATGAAACTCAATGCAAGTTCACGGAGCAGTACCTCATGTTTGACTTTGCACACGTGAGTTCAGCAGTTTTAGATCATAACCTCTGCCATCATTTTGTTTAGTTTTTTTGTGTTGCTGCTTCAGCTTTTTCTTTTGGTCTTGCATTCCATTCGGACACTTGAGTTCCTGCCATTCATACCTCATCTGGACATCAATTATTTCTTGACCCATTGCCACTCCCTTTGGTTTTTATACCATTAAACCTTTTGTAATTTTATCTCTCCTGACATCGACCCTATCACAGAACTAACTTCCCTTTTGTTCTCTCTTCCACCTCCATCCCCTTCACTTGCTCAAAACTTATTACATTTCTATCCTTCCTCTGTTCTGATGAAAGGTCATTGACCTGAAATATTAAAGCAGTTTCTGTCTCCACAGATACGACCTGACGTGCTGAGTATTTCCGGCCTTTTCTGTTTTTAGTTCAGATTTCCAACATCTGCAGTATTTTGCTTTTGCCTAAATCCCTTTCTTCCTCCACAGCTTCTCATTTGTAATTGTTATGATACTATCAGAGATATTAAAATCCTTGTCTTGTAAGAAACAACTTAAGACACAACTCTATAATAGTTACAATATCATCACACTGTAGTTACCAATATTTCTAACTCTCGAGTTTTGTATTGTGTGTTTTGTGTATTCACATACGTACCACTCCATCTTGGTACCAATTTTTGAAATGTTGATTCATTTTCCAGGTCTTTTTTTGAAATCTCATCCCTTTTTATGACAATTCTTTTATCTCCTCATAACTCTTGGCTTCTTTCTTTTGGTTTATTTTATCTGTATTGGTTCAGTTCTTCCCCCACTGCTTTATCCATCCATTGACTCTGTCTACACTTCCCACTGCCTCGGCAAAGCAGCCAACATAATTAAGGACCCCACACACCCCAGACATTCTCTCTTCCACCACCTTCCTTCGGGAAAAAGATACAAAAGTCTGAGGTCATGTACCAACCGACTCGAGCACAGCTTCTTCCCTGCTGCTGTCAGACTTTTGAATGGGCTTACCTTGCATTAAGTTGATCTTTCTCTACACCCTAGCTATGACTGTAACACATTCTGTGCACTCTCGTTTCCTTCTCTATGAACGGTATGTTTTGTCTGTATAGCGCGCAAGAAATAATACTTTTCACTATGTTAATACATGTGACAATAAATCAAATCAAATTTAACTCCATCACAAAGATGGTGGGGTCAGTTCTTCCAGAAATCATTTGTATCCCAATCTGAACTTTTCTCTTCTGCATCAGCTTTCCCTCCTTAGTTTTTCCAGCATGTGACACATGGAAGCAATCTGGAGATTGCAATCCTTGCTTTTGTTTTTCAATTTAGTTCTCTAGAGTATCCCACATTTATTACTATCTATGTTATTACTTCTAACATGGATCAACTAGTGTACACATAATTGGAAAGATAGGATGGAGAAGCCCATCATGTATGCCTCTAGGACCCTTTCCGATGCAGAGCAAATATATTCTCAAATTGAGAAGCAAGGGTTGGTGGTCGTATTTAGTGCTGAAGAAGTTGCATCGATATATCTATGGTTGACTTTTTTTATACTTACCGACCATAAACCCTTACTGGGCCTTTTCAAAGAGAACAAAGCAATTCTCCCAATCGACTCGGCTTGGATACAACATTGGTCTTGCTATTGGCAGCCTATGAATATACTCTGGAACACCACCTGGGACCGGGTAGCCAATGTGGACACACAGTCGCCTCCCGTCACCCACAAGTCTGTCTCCTTCACCGGCAGTAGCAGAGGTTAGAAGGTTGAGGGAGCTAGGGCTTTTTTCTCTGGAGCGGAGGAGGCTGAGGGGAGACTTAGAGATTTATAAAATGATGAAGGGGATAGATAGAGTGAACGTTCAAAGACTATTTCCTAGGTGGATGGAGCTATTACAAGGGGGCATAACTATAGGGTTCGTGGTGGGAGATATAGGAAGGATATCAGAGGTAGGTTCTTTACGCAGAGAGTGGTTGGAGTGTGGAATGGACTGCCTGCAGTGATAGTGGAGTCAGACACTTTAGGAACATTTAAGCATTTATTGGATAGGCACATGGAGCACACCAGGATGATAGGGAGTGGGATAGCTTGATCTTGGTTTCAGATAAAGCTCGGCACAACATCGTGGGCCGAAGGGCCTGTTCTGTGCTGTACTGTTCTAAGTTCTACGTTCTAACTAGTGTTTCGGTGCTTTACCTCCTTACCAGAAAAGTTTCCACTCATAATGACCTTCACCACAAGTGAGACAGAATTCCGGACTTCCACTAATGGTGCTGAAAAGGTTTTATCTTCCCCTGTCTTAGTTTATCAATTTACCATTTGTGTAATGAACCTGCCTCTCATTCATGTAGCGTGCTGCATTATTGCTCAGGCTTACCCTCAAGTTATTGCCACAGTCCTCATACTTGTTGAACACTAAATATTTATTGGGCTGTTCCAGTAACTGAGGTATGCTGTCCTTGAGAATTGCCTTTCTGCTGGCCCTACTGATGGACATTCACCTTTTTACATTATCCATGTATCTTGGATTATTTCATACTGCTTCTTGGGTAACCATATTCTGGGAAATATCCAGAAGGTTAACCAGGCTGATTCCTGGGATGGCAGGTTTGTCATATGAAGAGAGACTAAGAACAAAGAAAATTACAGCACAGGAACAGGCCCTCCAAACCTGCACTGACCGTGCTGTCCGATTGAACTAAAACCCACTACCCTTCCAGGGACCATATCCCTCTATTCCCATCCTATTCATGTATTCGTCCAGCCGTCCCTTAAAACTCACTATCATATCTGCTTCCACTACCTCCCCGGCAGCGAGTTCCAGGCACCCACCACCCTCTGTGTAAAAATAAAACTTGCCTCGTACATCTCCTTTAAACCTTGTCCCTCGCACCTTAAACTTATGCCCCCTAGTAATTGACTCTTCCACCCTGGGAAAAAGCTTCTGACTATCCACTAAGTTGGTTAGGATTATATTCACTGGAGTTTAGAAGAGTGAGAGGGGATCTCATAGAAATTTATAAAATTCAAATAGGGTTAGACAGGGTAGATTCAGAAAAAATGTTCCCAATGGTGGAAGAGTCCAGAACTAGAGGTCATAGTTTCAGGATAAGGGGTAAACCTTTTAGAACTGAGGTGTGGAGACATTTCTTCACCCAGAGGGTGGTGAATGTGTTGAATTCAGTACCAGCAAATGTAGTCGAGACCAAAACGTTGTATGATTTAAAGAAGAAATTAAATATTGCTCTTTGGACTAAAGGGATCAAGGGATATGGGAGGAAGGGGGGGGGGGGGATCAGGATGTTGAATTCGATGATCAGCCATAATCAAGATGAATGGTGGAGCAGGCTTGAAGGGTCGAATGGTCTACTAATTTATGTTTCTATGCAAACTCCTCATCCCCTCCGCTGCATCATTGGGCCAATTGTTGCTCAAGCACAGATCAACTGTTATAAAGACATAATTTTCCAATATGTAGTGCAAATATGCTATCCCTGGATACTCTGACAGTCTGTGGTAGATTGTATGTTTTACTCAATGTCCATCACAAGGCTTCCCAGCACTGGGATTCCACACCTGTGGGAACTTTCCCTAACATCGCACATATATTTTGCAAAAAAAATCTTATCCATTGACACTGAGCAGGGGAGGCGATGGCCTAGTGGTATTATCGCTAGACTATTAATTCAGAAACTCAGCTAATATTCTGGGGACCCAAGTTGAATTTGAATTCGATAAAATATATCTGGAATTAAGAATCTACTGATGACTGTGAAATCATTGTTGATTGTCAGTAAAAACCCATCTGGTTCACTAATGTGCCTTTGGGAAGGAAATCTGCTGTCCTTACTTGATTTTGATTTGATTTATTATTGTCACATGTATTAGTATACAGTGAAAAGTATTATTTCTTGCACACTATGCAGACAAAGCATACTGTACATAGAGAAGGAAAAGAGTGCAGAATGTAGTGTTACAGTCATAGCTAGGGTGTAGAGAAAGATCTACTTAATGAGAGGTAGGTTCATTCAAACGTTTGATGGCAGCAGGGAAGAAGCTGATCCTGAGTCAGTTGGTACGTATCCTCAGACTTTTGTATCTTTTTCCCGACTGAAGGTGGTGGAAGAGAGCATGTCCAGGGTGCGTGAGGTCCTTGATTATGCTGGCTGCTTTTCCAAGGCAGCAGGAAGTGTAGACAGTGTCGATGGATGGGAGGCTGGTTGAGTGATGGACTGGACTTCGTTTCTCGCGGTCTTGGGCAGACCAGGAGTCATACCAAGCTGTAATACAACCAGAAAGAATGCTTTCTATGGTGCATCTATAAAAGTTGGTGAGAGTCGTAACTGGCATGCCAAATTTCCTTAAACTCCTGAGAAAGTAGAAGCGTTGGTGGGCTTTCTTAACAATAGCATTGGCATGGAGAAACCAGGACAGGTTGTTGGTAATCTGGACACCTCAAAACTTGAAGCTCTCCTACATGTGACTCTAGATCCACATCAATGTGCTTGACTCTCAACTGTCCTCCAAGAGCAACTAGGAATGGGCAATAAATGCTGGCCAGCCAGTGACGCCCATGACCCACAAATGAATTTTAAAAAAGGTTCCGCTGAGGTTAAACTCGCCTTCCTTACCTCTGGTAGCCCCAGATTGAACTTCCAGTATTTTGATTTGATTTATATTATTTTGTCAAGCTTTTCCTATGACAAAAATGATCAGACTACATGTAATCAATTAAGAAACTATTCAATGAAGGCTTCAAATCAGCAAATTTAAACAATTGCATTTTAGCTGTTCAGTAAAGTTTAAATAAATGTAGCACTTCAAATACAGTAAATGTCTATATAATAGTGTTGCATTGGAACTTTCAATTAGTCTCAATGCAACTAATCTTCGTTGATCTTGCATGGCACATAGCAGTCATCTCCCAGTTGTATGCCACATGATTAAGTTAGATATGATACCACAATGGTCCAGAATTAGCGATGCATATAGTGGTGGAGCTATCAGCACTCATCATAATTGGAGGAAACCTGTCAACAACATCTGCAGTCAACACATGCATGGTTAAACATGGAAATCTGGAAGTTGCATTTAGCAAACTCTGCTTCTTCATAGAGCATGCCATTATCACCCTCACTGATGGACTTATCATTCAAAGGCATTGGAAGTACTGCAACAGCATGAACTTTCCAACTTTTCCGTCGGGAAAAAGATACAGAAGTCTGAGGTCACGTACCAGTCGACTCAAGAACAGCTTCTTCCTGGCTGCTGTCAGATTTTTGAATGGACTTACCTTGCATTAAGTTGATCTTTCTCTACACCCTAGCTATGACTGTAACACTACATTCTGCACTCTCTCATTTCCTTCTCTATGAATGGGATGCTTTATCTGCATAGTGCAAGAAACAATACTTTTCACTGCATGTTAATACATGTGACAATAATAAATCAAATCAAATACTTGCCCACTAGTTTCATACTAAAAGTGGCTGAAAAAGCTAGGGCTGGTGCCTGTTGGATTAAGTGAATTTTTAATGGTGTTCTATTTACTACTGAATAATCTCTCTGCCCTGAAAGAATTAAATTTACTCGTAATGAGTCTCATATTCTCAGGAGAAAATTAGTTTGAGATTTGCCACTTGTCTGTTTCTCGTCTCTCCCCAATCGCATCTGTATTTCCCATTTCACTTCCTACGTATATAAATTTAAAGCTAATTTATACTTTCAGTTTTAAACTTCCTGGCTTGTATTTTGTGTGTCTGAGGATTCTTCAATCTGGTTGAAGAGCCAGACTGTTCCTTGCTTTCTGATGCACTACAGGTCTCGTGTAGTGACTGATACAGGGGTGGGATGAAGGACAGATCAGAAGTAATCTCCCCTGATAAGCCAGCACGAAGTATATGGATGGCTGTCAATAATGTGAACAGCAAGCACCATTTCTTCACTGCTGAGAGCAAGTCTAGACCAATGCATTTTATTGGTGAATATTATAACACACCCTCATATTTTTGGATAAAGAGGTTATATAATATCTCACTCATGTAGCTTTGAGTTATTTTCAAACATTGCCAGTTTACTTAATTGTAATACTCATGGATCAAGTAGAACTTGGATTGCATCTGAAGGAGAGTCATAGGTCCTTGCAGCACTTTACATCAATAACTCAGCATTTAAGCCTTTTATAAAAGGGAAAATAGTGATTCCTTGTTTGATAATTAGCTGTTTTGGAATTGAGGTTTTGGATAAATAAGTGACTCTGCATCTTGCATTAATAATCTAAATCTAGTTTCTGATAAATTGGATATTAAGACATGTTGTTCTCCTTTGAAATCTACGAGAATGTGAATTATTTAAACAGTAAATTGTAAAGTAGTGCATTTCAGTTCCCCATCCTGGTTTTGACTAGATTATTTTGGAGTGGGAGTCCTACTCCGAGCGAAATTTAAAAAAAAGTGATTAGGTTTTTGCATCTTAGGATGGACAATTATGAAAAAGTTGTAATGCAGCCTGATGTCTAGCTACTATAGACCACGTCTTCTTCGAATTGTTCTACATTGTCAGGGTATTAATGATGCAGGAGATGAGAACTCTCAAATTTTTGCTATGAAAAGCCATTTTTTTGTTTATAAAGGTATTGGTAGAAGATATTAGTAATAATGATTTCTATTGAAATTATATTTTTTCTAACCACTGCCCCGATAAATAAATTGTACAATCTACCATGGGAAGTGTAGAATTCAAGTTTAAACTTGCTATTCCCAGCACATTGAATTTATATCTTGGCTGCACAAACGTAGAATAGGAAGAACAGAGTAAGACTACAACCATATTAGTATATTGTTAAAAAGCAGTTTTATCCAACTTTAAACAGATTGGCTGAATTATCAACTAACTGTGCATGCAGGAGAACTTTAAAAAAACTTGAAATATGACTTAATCTCATTTTAGTTCAGTGGAACCTGAACTTGTAACCTTCTGACTTGGAGGCAAGAATGCTCCCATTATACCAAGTTAACACTTGACAACTCTTTTATGCTAGCTTGTGCATTAAAGCAAAAAAGATGTTGCAAAGTGCTTTAGAGCAGTATGAAGAAAACTGATGCTAATCCGAAGGAAAAAGCTTAGGAGAGGTCAACAAAAGTTAAATTAAGGAAGTAGATTTTTCAGGAGCATATTGAATTATGAGAAAGTGATGGAGAGGTGAACATACTAACATACGAATTAGGAACAGGACTAGGCCCGTTGAGCCTGCTCTGCCATTCAATAAGATCGTGGCTGGTCTAATTTTAACCTTGACTTCACATTCCTGCCTACCCCATTAACCTTTCACTCCCTTCCTTGTCAAGAATCCATCTACTTCTGCCTTAAAGGTATTCAAAAACTCTTGAACTACGTTTTGAGGAAGATAATTCAAAAGTGTCTCATCCTTTGGCGAGGAAAGAAAATACTTATCTCTAACTTAAATGAACAACCCCTTATTTTTAAATGTGGCCCCTAATTCTAGATTTTCCCACAAGAGGAAACATCCACTCTCAAGTAGGAATTCCAAAGTATGAGACTGAGTTGGCTGAAGGAAGGGCAGCAATACTGGAGTAGAAGTGAATTGTACAACAGGCTTGATTTGGAGCAACTGAGTTGGTGGGAGAGATCTGGTGCTGAAGGAGGTTAGAGATGGGGAAAGACCTTGGAGGGATATGAATTTAAAAACTTAAAATTGAAGCACTGGGGGCTGGCAGGTCAGTAAGGACAGAGGCAATAGATGACAAGAATAATACGTGCAGAATTCTTTTGACATAAGTAGACAAAATGTCCAAGATATTTTGTAATGTTACAGGTTGAAGTAGATAATAGTATATATTTCCTCCCAACACAAAGTTTGGAAGCTGAGTTCAGGGCACTAAGATTGAATGACCTAGTTCAGCTTGCTAAGTATCCACTGAGGTAAATCGAGTTGGTCACCAGTCTATGGATCAGGCTTAAGCAGCGGAACGGCCTACCCCTGTTCCTGTGGAGTTCATAGCTCATAGTTCATAGGAGTTGTAGTCGCTTTGGATAAATAAAATTTAAAATCTGTTCAATTGTAATGTGAATTTACATTCAGATACATTTTTAGTACATCTAGTATTATGAATTCACTAAATTCTCAATTAATAAGCATTGATATAAGTTGGTAGACTGATTAATGCCTTAATCATTAATAATGCCACTCCTCCTCATGTTGATTTCTTTCAGAATAAAGGCTCCCTCCAGTTTGAAGACAAATGGGATCTCATGCGGCCCATTGTTCTAAAGCTGTTACGGCAGGAATCTGTGACAAAGCAGCAATGGTTTGACTTATTTTCGTAAGTATCTGGATTACTTGGAAAATCTAATATAAAAATGTTGGGATAGATTTTTGTTTAGTGAACTGTACTTCTGGCTTCCTCAACAGCCCCATCTATGATCCCAACCAATTTCCTGGCTTAAGAATCATTTAAATATTTTGAGTAGACAGGTTGTCTCGGAGATTGGTGAGTGGAATGCAAATAGGATTTGAGTGCAACTGCTGCAGCAGGCCCTTGATACCGGCTGTTGTAATGAGGTCTCCTATCTCTGGAGCAGATAAAGAAAAGCCTGCAGTTTAGACTACAAATCTAAATTTTGAGAGGCCAAGAAAAATAATTGATTGCCTTGTGATTGTTTACACTCTGGCAACACTTTTAGATTTTAAATCATCTTCCATGTGGATGTAGCAATATGTGGGGCAGCAGTGCATGGTTTTCCTAGCACTCAGTATTGCTGTGGTGCAATTAGAAAAGAAACCCTGTGATGTTTCATTAATACTCAAATTTGTACACATACAGTTATTGGGATGCTCACCTTTGCTCCTGACCAGAATCCTAAAAGTGATGGAGAAACTATTGGAACCCTATTTCTGATTTACACCTCCTGCCTCCCCCAGTTCTACCTAAAATCAGACAGAAATATGGAAAATCAATCCCATTGTTTTGATAGGTTTTCCATGGTCTATTTAAAATTAATAAACATCAAATATCCGTAACCTTCAGCAAAGCATTCTGGCAGACTTCTAATAAAAGTACAAATGAAACATGCGAGGAGAGAACTAATTTAAGTTTGAGTTAAGTTAAAACCTCAATGCTTTGTTCTTGTGGTATGACGAGCTCAGAACTCATGATACTAGGTTAATACACTACTTCCATTTGGAAACAGCGTAGAGTTATTTTATTTTTATTTGTGCTTAATCAGACTGTATACTGATCTGGATGAATTTGATAAGGTTCAGGTTATTTGTATTTTGTAGGTCATTCTTTACAAAAATTGGTTTAGCTCATAGCCATTTTATTTTCCTACTTAGAGCAATAGTATAATTTTAAAATCAAAAAAAAGTCTCATGCACAATAAACAAATCACCAAGGTATGTTGTGTTTTACTTTTATTGAAGCTAATATCTCTTGTGTTCAGAATTCTACATTGTTAATACTGTTGTTTTGTCATAGAGATGTTCATGCTGTCTGTCTGTGGGATGATAAGGGCCCAGCAAAAATTCATCAGGCTCTCAAAGAAGACATTCTAGATTTTATAAAACAAGCTCAAGCTGTAAGTCTTTTTTAAAAAAAATATTTGCATATTGAATATTTTGTTAACTATCCTGAATAAGACACACAGTGGTCACAGGACAGAGCATCTCAAACAGAATGTGAATGTTGGCAGTTTGGTATAGGAGGAGAAGGAAGTGCTGCCTTTTGCCTCCAATACTTTAGAGAACGGTGCTGCAGACAAATATTTAATATATCAATAACTAAGTTCTGATCTTAGTGCAAGTTAAAAGACAACGAAGTATAAACTAGATTGAATACATATACTAAATTATTGAGCTAGAATAAGGTTATACAGGGTGTGGCTGGTATGTAGCAGCAATAGTGTATTTAAGTTTGTGGAGAGCATGCAATCCCAGATAGCTGCATCTACAGTAAGTGTCTGCATCTTGTGAGACATCAGTTCAGTGTTGTCAGGCTTTAGTCAGAGTGCAGACATTGTGACATTAGGAAAGAGACTGAGGTCTGGACACAGGCAGTAGTCATATCCCTTAGATTATGAAGTGGTAAAAGCCTGGTTCGTGGTCAGGGGCAGAAGGGTGTGACTGAGAGTTGAGCAGTGCTGGAGGAACCTTGACCGTTGATATTAATCAGCAGGTATCAGGTTCTGGATGCCTATGTCAATAACTGCAAAGTCTGCAGGGTGCATGAGCAAACTGACCATGTCATGGTGATACAAGAGGTGCCATTTAAGTGCGATGGGTGAAAAGAAATATGATAGTGCTAGGAGATGGCATAGTCAATGATAGATGTTGTTCTTTGCAGCAGCAACCAGGCGTATTGAAAGTTATATTGTTTCTCTGCTGCCAAAGTCATGGACAATTCCCTGCAGTTGGAGAAGAATTTGAAGTTGGAGAGCAAGGATATGGTCATCATGGTTCACATTTGGAGCAATGACATCGGTAGGATGAGGTTCTGCTGAGGTGGACGGGGGAGTTCTGAAGAGCTAGGGTTCAAATTCTAAAAACAGAACTTGAAGTAATAATCTTTGGATTATGTTCTGCATTTGGACCCAACCAGGGAGGTTGCAAGGAGAGCTCTGACATTAGGACAACCCAAGGTCTCCATAAATTCTGTCTAGGCCTGCATCCTGGGGAAAGACACTCCTGTTTCACTGAACACTGAGTTGTCTGTCAATGCACAAGCCATTGTCTCATGAGGCATATAGCGGTTAAACTAGCTGAGCCAAGTTGGAATAGGGTGAAACCGCTCAAAGTTGGAAATGTGGCTCCGAGTGGTGTGGGGGATGAGGCATTTGATTCATGTGGCACTGGCACCATCACTGGGGAAACAAAAGGCTGTTCTGTTGTGACAGGCTCTAGTTAAACTGGACTGAGACCAGTGTTCTGGCAAATTGTATAATGGATAAGGCTTGAAGCTAAAATAATGGGCAATAGTGTTAGGGTACCGATCAGAAACCCCAAAGTATGTTATGAAGCCCGACTAGACCTCAATACTTTTTCTATTTTGGCGTTAGTGTGAGGTAAAGGTGTTTCACTCCAGGTGTGGTTCTATTGACACACTAGGAAGCTTTTATCAAAACAAACTTTATTTAACAATACAGTTTATAACAAATGAATTAGTTTAACCTTTAGGCGCTCCATTTTCCTCCCACACTCCAAAGATGCAGGTTAGGTTGATTGGCCATGCTAAGTTTCCCCTTGGTGTCGGGGATTAGCAGGGTAAATACGTGGGGTTATGGGGATAGGGTGAGATTGTTGTTGGTGCAGGCTTGATGGGCAGAATGGCCTCTTCTACACTGTATGATTCAAATTCAAGCAATATTCCTCTTATAGACTTAACTCCTCTTCAAAATTAGTTAAAACCATAGTCTTACGTGCTTGTACTTGTTAACAGTCCTAGCTGGAGAGAGAGACAGACAGACAGAGACACCTGTCTTTGACAGCCCCAAACAGCAGCCTCCAGAGAGAGAGAGAGAGAGAGCGAGAGACAGCCAGAAAAACACCTCTTGTTTCTTTCAGGACCAGGCAGAAACTGACTGTGTTTTCAAGTAAAAAAGAACTGTGTTTTCCCTGCAAGCTTAGCTCTGCCCATTCACATGACTCTGTCTCTGTCAATCAACCTATTCAAATACTAATATTGACTGGAATTGTTATAGCTCTAGCTCGTTAGAGGGGTCAGTTTTTGTTCAAAGCGTGCAGGAAGGTTTTTTGACTCAGTATGTAGACAGGCCAACTAGAGGTGAGGCTATATTGGATCTGGTGCTGGGAAATGAGCCAGACCAGGTGCTAGACTTGGAAGTTGGTGTGCATTTTGGTGATAGTGACCACAATTCGGTTACGTTCACCTTAGTGATGGAAAGGGATAGGCATGAACCTCGGGCCAGTGGTTTTAGCTGGGGGAAGGGTAATTATGAGGCTATTAGGAGAGAATTAGGAAACATAGGTTGGACTAGGAGATTACAGGGACTGGGAACGTCCGACATGTGGAGTTTTTTCAAGGAGCAGCTACTGCGAGTCTGTGATAGGTATGTCCCTGGCAGGCAAGGAGGAATTGGTAGGGCTAGGGAACCGTGGTGCACCAAAAAAGTTTCTTTGTTGGTTAAAAAGAAAAAGGAGGCTTATGTTCGGATGAGACGTGAGCACTCGGGTAGTGCACTAGAAAGCTTTAGATTGGCTAAGAGGGAGTTGAAGAGCGAGCTTAGAAGGGCTAAAAGGGGACATGAGAAGACTTTGGCGGATAGGGTTAAAGAGAATCCTAAGGCGTTCTATAGGTATGTCAAGAACAGAAGGTTGGTTAGGGCAAGTTTAGGGCCAGTTATAGATGGCAGAGGGAAGTTATGTGTGGAACCGGAGGAGATTGGTGAAGCATTGAACCAATATTTCTCTTCGGTGTTCACGCAAGGGGACATGAATATAGCTGAGGAGGACACTGGGTTGCAAGGGAGTAGAATAGACAGTATTACAGTTGATAAGGAGGATGTGCAGGATATTCTGGAGGGTCTGAAAATAGATAAATCCCCTGGTCCGGATGGGATTTATCCAAGGATTCTCTGGGAGGCAAGAGAAGTGATTGCAGAGCCTCTGGCTCTGATCTTCAGGTCGTCGTTGGCCTCTGGTATAGTACCAGAAGATTGGAGGTTAGCGAATGTTGTCCCATTGTTTAAGAAGGGGAACAGAGACTTCCCCGGGAATTATAGACCGGTGAGTCTCACTTCTGTTGTCGGCAAGATGTTGGAAAAAATTATAAGGGATAGGATTTATAGTTATTTGGAGAGTAATGAATTGATAGGTGATAGTCAGCATGGTTTTGTGGCAGGTAGGTCGTGCCTTACTAACCTTATTGAGTTTTTTGAGAAAGTGACCAAGGAGGTGGATGGGGGCAAGGCAGTGGACGTGGTATATATGGATTTTAGTAAGGCGTTTGATAAGGTTCACCATGGTAGGCTTCTGCAGAAAATGCAGATGTATGGGATTGGGGGTGATCTAGGAAATTGGATCAGGAATTGGCTAGCGGATAGGAAACAGAGGGTGGTGGTTGATAGTAAATATTCATCATGGAGTGCGGTTACAAGTGGTGTACCTCAGGGATCTGTTTTGGGGCCACTGCTGTTTGTAATATTTATTAATGATCTGGATGAGGGTATAGTTGGGTGGATTAGCAAATTTGCTGATGACACCAAAGTCGGTGGTGTGGTAGACAGTGAGGAAGGGTGTCGTAGTTTGCAGGAAGACTTAGACAGGTTGCAAAGTTGGGCCGAGAGGTGGCGGATGGAGTTTAATGCGGAGAAGTGTGAGGTAATTCACTTTGGTAGGAATAACAGATGTGTTGAGTATAGGGCTAACGGGAGGACTTTGAATAGTGTGGAGGAGCAGAGGGATCTAGGTGTATGTGTGCATAGATCCCTGAAAGTTGGGAATCAAGTAGATAAGGTTGTTAAGAAGGCATATGGTGTCTTGGCGTTTATTGGTAGGGGGATTGAATTTAGGAGTCGTAGCGTTATGTTGCAACTGTACACAACTCTGGTGCGGCCGCACTTGGAGTACTGTGTGCAGTTCTGGTCCCCACATTACAGGAAGGATGTGGAGGCTTTGGAGAGGGTGCAGAGGAGGTTTACCAGGATGTTGCCTGGTATGGAGGGGAGATCCTATGAGGAGAGGCTGAGGGATTTGGGATTGTTTTCGCTGGAAAGGCGGCGGCTAAGAGGGGATCTTATTGAAACATATAAGATGATTAGAGGTTTAGATAGGGTGGATAGTGATAGCCTTTTTCCTCTGATGGAGAAATCCAGCACGAGGGGGCATGGCTTTAAATTGAGGGGGGGTAGTTATAGAACCGATGTCAGGGGTAGGTTCTTTACCCAGAGGGTGGTGAGGGATTGGAATGCCCTGCCAGCATCAGTAGTAAATGCGCCTAGTTTGGGGGCGTTTAAGAGATCCGTAGATAGGTTCATGGACGAAAAGATATTGGTTTAGGTTGGAGGGTCACAGTTTTTTTTTTTAACTGGTCGGTGCAACATCGTGGGCCGAAGGGCCTGTTCTGCGCTGTAATGTTCTATGTTCTAAAACCCTACTCTGAAACCCCAGGGGAAAAACCAAAATAAACAAAAATGCACCAACTCCGATTAAAACAAACATTCCAAGCTAAAATCAATTAGCCTGCATTCTCAACATGTGAGCTGCCTGGTGCAGACAAATTGGCATTGTGTGAAACAGAGCTGAATTTTAAGCATGCCCCTTACAAGAAACATGATAAAAATACATAAAGGCACAGAACCATCACAATAGGAACCTTCAATATTTTTGTTTGTCTTCATTGTGACAGTTAAGTGGGTGAGCAAAAGCTGGACAGATGGTATATAATGTAGGATATGTGAATGTTATGCACTTTGATAGGAAGAGTAAAGAAGTTGAATATTATTTAAATGGAGAAAGACTGCAGAGAGCTGCGGCACAGGGATTGGGGATCCTTTTGCACAAATCACACGTTAGCACAGAAGTTCAGCAGATAATAGGGAAGGCAAATGGAATGTAGACCTTTATTCCAAAGGGAATGGAGTGTAAAAATAGGTAAGTTTTGCTAAAAACTATACAAGATACTGGTTGGACCACAGAATACAGTGAACAGTTTTGATCCAACTTATCTAAAGAAAGATAAACTGGCATTGGAGGAAGTCCAGAGAAGGTTCACTAAGTTGAATTCTGGGTATGATGGGATTTTCTTACGAAGAGAGTTTGAGTAGGTTCAGTCTGTAGTCATTGGTGTTTAGAAGAATAAGAGGCAACCTTATTGAAACACACAGGATTTTCAGGGGGCGTGACAGGTAGATGATGGGTTGTTCCCCATTGTGGGAGAGTCTAGGACCCATAACCTCAGAGTAAGGGGTCGCACATTTAAGACAGAGTTGGAGAGAAATTTCTCTTTTTAGGGTAATAAATTTGTGGAATTCTTTACCGCAGAGGGCTATAGAGGTGGAGTTGTTAAGTATGTTCAAGGCTGAGATAGACAGATTTTTAATCAGTAAGGGAATCGAGATTTATGGGGATAAGGTGGGAAAGTGGAGTTAAGGATTATCATATTACATCAGTCATGATCTTATTGAATGGTGGAGCAGACTCGGGACAAATGGCATACTTTTGCTTTTACGTCTAATGGTCTTATTCCAGAAATAGTGGAGAATCAAGGGTCTAATGTGAGTGAGGAAAATAAATAACATTTAGTAAAGGAAATGTACTGGAGAAATGGGACTGAAAGCTGACAAATTGCCTGGACCTAATGGTCCTCAGATTCTAAGAGGTAGCTGCAGAGATAATGGATGCACTTGGTGTAATCTTCCAAAATTCCCCAGATTCTGGAATGGTCCTAGTGATTTGAATGTATTCAAGCAAGGAGGGAGAGAGAAACCGAGAACTATAGGCTGTTTAACCTGACATCAGTCTTTGGGAAAGTACTGGAATCTATAATCAAGGAAGTGGTCATGGAGAGCTTCAAAAATCATAGGATTAGATGGTGTCAATATGACTTTATGAAAGAGAATTTGTGGTTGACAAATCCGTTAGTTTTTTTTAAGATTGTAGGTTCGAAAGGGGGACCAGACATAGTATCGTTAGATTTTCAAAAGATATTCGAAATGGTGACACAAAAGATTGTTGGGCTAGATGAGATTCATAGGGTTCGGGATAATTTATTAACATGGATAGAGGATTGATTAAAAGGCATAAAAGAGAGAAGGATTAAACACATAATTGAATGTTGTCCTGTGTCGTAACCAAATGGCCTATTGTGCTTGTGCTAGCTCTCTGCAAAACCAGTTTAGATAGTACCACTCCCCTGCCCTTTCCCTTCAGGTGCTTATCCATTTCCTTTTCAAAGTCATGATGAATTTGCACACTCCTTTCACGCAGTGTATTTCAGAGCATAACCATTTGTTGAGTAAAGAAGTTATTCCTCATGCCATCTTTTGATCTTTTGCCAATCACCTTAAATTATGTTGTTCAGTTCTCCACCCTTCCACTTTATCTGCTTTGTTTCTGTTTCTACACTTTGTCTTAATCCCTCACAATTTTGAACACCTCTATCAAATTTCTTCTTAATTTCCTTGTTTAAGGTAAAGAAAAACATTGTTTCTTCAATCTATCCACAAATCTTAAGTAGCTGAAGTCCCTCAACCCTGGACCATTCCTGTAAATCTTTTCTGCAACTTCTCTAAAGCCTTTGCATCCTTCCTAAATGTAATGCCCAGAATTGGGCACATTTTCAGGTTGACATACTGTTAGTAATAAAGTGCTGCAAGTATCAGTGTTGGGGCTCAACTATTTACAATCTGCATTAATGACTTGGATGAAGATACCAAGTGTAATGTATCTAAGTTTACTGAGTCAGTTGTGAGGAGGACACTATATAAACTGGGGAAATGTGAGATAATTCACTCTGATAGTAAGAACAGAAAAATACATTCTCACCATTTAAAAACATTTTATTAAATGTTGAAATTTAGGGGTTTTGGGTGTCCTTAGACCAGAAACACAAACTTTGCATGGAGGTTC